>NW_024466129.1:1298750-1948125 GCF_017591425.1 Ochotona curzoniae | reverse complement strand
CTCTCTCTCTTACTCTCTCTGTCACTCTTTCTCTCCCTCCCTCTCTGTCTTTCAAATAAATAAACATAAGTTTAACAACTGTTCACACAAAAATTTATTTTAAAAAATTAGAGAGGTTGACGTGAATGGTAAATGCCCAGTAGAATCTGCCATTTTCTATAATTTTGTGACAGATTTCCCCATCCTCCTTACCTTATGACACGTGTGCGTGTATCTATTTGTTGAACTAGAATTTAGCTTCCAGCCTCCCATGAGACCGTCTGAGATGACTGTGGTGCTCATTTACACACACACACACACACAAAGTGTTCATGGCAATATTTGAGCAAAAGAAGCCAAGGAAGTTGAGCTCAGTAGAAGCAACTCCTGAAGTTGCTGAGAGCACCAAAATACAAGGAAATTTATCACAAGCTGGGAACACCAAGTAGAGGACCGAGAGCTGCCGCTACCTCCCCTCCCTGCCTCCCTCTAGCCACCAACAACAGAACAAGAAATTGTCCTTAGCCTCAGGGCTATCTTTGCCAAGGTCAAACTGACACTCCCACCCAGGAACGTTTCGAGTGCCCAGTCTGCGCAGAAGATCAACACTCCCCGTGATGACACCTCAGGGTCACCAGGATGCTCAAGCTAAGGAGCTGCCGTCTTCCCTCTTCCCCTGCTCCCCTGCTCCTAAGATGCTGTATGCTCTGCGCAGCCATTTCCCTCACAGGGTCCTCTGTCATGTGGAAGTGGTCCCAGGCTGTCTCCCACCATGGGGCAGTTCGTTAGACTCTCTCTGCCCTCTCTGCTCTCTCTCTTCCTCGTTCCTCTCTTCCTTTCTTACTGGAATGAAGACCCTCTGTATGACTCGCTGTATCTGGTGTTTTGTGGCTCAAATGCCTGATAAAAGATATCAGTGTTATAATTAAATGATGGGCACATGGAGTTTTTATTAGATTCTTCTTTGTATTTATTTGAAAAATTCTATTCCAAAAAACTTAGATAAAGATGAGCTCCCCAAAGCAGAAGGTTCTAAGTCAGTTTCACTGAGCACAGCATTTGGAAGTACATATCTATCCTTGAGTATTTGCTGAGTCAATTTGAAACAGCATATTCTTAGAAATATTTTCTTCCGTGAATTCTGGCTTTGCTTTTATTAAGGAGAGCAGCCTAAAGCACAATAATAAAGATTTAATCTTCTCTTGGAATTCAATAGGCCTTGGCCTGCCACCCAGGGGAAGTCTGAGTGGGGAGCAGTGTTGATAAGTCAGCTCTTGGCACGCGCTCCCTGCATTGATACTGAATCAAAGCTTCCGCTAATAACTAGGTTTACTTTGTTGCTGAAGCTGTCGTCTTGGAAGTGACAACAAGATTGAAGGTGTAGCTATTAACAGACTTCAACCCTCCTTTTTCTGGTGGTGCTTGTTGCTAAAACCCAAATGTTGCTTGTAGAAACCTAAATAAATCATTATTTGGATACTTATCTTTTTACTGAAACGCTGCAGCTGGTGTTAGCCAAATTGCTTATTTTCTGCCATAAACTTATTTGACTCCATTGTTGATGCTTTGAATCGTTCCAAGCCTCGTCTATGCACAAAGGCTGTGTTGTGCTGATCATCCAGGCGACTCATCCACTGTATACACATAAAAATTATAGCTCATGCGGTTGTTGCAAGAATTAATGAATGCTTGCTGGGCACTGGATGACCCTCCGATGAAAGGCGCTGAGGAAGTGCAGGGTGTCGCCTTGCAGTGCGCGCTGCAGAGGGTGTGGGGACCTTTGGACATGAAAGGTGGTTTAACTGCAAGGCATCGCTCCCGTTGTCAAACAGCATTCGGAGGAAACACAAGAGATTTTCAGGTGAGCGTGTAACTGATAAAAGAAGTAATTGTGCATTCAAATAAACAGAGCCTTTTTTTTTTCTTTTGGATAACTAAACATCAAAAAGAAAAGGGAAGTGAAAAGGGGACAGAGCGTATGTTCAGTGTTCAAAGGAAGCAGTCCTCTTGGGCTTGAGATTCCTTGCCCGTGGAGAGAAACACACTTCACTGGCCCAGAAAGAGCTGATTAGAAACACTTGAGCTAATTCCACTGTGATTGTTTTACTTGTGGGAGGGGCAAGATGGCTCATCGGAAGCAGGGGGAGGAGGAGGAGCGTTTGCGTAAACACTAGCGTGGTGAACACTGGAGACAAGCCGGAGAGGACTCTGGAGCCCCTCCTTGGACTGCTCGCTTGCTAGTATTGCCTGCCACGTATCTGTGCACTCCCCGTGCCCAGTCGGGTTCCTCACGCGTGAACTGCCACAGGAGGCCCCGCTGCCCTCCCTGAACTGACTGTGGCTCTGTGTACCGCACGTGTCTGAGTCTCACCTCCCTTACTGACTCTGAAAGTATGCAGTTACCAGGCACCACTCGAACTGCCTGTGGCTGCTCTCTTGTTGTTCGTCGGGTGTGTCCCTCTCTGTGGAAGTATGCCCGCTTTCGTCAGTTTTTAAGGCTTATTTCATGGGACTGTAGCAGTGGCTCAAAAGGCTAACCCCCTGCCTATAGCACCGAATCCCATATGGACACCAGTTCTAGTACCAGCTGCTCTACTTCTCATCCAGCTCCCTGCTTGTGGCCTGGGAAATCAGCAGAGGATGGCCCAAAACCTTGGACCCCTGCACCCACATGGGAGACCTCAGAAGAAGCTCCTGGCTCTAGCTTCAGATCACCCCAACTCCAGCTGTTGCAGCCATTTGGGGAATAAACCAGTGAACAGAAGATCTCTGTCTCTCCTTCTCTCTGTAAATCTGTCTTTCAAATAGATCATTTTTTTTTAATATATTTTCATTTGAGAGTGGCAAAGAAAGCTTCCATCTGCTGGTTCATTCCCCAAATAGCCGCAAGGGCTGCAGCTGGTTCAAGCCAAAGCCAGGAGACAAGAATTCCACCCAGGCCTCCCACGCGGGCGTTAGTGATCCAAGTGCTTTTCCAGCCACGTTTGCAAGGAGTCAGAGTGGAACAGTTAGAACTGGAACTGGCTGTCTGATATGGGGTGAGCAGCCAGCCCCTTTTCTTTACTGTAGCACTGGGGGATGCCCTATCCATTTCCTCTATCAAAGTGAACCCACTAGGGGAGGCATTGCGAGGAAGCTGCTGCTTGCCGCACCTGCTCACAGATCAAGGTGCTTGTCTGAGCCTCAGCTGCTCTGCTTCTGATCCAGACTCCTGCTGACGCGTCCTGGAGGACGCGAGGATGCTGTAGCGTTTGCATGAGGACCTGGGTGGAGCTCAGGACCCCTGGCTTCAGTATGACACCTTGTTGCCGTCATTTAGAGAGTAAGCCAGCAGGTGGGGGGATCTCTCTCTTTCTCTGCCTTTTAAGTAGATGAAATACAAGTAAACATCTTGTAAAGCAGCCTGAAAATCTCAGATGAATTTTTAAATCTTCTCTGATAATGCCAGCTCTCTCTAATCTTCCTCTCTCCGGAGCTACTTGGTTTTTGTCCTCTTGGAATCTGTACTAATGACTTTAATGTTGGTTGTTTTTCCTACACAATGAGGCTGTTACCAGCTGAGAGCAAGGACTATTGTTTACACACATTTGCTTTCCTGGAGTGGTTACTTACAAGTTGCACGTGGTGGGTCAGTTTGTATTGTTTTGACATGCAGAGAGTTACAAAACCAAATACTGAACATTTTCACTTAGTCGCTTACCTGTGAGGAAGGATGTTAATCCGGTACAAGTTCGCCACGCTGTGACCTCTGATACAAAAGAAATTTTTCATTAGCCATGCCCAAAGCCCAAAGAACGTATTACTCTCTCAATAATCTCCTTCCTTTGCTAAAATGACACCTTTACAAATAAACTCCCTTGCTTTCCAGGTTCTCTGACAGCAGGAGGAGAGAAGCAGAAAGAAGGCAACAACTGGCAGGCAATGGAAAAAAACATGCCCCTAACATGGTTGCGTTCCGTGAGTGTCCCTGGAACCTGACTGAAGACACTCACAGTCTGTGATTGAGAAACGCAGGTTAGGAATTGCTAAAGCTGAAGAAAAATGAGAATTTTGTTAAGTTTTTGCCAACGATGGTCTGCCAAAACAGAAGACTCGTAAGCCTTGCCTCCACTGAGTCCTGCAAACCTGGGGCGTGACTGGCGCACACAGAGTCGCGTACGCTTCATAAAAAGAATGGACTTGGGAGCAGGGCGACCTCGTGAGTCATGACCCTTTGTTTATCAAGTCACCCTGGGCACGTTGCCAGCCCTGCTGTGCCTTTCCTCATACAAAACGGCATGTCAACTCTACTGATCTCACACGGATGTCATGAGGGGCTGAAAATGTGAAGTGATTCAAGCAGGACTCAGTACGTAAGAGCTCAATAAGTAAATAATGATGCCGAAGCAAATTCCAGGTAGGACTCTGATAAAAAATGAGTTTAGCCTCAATGTCCTGACTCACATTGGTAAAATATGAGGAATTACTGGTAGAACTTGCTGAAATTCAGTCTTTGTTACTTCCCCATTTTTTGTCAGTTCCTTTAGACTCTAGATTTACTTACCCACAGCCATCAACAGTAATTCTTTAAAAAGAGAAAGATCCTCTTTGTTTTTCTTTTCTTTCTTTCTTTTTAAGGTCAGCAAGGATGGCTAGGGAAGGCTCAAGAGTTTCTCAGACAACCTTATCAGGAGGAAATGAACACTGTGGTAGCAGTTGTGAACACAACGGAATACAAAACAAATTTAATTAATCCGAGGGAAGAAAGAAGCTTGTGGCCTTGCCCGTGGGCCCCAGGAGTGCTGGAAGCCGACCCTCCAGCCTGCAGCAGGTGCAATCCTTTACAAGGAAGCTCTTAGCCAGCCCACGTCGTGACCCAGCATCACATAAAACACCGGTTCAAGCCTCGGTTGCTCCACTTCTAATCCTGCTCCCTGCTCGTGAGCTTGAGGAAGCAGCGGAGGGCAGCCCAGGCAAGATTCATAGCCAAGAATGTGTGTTTTGTGAACATTTCTCCAGGGTCTTAAAACACATCATATGCAACACATTCTCTGAGTGATTGAGAAGAATATTGATGAATTTTTTAAAATTCACTTCAAACTTCAACAAATGATTGAATCTTCACTATCATTTAAAAGTTCAAAGGCAAATTAGCTTTTGATTCTGAAAATCTGCACTAAATATACTTGAAAATACACTTTTATGTTTGCAAGCATGAGCGACGACTTTGCCTTGTACTTTTTGGAAGTACTGCCGTTAAGTCCAGATCCTGGAGCCAACCTCCAGGATGCGTCTCCCAGCTCCGACACTCCTTTTCTTGATCTCTGAACCTTCCTCTGTCCTCCATTTCCTAAGTCATAAATGGTGAAGATGCTGACAACATCAACTTATAAGAATGTTGCAAGAATTTAGATGAGTTAGTACATTTTCAATAAGGCTCAGACACATAGTAGACACTCAATATTAGTTGCAATTTCTGATTTTATTATTGCTGCTTATCAAATTTTCTAAAAGTGAATTTTAAAGATTTATGCATTTTCATTGGAAAGAAAGATTTACAGAGAAAAGGACAGAAAGATCTTCTAACTGCTGGTTCACTCCCCATATAGCCACAACAGCCAGAGCTGAGCTGAGCTGAAGCCAGGAACCAGAAGGAAGCCAGGAGCTTCTTCCAAGTCTCCCACATGGGTGCAGTGTCCCATGCTTTTGGCTGTTCTTTTCTTTCCCAGGTCACAAGCAGGGAGCTGGGTGGGAAGTAGAGTGTCCAGGATACAAATTAGCATCCATATGTGATCTCAGCACTTGCAAGATGAGAATTTAGACAACTGAGGCATCACATGGACCCTAAAAGTGAATTTCAAGTGTATCTTTCTCACGTGGCAATGTGTGGTGACCATATGGTATTGAAGAAACTATAGCATATGAAGGGTTAGAGCCCCTTCTTCTGATTTCTTGGGGTTTTGGTGAGCCACAGGGATGGGCACAAGGCACAGGCTGGCCAATCTCCGCCTGACCATGTGGTTAGAAGTACATATCCTCTCTTGCATTATGTGTGTTAGAAACTTAAGCCTGGAACTGCCAGCCATATCCTGTTAGAATGTAAACCTGGGTTTGCTGGCCATATCCTTCTTCGCCACCATGTTACAGATATTAACAATGCCACCAAAGAATACACGATTGGAGCCGTCATTGTGGCACACAGGGTTCGCCACTGCCTGGAATGCTGGCCACCTCCATCCAGCTGCTGGGCAGCAACATGGGTCCCAGCTGATCGCTCCCAATCTGCCTCCTGTACCTGGGGAGGCTCAGACTCCTGATACCCTGTGGGAGACCAGGGGGGAGTTCTGGATCTTGCTTCAGCCTCAGCCACGTGGGGAGTAAATTGAAGGATGAAAAATGTCTTCCTCCTGTCTTTCCATCTCTCTGTCAAATAAAATAAATAAAATAAAATAAATCTTTCAAATAAAATAAATCTTCAGAACAAACAAAAGGAGTGGCAAATAATCTTAAGAGATTCAGGGCGAATAAATCTCTCCTTGCTTAAACAAACTTACATATTTAGAACAACTAATACATTCACCCTTTTACTAAAAACCAGTCTGAGTTGAGCTTCTATTTTTCAGTGTCTTCAAAAATCCTAGGCTTTTCCAGTATAATTCCAATTTCAAATAGTTTATTTTTTTTTAAAGATTTATTTTTATTATTTTTTATTGGAAAGGCGGATATACAGAGAGGAGAGACAGAGAGGAAGATCCTCCGTCCGATGATTCACTCCCCAAGTGAGCGCAACGGGCCGATACTATGCCGATCCGAAGCCAGGAGCCTCTTCCGGGTCTCCCACGCGGGCGCAGGGTCCCAAAGCCTTGGGTCCCAAAGCCTTGGGCCGTCCTCGACTGCCTTCCCGGGCCACAGGCAGGGAGCTGGAAGGGAAGAGGGGCTGCCGGGACTAGAACCGGCGCCCACATGGGATCCCGGGCGTGCAAGGCGAGGACTTAACCACTTGCGCCACCGCGTCGGGCCCTCAAATAGTTTATTTTATTGGCCCCAAAATAATACTCCTAAGGATAAGGAGTTCTCACATAGACCCATTTGCATGTGACAAACACGATTCTACTGTTTTGCATAGTATAACAACACCCCTGTAAAGAGGTGAGAAAAGAGAATGAGTGAAGATAGGATTCAGCCAGAAGTACTCTGGACCTGGAAGGCATGCTTGCTGTGCCAGACTGACAAGTGGCTACTGAGCGTAGGCATTACAGCCTCTGTGATGCTCACCAAGCAGGAGATGGGTAGTGGTCCGCACAATGCACGCGTGGCATTTGAGGATGGGAAACAGGCAAAGACAAACAGACCAACTTCAGTCTTGTGTCTGTCAAACAAAAATCAAACTAAAAATCACAAGCTTCAGTTTCTTCAATTACAGTTGGTTTGCTAGATAACCTTGTCCCAAATTCTGTTCATTTTTCATGTTATCTTTATTTTTTGTATTTCTGCTCAGCACTTTCTAAAAAGCATGTCTTGATTTACTTATTTGGAAGGCAGAGTCAGAGGAAAAGGATCTCGCATCTGTTGATTCACTCTCAGTATTCTTGAAGCCAGAGGCCAGGAACTTCTAGGTCTCCATGTGGGTGACAGGAGCCCACATATGGGGGCATTTATCCACTGTCTCCCAGCAAGTTGGATAAGAAGCAGTGTAGATGGACTCGTGCCAATCACTTCGACATGGGCAGCAGTGTGACATGCTGCGCCACCACACTCTTTTCCAACTTGAGGAAAGAATGCTGGTCTCCGTTTTACTCACCTCTGGGACTCTTGAGACACAGTCCACAGTTGAGACCTCTTGTTCATCTTCCTTTATTCTGGATCCCATTACCTTCCTGCTTGATTGCCACACCTTCCTCCTTTGAAATTGACCTAGAAAAAGTTCCTGGAAACCCCCTGCTTGTCAGATCCACTGAACAGGAGTGGTAAGCATGCTGCTGTACTGGCAGTTCTTTGATACTGTTCACCTAGCCTTCCCTGAAACCAGGACCCATCATCCTCCTTGTTCTTTTCCACTTTAACTTTCTTTCCAAAATCCCTGTTGCAGTGTCCTTTCCCTTTTTCCACATTAAGTTTTGACCTTCCTATTCAATTCTCTAATCTCATTAAGTGTTATTTTTTCCAGAAAGTCTTCTCTTTCACGCTCCCTATGGAGGGCGTCCATACTTGCATTTCTCCATTTTTTGAGCTGGAAATTCCTTGAGGGTAAGAGATGATGGTTTACCCTACTCGGTGTTCCCAATGTTTAGTAAATATTCACCACAGAGTAAGGTTCCAATAAATGTTTCTGGATGAACGAATGGACTTTTCTGGTTTGTAGCTGTGGAATATCCAATTTTTTATGATTCAGTTTCACCTTTCCTCCGCAAAACAGAAAAATCATGACCATGAAAAAGTCCCATAGTGCTAATTTTCCATATTAGGATATCCAGGAGTGGACATCTGATATCTGGAATATTGGAGCATCTATTTTCCTATTGAGGGAATCGCTGCTGGGGTACACGTAGTGGAGCAGCACGTTCTGCTGTCCCTTGGGACATCCAGCTGCCCTGTAGGAATCGTGAGCTGCAGTCCCAGTGGCCAGAGTCGGCTGCTGATGTGTCTGTGAACCCCTGAGGACAACGTGTTGGGGTTCTCGCCACTCCGATTGGACTCTCTCGCTCATGGCTTTGGCCTGGTCCAGCCCTGCCTTTGGGAGTGTTTGAGGATTGAAGCAGCAGGTAAAAGATCTCTTTTCTCCTTCTCGCTCTGTCTTTCAAAAAATATGTTTTTTTTTTTTTTAATCACTGGTAATACATGTCTGGTCATCTGTTGATTAAGAATTAGAAATAAACTTGTGGATGTCTGACACAAAAATAACAAAACAGTAGTCTCAGCTCTGTTACTTAGCTCAGTGACATTGGCAAATGTTTAGCTGATTTGAAGTTTGAAAGTCTTTTTTTAAGTTGTTAATAATAACTTTTGTCCCACTTACCTCAAAGTTGCAGAATAGACAATGGAAAAAAATACTTTTAAAGCTGTTTTAGGTTCTATGTTGATTATAACAAACACCACACCCTCAAAATATCAGGTGTGGATGGCTTCTTAAAAGGTAATGAAGACAGAAATCTTAACCACAAATCTCAGACAACTAGAAAAACAGGAAATGGCAGGATCCCTGCCCCACAGAGGGCTAAGGGGAAGCGGGGCACACCTGGCTGGGATGGAAGGTAATATAACGTGGGAGTCAGAAGTTTCCTCGGGGGTACAAATAGTGTAGCCCCTTTCCTGCAAAAGTGTGCAAACCTCTCCCGACTGCTCTGTTCCTACCATCACGTCTTCTCTGTCTAAATTTCTCTCAAGATGGCTTTCTGCTTTTGCTCCTGCTTCCAACAATTGTCCCCCTAAATATATAGATCAATTAGCGGATGAATTCTTGCCAGGAATCCGATTGCCAAGCTCTTGTTCCAGATTCCCTCATCATAGGAAGCCAGCCCGGCAGTAATGGACTCTTCTTGGGTCACAGGCGCCCTGGGCCCCGTCAGTGAGCCCACGAGTCAAGTGGGACGAGCATCCGGTTGTTTCCATACACTGGCATATCGCTTTAGCAAGGAGCGTTGGCAGTCTTAGAAAGAGCCTGTGAGTGTAACTGATCCTCCACTGAAATAGCCCGTTCTACTAAAGCGAGAGAAAAGATTTGGTGGTGTTGTTATCGATGACAGGTCAGGACTTGAGCTGAGAGAGAGAGAGAGAAAATTTTAGGCTCTCGCCAACAGGATAAGGGACGTCCTAACAGAAGCACAGATTCTTTCAGGCCTAACTCGGAGTATCCTATCTATGACATTGGTCAAGATGATGTCTATGTCATGCACAGTCAAAATGACAGCATTTGATGTAAGGAATTGGTTACATAGGTGTTAACAGGCAATCCAGAAGGTCCGGCATGGTAGCCTAGTGGCTGAGGTTCTCGCCTTGTATGCGCTGGGATCCTATATAGGTGCTAGTTCTAATTCCAGTGACCCCGCTTCCCATCCAGCTCCTTCCTTGTGGCCTGGGAAAGCAGTGGAGGACGGTTCAAAGCCTTGGGACCCTGCACCCACATGGGAGACCTGGAAGAGGCTCCTGGCTCCTGGCTTTGGATCAGCGCAGCTCCGGCTGTGCGACCACTTGGGGAGTGAACAGGCAGACAGAAGATCTTCCTCTCTGTTTCTCCTCCTCTATATATATCTGCCTTTCCAATAAAAATAAATAAATCTCAACAACAGCAAAAAAAGAGGCAATCCAGAGAGAAGCCACCCACAACGCCAGGTCAAAGGGACAAATGCAAGGGGTGGGTTAAAGATCCCGGGCATGAAGGTTCCCAGAAGCTGGAGCAATAAAGGAGATGGCAGGTGCACCTGCTGTGCCCTGAAACACAAGGGAAGGAGTTTGATGGGAAATAACCTGACCTTCTTTGTTGTTGCTCCTGCTCTCCAAATGCTCCCCTTAGCCGGACACGTCCGGAAACCAGCTGATACAGAGCATCAGTCATCTTTGTATCACAGAAAAGAGTCAGGGAAAGAACGAACATGGATGTGAGAGCCTTGTCATTGGCTGAGTCAAGTCTTCAGCAGGACAGCCAGCAATGTTATCACAGGCAGGCTGAGTCCACTGGACTCTGTAGAAAGGCTTTGTGTCTTAGCTCTGTTATTTACTGTTTTATGTAGGGTGTGTTTTATCACCCTTCCAATCTCAGTTTCTATTTTATTTTTAATTTTCTCAATATTGTTTACATATCTGAGAGGGATGAATACCTATGTGGGCCTTTGACTGGGGTGGAGAGGGTCAGGTATGGAAAAGTTGGATGGCTGCTCCTTGGGGTCAAACCACATCAGTACCCCAAGACCCCAACGGTAGGAAGAGTGCTCTGAGGGTGTTGTTAACCTGAGTGGTTTTCATAGCCCCGAGATGTCGGTTTCATTGCTCCAAGGTTGAGAAAATCTTTCCAAGGTTTATTGGTTGACAAAGTCCACCTTAGTGCAGCCACTGACCCAGACACCTTGGCCAGCAGAGACCTGTCCAACCTGTTCTGCTTCCCATCCTCTGGTGAGGCAGTCGATGTCCCCGCTGGCCTCCGTGGGCAGACCATCATGTGCCCCGTGTGCATCAGGGCTTGCTGTCCACCCCATCAACAACCAAGGAGACCCAGTCCTGATACATGCGCTCCAAGGCTGGACACCACAGCCTGTGATTTTCTCTGTGGCCAACGTTTGAGTGCAGTTGTCCAGTGGGGAAGTCCCCCAAGAACTGCCCCAGCCAATGCACTTACTGGTGGATGCATCTGCCTGGTCAGCTTTGCCCCAGCCCGTGTTTCACACAGACTGGTGGGTGCTGCAGCCCAGCTCAGTGTGGCCCACCCGTGGCCTGCATCATGCACCCTAGCAGGTGCCACAGTCTAGTCGGAGCAACCCCCAAGAAGCCTCGCCAGGCCTGTCCTCAGCCCTGCCTTTTGTGTGTGCCATCCTCTGCTGTAGCCTAACCAGGCCCAGCCCACTTCCCATCATGCTATCACACACCCGTGGGTGCTCTGACTTAGTTTAGCCTGCCACACCCCATTCCTGGCCCTAATTTATGCCAACAGGTGCCACTACCTTGTCCATACTGGCCCTGGCTCTTGTGCCAGCAAGGGAATGTCCACAGTTTCCCGCCAGGAATGCTGCCAGTTTGGTCTGCCCCCCAGGCCCAGCCCAATCGCATGTCAATAGATGCTGAAGTTTTGCCCAGCCCTGGCGCTGGCACTCACCAGTGAGAGCTGAAGCTCAGCAGGGCAGTCCCTAGAATTTCCCTGCCAGATTCACTCCCAAACCCATGTCCTATAAATGCTGGCAGGTACTTCATCCCAGCCTTGCATAGCCCACCACCAAAGTTTCAGCTGGTCTGGGGGTACTGTGGCCTACTCTAGCCAGGCATACTACATATGCCAATGGGCAGCAGGTAGTGCCATTTAGGCCAGTCCAGGTCTCCCATGTGGGTGGCTACCTTGGCCTGACCCAGACATGCCCTCTGATTTCCCTCTCTAATCCACCACATCTCAGCTTCCTTGTCTACCTGGAAGGCCCCATCCTTCCCCTGTTAAACAGCCACTCCCACTCCCTATGTCCCCAGACCACTTCTTGAACAATCTGCAATACCTCCTTCCCAGGGGGTCAGAGTGGCATGTCCCCACCTGGCATTCCCTGCCTTATCTACATATCCTTTAAAAAAAAACTGAAGAATAAGAAATTATGCTGGCATACTGTTACAGTTCACACAAATTTGGCATTATCCAGGCCCAAGTAGCCTGCTGGTTACTGGCTGCTTTTCTCCCGACAGTGTAACACTTATCTAGGTACAAGGCAAGCCAGGCTGTTGCTCACAGCTGGGGCTACCCCTTGCCTTTTAATTAAGGTTGCTGTTCTGCTCACCTCTTAAAGAAACAAGGAGGGCCCAGCGTGGTGGCCTAGCGGCTAAGGTACTCGTCTTGCATGCACCAAGATCCCATATGGTCGCTGGTTCTGGTCCCGGCAGCTCCACTTCCCATCCAGCTCCCTGCTTGTGGCCTGGGAAAGCAGTCAAGGATGGCTCAAAGCCTTGGGACTCTGCACCCGCGTGGGAGACCCAGAAGAAGTTCTTGGCTCCCAGCTTCGGATTGGTACAGCTCCAGTCGTTGCGGCCGCTTGGGCAGTGAGCCATCGGATGGAAGGTCTTCCTCTCTGTCTCTCCTCCTCTCTGTATGTCTGACTTTGCAATAAAAATAAATAAATCTTAAAAACAAAAAGAAACCAGCAAAAAACACTAGTGGCTTTGGGGTCATTTTGATATGAAATCCCAATCTCAGATTATCATTCTGTGAAACAGTGATGATATTAATACTTCAAAATGATAAAGATTCCACATAATGAACGTGAAGGTTTTAACGCAGTGTCTGGATATGGGCTCCCTGCTTTGTTAAGATAAAGGTGGTGATTGCTTCCCAAATAGTGTGCCTCAGTTTTGCATCTCCAAGAGCTTACTGTAGCAGGTTCTCACAAGCTAATTCAATATCCAGACATTGCCTTGCACCTCAGCAATCGTTGCAAGCTGCAGCCGTGGCTTTGTACTGCCTCCTAGCCATGGGTCTCAACAAAAGTCACATGGTGGCTAACGTTGGACAAGCTGAGGCACAGCTGTCGCTGCTTCAGACACCTCAGCAGGCACACCAAGTCCCTGAAGGACGTGAGCTGGGAGTCAGGTGGTTGGCATCCTGTGCCACCATGAAGCTGCTCAAGGTCTCCAAGGAAAGTGTGGGGACACACATCAGCATCACGAGCGGACAGAGGATCTGAGCAATGCCCTGGCTGCGGTCACAGGAAAGTAGCAGCCAAGAAGGACCGAGCCCCTCCCCTGGTTTACTAAATACTTCCCTCTCTCGCAAGGACGAGGCCAAAGTACAGGCAGGATGGGGCCTTGGTGGAACTTCCTCAATATCAAGATTACCTGAGGTTCAAAAGTCTGAATTGTGAAACAACACGAAGAACGCATTACCACTGCCTCCCTATGTCTGCGTCAAGAGGAAGCCAGGACTCCAGCCACTGCTCTGCTTGTAGAGTGAAAGAACAGGCATGCTTTGGCTTTTTCAACTTATATTATTTTTAATGTTACTTACAAAGTTGAGAGGAATGCGCATCCAAGTGAGTCTCTGTTTAGGATGGAGACAGTGAAGGTATGGAGGAAGGTGGGTGTTTCAATTTTTTCCTCTCCTGTATCCACAAGGAACAAAAGGGAGGGGGCCACTCCTTGTTATCAAACTACATCAGCAAAAGAGAAGGGGGTCGGTCATTTGATGATGCACTAGAGACCCCAACGTGGGGAATAGTGTTCTGAGTGGTTTTAATAGTTCTGAGACATCACTGGCTTCATTGCACCAGAGTTGAGGAAATCTTTCCAAGGTCTGTTGCCTGAGCAGATGCATCTTAGTGCAGCCACAGACCCAGCACCATGCTCAAATCTTGGCCAGGGGAATGATCCTACCTGTTCCTTTCCATCCTCTGGCTGTGCAGTCGGTGTCCTCTGATGCCCAGAATGAGTTAGCTGCCATGTCTGCTGTGTGCATCAGCAACTGGAGAGGCACAGTCCCAGTAAGTACACTCCAATGGCAAAACACACACCCTGTGATCTTTCCCTGTGGAAGAAGTCTGAGTGCAGTGAACCAGTTGGGTAATTTCCCTAGAAAACTCATCTAGGCTGACCTCAGACTTGACTCTTGTGTGCACCAGCTAGTGTAGAGTCGGGTTCAGGCCATCACCTGCACCTGCACTGGTGGTTGCAACTGCCTGCTCAGTTCTGCACCCAGTTCTGCACCTCATCTCTCATGCAAACTGATGGGTGCTACAGCCTAGCCCACCACAAGCCCAGTCTTCACATACGTCATTAGGTACCACAGCCTAGTCAGAGCATCTTCTAATAACCCCACCAGGTCCACCCCAGCCCTGGTGTTTTCATGTGCTGGTCTGTGCTGCAGCCCAACCACGTCTGCCCCACATCCCAACTTGTTTTCATGCACATCCCAGGGGTGCTTCAGCTAGGCTCAGGCTGGCCCACCCTGAAACCCAGTCCACACTCATGCTGATAGGTGTGGCTGTCTTACCTTGCCTAACCCAGTCCACCTTCAGTCCTGTCTCATGTGTTCACCAGTCTAGCCAAGGAGTGCCCACAGCTTCCCTGCCAGGCCCGTTCCCAGCCCTGGCTCTTTGCACATCCAAAGATTAGGGTGCTGGGCCTAACGTGGGCCCACCGTGGCTCTCATGTTTGACTAAGATGTCAAAGAGGTGCCCACATTTACGGCTTGGACATAAAAAGGTAGTGGCACAATTTATTGAAATGAGAAACACTAGAGCTACAGGTTTGGAGCAGGAAAAAAGATAAATCTTTCTTCATTTCCCTTGAGTAAATATCTAGAAATAGAACTTCTCATAAAGATGTAATTTGTGCGCATAGTAACAAAATGATATGTACTATGCATCATCCTGATCCCCACTCTCACCTGTTACATTTATGTAAGTGCAACTTGACATTTTTATTTGTAGTTGGACAGAGCTCCCATCTGCTGGTTTAATCCCCAGATGCCTGCAATCATCAAGGCTGGGTCAGGCCAAAGCCAGGAGGTGGGAACTTCACTTGACCTTAGCCAAAAAGCAGTGAAGCGATAGGAGGTGGGACTTTCTTCCTGTCTTCCATGTGGATGGCAAGGTCCCACCTATGCCTAAAGCGCGTATTAGCAGGAAGCCGGGAACAGTAGCAGAGGTGGGATTCAAACCAGGCACTCTAAGGGAGGATACGTGGGTCCAAAGCAGCCCTTAAATGTCAGGCCAAATGCCCATCTCTATATAGAACTCCTCAGTGATTCTCAATGTCAGTACAGGCCAGTGTTGCAGTGCAGTGGGTTAAATTTCTACCTATAATGCCAGCATCCCACATAGCTACCAGTTTGAGCCCCTCGCTGCTCGACTTCCCATTCAAATCCCTGCTTATGGCTTGGGAAAGCAGTGGAGGATGGCCCAAAGCCTAGAGAACCTGCACCTGCTTGGGAGACCAAGAAGAAGCTCCTGGCTCCCGGTTTCAGTTCCAATGAGCTCAGCTCTGGCAGTCACAGTCATTTGGGGAGTGAATCAGCAGATGGAAGAACTCTGTGTCTCTCTTCTGTAATTCTGTCTTTCAAATAAATAAAAATAAATATCTCCCCATCTCTGTATATCTATTCCAACAAAGCTTAAAATAAATCTTTTAAAAAATTTTTTTTGACAAGTAAAAAGGTTCAAGTGCTATAGGAAAGTGGGTAAGACTATTATTTTTTGCATATTGTTTCCTTCATGTTTAAAGGGGGGGTATTAAGGGAGAAGGCCCACCCAATTTCCCACCCTCCCCAGGTCCCACATATAGGGTATGTATGCTCCAAGGTTCTTGCTCAAGTGGTTTTGATAGTTCACCAGTTATGAATTGCTGCCAATCTTGCCACTCCAAACACAATGAGGTCTTTGAAGAATCCACTGATTGACATAGTCCATCATAGAATCTCTGTTTGCCCCGTATTTCGCTGCCAACATATAGCTGAGATGGTTGATTGACCTGTTCTGTCTTCTCTCTTTTCTTGGTTAGGGTTCTGAGTCAAGCATTTCGATTGGGGAAATCTCCAAAGAAAGCTGTCTGAGGTGTTCTCAGACCAGATTCTTGTATGTGCTAGCAGGTAAAATAAATCTTTTTTAAAAAGATCTTCCTCTCTGTTTCTTCTTTTCTCTGTATATGACTTTCCAATAAAAATAAAATAAACCATAAATAAAAGATCTTTTCCTCTGTCTCTCCTTCTCTCTGTATATCTGATTTTCCAAATCTTTTTTTTTTTAATTATTTTTATTGGAAAGGCAGATATCCAGAGAGCAGAAGAGACAGAGAGAAGGTCTTTTGTGTGATGGTTCCCTCCCCAAGTGGCCGCAATGACTGGAGCTGAACCAATCTGAAGCCAGGAGTCTCTTCCGGGTCTCTCATGCGGGTGCAGGGTCCCAAGGCTTCGGGCTGTCCTTGACTGCTTTCCCAGGCCACAAGCAGGGAGCTGGATGGGAAGCAGGGCTGCCGGGATTAGAACCAGTGACCATCTGGGATCCTCGCACGTTCAAGGTGAGAACTTTAACCACTACTACACTATCGCACTGGGCCCTCAATAAATAAATCTTTAAAGAAGCAGTTACCATCTTGACAGTGTTTTAGTATATAATAGTGTAAACTACATTCATATTTTTAAGTAACAAATCTAAAAATTTTCATGTTAGAAATCTCAATTTTTATTTATTTTACTTATTTTAAAGTCAGTGTTACAGAAAGAGAGAAGGGAAATCTTGCACCCATCAGGTTCATTCCCCAGGTGGCAACAGCCAGTGCTGGGGACTTCATGCAGATCTCTTACATGCTCTTTCAGGTCATCAGCAGGAAGCTGGATAAGAAGTGGAGCTGGCATATGAACCAGCGTCCTATGGGATGCCAGCACTGCAGGGGTCAGCTTCACTCATTGGGCACAGTTAAGCCTCTCAGATTTTCTTAGGATTTGCATATTTATGTGGCCAGTTAGCTCAGTTGCTTAGGATTTGCATATTTATCTGAGAGACAGAGTTGCAGAGCCTCCCTAACTCGCCCCCCAACACACATAGAGCTTTCATCTGCTGGCTCACTCCCAAAGCGACCACTATACCTAAGGGCCGGGCCAGGCCAGAGTTAAGAACCTTGAACTCAGCTGATGTTATCAAACACTTGGGCCTCATGTGAGCCAGATCGGGAAAAAGCCAGGCTGGGCTGACTGTTCTGACTGGTGCATGCAAAAATTAGAGTGGGTGAGGGTTGGCTGGGCTTTGCTGCAGCATCAGCTGGCAGGGGCTGGCACCAGTGGCTCATCTGTCAAGTTAAACTACAGAACCACCTGGAAAAGTGCATGATCTGCGAGTGGGAAGTGGCCTAGGAGGGAAATAGGTGGCAGCCCCCGCTTGGACTTCTGTGCTTCCAGCTTCCGGTGAAGCTTCCACCATGTGATTACAGGGTTCTTTCTTCAACAAGCAACTTTTGTCATGTTCTGCCTCAGCCCTTCAAATCTCACATTGTCCTTCAAATAGGGGACAGGGTTGTAAGATTTAGCCAATAAAAGTACAGGTTGTCAGTTTGATTTGAAAATCATGTAAATAATGGATAATTTTCAGCATAAGTAGGTATTACACAATGCTTGGGACATATTTATACTTTGAAATTTCAGGTGTATATTTGAAGCTTAAATTATTTTTACATTCTGTACATTACATGCCAAATTTATCTTCAGTTCAATTTTTTTTTAAAGATTTATTTTATTGGAAAGGCAGATATACAGAGAGGAGAAGAGACAGAGAGGAACGGCCAATGCTATGCCAATCTGAAGCCAGGAGCCTCTTCCGGGTCTCCCACACGGGTGCAGGGTCCCAAAGCTTTGGGCTGTCCTCAACTGCTCCCCGGGCCACAGGCAGGGAGCTGGATGGGAAGTGGAGCTGCCGGGATTAGAACTGGCGACCATATGGGAACCCGGGCGTGCAAGGCGAGGACCTTAACCACTGCGCCACTGCGCCGGGCCCGGTTCAATTATTTTTTTTAAGGATTTATTTTTTTGTTTGAAAGGCAGAGTCGCAAAGACAGGGAGAGAAAAATCTTCAGTTCACTGGTTCACTCCCCACATGGCTGCAGTACTGGGCTGATGCAAAGCCAGGAGGCAGGAGCTTCTGCCAGTCCAACACACAGTGCAAGCACTGGGCCTACCTTCTGCTGTTCTCCCAGGCATACAGCAGGTAGAGCAGACAGGATTCTGGAGTTCCAGCTATGCAGGCAGTAGCATTACTGGCTATGCCACAACACTGGCCCCAAGTCCAACATTTCTACTTTGGCTCCTGTTAAAATGTGGGTAATAGTTTGTAGAGCCAACCTAAAGCCCAAGGGTTCTGGGGGTGGCAGGGGCGGGAAGGAGAGAGTGGTGAGGAGTGGGGTGGTGGGGGGGCACTCAGAGTCTTATGTTAATGCATTAAACATGGCACTTAATCCAATTACGATGTTTATGGTTGGAGCCTTGGAAAGGGATTAGATTGGATCAGGCTGTTGGGGTGGCGCCCCTGTGATCCAATCAGGGTGGCTTTATAACAAAACAAGCACGCTGCCTGTGGGCTTCCTGGTGCCCCACGTTTTCTGCCACTCCACTTGATCAGCCATCTGCTACTTTCATCTGACACCAGACCAATAGGACCGTCTGATCTGACGGTTAATCTCCCCAACCGAGGGCTGAAACACACACCCTCCTTCATGAGTATTTTCTTCAGGTACTGTAGCTGTGCCATACAGGCTGACTCATCCTGCTTCCCAGCCTGCCTGCCTGCTTTGTGGCCTCCTTGCTGCCTCCTCGGAATCCCCAGTTCCAGTGCAACTGGCTTGCCTTGGCTCCCTGCACCTACGGCCTTTCTTTGTAGCCTTCGGAGCCTGACACGCTGTGTCTCCGCTTCTTGCCCGGTGGTTTCCTGCTCTCCCTTTGTCTGCAGGTTAAATGCCACTTTCTCCATCTCAGATCAGTTCTCACTGTTAGCTATTCCCTATACTTTGACCTTCAGGGCACTTCTCTAGCCTGTGGTTACTAAGCTATCTGTGAGTATTTTATCTTCTGTGATACAAGTCCTTGAGGGCACAGTGTCTGGTGGTGAGCAGCCCAAGAGGTTATCAAATTGTTGTGATGATCAAGCGGATGCAAGTCACTTTTGTTCTGCGATTTTTCTATCACCCTTTGCGAGCACTGGTGATTCAATTAGCTGTCTGCAGAAACAAGAGTCTGCAAAAAAGAACTGTAAATGCGTGTTTCAGTTGTGATAGTTGAAAAAAAATTTTAAAAGAACTCTTTCGTGTAGTCTTAGCGAAGATGGTTTTGAGTATCCCACATGAAATGCTTGACTTGAAAATTTCTTTTTTAGCAAAAACAGAAAAAGGAAAAAGAACTGTGAGTTTGCAGTCATTCTTAGCTAAGCGAGAGATTTATGTGGAGCCATTTCCCTGGAGTATTCTGTGAAATATGAGTTTTTAAAGCAAGCACTCAACTTCTTGGCAGGTGAATTAAAAATTCAAACCAAAAGCCTGAGATAAATGCATGTTGTTGGGAATAATCATTGGACTGAGTTAGCAGAAGGAAACGTAATTTAGAACTTCACTTGAGTTAGAGTGAAATCGATAAGGCCTGCTCCTCAGCCCTGCGAGGCACTCAGACTGATGGCAAGCATCATACAAATCAAGGCATAGAGAAAGAAAAACAAGTGGGTGCTTCCTTTTTAAAAAAGTGACTATGTGAGAAATGGGAAAATGGGTCACTTCTGCAACATCTTGACTTCTACATCCTTCCATTTTCCATGTCCAACTCCCTCAGTGGCTAGCTTAAGCAGAAAGTGTATTTTCTGGGATAAACTTGAGTAGTTCACAGTGCGGACGATCAGGAAGTGAGATTGCAGGGGGAAGAAAACTTTAGCCACTAGGCCACTGCACCAGGCCCAAGTGTGTGTGTGTGTGTGTGTGTGTGTGTGTATTAATTGGAAAGACAGATTTATAGAGAGGAGGAAAGACAGAGAGAAAGATCTTTCACCCTCTGGGTCACTCCCCAAATGGCTGCAACAGATAGAGCTGATCGGACATGATCTGGAGCCAGAAGCCAGAGCATCTTCCAGGTCTCCCACATGTGTGCGGGGTCTCAAGGCTTTGGGCCGTCCTTGACTGCTTTCTAAGGCCATATGGGATGCCGGTGCTTGGAGGCAGAGGGCTAAGCAGCTGAACTCTTGCACTGGCCCCCATTTTCTCTACTTTTCATGAGCACTGCTAATAGCAGGGGTGAAGTGTAGATGAAGGCAGGGGTTGGAGGTCAAGGAGAAGCTAGGCGTACGAGAAGGGTAGGGTGGGGAGAGGGACTTTCTTGGTTTCTCCTGCTTCATCTGAGGCAGCGTGCACAGTCCCACTGTCTCAGCTCCACTACTCCCTGTTGATCTACATATTTATTTGAAGATGTCATTCCCTATTATCACATAATTTACAACGGGAAAGTCTCACTTACCAGCTCGACCTTAATCATCTTTTTTCTCAGTAATCCAAACTTAGTTGCCACAGCTCTCAATTTCTCACTCCTTACGCTCCTTTATCGCATTGGTGCCTCGGATTGACTGCAGATTATGTTAGATAATATATATCATCCTTATTTGATGGAGCAAGAGATTTACAAATTACAATGACATAAATAACATGTATTCCAACAAATCCATCAAGGATTTATTACGTGCCATGCACTAACTGCTTCACATAAAAGAACTCACTTAATTTTCGTAGCCTATGTAACAGTAGAGGCCATGGCCAAGTCCAGATTTCTGTGCACTCCATATCAGAATTAAATAACAAAAATGTTGATTATGTATCTAAATTGCTAAATTATCTTGGAGCTAGGGCCTGGCGGTGTGGCCTAGCGGCTAAAGTCCTTGCCTTGAATGTGCCGGGATCCCATATGGATGCCAGTTCTAATCCTGGCAGTTCCACTTCTCATCCAGCTCACTTGGGGAGTGTATCATTGGACAGAAGATCTTCCTCTCTATCCTTTCTCCTCTCTGTATATCTGACTTTGTAACAAAAAATAAATAAATCTTTAAAAAAATCTTGGAGCTACAAAATAACAGTACTTAATGAAATCACTATAAACACTTAAGATGCTCTCATAAGCAAAACATTCTTACATTATCTTAGTTCAAACTAAATTTTTTCTAAGATTTATTTTTATTGAAAGGCAGATTTTACAGAGAGAAGGGGAGACAAAAAAAAAAATCTTCTGCTTCCTGGTTCACTCTCCAAGTGGCCACAACAGCAGGAACTGAACCAGTCTGAAGCCAGGAGCCAGGAGCCTCTTCTGGGTCTCCCACCGGGTGCAGGGATCCAAGACTTTGGGCTATCCTCGACTGCTTCCCCAGGCCACAGGCAGGGAGCTGGCTAGGAAGTGTGGCTCCCCAGATACAAACCCCATGGGATCCTGGCACAAGCAATGTAAGGACTTAGCTGCTAGGCTACCACGCCAAACCCTCAAACTATTTTTTTTCTTTTTTCTTTTATTTTTTGACAATCTTTACATGGTTAATTAGAGCACAAAGAATCAAGGGGCTACAGGAAAGGGGGTAAAACTATTATTTCCATGTTCTCTTCTTTTCTCTATCTGGGGTAAAAGGGGAGATAAAGGGAGAAGCCACACCCAGTCTCCCATCCATCCCAGGTCCCTGATGTGGGGCATGCTCCAAGGATCCTGCTCAAGTGGTTTTGATAGTCCAACAGTTCAGAATTGCTGCCAACCTCACCATTCCAAGCACGATGAAGTTGCTGCAGAATCCACTGATTGACATAGTCCACCTTAGAGTCTCCATTTGCCCAGTTTTTCACTGCCAATATATGGCTGGGGTAGTTGATTGATTTGTTCTGTCCTCTGTTGTGGTGCTAGGTATCCTGAGCAGGTTCTGATAGACTGCCATATCCTCCACATGTACCTGATCATGCTGTCCACTGCTCCATCTGAGCCTCTGAGGAGGCCTGGCTCTGGCATTAGCACTCCATGGCAAACCATGGAACCTGCACTTGTCTTCATGGTTGGGGTCCTGAGTCTGGCAGTTCAATTGCAGAGATCCCCAAAGAAACTGTGTCTGAGGTGATCCCAGACCAGATTCTTGTGTATGTACTTGCCAGTACAGGGCATAACACATTCCGTTGCCCCAATCAGCTTATGCACATGCTGGTGGTTGCAATTGCTGGGTCAGTTCTGTGTCCAGCCCTGTCTTCCACTGGTGTTGCAGACCAACCTGATTCTACCCAGCACACACTCGGCCCTCACACAAACCAGTGGGAGCTGCAGCTGAGTCGGAGCGACCCACAATAACCCCCACCAGATCCACCCCCTGCCCCAGTTCTCGTGCTTGCCAGTATGTGCAGCAGACTGTTCAGTCTGTCCCACATCCCATGCAGCTCTCGTACATGTCAATGGGCATTGAAGCCTAGTTCAACCCAACCAGCTCCACTATCCAGCCCACACACATTTGCTGATGAGTGCCTTTCTGTCTAGTCACCCCTGCCCCAGTCCTGGTTTTTGTGCCCTCCCATGGGAGTGGTAACCCACGAGGGAGGTGCCCACTATTTCTCTTCTATGCCATTCCCACTCCCAGATCATGCATTTTTCTAGGTGGTTCTGTAGTTTAACTTGACAGAATAGCTCCCAGTGCCAGCCCCTGCCAGCTGATGCTGCAGCAAAGCCCAACCAACCCTCACCCACTCTAATTTTTGCTTGCACCAGTCAGAACAGTCAGCCCAGCCTGGCTTTTTCCTGATCTGACTCATATGAGGTCCACAGGTGTTGTAGCCCTGCCCAGTTTGTTCTGCCCCCATCCCAACTCATGCTCTCCAGTGGGAGTGGTTGTCCAGCAGGAAACCCCCCACTTTCCCCCTACCAACTTTGCCCTTTCCTTCTCTGATTCCTACTAGTGCTGCGGCCCATTCTGGCATAGCCCACCTCACCTTGGCATTTCCTAGTGGTTGCTGTAGTCTGGCCCGGCCCACCCCCAGTTCCAGCTGGTGAGGGTTACAGTCGAGCCCATCCCAGCATGTACCCAGCATGTACACTGATAATGTGTTGCAACCATACCTGGCTTGACCCAATCTGTTCTGGTGCTCAGATTCCCCAGTGGGTGAAGTGAACTGGTTCAGCCTGGTCTTCCCCTGACCTGTGCCAAATGTATGCCAGTGGGTAACTTTCCATGGCCTGATCTAGGCTGTTCCTTATCGTGCTTCTTGCACTCACCTGCAGGACTGTGTTCTGCCAGAGGAGTTATCCAGGCTCCCCCATCAGAACCTCTCCCAATGCCAGATTTCGCTCATACCGGTGGATTCATGAACCAGCCCTACTCAGTTCACCTCCTGTCCTAGCAGGAACAGTGGCTTTTCCTTGCTGGCCTTCAACCTATTCTGGTTCTTACTGTTGGATGTTTCAGCCCAGCCAAGGCTTGTCCATACCTAGACACTACTCACACATGGCTCAGTAGGGGCAGAGACCTAGCCTAGTCCGTCCCACATCTACCCAGGTTCTGCAGAGCACCAGATGGTGTTGGAGTCTAGCCCAGTTAGGGGCACCCAGCCTCCTTCCACACTTGTGCCAGTGGAGACTGCAGCCATATCCAGACCAGAACGCAGCCCCCACTCTGGCCCCCATGCTCCTCAGTGGGAACCCCAACCCAGGTAGGGTGTCCCCTTAGCTCCCCAACCGAGCCTGTTTCCAGCCATAGATTGCACACATGCCAGTGGTTGCTGACTCAGCTTGGCTCAGCCCCTCACCTGTCTTGGCCATTAACTGAGACACTGTGGCTTAGCGTTCCTGGCTCTTGTAGAGATGCAGGTGCAAGAGCCTAGCTTGGCATGACTTGTGCTCCATCCTGATTTCTAATTTTGCTTGTGAGTTGAAGTTTGCTCAGTCCTGTCCGGTCCACTCCGTTCCACTTCCGACCCACACATTAGTCAGCCATTGGAGCTACTTTGCCCAGCTTGTCCAACCCCCAGGCCTGGACCATGTTGATCATCAGTGTGAGTTGTGACCCGCCAGGGGAATTTCCCAAGTTCCTCCACTTGACCCACTCCCAGACCCAGTTCTCACACATGCCACAGCGGTGTTAGGCCAGCATCCAGCATAGTCTGGCCTTCCATTTAGCCTTGTATGAGCTGGTGAACATTGCAGCCTGTCCCACCCCAAACCCTATTTAGGATGCACATTCGGGTGCTGCTGCCTTGATCAGTCCAGACTATTATCGGGTGCTTTACCCGTGAGTGATGGCAGGCTCCTTGGTAACAACTAGCGTAGTCCATCACCACCCCAACTCTTGAACTAACCAGTGGGACTAGTATTTCCACAGAGTTTGGCCCACACATCCCCTACAGAATCTACACTCGGAAATGGTTCTCTCGTGTGCTGGTTAACCTCATGACCCTGCCTAATGTGACCTGTCTCCTGATCTATCATTCTGTCAGGTACTAGGATCTGGTCCTGCAAACAAGCCCCCAGCCTTAGCTTTTGTATGGATTTGTGTGCGGTGGTCAGCATTGTTCGGTGATAACAAGTTCTACATTGGACTCAAAGGAGGCTGGTTTATCAGTCTGACCCATGAAGAACATCTGGTCCCTCTCCAAACTACCAGGTCTCAGTACCCTTGCTTACCTTCAAAGGAAAAGTTACTCCCTCGTTGGAGTCTTCAGGATTAATTTGCGACCCAGAAGCACAGTGGGCTGAATGTGGAGGTACCTAGGAAGCAATACCGCACCCCTAAGACCTCAGCGCTCACCATCGGGCAGCCAATTAGGGCTCCGAGCATGAAGACGGACCCGACCTGGAACCTGCCAGCTGGCAACAGGCTGCTGGAAGTTTTAAGTCACAGACCCCAAGGTCACCCCCTCCCCAATCCCACCCACTGTGCAGTGTTGGCGGTGGGTGGGGCCCTGGGCCTGCCCTGTTCTCCAGATTTCCGCTCTCGGTGTACTCACCAGGAAGGGAGCCAAGCTAGTTCTTAAACACTTTGTTTTATAGTGCACTAAAACAAATTTGACTTGACTAAATTAATTTATTATATAATTTCAAGAGGTTTGAGGTGTAACAATGTATGGCTTAAATTTTGACATAGTGTCTTCATTTTATCTTATTTGTATTAACCCACAACAGATCTCAATACTCTGGTAATAGTAAAAAAAAATCTTACGCAGCAAAATCAGGAGAAGAGTTTAATTCAATAGCTAAAAACTTTAAATCGTTGCTAATTTGGGAATGAAACCCAGAATAGCTTCTTTTCCATTTGCTGAATAACCATATTCTCTTTCTTCTAAACAGACTCAGTGTCAAGAGACAATTATCTTCTGTGTCTCATACTGATACTTTAACTGGAGAATTCAAAAAACGGAAAAATGACTTAGTTTATTTCTGTAAACACTTTTTGTTTTTCCAAACCTCCTCTTTTCCCTCTCCTGTCAAAGGCTTCTGTTTATATCATTAAAAGGATTTTTGGAAAGTTCTTTTTCAATTTTATGGTTTAATTGAGATCTTGTTAAATTTAACTTAAAAATAATATTTTATAAGGGATCTTCAGAGAGCTTTTAAGAACCAAGGAAAAAAGATTACGTTATCTTAGTTGCTTCTGATGGGAACTGCATTGCTTGCTTTACCTAAACAGGGAAGTTGGCATGTCTGCCTAGCAACAGACGCTGAAGCCTTCTGTTGTGGAAGGTTCCCTGGCAGGGAGAAGGGAGGAGGAGGAGGAGCCGGCCAGGAGGGACAGATAAATCTCTTCTTCTTGAGGGAGACAGGCCTGGTTGGTTGAGCAGCAAAGAGGCTGTCAAGCCTTGGGTAAGCACCTCCCGGTGAAAGCTGGAGGTTTCCTCTTGGTAGGGCGCCGTGGCTCCCTGCTTCTCTGCAGGGTGCATGTTTCCAGGTGTTAAAGACTTGCAAGGATGTCTGAACCCTTACAAACACACCAGGCTTTCTCCTAAGCACACACGCCTATGGCAAAGTTTAACTTGCAACATTAGGCATTGTGAGACATTCACAACAGTAAGCGATTATAACACATTGTGGTAAAGTCTAACTTGTTAACGCTCTCTGGAATTTGCCATTTAATATCCCCACCCCCCCACCCCCTTTGGCTGGGTTACTGGGCTCACTGAAAGCGAAATCCCAAAACAGGCCTATTTCAAGATTGAACAAAAGGCTATAGATTGAGCTCATTTCAAAAGCAGGAGACGCCAAGCGATAGAAAGATCTTCCAGGAGAAACTGACATCAGCTGCGGGGGCTTGGGGGGCGTTATCAACCCCCAAGGGGCTGCCCATTTCTCTTGTACACGTACTATGAAAGCACTGTGAGATTCACTGGACCAAGTTCAAGGCAGGAGCTGTTCTCAACCTTGTAGGTTTTTGGCAGTTGGTGTACGCCCAGGACCAAGACCTGAAGTACAGGCAGAATTAAACTGGCTCTCTGCTTTGTTTGGGGTGACTTTACACCGCACGACATTTAAGGAATTTCGCTTGTGACTCTTCTCAAAAGCAGGAGTAATACCACACACTGCACGGCCTTGAAGGGGTCCCCTAGTCCCCGGAGCCACACCATCGTCCTGTGCTAGAAATGACAAGTCACACAGAGTCACAGGGGCAGCTTCTAGATCCAGGAGCTCCTCAGGACTGCTCGCCCACCACCCCCCAAACCCCCACGGTTCCGATTCTTCACTCGGGCCTTGAGGAGACCTTCGGGGCAGTGAGTACTCAGCCACGTTTGGGGGGCGCTGGGAGAGGGGCGTCTTCCCCGCCGCCGCGGAGCTCAACTCTTTCGGGGCGACAGGGACAAGGCTGATGAGCTCGAGCAGCTGGATTCAAAGAAAAGAAGAAAAACTAGGTCGGGGCGGCGGAGTAGAGGGGGACACAGAAAAAAGAGCGAGGCAGCCTGAAGGGCAGAGTCAAGTGCGAGCCTGGGAGGCAGCGGCCCTCGCTCCCCGCGTCCCCCGACGCCCCGCGTCCCCCGGCGCCCCGCGCCCTCGCTCCCCGCGCCCC
The DNA here is from genome assembly GCF_017591425.1 of Ochotona curzoniae. Taxonomy (NCBI): domain Eukaryota; kingdom Metazoa; phylum Chordata; class Mammalia; order Lagomorpha; family Ochotonidae; genus Ochotona; species Ochotona curzoniae. The sequence goes on along the minus strand of NW_024466129.1, from coordinate 1,920,979 downwards.
GCGCCCTCGCTCCCCGCGTCCCCCGGCGCCCCGCGCCCTCGCTGCCCTCGTCCCCGCGCCCGCGCCCGCCCCGCGTCCCCGGCGCCCCTCGCTGCGCCCGCTCGTGCCCCCCGGCGCCCCGCGCCCTCGCTGCCCTCGTCCCCCGGCGCCCCGCGCCCTCGCTGCCCTCGTCCCCCGGCGCCCCGCGCCCTCGCTGCCCTCGTCCCCCGGCGCCCCGCGCCCTCGCTCCCCGCGTCCGCGCTCGGGGCCGCCCGCCCGGGCGTTGGTGGCCCGCGGTGACTCAGAGCTTTCCGGGCCGCCCCGCCCCGCGGGAGGAGGGGCGTCGGCCTCCTCATCCCCGCCCCAGGCTCCGGGGCGGGCCGGCGTCTGAGGAAGAGGAAGGGGGACGAGGACGACGAGCGACGGGCCGGCCGAGGACGCTGAGGAGGAGGAGGAGGAGGAGGAGGAAGAGGAGGCCGAGCAACAAGATGGCCCCTGCTGCAGGAGCGGCCTCGGCAGCAGCAGGTGGGAGGCCGGAGGCGGCGCTGGCGCTGGCGGCGGCGGCCGCGGCCCGCAGGCCCGGGACGGAGTCCGAGGCGACGGTGGCGGCGCTGGCGGCCGTGGCGGTGGCTGCCGCGGCGGTGGCGACGGCCGCGGGGACTCGGAGCTGAGAGGAGCTGCTGCTCGGACCAGCGCGGTGAGCGGGCGGCGCGGGGGAACAATAGGCCGCCCCGGCCTCGGCGGCGACCGGCGTCCCTTAGGCCTCGGGCCTCGGCGTGCGGCCTGGCCGGGGAAGGCGGGCCGGGGCCGGGGAAGGCGGGCCGGGGAAGGCAGGCCGGGGCCGCGGCCGGGGAGGCGCCTCTCGCTCCTGCCGGGGCGCGCAGGAAATGCTGTGGGGACCCCAGGTCTGCGCGGGTGGGAACAGGCTGCCGGCGGCTCCCTTCCCGCGGGCTGCGGCGTCCCTCTTCCCTCCCCCTGGAACTCTAGCTAGGGGAAAGGTGTGCAGGTGGCTGCCGGTCGCGGATGGAGGTCGGCTGGGTTCCTCTCTCGGTCTCCCTAACACAATAGTTGGCTCGGAACCGGAGCCCGGAAGGGAGTGAACCGACTCAGGGGTTCTTTCGGAGCGGTGATACTCTAACTCTTGACGTCCCGGAATAATCTATGAAACTGGAAACAAAGCCACTGGCTGGCCGCGCGGAGACGGATTGTACTGTTTGAATAGAACTTTGCCCAGCCGCGCCGTTTTGCATGGTTAATGTGCAGCCTTAAACACCCGCAGCATCAGCTAGCGCAAAATGGACCCGTCGAGGCGCTCGCCGAGGCCCGAGCGCTGCGGGGTCCCTCCCGGCGCAGGACAGCGCTTTGCCTTCCCGGTAATTTGTCCTCAGATCGCTCAGCGACCAGTCTTCTCTTGAAGCTTGGTTTCTGAGACACATTCTAAAACCTTAACACTTAGGGAAAAGCTGGGAGCAACCGTAGCTGTGTGGTGGGTGTTTGGACTTGCAGACAGCGCTCCAGACCGAGCGCCTGGCACTTCAGGGAGCTGATGTAGGTGCGCGCCCTCAATTTTTCAGGGCACCTACTGCGTTCAGTTTCGGGATAGCCTTGTATGGAAAAAATTATATTCCAATTGCTTGGATACATCCTCGCTGGCTTTCCTGTGTGGGCTTTCAATTGCGTGGTCCGTCCAAGCCTTTATTTTGAGTTTTTAAAAGGAAGATTGTGCAGAGAAGATGCCAATTAAACATCACTTTTAGGGGAAATTTCGAATTAGAATTGGTCCATGTCTGTGGGAACTAAACGCATTTTTAGATTGTATGAAGAGTAGCGAGCACCATTAGTACCCAGTTTTCCCACGGAAATTGGTAGTAAGAGACTAGCAGTGGGATAAACATGGTCTCTTAGGAGGTTGTGTGAGTGCTTGTTGATAATGATATTCATTTTATGCCTTCTATAAAGATGGAGATATTTTGAATTTTTGAACACTGCAGAAAGAATAACTTTATGTGACTCCTGCAGATGTGACATCTTTGCAAAGAACTTTTTTTCAGGTGCTCAAATCTGTGTTGTTTTTATTTTAAATGCTGTGTTTTGTTAGGTCAGTACAGAACACAAATCAAGCCTGTGTTGTAATGATATTTAAATTTATGTGTGGTCCTCAGGCTGTTAGAACAGTTGTTGTCAGGAATCTGTGTGAATTTGTAGTGCTTAATATACTTTGCTACAATGTTTTTGAAAGTCTGACCTTCCTAATACTTATTATCATTCTGTTGGAAACAAAGATTCTTCAGTGGTAATCTTTTATATTGAAATTCGATATTGACCCAGCTGGGTTCTTTTTGGCTGAGTTTGGGTTTCCATTTCTGTTAAATAGTGAAAAATCCCCTAGGGAATTGCTTTTGTATCAAAACTGTTAAGACATGATTGCTCCATTATATCCCCAATATGCCTGTTTACCTGGTTGTTTCAGTTCAGGTTTTCTCCAACAATATTTAAAACAGTTCCATCTAAGAAGTTTGGGGACCATAACTTAAGAGTCAGAAATGTATTTTAGTGACAATTTTGAAAATTAAAATGCATGCTTAATTTTAAGAGGTAGAAAAGGCAATTTTGTGTGTAAAAGATCACAATTTTCAGATCACTTGCGTGAATAAAAAGTCTTTAATCTCAGTAACTTTACTTAGGAATTTGAGGCCATGACAAGCTAGGTAATCCAAAGAAATTCACATTTATTCAAGCCCAGGTTTGTCACACAGATTAGATGCTGTAGTTCTGAGAGTGTATGTGTCACAGTTAAACTTGGAATTCTGGCAGCATCTTTGCTGATGAATCTGTTGTTGCCTGTGAATATGTTTTGCTATATTGTGTTTTCTTTAAGCCCTAATAATTTTTCTATTATTTGTACCCTAGCAGGTATGTTTTTATGGGACCAAGAAAATATTTTTGTGAATCAAAAAGAAAACAGTTTGTTTTTAGTGAGTCTGAATGCCACAAAATACAAACACCCACAGCAATTACTTTAGATTCGCAATATTGCTATAATTGTCTTATGACTGTTTGTATAAGCAATTAATAAGTTACATCCTTGATATGATTTGTGAAAATTGTAAAACAATTTTAATATTCGGTGAAGCCAAAGTTGAGTTAGCTAATATTTGAAATTTTAAGTTGTAGTTTTTCTGCTTAATCCATAGACATTTAGAATTTGTCAGTTCATCTCTAGGTCTTAACGGTTGGAATGGACTTTGCCAGGGTTCCAGTCAATCAGCTCTTGCGCTTCTCTTGAAAATGGTGGGCATCGAGCAGACAGATGATCCCTGTGTGGCGACGTCCAGGTCAGGCTGTCCCTTGGCAGTGTACCCCGGCCTGGCACAGCTTGGGCCCGTCTGTGCTCAGGGGTCTGGGCGCTCTTGGGGTTGCATTCAGAAGGACTCAGTGATTTCAAAGTCAGATTGTTTCTTTGGATCTTCTTTTTATTTGTTTATTTTTCTCTTGGGGAGGCCAAGAGACAGGGAGAGAGTGCCCCGAGAGGCCACGATGCTGGGGGCCAGCCTGGGGGTCAAGAGAGGAGCACTGGGCTTAGGTCTGGCACGGCTGGGCGGCAGGGGCGCAGTGGGCTGGAGCCAGCAGCACCGCCTCCCAGGCTTGGCTCCAGGAGGAAGTCGCAGGAGGGCATAACAGCCACACGCTCAGGTGTCAGGCCTGGCATCTAGCTGGAGTCAATGCCTGCCCCCAGATGCTCTTTAAGCTCTCTCCGTTTTAATGCTGGAGTCTAGGTTGGATTTGAATTAATCTTGAAAGTTGTGATACAAGTTTAATTCTGTCAGACATTTCTACAAAGAACATTTTCTTACCTCATGATTTCTTTCCTATTTCTGTATTTGTGTTTTGAAGTATGAATCTTACCATTCTGAAGTAGTGTCGCTCTGCGTCTACAACGGTCGTGGTGTTTTTTACTTGCATCCACTATTGTTGAGACTTGTGCCTTTCTATTTGCGTGGTGTTCTTTTTGTATATTGCATTAGTCACTTCCTACTTCAGCATGCTCTGTCTGGTTTCCATTGTGAGCTGCTGAAATCGTGTCAGTCCTAGAGGAAGAAGTGTTTCCCGTTCTTTCTGCTCTGGTGCTGTGCTGTCACGCCCCCCAGGAAAGAGAAGCCCTGCCCTCAGTGGGGTACACCCCCCTGCCTGCTCCCCCAGCCACTGGCAGCCACTGGCTCTTTTCTGTCTGCGGATTTAAGCGATGCTGTTTTGAGCCAAGATTAAGGAAGAGTGCTATTATAATTGAAATTGCAGGGGGAAAAAATTAAAAACTGGGCTCTCCTCGCAAGGAGTCAGACACGCTTCAGTCCTGGAACTTCTCAACGCTGTAGGCGTCCTGTCAGGGACGGGGGCGCAGCTGAAAGGCACAGAGCTTCGGAGTTTGAAGGTTAGTCAGTCCCAAGAGTTGAACCAAGACCCTCAGGGAAGACTTGTTTTACTTCATGGGATTGTGAGAATTAACTAAATTTTAATGTTCTGTATAATTTTGAGGAGTTAACACTTTAAAGTCTCACCTATAACTTTTGTCTTCTGTTTTTTCTTAATGTGTAGAAGAAACTTGGGATAGTAACAGGATTTATTTAAAGTTACGTTGAAAAATTGTTTTTTTTTTTAAAGATTTATTTATTTATTTATTGGAAAGGCAGTCTTACAGAGAGAAGGAGAAACAAGGGAAAGATCTGTGTCCACTGGTTTGCTCCCCAAGTGGTCGCAACAGTCAGAGCTGAGCTGATTCGAAGCCAGGAGTCCGGAGCCTCTTCCAGGTCTCCCAAGCGAGCGCCAGTCCCAAAGGTTTTTCTTTTGCTTTCATTCTTCTCTGTCCACCCCCACCCCCCCAACTTCAGCAGCCTTTGATCTTTTCACTGTCTCAGGCTCTGCCTTTTCTGGAACAGCAAGTGGTTGGGATCCTACACCATCCAGCTGCGTTGTATTGGTTGTCTTGCTCAGCGACATGCATGTAAGACTCTTCCAGGGTTTGTCATGGTATGATAGTTGATTTCTGCTTCAAAAATATCCTCCATTATCGAAATGCTGAACTCAGAATCCTAACCAAGAAAAGAGAGAAGACAGAACAGGTCAACCAACCACCTCAGCTATGATGGACTATGTCAATCAGTGGATTCATCAAGGACCTCATAGTGCTTGGAGTGGCAAGATTGGCAGTGATTCATAACTGTTGAAATATCAAAACCACTTGAGCAAGACCCTCAGAGCATGGCCTACATCCGGGACCTGGGGAGGATGGGAAATTGGGTGAGCCTTCTCTCTTAATACCCCTTTTAAACATGAAGGAAACAATATGGAAAAATATTAGTCTTACCCACTTTCCTGTAGCCCTTGAACCTTTTTACCCTAATTAACTATGTAAAGATTGTCAAAATAAATAAAAAAAAGATCCTCCATTGTATGTATACATTTAAATTTTAACTAAATGCAATTTTTTTAAAAGGCAGAATGATAGAGATATATTTATCTGCTGTTTCATTCCCTAAATGACTTCAGATGTGGAGCCCAGTGAGGTGAGATCTGGAACCTGGGATGGCCTCTGGGTCTTCCACACGGGCAGCAAGGCCCCAGTGCTTGGGCCATCGTCCACTGCGCGTTAGCTGGGAGCGGGAGCAGAAGCAGAGCAGTTGAGACTTGAACAGGCCCTCTGATACAGGCTGCAGCTTGTCCTGCCACGTCACAGTACTGTCCCCTAAATACAACCGACCATTTCATCCTGCTGCACTCTGAAAGGGCGGAAAGCGACCTGAGGCTGTGGGTTACTACGTTGGAAAGAACTCTGTAAGCGGTTTCTCTAAGGTTCAGTTCTCCATTTATGTTAATTTCCCAGAGAACTTATTTATGTCAGCATGTCTTTAAACCTATATTTTCAGTGCTTTATTTTTCCTATTGCCTCGTGCTGTCAGGCATCCTAAACTGCATAATTTAAAAGTCTTTACGTTGAACCCGGTGCAGTAGCCTAGCAGCTAAAGGCCTCATCTCCATGCACCAGGATCCCATATGGGCACCGGTTTTAATCCCGGCAGCCCCACTTCTGTCCAGCTCCCTGCTTTACACCTGGGAAAGCAGTCAAGGAGGCCCAGAGCCTTGGGACCCTGCACCTGCGTGGGAAACCTGGAAAAAGCTCCTGGCTTCAGATTGGCTCACCTCCAGCTGTTGCGGCTACTTGGGGAGTGAATCAGCAGACAGGAGATCCTCTCTCTCCTCCTCTTGATATATCTGACTTTCCAACAAAAAGTATATAATTTTTTTTTTTTTTAGTCTTTACTTGTACAGAGGCCCACCTTTCTCAGCCGTAATAGTGTGGTTCCTGCTGTGATGTCAGTTCTGCCTCCAGCCCTGTCTTCTGTGCAGATTAATGGGTGTTGCAGCCTAGATAGAGCGACTCCTGGTAACCCCCACCTGCCCCCTGCCCTGGTTCCTGTGCTTGCCAGTATGTGCAGCAGACTGGTCCAGTTGGCCCCACATCCCATCCAGCTCTCACACATGTCAATGAGCATTAAAGCCTAGTTCAACCCAACCAGTCCCATTATCCAGTTGACACTGGTGCCAGTGGATGCAATTCTCTGTCTAGCCATGCCTGCCCCGTCCTGGTTCTCATGCTCTCCAGTGGGAGTGGCAACCCAAGAGGGAGGTGCCCAGTTTCCCTGATGAGCCTATTCCCACTCCTAGATCTTGTGCTGTACTGGTGGTTCTGTAGTTTATTTATTTATTAAAGATTTATTTATTTTTATTGTAAGGCGGATATACAGAAAGGAAGAGAGACACAGAGGAAGATCTTCCATCCGATAATTCACTCCCCAAGTGACTGCAACAGCTGGAGCTGAGCCAATCTGAAGCCAGGAGCCTCTTTCAGGTCTCCCATGCGGTGCAGGGTCCCAAGGTTTTGGGCTGTCCTCGACTGCTTTCCAAGGCCACAGGCAGGGAGTTGGATGGGAAGTGGGGCTACCAGGATTAGAACCAGCACCCATATGGGATCCCGGCAAGCAAGGCGAGGACCTTAACCACTACGCTATTGCACCAGACCCTGGTTCTGTAGTTTAGCTTGACAGTTTCCCCCATGCCTCCTCCCCCCCAGCTAGCATCTGCCAGCTGATGCTGCAGCAAAGCTCAACCAGCTGTATGCACTCTGGCTTGTACATATACCAGTGGGTACAGTGCAGGCCAGTAGGTATGAACCCAGTCTGTGCTCTCACGCTTACCAGTGAGAGTAGTGGCCCAGTAGGGGAGCTCCCCAAAACCCCCCTACCAAGTTTGCCACTTCTCCACTGGGTCTCCTGAGTGCTGGTGGGAGTTGCGGCCCAGTCTTGTAAAGCCTGCCTCACCTCGGCATTTGCCAGTGGGTATTATAGCCTGGCCTACCCCCAATTCCTGCTCATGCTGGTGGGGTTACAGCCTAACCCAGCCCAGCCAAGCCAGCCCCCCAATCCTGGCACTAATGTAAACAGGCCCTTGTTATAGCCTGACCCAGCATGACCCGCACTCCATTCTGGTTCTCAAATTTGCCAGCAGGTGATATGAAGTGGCCTAGCCTGGTCCACCCCTGACCTGCACCAAATGTATGCCCATGGGTTCCATTACCTAGCCTGGGCTGGGCTGCTCCCTGTCTTTGTGCTCACCTGCAGGGATTGTGTGTGTCTCGACAGAGGAGCCCCAGGTCCTGGCTTACCACTCTCCACCTCCTGTGATATAGTGCTGAGGCTGCACTGTTGTCTGTACAACCTTGCTCCCACTTCCAGTTCAAGCAGGTCCCAGGATTAGGGAGACTCCCGGTGTCCTATGTAGTTAGATTGTTGCTAGTGCTGATCTTGCCTGACCCTGTTGGCTGTTAGGTCTGAGGGCCACAGGGACCTATTTTGATCTATACAGTGTCAAAGTTGGTGCTATTTTCCCTGCGGAACCAGTGCAAAGCACTGAGCTCAGTGAGTTCACTCCCAGCTCAGCACATGCACAGCTCACTGTTGTCCCTGTGGTCTTAAAGTTTTTCTATATTGTACAAAATGGTGGCTGATGTGCCACTACTAGAGTTCTTGATCTGCTGTCCTTTAAGTCTGAGGGCTACCAGGACCTGTCCTTGGTGGAACCTGTAGGATGCCACGTTGTTGCATTTCACTTAGGCAGAAATGAGTTCACTCCCAGCCCATGTGCGCTGCTGTCCATAGCCCTTGCCTCCTTAAACAAAATGGCGCCTGATTCAGTTGTAGGAGGCAGACTGGGTTGTGAAATCCACTCTGTTCGCACACCACTCATCTGGGACCTACTGTTCTGTCTGCTCCTGGTTAGATCAAACAGACCAGCAGGATGGGCAGTGCTTTGTCTGGGTTCACCTCCTGAGCTCCCAGTGAAAGTCCCTTCCTACCGTGTTGCTGGTGGAGTTCCTGCTGCTGGTACAGTTCAGATCGCCCCTCACTGAATGCCACCAGGGTATTATTGGTCACTGCCACACCACACTGTTGTATCTGCTGCTTTCTTGTGTCTGTCAGTCTCCAGGTGGCCCTCTATTGTCATTCTGTCCTGTCCTGTTTCCTGGAATGTGCCCTCTCTGCTTCACCCTGCGTATTGTTTCTCTGTTTAAATGTGTCCTTACCCTCTTGTGCCATCTTGATTCTCAGGAGATTTATCTTACTTAGTTGATTTCTTCTATGATAATATGTGGAAAAAGTTTTCTCCATGTGTGAACCATTTTAGCTAATAGAAAATAATTTTCAGTACTAATACTAACTGAATTTATTGACGTCAGAACTTTAATTGGGTATCACATGAACTTGTTTCTTTCCACCAAGCTCATGCAGAGGGTGAAAGTGGAGGACCTGACCTCTCTCCTTTTGAGAGGCAGAGTAAGAGATAGACAAGGATGGCTCCCAGCCTCTGATTTCCTCCCCAGGTGCCTACAGTGCCGAGTGCTGGGCTCGGCTGGGCCAAGCCTCGCGCTCCTGGCCCGGGACTGATGTTCCGTGCGTGTGCTGCTTCTGCTCAGTAATGAACTGTAAGGCACAGTCTCCCTGGGACACGGAAATAGCAGCCAGAGACAGGAGCAAGAAGTAATAGTGGAATGTCGCACCCGCACTGCTTTGTTTCCTCCCTTAAAGAGTGGGCTCTTGGGCTGGTGCCATGGTACGGCAGGCTGAGCCTCCAGCTGGGGTGCCAGTACCCGGCTCATGTCCTAGTTCATGATCACTTCGTTGAAATTGAAGATGTTCCCCATTCTGTCAACAGCTAGTTGGTGTGTTGCTTAGTCATGATGACACAGAAAGCGCGAGGCTTGAGGAGGGGAGATGGCATTGGACAGGCCAGGGTTGACCCTAGTTGGTTGGGGAAGATGAATGTCCAGGGTAGGTGAGCCTGACACTGACAAGATGTGTCTGAACTCAGTGTACAGTTTTGAAAAGTCAGCAGGATCTTGGTAGTGAAAGCATCAAAACAGTTGAAGTCACTCAGGTGAATGTAGAGAAGAGAACTGAAGAATTCTGCAAAACAATTAACATTCCAAGGATAGAGAGAAAGAAAAGAGTGCTTAGCATGGACCGGCAAGGAGTGGCCTGCTGTGTAATGCAGTACCTTAACAATATGCTGTTGCTGCTCCCTGCCTGTGGCCTGGGAAAGCAGTCGAGGACGGCCCAAAGCTTTGGGACCCTGCACCCGCGTGGGAGACCCGGAAGAGGCTCCTGGCTTCAGATTGGCTCAGTTCCAGCCGTTGCGGCCGCCTGGGGAGTGAATTATCAGACGGAAGATCTTCCTCTGTGTCTCTCCTCTCTGTATATCAGCCTTTCCAATAAAAACAATATGCTGTTGCTGAAGTGAGAAAATATGAAATTTACACAAGTAACTTATTGAATAACATTAAATGATATAGAGAAACGTTAAAATTGAGATTTGATCATTGAATTTTGTAAGATTCCTTTGTGGATTTTGTTTGATTTTTATTTGAAAAGCGGAGTTACAGAAAGGAATTGGCAGAGAGAGATTCACTTTCTAACTAGGTATAATGGCTGGAGCGGGCTCGTGTGAAGGCAGCAGTAAGGGATTCTCTTCTCTTTTCCCCCGTGTGGTTGCAGCTACCCGAACACTTGGGCCATCTCCCGCTGCCTTCCAGGCTGTTGCCAGGGAACCGGATTGGAGGTGGTGCCTATGTGGGACACTGATGCTGCAGGTGGTCGCTTTGCCCACTACACCACAGCTCCATCCCTGGCCTCCTTTTCTTTAAAAAAAAAAAAAAAGGAGAGGAAATCTTTTGCTATTCTGAACAAAGACTTAAGCATTCTCCTGGGGAAGCGGAGAGAGTCGAAGAAAATGAATGCTTCCCCTTCGGTGTCTAGAGGTGTTCGGTTAGGGATTGGTTCCAGGGATTTCCTCCATGTCTGCTCCAGTCTCTCTTATAAAGTAGCGTTTGTGTATAAGCAGTCTGTGACATTTCAGTAAAAATGTGTAGTTGCCTGTTGCAACGTCACTGTGATGTTGGCCACAAGAGAAGTCCCGTAGTCAGTGTAGACAGAGATACCAATATAACCTGGCATACTGTTCTACAGTTAGCTGTTTAAAAGCTTTATTTTTTATTGGGAAGTTAAAAAAAAAAAAAAGAAGAAGAAAAAACAAAGATACTCCGTCCACTGGTTTGTTCCCCAAGTGACTTCAGTGGCCGGAGCTGAGCTGATCCAAAGCCAGACGCTTCTTCCAAGTCTTCCACATGGATGCAGGGTTCCAAGGCCCTGGGCCGTCCTCAACTGCTTTCCCAGGCCACAAGCAGGGAGCTGGATGGGAGGTAGAGCTGCCAGGAAACAAACTGGTTCCCAGATGGGATCCCGGTGCTTGCAAGGTGAGGATTTAGCCATTGAGCCATCATACTGTGCCCTACGATTAACTTTTCTATACCCTGTAGAATATGCTCTAAAATATTTATGAAATTATATAGCAGATACATAAACTGGTAATATAATTTACTATTGTCAGGATTGTATATTGTGCATAATTATATGTGTTGTATGTTGATACAGCTGGCCACAGGATAGATTGGTTCACATCAACATCACGAGGAACAGGTAGTCATGCGTTGTGTTGTGTTGCAGGCATTGCAGTAACACTGATGAGTGACATGGAAGCCCACGTACTTACTCCTGTCACTCGCTTGAGAGGTAAGGATGCATTCCTGGCTCCTGGTTTCAGCTTAGCCCTATCCTGGCTGTTTGCTGCCATTTAGGGAGTGGAACCAGTGGAGTGAGTGAACAGTACATAAATAAATCCTTTTAAAAAATTGTGTTTTGGTGCCTGGTGTGGTAGCCTAACAGCTAAAGTCCTCACCTAGTGCATGCCAGGATCCCATCTGGGCACTGGTTCTCATCCCAGCAGCCCCACTTCCCACCCAGCTCCCTGCTTGTGGCTTGGGAAAGCAGTCGAGGACGGCCCAGAGCCTTGGGACCCTGCACTCACGTGGGAGACCGGCAGGAAGTGCCTGGCTTGAGATCGGCTCAGCTCCTGCTGATGTGACCGCTTGGGGAGTGAATGGGTGGATGGGAGATCTTTTCTCCTTCACTTTGTAAATGTGCTTTCCAGTAAAGATTAATGAATCCTTAAAAAATAATAATAAGGGGGCACAGGGCTGTAGCGTGTAGCTGAAGTCCTCACCTGGCATGTGCCTGGGTCCAGTATGGGCTCCTGGCTTTAGATGGCTCAGCTCTGGATCTTTTTTTTTTTTTAAAGATTTATTTATTTTTAGTACAAAGTCAGAAATACAGAGAGGAGGGGAGACAGAGAGGAAGATCTTCCGTCCAATGATTCACTCTCCAAGTGACCACAACGGCCAGTGCTGCGCCGATCCGAAGCCGGAAACCAGGAACCTCTTCCAGGTCTCCCATGCAGGTGCAGGGTCCCAAGGCTTTGGGCCATCCTCGACTGCTTTCTCAGGCCACAAGCAGGGAGCTGGATGGGAAGCGGGGCAGCCATGATTAGAACCGGCGACCATAGGGATCCCAGTGTGTTCAAGGCGAGGACTTTAGCTGCTAGGCCACAGCGCTGGGCCCTTTGCAAGGTTTTTTTTTTTTTCTTTTTAAAGAACTGCAGCTGTCCTCAATTTAGCCTGTTATTTCCCTTGTAGATTAATTAATGATCTGCTTGCATCTTCTTATTTAGCTGCATTTTTCAATATAGCAAAATTTTTCTTTGATGTAGCCCTACATATTTGTTGCTATGGAAATGTTCCAGAGCTACTGCAGCTTCAGTTAAGGTCAAGGATAATAAGTTTAACAACAGCTCTCCTGGCTGGAGTGGGAGGAATCCAGGATTGCCCTTACATGAAGGTTCTGTTTGCAGTGTAACTTGTGCCTTCCTAAGAGCTAGGTTTTAATCGTGTTGAACCACTTATTAGCTTTGGGCTGATAATATTGCCAGAACTGAACAGTTAACATCTGTAAAGTGGGCGTAGTCATGCCTCCAAGGAGTAGATACTTAATGAATTTTAATTTCCATTTTTGCCTCTCTCAAGTCAAGGACCTCTAAAATCAACTTGTAAGGAGGGTGGCAATGCATTTGTATAAATTCAAGTGCGATCTTCAAAGTGTTGTAACGTAGGCATTTAGTGCAGTCATTGATTTGGTTGTAGAACAGATATGAGCAGTGTCATTTTTTTTTAAAGACTTATTTTATTTTTATTGGAAAGGCAGATACACAGAGAGGACAGACACAGAGGAAGATCTTCCGTCCTATGATTCATTCCCCAAGTGACCGCAATGGCTGGAACTGAGCCAATCTGAAGCCAGGAGCCTCTTCCAGGTCTCCCACGCGGGTGCAGGGTCCCAAGGCTTTGGGCCGTCCTCGACTGCTTTCCCAGGCCACAGGCAGGGAGGTGGATGGGAAGCGGGGCTGCTGGGATTAGAACCGGCGCCCATATGGGATCCGGGGCATGCAAGGTGAGGACCTTAACCACTGCACCATCACGCCGGGCCCAATGTGTAATCTTTAAAAGATCATTTATGTATTTGAAAGGCAGAGTGGCAGAGAGACAGATGGTGGGAAAATTCATTACTGATTCACTCACCACATTGGTGCATCCTCTGGGTTTGGCCCACACAAAAGGCAACAGTTCCATCCTGGTCTCCCACCTGGGTGGGAGGAACATGAGCCGTCTCTGCTGATTTCCCAGGCACATTGGCAGGGATCTGGATAGGAAGCAGAACAACTCTTTTTTTTTTTAAGATTTAATTATTCTTATTGGAAAGACAGATATACAGAGAAGGAGATACAGAGTGAAAGCTCTCCCATCTGCTGGTTCACTCCCCAAGTGGCCGCAACACCAGAGCTGTGCTGATCAGGAGCCTCTTCCTGGCCTCCCATGCTGGTGCAGCTTCTCAAGGCTTTGGGCCGTCCTCGACTGCTTTCCCAGGCCACAAGCAGGGAGCTGGATGGGAAGTGGAGCTGTCGAGATTAGAACCGGTGCCCCTATCAGATCCCGGCATGTACAAGGTGAGGACTTTAGCCGCTAGGCCAGTGCTGTGCCCTCCATTATTTAAGTATACATTTACAGTATTGTTGATTACAGTATAGTAGTTTGTTTTTCTAGCAAACTTACAGACCTGTGCAGCCACCACTGCAAGCTAATTTTACAACATTCCCACTGCTTCTAACTCTCCCTCATGTTAATGACATGTAGTGCTCATCCAAAATGAGGCACAGGTCACGTGGTTTGGAAGTACCACGGCCTGGCACGGTAGGTCAGTGGCTAAAGTATTTGCCTTGCATGTTCCGGGATCCTGTATGGGAAGGTACTGGAAGATGGCACAAAGCTTTGGGACCCTGCATCAATGTCGGAGGCCTGGAAGAGGCCCCAGCTCCTGGCTTCGGATTGGCACAGCTCCAGCCATTGCGGCCACTTGGCAAGTGACGGAAGATCTTCCTGTCTCTCCTCTCTGTATGTCTGACTTTCCAATAAAAACAAGTAAATAATTTTTAAGAATTTTTTTTTTTAAACTTTAAGGTCAGAGTTAGAAAAATGGAGAGACGGAGAGAGGTTTCATGCATTGATGCACTCACAAATGGCCACAATGGCCAGAGCTGAGCTGGTTTGAAGTTGGGAGCCCGGAGCTTCTTCCAGGTTTCCTGTGTAGGAGCAGGGGACCAAGACCTTGGGTTGTCCTCCACTCCTCTCCCAGGCCATCAGCAGGGAGTTGCTTTGGAAATAGAGCAGCTGGGACTAGAATGGATGCCCAAATCTCTTTTGTTTTTTTTTAAAGATTTTATTATTTTTTTTTTATTGAAAAGGCAGATATACAGAGAGGAGAGATACAGAGGAAGATCTTCCGTCCGATGATTCACTCCCCAAGTGAGCGCAACGGCCGATGCTATGCCGATCCGAAGCCAGGAGCCTCTTCCGGGTCTCCCATGCGGGTGCAGGTTCCCAAGGCTTTGGGCCGTCCTCGACTGCTTTCCCAGGCCACAGGCAGGGAGCTGGAAGGGAAGCGGGCGTGCCAGGATTAGAACCAGAGCCCATATGGGATCCCGGGCGTGCAAGGCGAGGACCTTAACCACTGCGCCACCGCGCCAGGCTCCAAATCTCTTTTGTTAATAAAACAAAAGCAGACTGTGAGTAAGTCAAATGATAATATTAGTGATGAAAGTATAGAAACTGAAGAGAATGCTTGTTATTGACCAGAATTTAAAGGTGAAACTTGAACCAAATGCTCCAAGGTGGGATATGAGCATTGGAAGCTCAGTGCCTGCTCCTGCCTTGTGGGTTTTTTGTTGACAAAATATTGCTCTGAGGAATTTAAAATACTGTACATGTTTGCATTTTAACAATTTTATTTATTGAATTAACTCTTTTTTTTTTAAGGTTTGTTTATTTTTATTGGAAAGTCAGATATACAGAGAAGAAGATCTTGCATCTACTGGTTCACTCCTCAAGTGGCCACAATGGCCAGAGCTGAGCTGATCTGAAGCCAGGAGCCAGAAGCTCCTTCAGGTTTCCCACACAGGTGCAGGATCCCAAGGCCTTGGACTGTGCTCTACTGCTTTCCCAGGCCACAGGCAGGGAGCTGGATGGGAAGTGGGGCCACCGGGTTTAGAACCCAATGCCATATGGGATCCCGATGCATGCATGGTGAGAATTTTAGCCTCTAGGCTATGGCACCTGGGCCCTATTGAGTTTACTCTTACATAATGTTTATCACATTTACCAGACCATGTTTTTTGTGTGGCTCCAATGTGTTTTGGGCTTGATGATGATATAAATAACTTGAAGAAGCTTAGAAAACATTTGGGAAAATGAGTTTGGAGAAAGGTATTTAAAGAATGAGGAAGCAGAAGTGCTTGGATCTAGTATCTGTGTTTTTGGCCTTGTCTCTGAAATCTTTCTTTGTGATTTTGTAATTCTTGAAATATAATAGTCTACGTAACTTACTGTTCTTAATCATCACATTTCTTTTTAAAAATATTTATATATATTGGAAAGACGGAGTTACAGAGGGAAGGAAAGAGAGAAAAGTATTCCAGTGGCTGTTCGTTCCCCAGATGGTCAAAGCGGCTGGAACTGATCCAGTCTGGAACCAGGAGCCAGGAGCTTCGTCTGAGACTCCCATGTGAGTGGCAGGAGCCCAAAGCCTTGGACCGTGCTTTCCCAGGCTGTAAGCAGAGAGCTGGATGGAAAGTGGAGCAGCTGGGGCATGAAGTGGCACCCCTGGAAGTGCTAGTGGGATACTAGCACTTCCAGGAGGACTGGGCAGTTGGGCCATTGAGCTGGTTCCAACCATCCGATTTCACGGGCAAAGTCAAGCTTTAAAAATGCTACTTGAGGGCCCGGCGCGGTGGCCCAAGTGTTTAAGGTCCTCGCCTTGCACGCCCGGGATCCCATATGGGCTCTGGTTCTAATCCCGGCAGCCCCGCTTCCCTTCCAGCTCCCTGCCTGTGGCCTGGGAAAGCAGCCGAGGACGGCCCAAAGCTTTGGGAACCTGCACCCGCGTGGGAGACCCGGAAGAGGCTCCTGGCTTCGGACCGGCATAGCATCGGCCGTTGCACTCACTTGGGGAGTGAATCATCGGACGGAAGATCTTCCTCTGTATCTCTCCTCTCTGTATATCTGCCTTTCCAATAAAAAATAACAACAACAAAAAAAAGTCTTTAAAAAAAAAATCCTACTTGATTTGGTCTCTTCCTTCTGTCTTTACGATCAGAAGAGTGCTTGTGTTTGTAATGTACAACTGCGTGTTGGTCATTATGTATGTTTCTATATATTTTTTGAAAACCCTTTTCTTTACATGAATTTCAGAACTTCATTTTCCCAGAGTTAATCTCTTTTTCTATGTCTTATGTTGTCTTGCCCTCTGGGGTACATACTGGCGGGAAGCTGGTCCCGTAGCTGTCCAGGACCATGAGCCAGGAGCTCCTGTACGGGTTGCTGGCGTCTTTTGAATGATGTTCACATAGTTGCTCAGGGTGGGAAGAATGGAGGGTTCAGGAAAAGTGAGCATGATCATTGTTTCCAAATTCTCTATTTCTTCCTGTTTCTGGGAATGACAAAGGGAGAAGCCATACCCAGGAATGAAGATTGGCCACCTGACACCTGATGGGGTGCATACTCCGAGGGTCCTGCCCGAGTGGTTTGGATAGTTCTGAAATGCTGTCCATCTCCCTGATCCAAGCTGGGGAAACCCCTGTCCATTGGCTGACATAGTCAACTCTGGAGTTTCCATTTGCCCAGATGTTTGCTGTTAGCTTTGGCCGGGGTCGTTGTCCAATGTGTTCTGTCCTCCTTCCTCTGGCATGGTACCAGATGTCCTGTGCAGGACCCAGTGGGCTGCCATATCCGCTGTGTGCATCAGGGCCTGCCGTCCATTGCTCCGTCTTTTCCACTGAGAAGGACCCAGGTGGACCCAAGGACCCAGGCCACCCTGGACACATACCCCGCCCCTGGGATCCACAGCTTGGCCTAGGGACCGCTGGTGTTTTAAATGATAGCCTAATGTGCCTGCCTGGGAGCTGACTCTGTTGTGTCGGGTTGTGCCTCTGAGTGCTGGTATCTGTATGAGCACAGGTCGAGCCAGGCTTCCTCCCGGGAAGGCGGGAGGATGACCCAGTGCTTGGGTCCCTGCTACCCACCTGGCAGACCCAGAGATAGAGTTCCGGGCTCTGACTTTCGGTTTGTTTGTATTGGGCTATGTGGAAAGAACACCGATAAGTGAAAGATCTCTCTCCCCATCTTCTCCCTGCATAACTTTGCCTTTCAAATAAATCAGTTCTACTGCTTAAAAAAAAAAAAAAACGGGTTATAATCAAATTGGGGGACGGCATTGTGCATAACAGGTTAAGCCGCTTTTTGTCATGCTAGTGTCCCCTGTGAGCAGCAGTTTGAGTCCTGGCTGCTCCACTTCCAGTTCCACTCCCGGTCAGTGTGTTGGGAAAGCAGCAGACGGTCAGTGTGTTGGGAAAGCAGCAGACGACAGCCCTGGCTATCTCCCACCCATCGGGAGACCCAAATTAAACTCCTGGCTCCTGATTGCAACTTGGTTTGACTGCCATTGCAGTCATGTGGGGAGTGAATCAGCAGATCTATGTCTCCCTTTCTGTCTCTCCCTTTTTTAAAGCCTTTCAGATAAATAAATGCTAAAAAAGTGATGATGATGATGAAATTGGAGAAATTACACATCATATCCTGTAGGGCTTTGTAAACCAGGGTAAAAAAATATTAATTTTATTCTAAGTATAACAGAAAACCATTTCAGGATTATTATTATTATTTAGGAAAGCAGCTTTACAGAGTGGAGAGACAGTAAGATCTCCATCCACTGGTTGCATTATCCAAATGGTCACAACGGCCGGAGCTGGGCGTACCAGAAGCCAAGCACCAGGAGCCTCTTCTGGATCTCCCAGGGTCCCAAGGCTTTGGACTATCCTTTGTTGCTTTCCCTGGCCACAGCAGTTGGATGGGAAGTGGAGCAACCAGGACACGAGCTGATGTGCTGATGTCCACGTGGTACCCTGATGCTTGATGGGAAGTGGGAGGAGTGTTAGCCATTTGAACCCTGCAGCCCCGTGCCAGATGTTAAGCTGGAAAATTGTGAGAAAAGGTAACTGGAGATAAAACTTTGATGATTCTGCATTTCCACGATTGTTTAGAAGAATGGGCAGTGTGCTAAGGTAGAAGGGGATGTTGGTGTATTTCACGGAGGACATAAACATTACAATTATATTACATTTTGTTGTGAAGACAAGTAAGGTTAGAATAGTGACTTGACCATTTGGTTGGGAAGAAGTTTGCCGTAAGAACAGAATGATGGTGACGTTGTCAGCAGATACGAAAGAATGTAGGCTTGTGACTATATGCCAGCTTTACTTGTTCACTTCCCAAATGGCTGCCACAGCAGGACTGCGCCAGGCCAGAGCCACGAGGCTGGGAACGCCAGGTGCTGGAGCTGCCTGCCCGCTCCCGGATGCGTTAGGAACGGGCGTCGAGCAGGGCTCAAGCCGCTCTCATACGGGGTGCTCATTGCCGCCTCAACTCTTCTCTCCCCTTTTCCTTATGTTTAGCCTTCAGTGTAGAATCGCATGCTTGAGGCTGGGTGTTGATCCAGGATATCTATCTGGATAAGTATCTTAATACTGTCCCTTTTTAGTTCCTGCTGTTCTAAACGTTCATTTATCTTACCTGTAAAATGGGATGACAGTGCTACTTTTATAGTTTTCTGGTTTTTTTTGGCATATAGCACTATATGTGGCATCTAGCTGTGTAAGATTTTCGTAGTGTTTTTAGAGCATACAGTTCTCTAACAAGCCATATCCAGTTCTCCTTCTGAATGTTATGTATTCACGATAATCTGCAGATGGAGTAGAAGTGGGACTGAAGTCCACGCCCACCACGTGGCCTGCTGAGGCTCAGTCAGGGTAACTCCCTGCTCCACACCAGTCCTTGTTTCCATATTTGGTCCTGTCACAGTTGTAGCATTTGATTTTACAGTTGAGGAGCATGATTAGATACTGTGTTTTTTTAATATATCTGGTTGACAGTTTCACTTTAAGAGATAGTAATAATATTAACTGACTTGTTGGTACTCATTTTGTAAATGTTGATTAGAAGTGTTGATAATGCATTATTTCAGAAATCAAGTTGTGGGCAGTCTTAATTTGCTTCTATTTTTGTTACTGCAATAACTGTTTAAAATTTAGACCTTGAAAATGATGTTAATTCAGGAAAGGTACTGATGTGCTAAAATCTGTTTCTGTTTCACAATTCCTGCACGGTAGGATAGAATACTGGTTTGGCCGACTTTACTGCATCCCTGATGTCGGCGCTCAGGCCGCCCTTTGCCACTGCCCCACACGTCAGTGTGGCCCAAGCAGTGCTGTGAACAGCTGCCCCGTGCGTGCGTGGCGGTTAGCTTGCTTACTGGCCCCTGTATTATCGGTGATGGACTTAAGGTTGAATTGAACTGAATGCCTAAAGTGTAAGATGCATAGATACATACTTTGCTTCTCTGATTGTATTTTAAATAAGAATTTGTTCATTTGCGTGACAGAGAGTGCACGCCAGCCATGGCGCTGGGCTGGTGCTGAAATCCAGGCCTGGGGAGGCAGTGCTGTCCTCCTTGTTGGTGGGTCTGCCCGCAGTGTCACCAGCTGCCTCGGGGCCGAGACCGGGAGGGAAGCCAGACTCTGACTTAGGCCCTCCAACTTGGTCTGTAGGTTATCTGGGGAGTGAACCAGCGGGTCTCTTCCAAGATTTTTTTTAAATTTCCTCTTGGGGGGAGAGAGTGCCGGTTGCATCGTTCATCTGCTTGTTCAGTCTCTAGATGCCGCCAAGAGCTGGGGTCAGGGTGTGGGGCTCCTTCTGCATCTCCCACATGGTGACAGGCTCACGTGACCTCGCTGTCCTCCATGGCCTCTGGAATGTGCGTTACCAGGAAACCGCACTGGGGGCCGAGGAGCAGTTCCATCCAGGCACTCCAGCAGAGGCCTCCCTGACCACTGGACCACAGTGCCCAACCAGTCCAGGAGTCTGTCAGCTTTTGATTTAGTTATTTAAAGATTGATTTTGTTGTTGTTGTTGTTTGAAAGAGTTACAGAGAGGAAGAGACGGGCGGGAAGGGGATAAGGGAAGAGGTTTCCTTTTGTTCACTGGTTTACCTGCTCACCAGCCAAATCTGAGTCAGGTCGAAGCTGGAAATTTAGAACTCCTGGTGTCTCATGTGTGTCCCAGGGCCAAGGAGCTGGGTGAGCAGGGCAGCAGGCAGAACAAACACCAGACCTGTGTGGGATGTCATTGTGTAGGCAAGTGGCTGCTTAGCCCACTGCACATGGTGCCAGCCCTGCTTCCGTGCTGGTGAGGAGTCTACTGAGCGTCCTGGAACTTCAGCATCGGTGACCTGAAAAAAGCTTGCAATAGACATTTTTTTGTCTTTTGCAAAAACAGGGTAGACAGTGACATTTAATTATGGGTTCCAGTCATTGTGCTAGTTTCTGAAATGGGGAGATTTGAAGTAAATATTTTAACTGTATTGATACACATAGCAAACAAGCATAGACCATACAAGGAGGCGGAAAGAGATGGCTGTTGGGTGCAAAGCACGGAAGGGGAAGGTGTTGGTGCTCTGGTGACCAATGCTGGAGAGGCTGTGCCCGCGCTGCAGTGCCAGGCCCTGGTGACCAATGCTGGAGAGGCTGTGCCCGCGCTGCAGTGCCAGGCCCTGGTGACCAATGCTGGAGAGGCTGTGCCCGCGCTGCAGTGCCAGGCCCTGGTGACCGCTGCTGGAGAGGCTGCACCCGCGCTGCAGTGCCAGGCCCTGGTGACCGCTGCTGGAGAGGCTGTGCCCGCGCTGCAGTGCCAGGCCCTGGTGACCAATGCTGGAGAGGCTGCGCCCGCGCTGCAGTGCCAGGCCCTGGTGACCAATGCTGGAGAGGCTGTGCCCGCGCTGCAGTGCCAGGCCCTGGTGACCGCTGCTGGAGAGGCTGTGCCCGCGCTGCAGTGCCAGGCGTCTGCGGATGCCTACTTTGGGAGGCTGCACTGATGGCCTGAGTGGCGGGGCTAGCGGGGTTGGCCCACTGTACAGGAGGCTCGGTCGAGCTTGCAGACTGCAGTGTTGTCCTGCTGTGCCTCTGGCTGGTGGGACCTCTAGGTGGCGAGCCACAAGGGGATTGCTATGTCTCTGTCTTAGTCTCTTTCTATGCCTGCCCTCTCTCCAATGAAAATGTTCAAATAAAAGACTGAGGATTCCTTTTCAGCAGTTAATGGTTTAATAAAAAATGGTGGTACTTATTTTTTTTCCCATTTTCTCTGTTTTCCAGGTTATATTTCACACTATGTGCTGACTGTATCTACAGAAGATATTTTAAAAAAAAAAAAGATAAACTTTTTTCAAAGATTTTGATTCCAGTGGAATCTGCTTTAGATTTGTGTGTGTGTGTGTGTTAGTCAGTTGTAACTCCAGAAGCAATGCCTGTACAAGCCCCACAATGGACGGATTTCCTCTCCTGCCCAATTTGCACTCAGACTTTCGACGAAACAATTCGAAAGCCCATCAGTTTGGGCTGTGGCCACACTGTGTGCAAGATGTGCCTGAATAAACTCCACCGCAAGGCTTGTCCATTTGACCAGACCACTATCAACACAGACATTGAGCTGCTCCCTGTGAACTCGGCGCTGCTGCAGCTTGTGGGTGCTCAGGTGAGAGGCCGGGCAGACCGCCGGCTTGCGCCGCGGCTCTCCCTCAGGGAAAGCTGTGCATTAAAATGGGGTCATATCAGATAATTCTGTTCTCTACACGGAAGTTGTTATGGTACTCCTGTGGTTTCTCATGTGAATGCAGTATTAGAACATCCGTTTAATTTCATAATTAGATTTTTAACAGTCCTATTTGTTCTGATTATGCAAGAAATTTAAATACAGAGATCTTGTAATGTTGAGGACCATGTTTATGAAACCAGTGTACTTGTCTTAATAGGAAAGATGAAGCTATTTCAGGAAATTTTACTTTGCAGTCACAGCTTGGGATATTTGATATTTAGAATATCAGATATGCTGGGATTTTCCTCCCTTGGAGCCCCTTCCTGTCACATAACAGGAAACCTCCTTCTTTCTCACTATTAAATAAACCTCACTCTGCGTACTAAAATTGTTAGCATAAAAATCCTTTTTAAAAAAAATATTTTAGGGATAGAAAAATATTGGTATCATTGATGCTTTGTTAAAAGTTCTCAGAAAAATATTATCAAATACTCCTAGGTATCTAAGTGTGGAAGTCCATGTGATACTGTAGAAGATAATATTTGAAAAGTTTGTATTTTCAGTTTAGAGATGCATTTCCACAGATTTTATAAAGCCAAAAAAGGTAGATTTTTACTTACTATTAACTTATATAATGTCAATTTAAATTTCCATAAATTTACCATAAATTATTTTCTGAGTACATATAAAGGAACTTTTATTCATGAATATGAAGAATTGAGACGGTCATATATAATGTTAGTATATATGTAAAATTTTGCAGCGTTTTAGAAGTTGGAGTGGCAATACCTTAAAAATTTGCAAGTGTAACTGTCACAATCAAGCATGCTTACTCTGGGTTGGTAATTTTTTCAAATAATTGAAGACAAAATCACAGAAAGATATTTGCACACTTAAATTCCTAACAGCATCAGTCACAGTAACCAGAGAATGGAAGCGACTCAGATGTTGCCTGACAGATGAAAGAATAAACATGATATGGCATGCAGTGGAGTGTTGTCCACCCACAAGGGGAATGGAATTGTCTTATGTCCCCTTTGTGGATGAGCCTTAAAAATATGCTGAGTGAAATAGGCCAAAACAGAAGGACCACTTACCCAGGATAGGCAAATTCTCAGAGACAGAAAGGAGGACAGAAGTTGGCAGGGAGGAGGACAGTGGTGGCCGATGGCTGGGTGGAGAGAGAGAGTGGTGCAGGGTATGTGATGTTTTGAACCTTAATGTGTTATATGTGATGTAATGGTAGATTTTATGTTACGTGTATTTTACCAAAATAATGATCATGCCATCAAGTGAGATTCCTGAATGCAAGATTGTCTTAATATCAGAAAATTAGTTACTGAAGTTTACCGCATTAGTAGAATTTTTTTTAAATGCCATATTGCATAATCTTATCAGTAGACAAAGAGAAGGTTTTTGGCAACATTCAGTACCAGTTCATTGTAAAAACTTTCAAGAAATAAGGAAAAGCTGGAAGTTACTTCATTAAGATGAAGCATTGGTTTGAAAGTGTGCAGATGACATGTTACTTAATTGTGAGAGACGAGGTGCTTTTCCCCTCTAACGTCAGGAGCAAGGCAACGATTTCACTGTTCGTTTCTGTTCAACATTGTACGGAACATTCTAGCCAGAGTACTTAAGCACAAAAATGAAATTAAAAACATCTGGGTAAGAAGGAAAGGGAAAAGTGATTCTATTTAGTTACAGATGACTTGATATTATATATGGAAAATTATAAGGACTTTATTAAGTATAAAAGCTTTTATAACCAATGCATTCATTAGCCAGGGTTACAAATTACAACAGCATATAACTAACAGTTGCATTCTCTTTATTTGCAAGGTAGATAGTAACCAAGAGTTCAGGGAAATCTCCCATTTGCAGCTCACTCCCCAGATATTCACACAGTCGTCGGAGCTAGGACCTGAGTTGAGTCGAGCTCGCTCACATGGGCTGCTGAGACCTAGGCAGGTGACCCATTGTCCCTCACCTCTGGCTTCATGTTAGCTGAGGCTGGCATCAGAACCTGAGCTGAGGCTCCCAGCCGTCAGGCATTCCAAGCAGCATTCCAACTGGGCCAAACCCCTGCCCGCAGAGAGTTGTATCTGTGTCCTGGTAGTGGAAAAACTTGGAAAGAAGAATCAATTCTACCTTTGGTAGCAATTGAAAAATGAGATGTTGTGAATTTATTTGCAAAGTAAAACTATTTGAGGACTACAAATCAATATTGATAGAAACTTAGTAAATATTTACTCAGATTAACTTAATGGATCAAAACCTAATGTAAGAACTAGAACACAGATCTCTTAGAAGAAGAAAATAAAAGCGTAAGTCTTCATGATCTCGGATTAAGCAGTGTTGTGTCTTTTTTAATATGCTTGAATCACAAAGAATAAAATGTAAAGAAATTTTTTTTATTTCATCAAAATATGAAGGCTATTTCCAAAGATACCATCAGGAGAATAAACAGCCTACAGAATGAGTCAAAAATTATAAATCCATCAAAATAAAAAGAAACAATAAAAAAGTTGTAAATCCATATATCAGAGAAGGGATTTGTTTCTAAAATAAAAGAATTGTTACAACTCAGTAGTAAAACGATGAATAATCGAATTAGAAATAGGCAGAGATGTAAGTAACTCAACATAGAAGATGCACAGATAGCAGATGATCAAGCGAGAAATTAGTTGCTCAGTAGCTTTTCATTAAGGAATTGTAGGTTCAGGTAAGAGTGAAATACCACTATGTATCAGAACAGCTAGAATCCAAAACACGACACAGAATGCTGACGTAACTGCCTTTCTTTGCTGGGTGGGAGGAGAAATAGGAAGTTTCTTACTAAACTTCATGTATAGTCTTAATCCAACTTATTTGAAAACTTAGCTATATATAAACTGTCTCATGTTTAATAATTTTCCCTCATAACTACCAGAAAATGCATGCAATGTAGATGCTTTTTCTTTTTCTTCAATTTCGGATGAAGTTTACATAATTGAAAAGGATGCACAGCCATGCTAGTTAAGGTGGGAAGGGGAAGATGGATGAGACCACTGTTTCCAGTGGAGAGAAGGGGAGAAGCCTCACCTAGCATCCTAGTTTAAACAGTATCTGGGAATGGGGGATGGCCACCTGATGTCACTCCAGGGTCCCCAGTGTAGTGCATGCTCCGAAGTTTCTGCTCGAGTTGTTTGGATAGTTTTAGAATGCTGCTGATGTTGTTCTAAGGGTGGTGGAATGCTTCCCAGGTCCGTTGGCTGACATAGTCCACCCTAGAGTCTCCATTTACCTAGATACTTGCTATAAATGCCTGGCTGGGAGAATTGTCCAATCTGTTCTGCCACCCATGGTACTAGATGTCCTCTGCAGGCTTCACTGAACTGGTTGCAATGTCCTCCATGTACATCTGAACGTGCCGTGCCCTGCACCATCTTCAGCAACTGAGAAGACCCAGTTCTGACTAAAGTACTCCACAATCAGAACACAGATTCTGCAGTTCTCGCCATAATTGGAGCTCTGAGTCCAGCAGTTCAGTTGGAGGGTCCCCAAAGAAACCTCACTGTTGAGTGTGTCAGCCAGTGCGGGGTCCAGCTCAGTCTGTCACCCACATCAGCCTACACACGCATTGGTGGATGCTGCAGCCCAAGCCAGCCCTGCCCACCATGCACTCGACCTTCACACACACCAGTGAGAACTGCAGCCCAGTCGGAGCCATCCCAGAAACCTGGCAGGTGCACCCGCAGCCCTGGTTCCTGTGTGTGCCAGTGTGTGCTGCAGACTGGTCTGGTCTGTTGCACATCCCATTTGCCTTTTGTATACACCAGTGGGAGTTGCAGCCTAATTATAAAACAGTATTCATCCTTACAGTGCTGTATGAAATGAAGTCCTAAGAAATCATTGTCAGAGTACAAAAGGACATGGATATCCCTCAAATGTACATTGCAAAGGGAAAAGGCTCATATACAGCAGGTTTAGCTACTGTTTCGAACACTCAAGCCTTTGATGGAATTGCCTGAAATTCAGTTTTGCCTCCACTTTTGATCCAGTTTTCTGCTAACGTGCCCGGGGATCAGAAGTGCTGGCTGAAGTGTTGGAGTACTCTGGCCCTGTGTGAGATCTGGGCTGAGTTCTGGTTCTTCCTGCCTTCAGCTTTGCCCAGCTCTGGCTGCTATAGAAATTCAGGGACTAAGCGACTGTTTATACAAGATCTGTTTCTCCCCCGTGTCGCCGTCTCTGTGTCTCACTCTGCCTTTCAAGTAAATGAAAGTGAATAAGCACACATTTTAAAAAACTTTAGCACTAGTAAAAAAAAAAAATGTCGAATCCATGTTGTGATACAGCAGATTAAGGGTAACTTTATATTGGAAGAACTCAGTGAAAGCTGTGTCAGCCACATGGTCAAGGTAACATCAGCAACAGTAAGTCATAGTGGCAGAATGTGGCCTTGGTGTGATGCAGTGAGCACAGGTGCAGGTGGCCAGTAACTGTTTCAAAGGACGGTCAGAATCCTTAGCTGCATAGGAACACTTCACAGTTCAGTGGAGAGAGAGAGACAAGAGAAA
This sequence comes from Ochotona curzoniae, assembly GCF_017591425.1. Taxonomy (NCBI): domain Eukaryota; kingdom Metazoa; phylum Chordata; class Mammalia; order Lagomorpha; family Ochotonidae; genus Ochotona; species Ochotona curzoniae. The sequence goes on along the minus strand of NW_024466129.1, from coordinate 1,894,696 downwards.
TAAACTTTAGGGATTCGGTAGCATAGCAGCTATAATTAATAATATATTCTATTTTAAAAATTACTACAGGAGTTATTTTAAATATTTTCATAGATAATTGAATAAGGCAAGTGACCTGTTTACTAGCCTCATGGTTAATCATTCAAAAACATCATAAGCATCGAAGCATTCCTTTATATTCCAGAAATGTGTATAATGAATTTGTCAGTTGAAAATAAAATTTTAGGAATTGGTGAATGAAAGCGCATTGTGGTTTAGTGGCATAAGCCACCATTAATGATGCCTGCCTTCCATAAATCTTCTATCAGCTAGCTGCCTGCTATTGTACCAACGAGCGGCAGATGAAGGTTTAAATCCTTGGTCCTTGCCCTCTGTGGGAGAAAGCCTGGCTCGGCCCAAGCTGTTGTTGGCGTTTAGGTAGTAATCAGATCAATGGGAGACCTTGACTCTTGATTTCTTGTTCTGTCTCTCTCCTCCCTCTGTGTGTATGTGTACCACTCTCTCTTCCAAATGAGTAAAAGTCAACTTTAAGAAATCTTAACTTCATGATACCACTTTTCACCTCCTAGGTAGGGGCTTTAGCCAAACTCTGAAAATCCAGTTGCAGTGCTCAGGTACACAGCAGAGCGTTCTGTGTTACATGCCAGTTCTGGCTGCAGAGTGCAGCGGGCTGCTGTCAGACCCTAGGAGGTGGCAGTGGTAGCTCTGATTGGGTTCCTGTCACCTCTGTGGAGACCTGGATTGAGTTTCCAGCTTTGGCTTTGCGCTGGCCCCTGACCATCGTGGGCATTTGGGGAGACAGCCAGCAGGAAGGGGAGCTCGGCTGTCGGGCTAGTGTCCCTTCTCTCCCCTTTCCCATTCTTTCCTCTGTGTCTTTCAAATTAAAGAAAAATACTTCTAAAGATGTATTTATTTTTATTTATTTGCTGAGTCACTCCTGATATGGTCACAGTGGCCAGAGCTGAGCTGATCTGCAACTGGGAGCCAGGAGCTTCTTCCAGATTGCCCATGTGGAAAGCATAGCTGCTTTCCCAGACCGTAATCAGAGCTGGATCAGAAAAGGAGCATCTGGGACATGAGCTAGTGCCCATGTGAGACACAGGCACGAAGGACAAAATCAACCTGCTCTGCTACTCCGTTGACTTTAAAGGATAGCGTGTGAAGGAATTCGAATCATTATTCACTCTTGCTAGGTGTGTAAAGTGAGCTCTGCTTTTAGAAAATAATCTAGTATTTTTTAAGAAATGTAAACTGCTACCACTCCTTAGTATGCTTGTAAAGGCAAGAGAAAATATATCCACAAAAATACTTGTTCCCGAATGTTCATAATAGTATTATTTTAAAAAATTTTAAAAACCAGTATGATTTCCCAAAAATCAAAATAGTCCCTGAATGTTGGTCGAATGGTGATTATATTTAAAACGTGGTATGTCCTTTCAGTGGAATGTTAATCAGCCATAAAAAAGAGGTGCTGGTTCATTCTACAACTTTGGTGGTCCTTGAAGACATGGTAAATGAATAAAGTCAGAAAAGACCAGATGGTGTATGATTTTGATTTTGTTTATATGAATTGTCCAGAATAGACAAACCTGTAGACTATTGATTCGTGTTTCCTAAGAAATGAGGGATGCCTGTGAAGACGGCTGGCTTTTTGTTTTTGGTCGGGGGAGTATTACTAATGTTCTAATTTCATTGTGGTGCAGGTTATACAACTGTGAACATATATTTTTTTAAAAACTTGTGTATGTTAAATTAGTTAATTGCATTTCCATAAAGCAGAAGCAAAATAATACAATAAATTTATGTGTATATCAAAAAACTCTTTGAAAAGATTCAGTAAATTTAGTGATTGTTTTGATGTTGCTGGTATTACAGCTAATCAGCATCTAAAATGTACTTAATATTTTTATCATGAATGAATACTCAGACCTTTTTGATTTGGTTTTCAGGTCCCTGAACAACAGCCCGTTACTTTGTGTAGTGGGGTTGAAGATACAAAGCATTATGAAGAAGCCAAGAAATGTGTGGAAGAGTTAGCGTTGTACCTGAAACCACTCAGCAGTGCTAGAGGTAAACTTTGTACAGTGTGTGTGATGTTGCATCTGTTAACATTGTGGCATAGTGGGTAAACCACCAGCTGCAGCACCAGCATTCCCATATGAATATTGGCTCAAGTCATGGCTGCTCCACTTCCAGTCCAGCTCCCTGCTCGTGTGCCTGGAAGAGAAGCAGCAGATGTTCTAGGGCAGGGTCCTTTATCTGTGACAGACCTGGGTGAAGTTCCTGGTTCCTGACTTGGGCCTGCCCCAGCCCAGGCTGTTGCAGCCATTAGGAGTAAACCAGCAGATGGAGGGTGTGTCTGTCTCTCATGTGCTCCCTCCCTCCCTCTCTAACTGCCTTCTAAATAAATAAATCTGAAGAAGAATCAGAAAATTGTCAGGATAAAAATATGTTAAGCCATTAAGGTACGTTCTCATAAATAGTAATCAGATTTATGCATTTATAGTAAATCAAGCCTACTTTGTGCTAAATAATAATATTAGAGGGACCAGCATTTTGGCGTAGCAGATTAAATAACCTCCTGCAGTGCTAGCATTGCACAGGCATTGGTTCAAATCCCTGCTATTCCATTTCCTGTCTAGCTCCGTGCTGATACGCTTGGGAAAATAGCAAAGGCCATCCCGAGTGCTTGGGCCCTTGCCCCGTGTTAAGGACACAGGTGAAACACCTGGCTTTGGCTGGCTTGGCCCGACTGTTGTTACCATCTAGAGAGTGAGCGTTGCATGGGACATCTCGTCCTGTCTCACTGTTGGCTCTGCCTTTCAAATACATAAGTCCTTAAGAAAAAATCCCATTAAGTACGACAGTGAGCTGAGAGCTTAAATGATCCTAAGTGTGACTTAGGAGTGCAGAAACGTCAATACGTTAGTGATTATAAGAGGGCCTCTTTTAAAGTGTATTACTGTTATTGATTACTATTATTTGAAAGGCAGAGATAGAGGAGGAGAGACAGAGAGGTCTTTCATCCTCCAGTTCGCCCCACATTTGGGCTGCTGTGGCTTTTCTACTGAGAGCTTCCTCTTCCTCCCATTGGGTGCAGCCGCAGGACTCCCCTGCTGTGCCCGGTGACAAGCAGGGAGCTGCACGGAATGCCAGCGCCTCCGGCACAGGCTTAGCTCACTATAGCACTGTTATACCACAAGTGATAGATTGGGTGGATGGGGTAACTCATGCTTTTATGCTGTTTCGTTGTTAGCATTTGTTCTCCTTCACAGGAGTAGGTTTGAACAGCACTACTCAGAGTGTCCTGAGCCGCCCGATGCAGAGGAAGCTGGTGACGCTGGTGCACTGCCAGCTCGTGGAAGAGGAGGGCCGGATCCGGGCCATGCGGGCCGCGCGCTCTCTGGGGGAACGCACGGTCACGGAGCTCATCCTGCAGCACCAGAACCCTCAGCAGCTCTCTTCCAATCTCTGGGCGGCGGTGCGGGCCAGAGGCTGCCAGTTCCTCGGGCCAGGTAAGGAGCTGCAAACACACACGATCGTTTCTTGCAACAGTCGGTTACTAAGTAATGGATTGCTTGACTAGTCATGGCTGAGGTAACTCCTTATGAGTTAGTCTTTCAGAGAACTTACCATTTTTCACTTGATACCCAAAGTTTAGTCATTTTCATGGAAGTTCTCCTGAATGTATCAATCAAGTGTTTGTTTTCATAACATATGTGTGAAAAAAAGGTTTAAAAGTAAACATGTATGCTTTATTATATTGCCCACTAACTGGAGAGATGCCTGTAGAAATTACTGATTATTTCCCTTGTAATAAATGGATTTCTCTTCTCTACACACGTGTAAACTGGCTTCTCCCAACTTTACCAGCAATGCAGGAGGAAGCTCTAAAACTGGTTCTGCTGGCCTTGGAAGATGGTTCTGCCTTGTCAAGGAAAGTGTTGGTTCTCTTTGTGGTGCAGAGGTTGGAGCCCAGGTTTCCTCAAGCATCCAAAACCAGCATCGGACATGTCGTTCAGCTCCTTTACAGGGCCTCCTGCTTCAAGGTATGAGCCTGCATTATAATTATAATAAAGCCTCAGTGAAGTTTCCGATGTCTTTTTAGAAAATTCCAGCCATGATTTTCTTTGTTCTTTTAAAGAATGTAGATAGGGCTGTTGAGCATCAGCCCATGCATATTCTTTATCAGGCTCCGCGCCAAGCCCATGGCTGCCGAACACGTGGCGCCCTTGAACGGGGACTTGAAAGCAGATAGAAAGTGTGGTGGAGACCCCCCAGAAAGAGACTTCAATAGAGAGAAGCCTCCAACCTCCAAGCAGACTTCAGACACCTGAAGACTTCTGCTTTCTGCCAGGGACCTCTAGGCCCCCTGGAGAATGCCCGGCTGCTGTTGCCCCTCTCTCCACCCGCTTTCAGCCAGAGCGGTCTTCGGCTCCCATTCCTGACAGCAGCTAGGGTCCGTCCTGCAGAACATGAGGGGTCAGGTGGCATAGCAGGCAGTTAGGACCTCTGGTCCCTGGTGAAGCTGTATTTGTATAATAAAATAATTGCTTCTCCCCATTTCCTGCCCTTCCAAGAGAATGCTCTCCCTAGCTATGGTCCTCAAGCCTAACTTACAAACTAAACAAGAGGGATTTGTAGGAAGACAATTGATTGGATGTCGTTTTATAAGAACAATTGAATGGATATCATTAGTATGACCAATTGGTCGGATATCATTTGAATTGGAACAATTAATTGGATATGCAAAACAGATTATTTTCAGACAAGGGTGTGAAAACAATTGATGGGTTCAGTAGACAGGCTTATGAGAACTATGTAAACTCCCCAATGCCTCCTTGTTTATCCTATGGGACCCTCAGTCGGTAAAAGCCTGAGGCAACTAATAAACTTAGGCTATTGACCACCAAAACAAAAAAAGAATGTAGATGGCATACTGTTATAGTTAAACACTATTTGGTAGAAAGAACAAATGACTCAAAAACACCAGAATATCCATAAGGTGTGGCTCTCAATCATTTCAAAACATTGATATTAATTTTTAAAAATCAGAAATTTGGGCCCAGTACTGTAGCCAAGTGGCTAAAGTCCTTTGCTTGTACGTGCTGGGATCCCGTATGAATGCCAGTTTGTATCCCAGTTGCCCCACTTCCCATCCAGCTCTGTGCTTGTGGCCTGGGAAAGCAGTGGAGGATGGCCCAACGCCTTGGGATCCTCACGTGCGTGGGAGACCGGTAAGAATCTTCTGGCTCCTGGCTTCAAATTGTCTCAGCTTTGGCCATTGCAGCCACTTGAGGATTGGACTGGAGGACAGAAGATCTTTCTCTTTGTCCTTGTCTCTGTAACTCTGACTTTACAATTAAAAATAAATCTTTTTGAAAAATGAGGAATGAACAACATGTCCAGCTTTGTCATTTAGGTCCCTGTTGGCGGGCGTGCGGCAGGACGGCTGTTTGGGAGTTAGCTGGGACCAGTGTTGCCACATGCATGAGCACTTGATTTCATTCTGAGTCACCTTGGAGTAACAACAAAATGTAGTTAGCTCTTGATTTGTATGTATTTAGTCTGTATGAACAAGCTACGTAACAGTATAAATTCAACTTTCCTTACGATAAGGATAGCACATTTTAAAATGCATGTCATTGTGTTACAAAGTAGGAGCTATACTCTGGGGCTGAATAGTGATAGGATATTATGATATTATGATGCTCTGTAGTTGGTTTGCTGGGAGGGAAAAGATGGAAATTTTCTGATAGGAGAATATGAATCCTTCTTGGAAAAAAAGCTTTACATGGCAAAATTTGTTGTAAAGTATGTAAGGAATGGATGGTTTTAGGCTACAGTTACTTTTTTTGATTTAATGAGCCTAAGCCTCAATCCAATTTGACTTAGAAAGAGTGAGTCATTGGAATGCTAGCAATAGTATTCACCACAGCAAGTGAGGAGAATAGATTTAATCAACAATAGGATGGTTATTAAGGTACTGACTGGCACAGATTTACTGATAGCTCTTTTTATCATCATTCTGTTTTTTCTAGCCCAGCATCTCAGACTGTGTGGTCCATTCCACAGAGCTCTTTGATATTTAAATCATATAGAAATTAGTCATCTTTAGAATCACATCAGCATCTAAAACTCTTTAGTTTATCAGATATGTATTTTTGATTTATTTTGAAAGAGTCTCAGAGAGAGGGAATCTTCCATCCATTGGTGCATCCCCCACATGGCTGCGGTGGCCAGTTGAGCCCAGTGCTGAGTGCCAGGAGCCTGGAGATTGAGCTGGGTCTCCCACAGTGGGGCAGGGTTCCAAAGACTTGGACCGTCTTCCACTGATTTTCCTATACACTTGGCAGGAAACTAATTGTGGATCAAAAGTGGAGTTGCTGGAACTCAGAGTGGCACCAGTATGGGGTACTGCTGTGGCAGGTGGCATCCTTATACCCTGTGCTATAAGCACAACCCTAGAGTTTCTTTTATAAAGAATGTATACACACGCACACTTGAAGCGGCATGTATGTCAAGATCTATCCAGTCCTTACTAAATGTTTATTTTTCTTCTGCTTGAAAAAGAGAAATGTTCCATCTGGTGACTCACTCCCCAAATGCCCACAGTCCCATATGGCCGGGCCAGGCTGAAGTCAGGAATCTCAGCCTCCATGTGTGCCTGCCTTGTGGGTGGCAGGGTAACCCAAGCATTTGAGTCATGGTCTGTTTTCTCCTGGTATGCATTAGCCAGCAGCTGGGGCAGATGTGTAGGAGCCTCTGTGGGAAGTATGTATCCCAAGTGACAGCTTAGCCGGCTGCACCACAGCACTTGGCCCTATCCAGTCTTTCAGTTTCATCTCAGAAAATATTCATTCTTTCTGTTAGATCTATCCAGGAGATGAAAAGACGGAGTTACTGAGTGAGAAGGAGAGGCAGATATCTTCCATCTGCTGGTTGACTCCCTGAATGGCAGCAAGGCTTGCACTGAGCCAGGCCAGACCCAGGAGCCAGAAGTTTCTTCCTGGTCTCCCGAGTGGACGCAGGACCCCACCCATTTGTGCTGCCATCTGCAGCTTTGCAAGCAGGGCAGTGGACTGGGAGTTGGAGCAGCCAGGGTCACATCAGTAAGTACGAGATAGTGGCACTAGAGCTGTGTGCCACAGCATGTCTCTCCCTCCTCCGCTCTTCTAAATTGGTTTGATTTGGAAGAGTTACAGAGAGACACAGGGAGCTTGATCAGTAGTGGAGGTGTCAGGACTCAAAGCAGCACACACAGGAACTTGACCCGCTAAACCGCAACACCAGCCCCAAGAAGTGTGTTTGTTATGGTAAAGTTATGCTATCTACGTGTGTTAATTTAAGTATGAACTCTTTTTTTTTTTTTTAAGCACATTATATGATTATTTGTGTCTTCCTAGGTCACAAAACGTGATGAAGATTCTTCCTTGATGCAACTGAAGGAAGAATTTAGAACTTACGAAGCTCTTCGTCGAGAACACGACTCCCAGATAGTACAGATTGCTATGGAAGCGGGTTTACGAATTGCACCAGACCAGTGGTCCTCTTTGCTGTATGGAGACCAGTCCCACAAATCTCACATGCAGTCCATTATTGACAAGGTAGAACCTTTTGTTCTTTCTTTCTTTTTTTTTTTTTTTTTGTTTTAAGTTTTGTGGAGGCTTTTTGTTTGTTTTTTGATTTATTGGGAAGGCAGAATGACAGAGAGAAAGATACATTGCGTCTGCTGGTTCACTCCCCAGATGCCTGTGGTGGGCAAAGCCGGGCCAAGCTGAATGCTGCAGCTAGAAATTTCATCAAGTTTCCCATGTTGATGGCAGCAAGCCAAGTGCTTGGGCCATTGGTAGGAAGTGCATCTAGCTGGAACCCAGCCACTGCCAAGAGATGCAGGCCTTTCAGCAGCAGCTTAGCTGCCTGGGCTACAGTGCCTACCCCTGTTCTTTACTCCTTAATATAATATTGGAGTTTTGGTATTTTGTCATTTGATAATTCATTTGTTTAACAAATGTGTGTCAAGGGCCCAGCGCATTGGCTCAGCGGTTAAATCCTCGCCTTACTCGCTTCATGATCCCATAAGGGTGCCAGTTTATGCCCCAGCTGTTCCACTTCCCATCCAGCTCCCTGCCTGTGGCCTGGAAAAGTAGTAGAGGATGGCCCAAAGCCTTGGGACGCTGCACCCACATGGGAGACCCAAAAGAAGCTCCTGGCTCCTGGCTTCAGGTCAACTCAGCTCTGACCATTATAGCAACTTGGAGAGTGAACCAGCGGATGGAAGATCTTTCTGTCTCTCCTTCACTCTGTAGACCTGCCTTTCCAATAAAAATAAATACATCTTTAAAAAGAAAATGTGTGTCAAAGTCTCTGCTTTTTGTAAATTGTATTCTGTTATCAAGTGTCATGTCATCACCAGCCACATCATAATACCATTATGCTCAGCAAAGCTTCATTATGTTAGAATACTTTGTCCCGCTTTCCTTCATGTTCCTTTAAGAGTTCCCTGTTTTTCATCATTGTCTGTCTTCCTTATTATATTGTTGTGAGTAATGATCATTGGTCAGTTAGAAGTATTTATTTTAAAAGATTTGGGCCTGGTGCAATAACATAGCAATTAAAGTCCTCAGCTTGAGCATGCTGGGATCCCATATGGGCGCCGGTTCTAATCCTGGCTGCCCCGCTTCCCATCCAGCTTCCTGCTTGTGGCCTGGGAAAAGCAATCAAGGATGGCCCAAAGCCTTGGGACCTTGCACCCATGTGGGAGACCTGGAAGAGGCTCCTGGATCCTGGCTCGGATTGGCTCAGCTCCAGCCATTCTGGCCGCTTAGGGAATCATCGGACGAAAGATCTTCCTCTCTGTCTCTCCTCTCTGTATATCAAGCACCTGTCCGGAGGAGTGCCAGCACCACAGGTGGAGGCTTAGCCTACTGATGCTTTGTGCCACCTGGACAGTGGCGCTGGCCCTAAAATTAGCCTTTTTCCAAATATAGGTCACTTTTTTTATGGTAACAAATGAACTTTTAATTGATCTTGGATGAAAACTCCTCAAGGAAGGCCAGGAATCTGTTGGGCCCTCACTCTGTAAGAGCCCCACGCTGCAGAGCCCAGGGGTGCGGGCTGGACAGGCTGGCTCCTTGGTGGTTTTGCTGCCCGTCAACCGTGTCAGGGAAGCGAGGCCTATGAGTTGCTTGTGGCCAGCAGCCACGGTGGGACCTCTCTGCTGGAGGCCCCACCTTGTCCATGGAGGCTTTTGTGGTGCTCTCTCAGGAAGTCCCTGCCAACTCATTCCAGGTGTGCCACTTGGCCTTGGCTTTCACGTAATGCCAGCTGTGAAGAATTACTATCAGAGTGTGAATCGTTAAGCACTAGGGAAATACGCAAGCTAATAGCTTCCGATAATCCCTGGCTGGTGAAATCTTGAGCTGGAAAAGACTTTGGAACTTGTTTAATGCACATGATGGCCGGGCCTCACCTTGAGTCTGTGAAGGTTTGTGTCCAGGGAGTTCAGTGTTGTTTGCCTTTTGTATAGCATTATCTGTAGACTGTATTCCCCGGTTTTACTTCACAGACCACTCCTAGATCTAAACACAGTGCTCTAGAATGTAGAGTAGAAAGAGTACTTTAAAATTGAGGAACTGAAAACGTTCTCACGTTTGAAAAATATGATGGCTGAGGGAACAGACCTTATACAGTACACCAGCCTATGGATGCAGCTTTGTCTGGGTGGCAAATAATCCAGTTTTACTAAATGTATAGAGAAGAAAAGCTTAATAAATTGAAAAAGCATAATGTTGTAAATAATTTTCATTCTTAGATTGTTTTGCTTTTGGATAGCTAACATCTATCTACTTTTAAGTTGCAGACCCCAGCCTCTTTTGCACAAAGTGTTCAGGAACTGACAATTGCTCTGCAGCGGACTGGAGACCCAGCAAACCTGAACCGACTGAGACCCCACTTGGAGCTGTTGGCGAACATTGACCCTAGTCCAGGTAAGCCCAGGAAGTTCCACTGGACGCCGCAGTGCTGCTCGGGGACTTGGCTGCCTGGTGTTGTGTTCCTCTAGAATTCCCAGGCTTTAGTTTCTGTCCTTGGTCTTGTCCGGTGGCACCATCATGCCAACCTTTGTCCTTATTGTTGATACTTCATCTTATTACAAAATTGTGTTGGATCTTCCCATTCTCATCTTTTGCCCAAACTATGTCCATCACTATTTTTATATTTTTTAATAAAATTATTTGAAAGGGGAATTGAATTACAGAGAAAAGGAGAGAAAAAGAAAGTGATCTTCCCTCTGCTGGGTCACTCCCCAGATGGCCACAAGGCCGTAGCTGAACTCCCAAGGCAGGCAGGTGGCTGGGGCTGGGCCAGTCCGAAGCCAGGAGCCATCCTCCACTGCCTTCTCCTGTCGTCGGCAGTGAACTGCATCCAAGAGGAGCAGCTGGCACACGAAGAAGCACCCCTTATGGGTACCAGCTGAAACTTTCTTAATATTCACTAGTTGTTTATCAGTTTCTAATTCCATTTCCTTTGTGTTTCGCATTTCATAATTTTTTCTTACATTTAATCTCTGAGGCCTGGCACCACAGCAAAGCAGACTAAGCCTCAGCATGTGGTGCCAGAATCTCGTAGGGGTACCTGTCCAGAGCCAGGAACTTGTTCTCAGTCTCTCACATGGATACAGAGGCCCAAGGACCTATGCTGTCATCTGCTGCTTTCCCAGGCATTTTCAAGGGTAAAGTCCTTGAGTTGCTGTCCGCTGCCTCAGGGTACATGTTATCGGGAAGGGAAGTTAGAAGTGGGACCACGTTCTCAACGCAGACACCTAAATGTGGGGGTATAGGCACCCTGCTGCATGTTAACTGCTGGGGCAAGCATGTACTCCAGTCTGCGGCTTTTTGTCTTATTTTATTTTAAGAGATTTATTTATTTGAGAGGCAGGGTTACAGAGAGAGAGGGAAAGACAGAATTTGTCCGTATGCTGGCTCACTTCCCAAATGGCCAGAGCAGAACAGTTCAGAAATGAACTTGTGCTCCAGTGGAGTGTAAGATGTCAGATGTCAGCGTGCTATGCCACAACACTGACCTCACAGTCTTCTTAATGAGTTTTTTAGTTTTGTTTATGTGTTTATTTATTTAAGATTTATTTTTGCTGAAAAGGCAGATTTACAGAGAAAGATCTTCCATCCACTGGTTCACTCCCTGAGTGGCTGCAGGAGCCAGGAGCTTCCCGTAGGTCTCCCATGTGGTTGCAATATCCCAAGACTTTGGCCCATCCTCTACTGTTTTCCCAGACCACAAGTAAGGAGCTAGATGGGAAGTGGCCAGGACACGAACCAGCGCCCATGTGGGATTCTGGTGCCTGAAGGGGAAGCATTCTCCAGTTGAGCCGTTGCGCTAGGCCCAACCCTATAGTCTTGTGACATTAAATATTTTATGGCAAAAAAAAAAAGTATCATTGATGTGACTCCCAGTTTCATCAGTCCTGAGTTCGCCTTCCCTCACCATTTTTTATTTTAAAGAGGTATTTATTCATTTGAAAGCTAGAGTTACCCAGAGCTCTTCCATCTGCTGGTTTACTATCTAAGTGACTGTGACAGTCAGGGCTCAGCCAGGCTGAAAGCAGGAAGTTTGTCCAGGTCTCCCAGGTGAGTGGCAAAGGGCTCAAGTATCTACCGTCTTTCACTGCATTCACAAGCCGTTAGCAAGGAGCGAATCAGAAAGGGAACAACGAGGACTTGAGCCAGCACCTACTGGGGATGCCACCTGTCTGCAGCATGGAGCCAGCCAACCACAGCTCCACCCAGAGCTAAACTCAAGCATCTTTGTATCACGACATGCCATCATTAAGTGTTATTATCTTTTGGTAGTACATAAATTAATGTCATAGTTCATGATCTTGTACCGCTGAAGTATGTACCCAAAACAGGCCTTATTGCTTGATTGCTTTCTCAGTATCTAGCAACTCTGGATATCTAGAAGCATTTAAACCTTATTTGTCTAGAAATACGCATCACCCCGCAATGTTACAGCAGCGTTTTCATCTGTATATATTTTTATTATCTGAAAAGCAGAGTTAGCAAGAGCGAGAAGCAGAGAAAAGATCTTCCATCCTTGGGAATCCATCTGCTTCTTAATCCCTTCACTGCTGCCACCCTCATCTCACCGTCAGTTATGGGAGAGTCTCCTATTGTCTATGCTCCAGTGCCACTTGGAGTAAAGGCTGAAATCTTTGTTCTAATCTGTAATGCCTTGCATGGGCTAGTCTTCGTTACCATTCTCCAGCCTTCTTTTTTTTTTTTTTTTTTAAAGATTTATTTATTTTTATTACAAAATCAGATATACAGAGAGGATGATTTTCCGTCTGATGATTCACTCCCCAAGTGAGCGCAACGGCTGGTGCTGCGCCAATCTGAAGCCAGGATCCAGAACTTCCTTCTGGGTCTCCCACACGGGTGCAGGGTCCCAAAGCTTTGGGCTGTCCTCAGCTGCTTTCCCAGGCCACAAGCAGGGAGCTGGATGAGAAGTGGAGCAGCCGGGATTAGAACCGGCGCCCATATGGGATCCTGGTGTATTCAAGGTGAGGACCTTAGCCACTAGGCCACGCCGCCGGGCCCCAGCCTTATTTCATACTCTCTATTCAGTCAACTCCATCATGACAGACAACATTCACAAGGTCTCTTATATGTCCACTAGCCACATTCAGATCCTTTTTCCTTAGATTTTTATTCAAATGTAACCTCAAAGAGGCTTTTTCTAACTCCTGTCTAAATTTTCTATATGATAAGTCGAAATCTCTGAGGAGGCAATAAAATGGTTTAGGTAGGTAGGCAGTTTGGGTCCTGAGCCAGGAACCATACAGCCCCTGCTCTTTGTAAATCCACCCACCTGTCAGTGACTTTCCCAGGACAAGTTCCCCTTCCCGAGCTAATGGGAAGACTGGCAACGCCAAAGGTCAGGGGGACCTCTCTATTTCCACAAACACAAGAAAAAGATAGAATTCTATCCATATGTGCCACACTTCTCTTTGTTCAACTTATCAGCTGCTAGGATGGCTCAAATTATTGGCTTGCTGGCTTCAGGCTAGCCATTGTAGGCATTGGAAGAGTGAGCTGTGTGTGGAACGACTGTCTGCTTCTCAAGTAAATAAAACTAAGTTAAAAATTTGGGGGAAGCCACTTTTTGAAGTGGCCATTTACTTGAATTTTGTTTATGGAGGTGGATGTGTGGCATAGCCATTGAGACACGTGCGTCTCATTTCTGGGTTCCTGGTTTGAATCCTGGCTCTACTTCTGATTTAACTTACTGCTAATGCATAAGTAGTTCGGTTCCAGCCACCTATGAGCAAGACTTGGGCTTCAGCGTTTAGCCTGGCCCTGCTCTGGCAGTTGAAGGCTTCTGGGTGGTGAACCAGTAGGTGGGAGTAGCTTTCTGCCTCTGTCCATTTTTCTGTGTCACTGTGCCTTTTATATGGAGAAGGAAAAAAAGAAAAACAAATAGGGGCCAACGTTGTGGACTGGTGGATTAAGCTGCTGCTGTGATGCTGGTATCCCATAATGTTAAGATGTGAATTCAAATGCTGCCTGCTCTGCCTTGAGAAAGTCATTGGAAGGTGGATCCATGCCTTGGTCCTTGATACCCGTGTGTGAGACCCGGAGAGGGCTCTGGGTGCCTGGCTGCGGCCTGGATCAGCCCTGGCTTTCATAGCCAGTTTGGTAGTGAAATGGCAAATTGAAGATCTCTCACTACCTCTCTCTCTTGCTCTGCCTTGCAATGAATAAATCTTTACAAATGAACTCTGTTTACCTTATAATAAGCATGCAGATGTGTTGCCTGCAGGCCGTCCACAGTTAAATTTTGTTTGTTTCAAACAATTCATCTGCACAATGATCTACATTTGTTAGGTGCTGGCACTTTAAAAACTAGCATAAAATCTACTAGTTTAAAAATCTCAACTTTGGGGTTTATCTGGGAAATAATGATGGATTTTGCAGTGCCAGTCTTGGACCTTTGCATGACAGTAACTCCTTAAAGCTGAGTAATGACCCTACCCGTTAGCTGAAAGATGAGATCGCCAAGTCAGCGCGTCTCCTGTCACTGCCCGTGCCCTCTTTCAGGGTCTGAGGCGGGGGCCAGTTTTGTCTGGCCTGCCTCATTCTTCTATGTCAGCTTTCTTTTGCTTGTGGTTGCTTCAGTTTGCCACTTCAGCTTTGAAAGGATGTATCCACTTCTTTAAAATAATGATTAGGCAAATAAACTATTATCTGAACAGTATGAAGCATAACTTGATGTTGCTGAAATGCTGACAATCCTTTATTAATTTAATATTGGTAACATATCAAATAACTTTATACTTAAGTTTTTTTCTCTTTTAATTTGTTGTATAGATGCTCCTCCTCCAACTTGGGAGCAACTAGAAAATGGGCTGGTTGCTGTACGTACAGTGGTACATGGGCTGGTGGATTATATTCAGAACCACAGCAAGAAAGGGGCAGATCAGCAGCAGGTAAGAGGGAAGTGTGCAACTTGGGTGCCAGCCAGAGTGGCCATCCTCGGAGCTGGAGGGCCAGCAGGGCCCCGCGGAGCCTTGGGTGCCAGCCAGAGTGGCCATCCTCGGAGCTGGAGGGCCAGCAGGGCCCCGCGGAGCCTCAGAGGGGCTGCCTGCTGCCTGCGGTGTCTCAGCCTGTGCCCACTCCTTCTGACGGTCAGCTCTGAGCGTGCCCTCGGGCACAGGCACACCGGCCGTGGTGTGAACCGCAGAGCTGTGCCTGTAGTGTTGTTCAGAGGCCTCGGTCCTGGGCTCAGCCTGCCGCTGAGGCCTGTTCCCGTCCTCTCAGGCTGCGGTGTCTGCTTAACCATAGCTCAGGGACATCTCCCACCTCTGCTCGTGGCAAAAGATCAACCTGCAAGGCACGCTAAAAAATAACATGCGTGTGTTGAGGCTGATGCCATCAACTGCAAAATGCTTTCGCATGCCTAGAAGCCAGATTTTACTATATTACTATATTACTATATTACTATAGATTTTTACTATATTTACTATATTAGACTGGTAATTTTATCTCACAGTATTAAATTTAAATAATCTCTATTGATTCAATGTTGTGCCGGGATCACTTTTCCCATTGATTGGGACACAATAGATCTGTGTTCAAGTTTATGACACTTAAACAACATGATTTTTTTACTTTGACAATAGGTCACTCCTTAATGCTAATTCTGTCTCCCCAACACTGTTCACATTTTTGTTGGTATTAGTATTTTTCTACTTTTTATTATCTCTTAAGCCAGTAGATCAAATTTTATCCAGTTTTTTTCAAAATGAAATGTATGACAGTAAAATGCAGTGCCTCAGGTTATAACTAGAGTTTTAAGTGATATTACCAATAATTTTATTTTTCCCTTTGAATTTGTTAATTAGATGTTTTATTTTATATTAGTGAGGCTGTGAGCATAAAACCTTATTGTAATTTACCTGACTCAAGTGAATGTTAACAATAGATCATTCAGTACTTTTTATTTGTGAGGCAAAAAATAAACTATCTTGCTAATATTCTGGATGTAATATTCCTAACTGATTTAAACAAATCAGAGATTTACTGGGAAAAATATACCTGAGTTCGGTGTTCACATGTTAGGACGTGGCTCAGGCAGCCCTGGGGGCAGCAGTGCTGGCTGAAGTGCGTCACGTTTGTGGGGGACAGCCTGTAGTTCCACGCAGCTCCTGGCTGTGCGCCTGGTCTAGACCCCATCTTGGGGGTAGTAAGCAATAAGCAAATAAGAGCTCTGCCTATCTCAAAATAAACAAATTTTAATGATAAAGAAAAAGCCTACAGTTTTTAATTCTTTACTCCATTGGACATCATGAAGAATATAATAAAAACGATTAGGTTGTCGTTTAAGGCTTGCCACTATGTTAACATATACACACTGTGGTTCCGTTTAGTGTTGTTTGATGTCTCATTGACTGACTTTCAGATCTGCTTTATCCTTGTATTATACATAGCTTCATTTGTACCTTTTAAAATATTTTACTTGGTATGATCTGCATATCATTACAGTATGTGATAGTATATTTTTCATTTCTGTGACCTTTTGTTTGTGTTGTGTCGTAAGAAAGCACATCTGTTACACTGAACACTGCAAGAAGCAAATATTAGAAGTTTATGCATTTTAAACTGCTCTAGTCTCTTGTTTTTACATTATGAACCTTGAAAAATGATCAGAGTCCTGTGCAGTTTATTCCAAAATGCGTGTAATGATCCATGCTTCAAAATTACTCATTTTATTTTTGGACTACCTGAGATTTCAGATAGAAAATCTTTGCATCACTTTGCTTCTTGATGCTTCAGACAAGCGTGGTTTGGTGTGACGCTCATCTAGCTCAGCTGGCAGTACGAGATGAACACTGCTCTCTGACGTTCTGATTGTGGTCCTAGGCTCCACAGCACAGCAAATACAAAACCTACATGTGTCGCGACATGAAGCAGAGAGGAGGATGCCCTCGTGGGGCCAGCTGCACCTTCGCGCACTCCCAGGAGGAGCTGGAAAAGTAAGTGTGGGCGGAGCCAGGGGAGACACCCAGAGCAGTCCTAGCACAGGTTGGCCTCCTCAGTAAGTGCGACCTTTGTATTTATGCAATACATCATTTCCAAAAGAAAAGGGAGATTTTTTTTCCATTTTCATTACATTACATAGGAAACTACTGTGGCTTACAAACTGCAAAATCAATAATTTTTATTGTAAAAAAAAAATTAAAATCCATCAAGTTTATGTGATTTTAACGAATTATATTATTTTTCTCGTGGAGAAATTTGCCCTTGGCAAAAATCAGTTTTACATGTTCTGAACCAACTTCAGTGACCAGATAATTCTAATAATGTTAAATTTCCCAGCACATTGAATAGTGGAAAACCTTGGTTTGGTTTGGTTGGTTTGTTTGTTTTAAGATTTATTTATTTATTTTAATTGGAAAGGTAGAAATATAGAGAGGAAGATCTTCCATCTGCTGATTCACTTCCCAAGTGGCCTCAGCATCTGGTGCTAGAGCCGATCCAAAGCCAGGAGCCAGGAGCTTCTTCCAGGTCTCCCACATGGGTGCAGGGTCCCAAGGCTTTGGGCCGTCCTCGACTGCTTTCCCGGGCCACAGGCAGGGAGCTGGAAGGGAAGTGGAGCAGCCAGGACATGAACAAGTGCTCATATGGGATGTTGGTGCTTGGAGGTGGAAGATTAGCCAATTTAGTCATTGTACCAGACCCCAAACCTGAATTTTCTATAAGGCCAGTGTAACACCAAAAATTTAAGAAAGATAACATTAAAATTGTAAATTTATCTCTCATATTGATATTTACAATCCCCCAATTAAAACAATTCAGTGATACTCTATTTAAATAATCACTGCAAAGATTGTACAATGTAACTTTCTTGAATTGAAAGAAAAATGTAGTGTGTTCATATCCAAAGATAACAAAAAACCAAATGAATAAATCCAGTGTCAGCTGGAAGATTTTCTTAGTAAAATAGAAATATCATAAATAATTTTTCAAATGGTAATAAATTTTGTAAAGTATTTGATCCATTTATACTAATATCAAGAAAAAGCAAAATTTTCTGCTAGTAAGACTACAAAAGCATAGCTATATGTGTCCCAAAAAAAGCCATAAAATTGTTAATGCAGCTCAAGAGGCTAGTTCTAGAAATGAAAGAAATGAGAATTTAGTAAGGGTGAGAATCCTAAAAATCATACAAGTGAATTGATTTGGGAACTGACCTTGTGATGCCGTGGATCAAGCTGCCTCCTGCAGTGCTAGCTTCCCAGATCAGAATGCTGGTACAAGTGCCCTGCAGTGACCTAGCAAAGGAGCAGAAAGGGGCCCAGCTTATGTGGGAGACCCACAAGAGGCTCCTGGCTCTTGACTTCGGATAAGCTCGTCTCTGACTGTTGCGGCCACTTGGGGAGTGAATCAGCGGATTGAACATCTTTCTCTCCTCTCTGTAAATCTGCCTTTCCAATAAAAATAAATAGGTCTCATATAAACTATAAAGGAACATGTAACTACTTTTTTTAGAAGGCTGAAATTTAAAATCCTGTTTACATTAGCTTCAAAAAGGATCAAATAAGCTTTGTAAGAATTAGTCATACTTAGGACCTGTATGAAGTGGAGTAGCAAATTCCCTGGGATTAAGCAGTGAATTGAACGATTGAAGAAGTGAACTGCCTTTAGGTAAAGCTTGGTGTTATGAAAGCTTTATTTTCTCTTAAATATCAAACTCTGAAATCCCAGTTACATGTCTGCATTATAATTATTAATGTCTTCACAAAATAATTTATTTGAAAACAATGAATACTTGTATATGACTAGGGAAATTCTGAAATATAAACCTTTGAGAGATTAGACTCATGATGATTAACCTGTTTCATCAAC
Organism: Ochotona curzoniae; assembly: GCF_017591425.1. NCBI lineage: Eukaryota > Metazoa > Chordata > Mammalia > Lagomorpha > Ochotonidae > Ochotona > Ochotona curzoniae. Next base: position 1,876,274 of record NW_024466129.1, on the reverse strand, counting down.
TAAAGTAAATGTAAAGACTGACATTCCATGGGCATTGGCAGATGCGTGAAGTGGAAGGCAGTTAAGGGTACACGCAGGGATGTGGCCATGTGCTAGCTGTGGTGAGAGCCACAATCTATGGAAAACTTGAGAACCTTGCATTCTCCCTTCAGTCTTTCCAACTCAGTGTGCTGCATGCTACAGTGAACTGTAAGGCTGTTGGGTAGAGAGAGGGAGAGACACAGCTTGGCACTATGGCTCAATGGCTACATCCTTCTCTTGCAAGCTCCAGGGTCCCCTCTGGGCATCAGTTTGTGTCCTGCCAGCTCCTCTTCCCACCCGGCTCCCTGCTTGTGGCCTGGGAAAGCATTCGAGGATGGCCCAAAGCCTTGGGGCCCTGCACCCGTGTGAGAGACCCAGAAAAAGCTTCTGGTTTCTGACTTTGAATAGACCAGTTCTGGCCACTGTGGCCATTTGGGGAGTGAACCAGTGAATGGAAGATCTCTTCTCTGTCCTCTCTGTAAATCTCATCTACCTCTTCAATAAAAATAAAGAAATTTTAGAGGGGAAGAGACTTACCTTGGGTCACTCCTCAGATGGCCACAGTGGCTAGCACTGGGCCAGGCAGAAAGCAAGAGCTGCTTTTGGGTTGCCCACATAGGTCGCAGGGGACCATTTACTTCCATAATCTGTCATTGCTTTCCCAGGCCAGTAGCAGGGAACTGGATCAAGAGTGAGCTGGCTGGGATTTGCACTGGCGCCAGCATCTAAGGCAGCAGCTGGGCATGCTGTTTCATACATGACCCCAGAATATTTTAACATTTAGAAAGAAAACCATAGAGTGCTGAGTTTTTATTGTTAAATAGTCTTTAAGAACAATAACAAGTTTATTATCTTAAAGTTCTTGAAGTTAGACCCTCAAAATGGATTTCACTGAGCCAGAGTTTACAATTTTCTAAACATTTCACTCCATATGTTTCTGTTATCTTATCTCCTGTCTGACTGTGGCACTCTCAACCCTTTCGCAAGAACTCATGATGACATTGGCTCAGTTGGACAACTAACAGGACAGGCGTGTCTCAGTCTTTGCAATTTTAATCACACCGCAAAATAATGTATTCACAGCTTCTTAGGATTATCGTATGAGGAGTATAAATAACACAGGTTTTTTTTTTCAGAAGACAATTATTTTATTTGAAACAATTGCAGAGGTAAAATAAATACCACAATTAAAAAAAAAAAAAAAGAATGGTTGGTAGAGAAGTGACGTGGAAGGCTAGTCGTGTGCAGGTCTGTAATAGAGAGACCAGTGGACTCTGTGTTTAGAACAGCGCTGAGTCACTGAAGTAGTGCATGGCCCGTACACATGGGAGCTGTGCTCAGCCTCCCCGGTTGTTACAGAAGGGCCCTGGGAAACAGTGCTTTTGGGCTGCTATCTAATTAGGAAAGGCTGGAAAGTTAAACGTTTCAAAAACTATCATATAGATTTTTCTATCCACTTTAATAAACTAAAAGTAGAAATCTGAACATACGTTATAGTAAAATGTGTTCCTAAGTACATTTTACTTTTTGGCTGCTTCGATATCTGAGGGTTTTATTTGATTGTTTGATGTGTGCCTTTGCTTTTCATATAGATTTCGGAAGATGAACAAGCGTCTGGCTCCGCGGAGGCCACTGAGTGCCTCTTTGGGTCAGCTGAATGAGGTGGGCCTGCCTTCAGCAGCTATCCTTCCAGATGAAAGCGCAGTGGAGATGCCCAACAGGAAACCACCGGCTCTGCCAAATGGAATCGTCTCGGCAGGCGGTTCCGCAACACAGCTGATTCCTCGAGGGACGGACCCCAGCTACGACGCCGGCCTCAAGCCGGGCAAGCTGGACCATCTGAGCAGCAGTGCTCCCGGGTCCCCTCCTGACCTGTACGTCGTTTTTCTCAACTGCTTTCGTAGCTGTTCCTTGACATTTTGCTTTTATAAAAAAACTATTTTTGATTTTTTTTTCTTTGTTTCCTGTTTTCATGATTTTCAAGTAACCACATAGATAAACAGGATGAGATGACTGCTGGGTAAACTGGAGTCCCAGATCATTTTACATGTAACAGTTTTTGTACATTGCAGTTATCAGAGCTCTGAGGCTTTATTTGCATATTCTTTAGGTTAGAATCTGTCCCGAAGAGTATTTCTGCCTTGCCTGTGAATCCACATCCCGTACCACCAAGGGGACCTGCAGACCTGCCTCCTATGCCTGTCACCAAACCGCTGCAGATGGTCCCGCGCGGCTCTCAGCTGTATCCAGCCCAACAGGCAGATGTGTACTATCAGGACCCTCGAGGAGCTGCTCCGCCGTTTGAACCAGCGCCTTACCAGCAGGGTGATGACCTTCAGCTTACCTTGTTCCTCTTCTTAGAGTTAACAGTTCAAAGCAACAAATATATTTTTAATACTTTAGTAGGACAAATGACGACATTTATTTATTTGAAAGAGTGACAGAGAGGGAGAGAAAGATCTTTTCATCTGTTGGTTCACTCCCCAAGTGTCCCTAACAGCTGCTGAGCTGGGCCAAGTTACAACCAGAAGCCAAGAGCTCCACTCTGGTCTCCCACAGAAGTGATGTGGGCCCAGTTGCTTAAGCCTTCAGGTGCTCTCCTATGCATGTTATCAGAGTAGACCAGCAGCAGGGTAGTTAGGACTCAAACCATTGCTCCAGTGTGAGCACTAACTTGGCAAGTGGCAGCTCAACCCCTGCACCACAAGGAAATAGCATGAAGTCAGTGAGGCAAAGCAGAAAAAGTCAAGCTGCTTTACCAACAGCAGTTGCATAAAATGCAGTTTATGTACAGATACAGGACAGAGGCTTCCTCCATCTGGAACGTGGAATCAAACCCAGAATGTGTTGCCTGACAGGCTGGTTATACCAGTTCTTGAGTAGGTCAGATCCCATCCACCAGCTCTCGTCAAAGACTAACCCAATGTACTGCAGCGGCTCAACTCTGCGAGCCATGTTACTGCTGCACTGCACGGGGCCTGGAAAAACGTGGCCCAGCACCCATGGGCCCCACCACCCCATGGGAGATCCAGTTGAGACTCCTTGCTCCTAGCCACCCCAGCTGTCGGCAGGGAGGGATATGCCTTCTGGTAGTCCACTCTGCTGATAGTCTCAATGGTCAGGGCTGGTCTGATAGGTGTGCGTACAACTTCATATATTTCTTAAAAAGATTCATTCATTTTTATTTGAAAGGCAGAATTGTAGAGAGAAGGGGAGGAAAGTCTTCCATTCTCAGATTCACTCCCTAAATGGCCACAATGGTGAGGGCTGGGCTGGTTTGAAGCCAGGAGCCTCCTCCAGGGTTAGGAGTTAGCCCATCCTTCTCCTTTCCCAGGCCGTTAGCCAGAAGCTGGGTTGGGGGTAAAGCAACAAGGACTTGACCAGCACCTTGTGGGATACTGGTGTCACGGACAGAGGATGAACTGGCTATACCACAACATGGGCCCGAGTTTGCATACTCTACGAGCATTTACAATAGAGAATTATAAAAAGTGAAGTATAAAAAAGAGAAGAGAAGTATAAAAAGTGAAGGATAAAAGTATGCTTGAGAATAATATATATTTGTGTGTTAAAAAGTAATTAAGAAATTGGTAGCAGATGTTTGGCACAATATTTAATATACTGGTTTGCGTTGTGTATGTTTACATATTTTATTTTTTATTTTATTATTTTTTTAAGGCAGATTTACGGAGAGGAGAGACAGAAAGAGCTTTCATCTGCTGGTACGCTCCGCAAGTGGCTGCAGTGGTCGGAGCTGAGTCCGCCTTAAGCCAGGAGCTTCTGGATCTCCTACACGGGACCCAAGGCTGCTCTCCCATGCCCAGGGGAAGTAGAGCATGTAAGGTGCTTCCAGGTGGAGGTTGAGCCAGAGTGCCAGGCGCCTGCTTTGCATATGTGTGCCTGGGTTCAGGCATAAGCTCTGGCGCTTCCTCCAGCTGGCACGGCATGCACTCCCTGGAGCTAGGGGTTGATGACTCAGGCGCCTGGGCCTCTCCCCCTTTGTGGGAGCAGCATTGACTTTGGGGCTCATTGCTTTGTCTTGAGCAGGTCCCAAATGTTGGGTATTCGGAGAGTGAAGCAGCAGATAAAAGATCTCACTCTGTTTATCTCTGCCTGTTTCTGCCCCTGTCTGTCATGTGAATAAATCAGGAATGGAGAACTACCAAAGGCCATTTGCATATTGATTCCATTCATGGGCCATACATAATTAGTAAATTGAAAAGTTAACCTGCTAAAGATTTAGTGAATTCTGCAACTAGTCCACCTGCAATTAGTTGGCTTTAGCAGGGCCAGACTAAATGATTTTACAATCTTTTGTGGTCCATAAACCAAGCATTCCCCACCTCTAAAAAATAAGTGAAATAAATAGGTCAGTCATACTGGTTAGTAACAGTAGCTTGGTAGAAATTGACTAGAGGGAGGTAATTGAAAACCTCAACCTTGCAAACATTTTATGGAAGAAATGCCTATAAATAAAGGAATTGAGCCCGGCGCGATAGCATTGCTGTTAAAGTCCTCGCCTTGAACACACCGGATCCCATATGGGCGCCACTTCTGATCCCGGCGACCCCACTTCCCATCTGCTCCCTGCCTGTGGCCTGAGGAGGCAGTCAAGGATGGCCCAAAGCCCCTGCTACTGGATGGGAGATCTGGTGGAGGCTCCTGGCTCCTGGCTTCGGATTGGCTCAGCTCCGGCTGTTGCAGGTGCTTTGGGAATGAACCATCAGATGGAGGATCTTCCTCTGTCTCTCCTCGTCTCTGTATATCTGCCTTTCCGACAAAAAAAGAAAGGTATTGGGAATAGAAAGGAAAATCTATGAATGATTAGAAGATAATAGATTAGAACTGAGGAATTACGAAGTTACTAATCAGGTATGTTGAGAAATGAATTGGTGTGATAAAAAGAAAGGGGCTTAGAAAATAGATAAATTTTGAAAGTTTGGGGTTAATTGATAATACCAGCTCTGCAAAGAAATGAATGATTGAGGTAGACTGTACACTGAATGATTGTAAAACTGTAGAGGAGGGGCCCAGCATGATAGCATAGTGGCCAAAGTCTTTGCCTTGCACACACCAGGATCTCATGTGGGTACTAGTTCATATCCTGGGTGCTCCACTTCCCTTCCAGCTCCCTGCCTGTGGCCTGGGAAAGCAGTCAAGCGTGGCCCAAAGCCTTGGAACCCTGCACCTGTGTGGGAGACTGGGAAGAGGCTCCTGACTCCTGGCTTTAGATCAGCTCAACTCTGGCCATTGTAGCCACTTGTGGGGTAAACCAGTGGGTAGAAGATCTTTGTCTCTTGTCTCCATCTCTGTATAAATCTGGCTTTCCAGGAAAAACAGACAAATCTTTAAAAAAGAAAGAGCACTGTAGAGCGAGCATTTGCTTGCCATGGTTAAGGCACTGCTCAGGAAATTCGTGATCTCCCAGTGGAGCCCTCTGAGTCTCAGCCGCTCTGCTTCCGGTGCAGCTCTGGGTCTGTGCCACCCATAAGACAAGTGTATGGTCAGGGTTCAACTGCATCGAACAGACATCCTGCCAGCTGCTTGAAATAGGAGGTCCAGTATAGGCTTTACATGCCTACAATGAAAGTACTAGAAACTTGGCCTCCAGGAGAGAGCCCAGATTACCACAGCAGCAGACCTAGTACCAGGAGCACCTGCTACAAGGGCAAGCTGAGGCCTGCGCTTCTGGCGTCAGATCACTCGAGCAGCAGTTGGACAGTGAGAGCCTACTTCCACAAGCTCTAGACCTAAATCCTTACCAGCAGAACAGACCTCTGGTCTGCCACACCTCTCCTCCAGTTACTGTCACATTCAAAACGCAGGCAGTGGGAGCAGCTCTAAGGGGAGTGTCATTTTCTGGAATTTTCTGACGTCTGCTTTCCATTAAATACATCACACCCGATCTGTTATCTTAGCTGTGCATAGATTAGTTTTTTCAATGACTTTTAAGGGCGAGTTTGGCTTTTTCCCTTTCCTTTTTTTAAGATTTATTTATTTTATTGGAAAAATTTACAGAGAGATCTTCCATCCTCTAGTTCACTCCCCAAGTGACCACCAGCAGCCAGAGCTGAGCTGTGCTGACTGATCAGGCACAGGAGCCAGGAGCTTCTGTGGGATCTCCCACATGGGTGCAGGGTCCTAAGGACTTGGGCCATCCGCAGCTGCTTGTCCAGGCCATAAGCTGGGAGCTGGATGAGAACTGGAGCAACTGGAACATGGGCTGGTACCCAAATGGGATGCTAGTGCTTGCAGTCAGAGAATTAGCAAATTGAGCCATGCATCAGCCCCTGGGTTCTATTTTTCCTCAGCAACTTTGTGAGAAAGAGGAAAACATCAAAGAGAAATAAGTGGATTATTAATGTTTGTGTTTCTCCATTTTTTAAATTCTTGCATGTAAAACTTGGTTGACTGATTGTTGCATTTGGTTGGTCTCTTGTGTAGGAGTGTACTACACTCCACCACCACCGTGTGTGTCCCGCTTTGTCCGCCCTGCACCGTCCGCTCCGGAGCCTGGCCCTCCCTACTTGGACCACTATCCAGCCTACCTTCAGGACCGCGTCGTGAGCTCTCAGTATGGCACACAGCCACAGCAGTACCCGCCTGTGTACCCACCTCACTATGATGGCCGCCGCGTATACCCTGCTCAGTCTTACACAAGAGAAGAAATTTTCCGGGAAAGCCCTATTGCCATCGAGGTTCCTCCTGCAGCAGTGCCGTCCTACGTGCCGGAATCCAGAGAGAGATACCAGCAGATGGAGGGTTACTATCCGGTGGCTCCTCATCCCTCTCAGATCAGAGCCCCGTACCCCAGAGTATGCTGGGTTTGTTTTGTTTTATGTTTTGTTTGGTTTTTATTCTTAGACTTAATAATTAATTTTTTTGTTGTAGTGATTTTTTTTCCCACTAGCTCTTTGATAATTTTAAAAGAAAGCTTTTCCCTTTTATCTTTTTATAATTCAAATAGGTTTTACAGAACGTATTGTTGGGAAAAACTCACCGTTACTCCAGACCCTGCCAAATAACAAGTCTAACCTTCTGATCTTTGGATGTTTGTAATAATTGTAGATCTATTAGATATATAAAAAAGAAACCTAACTTTAGCTCTTTCGGAGCCGCTGAGAGCTGGGGGAGAGACTTGTTTTGTTTTTCTCTGTTAAGCTTTGCTTCCAGATGATAGGACGGTGTCTGTCAATATATTTAAGTGAATTTATGTATTTTGAGCTTTTTTTTTTTTCCAGTGCTAACTAACTTTTCCATTTTCAGGAGCCTCCTTATAGCCGGCTTCCTCCACCTCCCCAGCCCCATCCCAGTCTAGATGAGCTGCATCGCCGCCGGAAGGAGATAATGGCCCAGCTAGAAGAGAGAAAGGTCATCTCTCCTCCTCCTTTTGCTCCTTCACCAACATTGCCTCCTGCCTTTCATCAAGAGGAAGTAGGCACATTTGTTTAAACTTTGTTTTATTTTTAAGATTTACTTTCATTGTAAAGTCAGATATACAGAGAAGAGGAGACACAGGAAGGAAAATCTTCTGTCAGATGGTTCACTCCCCAAATGGCTGCAAAGGCTGGAACTGAGCCAATATGAAGCCAGGAGCCTGGAGCTTCTTCCGGGTCTCCCATGTGGGTGCAAGGTGCCAAGGCTTTGGGCCGTCTTCAGCTGCTTCCCAGGCCACAAGCAGGGAGCTGGATGGGAAGTGGGGCTGCTGGGATTAGAACTGACGCCCACATGGGATCCTGGCACGTGCAAGGCAAGGACTTTAACTACTAGGCCACCACGCCAAGCCCTGTTTTATTTTTAATATTGTTTACATAATGAAGAGGAATGCACGCCCACATGGGTCTCTAATTAGGGTGGAGAGGGTCAAGGCATGGATGGAGGACGCTGGGTGGGACAAATGTTTCAGTTCTTTTATTTTCCTGATCTGTAAGGGAAGGGGCACTGCTTGCTGTCACACTACATCAGCACCTGGGGGTGAGGAGATGGCCTTTGATGACGCCTTAGAGACCCCGATGTGGAGAAGATTGTTCCCAGGGTGTGACTTGAGTGCTTTTGATAGTTCTGAGATACTGTCAGCGTTGTTGCACCGGGGAAAGAATTTTTTCAAGGCCAGTTGCCTCACTAGGTTCACCTAGTGCACTCATAGACCCAGACACTGGCTATGCAGCTTGGTAGAGAGAATTGTCCGACCTGTTTTGCTTTCCATCCTCTCACGAGGCACTCAGCATCCTCCACTAGCCCGGATGATTGGGCTGGCTTGTTCCTGTGTGCCTCTGTGTGTGTCCACTGCGCAGGCATCAGCACTGGGGAGGCCCAGTACATGTAGCCAGGGGCTGAATCACTGTCTTGGGGAGACCCCCAAGAAACCTTGCCCAAGCTGAGTGCAGACTTGATTCTTGTGTGTGGAAGACTAGGAATGCCACTTTTTGCTCATTTTGTATTTTGTGTGTTCTTTAGAAATTTCTGTTGTGAAGTAAGTCCTATTACATTACTTGATACATTACTTGATTTCCTTGTGTTGATACTCATAGACCTGTTTTCTACATTACCCTCCCCCACCCCACCCATTTGTAGTTTCTGGATGAAGACTTGAAGGCAGCTGGGAAATATAAAGGAAATGACTACAGCCAGTATTCTCCCTGGTCATGTGATACCATCGGCTCCTACATCGGAACCAAAGACGCAAAACCCAAAGATGCTGTGGCAGCAGGAAGCATGGAAATGATGGTATGTACTACAAATGAGAGTAAAGCAAATAAATCCCATTGTATTTCAGGCACAAATCACTGAGAGCTTGCTTAAAAGCTTCAGACCAAATCCTGTACCCTCCAGTTGAATTATGTTGGAATTCTGTGGATTTTTTAGTATCGTTCAGGTATAAATAAAAATCTTTTCTTGCCTGAGCAGTAACCTAGTGGCTAAAGTCCTTGCTTTGCACACACTAGGATCCCATGTGGGCACCGGTTCTAATCCCGGCAGCCCTGCTTCCCATCCAGCTCCCTGCTTTACACCTGGGGAGTAAATAAACACATAGAAGATCTCTCTCTGTATTTCCTCCTCTCTGTATTTCTGCCTTTCCAGTGTAAAAAAGAAGTGGTACAGCCAGAATTTGAACTGGTGCCACCTGGGCTGCAGGCATCTCAGGTAGTGGGGTTACCTGTTGTGGCACAGTACCTGACCCGTTTGCGTGCTTTTAGACCTATATAAATTGTACTTTTTCTTTTAAGATTTAATTAATTTTTATTGGAAAGGCAGATTTACACAGAGAAGGAAAGACAGAGAGGGCCACAGTAGCTGGAGCTGAGCTGATCTGAAGCCAGGGCCTTCTCTGGGTCTCCCATGCAGGTGCAGGGTCCCAAGGCGTTGGGCCGTCCTCTGCTGCTTCCCCAGGCCACAGGCAGGGAGCTGGATGGGAAGTGGAGCAGCCGGGACATGAGTTAGCATCTGTGGTGATGAAGGTGGTGGATTAGCCTGTTGAGCCATGGTACCAGCCCCAGCTTAACATATTTTCACTCAATAGTATTTTCAAAATTTGTTGTTTTTAAGATTTTACTTAAGATTTATGTAACTCAGATTCATTCATTTTAGCTGCTTTTTGCAGATATTTCAGGATACTTGACGTGATGCTGTATGCTGTATGTAGTGTGTATGAGGTGGGGACCCTGCTGATGGCCTGCTCGGGGTGAGCCAGGTGCTTGGGCTCCTGTACCCAGGAGGGAGACAGAAGAAAGCCCCTGACTCCTGTCAGGCCTGGCACATCCCTGGCCATGCAGCCATTTGCGGTGTGAAACAGTGGGAGGAGTGGAAGCTCACTAGAGATCCATCTCCTCGTCCCTCCCTCTGCCCTCTCTCTGTATAACTCCTTCAAATAGAAGTTATTATTGTTATTAATGGATGATGACTTATTGCTCGTTGATGATTGATAATCAGCATTAGTGATTTCACTCTCATGGACAGTGCTACAGTGAACGGCCTTCCCTTGGGGGCAGGGGTTATTGTTGGTTGAATGTGTCTTCACTGTTGTTATTCATCTGGTTGCCCTTGGTAACTCTTACAAAGATTCCTAGGTTATATAAATTCTCATAGATTAAATGATTATCCTTAATAATAAAGAATTGACTGCCACTACAGAGAGCCATGACCTATAGAGCAAGAAATATGATTAGATGTCTGCCTGAGAAAAAGGAATATAGAGGACAGAGAGGCAGCCCCTGACTGGGAGGGCCGGGGTCATGGGACGCGTCCTGCTGTGGGGAGAAGGAGTTGGATTGGCATGCTTGCTTTCTTCCTAATTGGCTTTCTGAAAATGTTATTATGTTATAGCCTTAATAATAACTGAAAACCTTCTAAATAGGTAAAAGAGATCTAATACAGTGCTTCTGAGATGTTACTGTGTGGATGGATTACCTAGAGAAAATGTATATATTTTCATGTACATAAGATGTACATGATATGAATATGATACAGGTATAAATATTTATTATATGTGTATATGTACTGGGTTATGTTACTGTAAAATATATTTGCTACTGTAAGGAATAATCCAACAGTTAATAAAGATGTTTTAGTGGGCTCTGCAGTGGCTCGGCAGGCGAATTCCCACTGTGGCGTGCTGGCATGCCGTAAGGGCACTGGTTCTGGTCTGTGCTGTCCGCTTCTGATCCAGCTCCAACTGTTGCAGCCATTAGAAGGGGGAACCCTCTGTCTCTCCTCTCTGTAAATGTTCCTTTCAAACAAAAAAAATTAATGAATCTTTTTTTAAAAAATGTTTTAGGTAATGGCCAAAAATAACTAATAGTTTAGTCTTTCTAGGGAGAGCATTGCATTTTGTTTAGCCTTGTGTTCGGATCTGAGTGTGCGGTGTATTCTGCATCTTACCAGAACGTGGAGGGTAAAGGCGTGCGAGACCCACGGTTAGACCCGCAGCGGAGGGCAGCGGAGGCCAGTGACGACGACCTGATTCCTTTTGGAGACCGGCCAACAGTCTCTCGGTTTGGTGCCATCTCTCGGACTTCTAAAACAATTTATCAGGGTGCTGGCCCAATGCAGGCCATGGTACCTGCAGGAGCTCCCACAAAATCTCTTGGCATTTCAGGTATGCGCGTCTAGAGCATTTGGATTTGATTCTCAGTATCACATTTCCTCCCCATTTGTTTTCTGTAACCTTCCAAGGCAATGAAAAATTTCAAACCTTACCATGAAAGTGTCTTTATAAGAAAGTTATAGCTCAATATGGTTTATGATATATATTAAAATGCCTATAAATATTGCCTATTTTTAAATTAATTTACGCTTATGTTAATACAATCTCATTATAAAATGATTTAAGCAGTAGGAAAAAAATACAGAAGGTTCAATGGGAAAGAAACATCAACATCTTGTTACTTTGGTGATTATATTGCCACAGAGCTGCGTATAGCTTATGCTTATGCCTGATAGATTATGGGCACCTTAAAATAACTAAGTGTTGGATTCTTTCATACCACAACCATCTTGTGTTCACAGATTACAGTCCGTACGGAAGTCACGCTGCCTGGGGAGGCTCTCCATATTCACCCCATCAAAGCATGCCTTCTCAGGGACACTTCGGTGAGAGGTACGGTGCAGCCTTCTCCCTTGGCCAAACCTTTACAGTGGCTTCACTTTTCCTATTTTGTTTTTCAAGTTTTTTGTAATAATATTTTAGCAAAATGCAGCTTTGGAATTTGCCATCACTGAATGGTAACTGAGTGGTATTCGTCTTACGGATCTTACCACAGGGAAAGGATATCCATGTCAGAAGTGGGCGGCCACGGAAAGCCTCTGCCGTGCGCAGACAGAGAGCAGCTGCGTCTGGAGCTGCAGCAGCTGAACCACCAGATCAGCCAGCAGACCCAGCTGCGGGGACTAGAGGTACCGACCTGTGTTTGAAAGGCAAATTTTACAGGGAGAAAGGGTCTCATCCGTTTGTTCACTCGCCAAAAGGCTGCAGCGGTCAGAGCTAAGCTGATCTGAAGCCAGCAGCTTCCTAAAGATCTCCACATGGGCACAGAGTCCCAAAGATTTGGGCCGTCCTCTGCTGCTTTCTCAGGCCACAAAGGGCTAGATCAGAAGTGGAGCAGCCAAAATGCAAACTAGCTCCTATGTGGGATGCCAGCACCCCTGGAGAAGGCTTAGCAGACTCCTGCCACACTGGGCTCTGACCCAGTGTCAATCTCCTGTTTTTTCCCTCTTTCTACATTCAGTGTTACTAACAGTAGTGCCTCATGGTTGTATCACTTCTTAGTGCAGACACACATGTTCTCAGACTTAAGAGCGGGCTGGAATTGGGCATGCAGTGACTGTGTTGAGCTGTGTGTGCTTGGCTTTATGCACTAGGCTGTTAGTAACAGGCTACTGTTGCAGAGGGAGGCCAGTACCCTGGCAGGCCAGCCACAGCCCCCGCCACCGCCTCCCAAATGGCCTGGAATGATCTCCAGTGAGCAGCTGAGCTTGGAGCTACATCACGTGGAAAGGGAGATCGGGAAGAGGACCCGAGAACTGAGCATGGTAGGTGCTTCTATGAGAAGGGAGCATTGGATGGAGCCTTAGGATTATACCACAAATCTCAGCATCCTAGGGGTGTTTAGAACTGTAAACATGGTGCTCCAAGTGATTCTGATGGGAGATTGAGAGAAACGTGGACAAGATGGACTCTGTGCCTGTTTGTAACAGACTGTGGTGTCTCGGCCTTTCCAGGTGCACTGTGGGAGGCAGCAGGGGACAGCCGCAGCGCGTGGGCTCCTGTGGTCCAGCAGATGGAAGATCTCCCTACCTGTTGTCTTTGTTTTGGTTTTTAGTATTTTCTTCTTGACTTGGGAAGTTGGAGTTATGGAGAGGGAAGGAGAGACCAAGAGGGATCTTTCATCCGCTGGAAGCACTGAGACAGCCAGGGCTGAGCTTATGCAGCCTGCGAGCCAGGCGTTTCCTTGGGGACTCGCACCTGGTTCAGGGACACCAGCTCACGGCCATCCTACCTAGCTTTCCCAGGACATAAGAAGGAGCTTGATTGGGAAGCGGAGCAAGCAGGACCTGAGCTGGCACGCATATGGGATGGCACTGCCAGCAGGCTGAGGGTTAGCCTTTTATACTACCGTACCAGCCCCACTCTACCTTTCAAATAAATGACATTTTAAAAATTTATTCACCAACTAGCATTCTAGGCTTCATAGCCTTTAAATTGTTAGTGACATTTTTGTAACGAGATGCAGTCCTATGCAACTACATCTGTGGATGCCACTTGCTACTGGGTATTGGAGCGTGTACTAACATTGATTGCAGGATAATTTGTGTATTAGCAGAGTCAAACATTCCCTTAACTTACATAAAATTTGATCTTCTGTTACATAACTTTCACATTTTTCTTACACAGATAATTGGTGATGTAGTTGTCTTGCTTTCAATAAGCACATAATAGATATTTACCATGTTTTGGCTTTTTCAATTTTTAATTGTTTTTAAGTACTTTCTTCCCTTTTTAAAATTTACTTATTTTTATTGGAAAGGTAGGTTTAGTGATAGAAGAGGCAGAAAAATCTTCATCTGCTGGTTCACTCCCCGTGTGGCCACAAAGGCCACAGCTGAGCTGATGGGAGCCAGGCGCCATGAGCTTCTGGGTGCGAAGGGTCCGGGCCATCTCGAGCTGCCCAGTTTGTATAGTTGACAAGGGGTGGTGCGGGGATCTTTGTCTCCTTGTGTGGGAATATTTCTTTGATTTCTGGATCATCATTGTGTTCATGTTATTTTTATTTGGTCTACCCCAGCAGGACTGTTAAATAGAAGATAACTGATTTTATTTCTGTTTTCAAAGGAGAACCAGTGTTCTCTGGACATGAAAAGCAAATTGAATGCCAGCAAGCAGACAGAAAATGGACAGGCAGAGCCGCCAGCCAAGGGCCCGGCGGAGGACCTTACGTTGACATTCAGGTGAAGGAAAGGTTATTTTCACACACACGAGAAACATTGTAGTATCTAGTTATACTGCAGTGCACTGTAGTGCTTAACATAGCAAAATATGTAATGCTTCTACATATTCATGTTTAATATACCTCAACATATTTAAGGTATTTTAAAATACTCTGACATGAGGTAAGAATATTTTTGCATTTATTTAGGAATTGTTAGCTTAGATCTAACATTGAATTATGCTAATACTGTTAAGTTGCATTTTCTTATTATATATGTATATATAATTCCTATATATATTTTTTTAAGATTTTATTTTTATTGGAGAGGCAGATTTCACAGATTGAGGGAGAGACAAAAAGATCCTCTTGTCCACTGGTTCACTCCTCAAAGGATTACAACAGCCAGAGCTGGGCCAAGATGAAGCCAGGAGCTTCTCTTGGGTCTCCCACATGGGTGCATGGTGCCAAGACTTTGGGCCGTCCTCCACTGCTTTCCCAGAAGACAAGCAGGGAGCTGGCTGGGAAGTGGAACAGCTGGGACATGAACTGGCACCTGTATGAATGAGAAGTTGTGACATTTAACTGTCTGTTTTATAACCCTCCCTAGCCATTCCCACACTCCTATAGTAAGTCCAGCCCCATGCTTCTCTGACACCAGACGCAGGCTTTGCAGTCTGGAGTACAGCTCCATGCTCTGGCGTGAAAGCAGAAGTGGATAATGCACAGTGGACAGGCTGTGCTCCAACAAAGGTTTTTTTGGTTTCTTTTTGTTTTTTAGCAAAAAGGCAGTTGACCGGTTTTAGTTTGCCAACCCTATGCTAACATGATTAGAAGCTGTAAATTAAAATTTTAAATGTAGAAGTCATTCACATTTTTTTCCATAGTGCTAAGTGATAGGCTGTTAATTTTATTCTTCTTAGTAAGCATTTTTCTCTTTCCTTTTTAAAAATTCCATCTGTATATATATTTTAATGTCAGCAGTGATGTTCCGAATGGATCAGCCTTGACGCAAGAGAATGTGAGCCTGCTGTCAAGCAAGACCAGCTCTCTGAAGCTGTCGGAGGACCCCGAGGCAGGAGGGGACAACAATGACTCCCAGCGGCCCAGCATGCCGCCCAGTGCTGCTCCCTGACACGGGAAGGATGCTTTCATCTTCTGCCCTTCCGTCTGCGGGGGCCTGTGGAGTACAGGAGCAGATAACTTCTGACCTTTTTCTCTACAAGTGGTCGGAGACAATGTGCACCAACACCACTACTAAGACAGAACCCTGCACATAGTTCACATTAATGCATTTTTTAATTTAAAGAAAAAGAAAATTAGCAGTATCTGCAAGCAATTCAGATTAAATTTGTTTTTGTTCTGTGAATGAACTTTATTTTAATAACTTTGGACGCCTTGGATCCAGGGCTTTAAAAAAAGAAGATATTATATATACACTCTGTTCGATTAATTGTATGATCTTAATGAAGTAGGTTCCTCTTGTATTTTGGTATTATTACATACCCAGTGTATAATTCCTTGCCCCACATCCTTTCCAACTCTCACCCTCCCGTAACCAGGCAGGTGAGAAGCACTGGCCTTCCTGAGAACTCTGTGGTGCTTGCAAGCAGAAACAGTCGTAGACCTGAGGGGTTAGAACATGTGCAGCAAACCAAGTTTTCTCAAAGCTCTTATTTCAGATTCACCTTTCTGGATCAATAGCTTCATAAGTATTTTTCTTATGATATTGAAAATTTTTTGTTTAGGAACATTTTATTTCTTGTTTTCAGCTTTTTGGAGACACAATTACCAGGTGCTTAAATTTTGAGGTCCTTGATTTGCATAATGAGGATTCTTTGCACTGATGTGCTAGACAGGCAACTGAGTGGATTGTTTAGACTGAAGTGGGGATTGCCTCGAGGATGAGCTAACTGGCTGGCTGCGAAAATACACGCTTGCTTTGTTCTTGTCATTGACCTCACGGTTGGAAACTTGGAGCCATGCTTTCCAAATCAAACTTAGGTTGAAATCATTGAATGCTCAAAAAACTAGGACAGTCATCCATATTTTAAAACTGTAGGACTTGATTTGAGCTTAAAATAAGCAGAACCATTTCCATTTCACTCTCAGAAGTTACAAATATAAATAACATATTTATACAGTGGAGCCTCTGGCCCACGTGAGTTGCCTGAGTCCGACAATGATGGATCATGAGTTGATCATCTGTTCAAAATCATTAGCATAAGTAAGTAGTAAGTACCATGAGGTCCGTTTTCATAAACTTGGCTTTTCAGTATTGAGACAACATCTTCATGAGATTTTCAGAGCAAAGCAAGGCAGTCTGTTTGCCTCTGTTGTGCTGCACGTGTTCTGACGCCAGGAGTCTATACCTGTGCCCTAGAAAACATGTTTACTGGGAATTGTTTCAGATAGCTGCCCCCTCCATCCTGTGTTTGCCCAATTGTTTCAATTTCCCTTTCTGGATTATACTACTAAATCAGCAAGCACTGGTTATGTAATAAGTTACTGCATTGCTTTGGTTGGGTAAAAGCAGAAGTTTATATTTTTCGTGTTTCTTATTTTCCTAGCCCTGAACTCCTGCTGAGGTCCTAAGAGAGCCTCAGCCTAAGCTCTGTGTCCGTCACACCGTTAATGGAAACAAAACGGGGTGGGTGGGGAGGGGAGTACAGTCCTGCCATTGCCTACCAGTAGGAGAGTCCAAACAGAACACTCTTTTGAGTAGCGATTATTTAATTTGCCCAGTCAAGGCACCGTGTTTATATACTATTTCACATTGAATTTGATTATGCCCTACAGACCTGGCTGGTCAAGGATTTGATATACACATATTGGCTTGGGATTCGAGCTTTCTTTTTTATTTAAGTAAAATTTTATATATATTATATATATACATATATACATAGCTATATCTGTATATATATTAGGTGTGTTTTAAGGATTTCTTCGCATGAGCGCAGCTGTTGCGATAAAATGACTGATTGGGAGGTTGAAGCGCTGAATGAAGGTGAGGCATTTTTTTCAGTTGATATGTCCATTTTCCTTTTTGATATGCATTTACTCTTTTCTTTGATTTTTGCTTAGATTCCTCCTATATTTACAGTCTAAATGCTTATTATTTATTGGGAGAAGGAAAGAAACGTGTGTGACAGAGTCCCAAGACTGTTCATTTCTCAGAATAAAAAACAACATTGTTGGCTTCTGACCTTCGGTAGTCATATTTTTAGGTGGATGTTATTTCTCCCATGGACTTAGAGATAATTCCTAAAATTTAGAAGAAATTGGTTCCGTTTGATATTCAGAATGACTCTGGTATTGGGAGAGAATTTATAGCTGTTAACGTTGGTGAAGTTCAAAATAAAGGTAAATTCTTGTTTTGGATATCTGTTAATTCCCACTAACTCGGTTTGTTTTTCTCATCCTTGACTTTCTTCAAATGTTCTTCTTGCTTTTGCTGTCTTGATTTTTGCGAGCTTAAGATGGCTTTATACATTACCCCTAACTCTGAACAAAACCAGAGAAGCTGATGTTTGTATTTATCTTAAAATAGTCTCTTTCTAATGTATTTTAATTTAGTTTATTTAAAAAAATTGAATTCTAGTCGTTACCCCATTGATATCCCTAGATAGTTGACAGGAAGTTAGTCTAACATCCATTGGGCCTGTAATTTATCTACTTGAAATTGGTCATCCCGCCTAACCTAACAGAACTTCTTGCACCTGTCCTAGTGCCCGCCCACAGGCTCAGTGATGCGTGCAAGCCCCCGGAGGCTGGGTTTCCCTTTTCCTTTTCTCTGTGATGTGGTGAGCCTACATAAGTAAACGACCTGCACGAGTCTTTCACTGCTTTTTTGTTGTTATTCTGTTTTGTTTTTATCAGATCTGAAAGGCAGAGGTGTTCTTTTTTGTTTATTTGATGTTTTAGTTTTACTTGTTCTTTCTAGAGATGGCAGCGATCATAGCAAATCTAGTTTTTGTGTCTTCTATTTATGAAATAGTTTCTTCTGAAGATGACTTTGCTTTTTACTGAATTTGGAAGCAGGATTTGGACACTTGTGATGAGCAGTTGTGAGAGGGTTAAGGCAGGAATGGCAGCATGGCGTTGACTCCTCAGACAACACAATCCAGGTAGTGTGGTGAGCAACAACTCGCACCTGCTCCTTCCAGGAGGTCTCTAGGAAGGGAGAAAAAGCTGAAGGCAAGACTTTTTGATATTCTGGTTTGGATAACTTACAAAAGCGAGAGTGACCAAAGAGACATTCTTTACTACTTTTCTGATTGTGGGTTTCCGGTTACAGTATTCAAATTATAAGCCATTATTCCTATGGCAAACCGCAACTATTGAGCCCTTTAGACATATCAGACAGTTGTTTGGCACAGCATTAGTGTGGGCGATTCCCTTCTCCCTTATCACTCATTTTTTCCTCCTCTTTCCATGTATGTATTCCTTTGCCTGGCAGGTGTAGTTGGTGTGACCCTCACGCACTGCTCTGCGTCTGTGACTCCAGTAGACTGTATTGGTCTTGGGGCTGGCGCTCAGATTGTCTGTTCTGTCCATTGCTCATTCTGCAGTTTCCCCTTGGCTTACCCACTGTCCTCCCCAATCTGCAACAGTGACAGTTTGCTGCCTCACAACAGAGCATTCAGATGAATTCGCTTAGCCAATAACTTCTGTGAAGTTGCCTTTTCTAATGGTGTTATTACTCAGTGATGCACAAATGTGGTATCTGCCCTACTGGTAGGCAAACAAAGGTGTGCGTGAGATTGGGAACTGCTGTCCTGAAGGAGAGCCAAAGGCTTGCGCTTCACTCTGGGTTTGGGAAGCCTTTCAGTATTTATGAGTTGATTGTATCGTTCAGTAGATTTATGCAAAGTTAACTGTTAAGGTTAGCTGACCTCATTAAATGTGTAAAAGTAGTGAAAAATTCTTAAGTTTTTCATAAAAAGTGAACTGTCATCTTTGTATAGTGTTGTACCTCCCCACTGCATTTTTTTGAGGTTCTCTTGTTATAAATACCATCTTCAGTCTTTCTGTGTCTGTTCATTTGTGCCTGAAGTACGAGGTTCGGGCTCCGAGTCTGGGTGAGAAAGGCCCAGAAGGCAGAGCAGGAGTGCACCTGTGGCCTGCGATCCAGTTCACAAACACACTCAGTCACTGACAAGTGTTATTGAGTTGCTCTTACATACAAATGGTAATGAATGAAGGGGTTTTTTTACACTTTTTTTTTTCATTTATAAAAATCTGTAAAAAAAAAAATGACTTGTAATGATTTATGTTTCATTAAAAGGAACGTCCCATTCACTTTTTAGGAGAAGTTCGTGTAATATGTTTGGAAGTCAGCTATGATTTACAGAGCCTTTACCATGAAAAGCTCTTCCCCTGATACAGGGTGTCTCCTTTCAGGTGCAAACCCGAGCTTCCTGGCAGCCTGGGCTGGGCAGGCCGAGGGGCATTGCTGTGTCCTTGCCAGGGTGCCCTTGTGCCGGTGCACACCCACATCTTCCTGCCTTCAACTTTCTGAGACTTTGATGATGAAATGACTGACGGGGAGTTGGAAGTGGGTTGCAGTTAACCTAGAATTTTCCCATAAAGTTATTTTTGCAAAAGATAACTATTGAATTTAGTTAACAATTTAAGATTTGGACCTTTAAGGTTTTATTTCTGTGATTGTTAGATTCTTCTCATAGTATATTCCAATTAATAAATAGTACCAGCAGAAGTGTTGCTGCCAGGAATGAGGCCTTTAAGAAGCACTCCCAGTAGATGGCGTGTTAATGCTGCACTGAGTCAAGGGTGAAGCACCCATTGAAAGCCTGTTGCTAAAGGGAGTTACCTCACCACCCAGATCTCTGGACCTTGGCCAAACACTGAGTCCCCCCAAACCTTATCCCTGAAGGAATAAATAAGGCACAGTGACTGAAGACGAAGTCCTTGAACCTCAAGACTGTGTTGTTCTCAGAATGTGCCCTTACCAAGCTGCAGTCCTGTGAAATGTGTATACCTTGGTGTATACTGGGGGAGATAAGTCACTTCGTTATATCGCAGTCTTACTGCTTCCGGTCAGGTCTTGTTTGGTTTGGGGTTAGGGTTGTGTTGTTTTGACTCGAAGCAGAGCTCACAAGCCAGAGTCGCCTTACAACTGGAAACTGTCAGGTGGTCCCCACCCCCAGCTCAGTGCACAAAAACGTCAAGAAAAGGTTGGAAGCAAACTATTGCCTGCTTTGTTTGTTTGCCTGACTTTTCAAAAGGCACCGTTTTCTAGTGTAATCTCATTCCATGGACTGAGTGTGGTTATCACAGTAGCCGAACCACCTTGTACAAAAATTCCCATGACTTATAAGCATTTAAAAGTGTTGGCTAACACAGTGTATTGAAAGCTGCTTTTTCTGGATATGTTATTGGCCAAGTTTTCATACTTAGTCCTCCTTCTCATTTTCTGGGAACGAAAAGAAACAAATTTTTCTCCCATTTAATTCATTGGTCCATGGTTATCTTACTGATGGGTCTGTGACATGGGGAACGTTGTGAGATTCCCCCTTGGGTGTGGTCTCTTCAGTGTCTGTGGCCAGCTTGGTGTTTGGGTTCACAGCAGTCTCCCCGAGACGTCTACAGTCATTATCACCTTTTTGGGTGGCTTTTGTCTTATTTTGTGGGGTTTTTTAGAGTAACTTTTTAATATTGATGCATATTTGCTTGAAATAGAGCTGTGTAATTTGCCAATCGTATTGATTGTGTATGATTGTGCCCTAAAGAGGTATATTTAACAAAACAAACATAATCTAGATTAAAAGAGGAGCCCATGAGATTTGAGTCAAGGTATGAGTGGTTTTATGAAAACACAGAATCAGTTTCTCATCTTATAAAATCAGTGTCAGAAAAAGTAGCATTTTTGAAAGCTTTTCTGAATTTTCAGTTTATTCTCATTGCCTCAGCTTCCTATTTTATGCGTATCTCCACCCACTCAGATATTGAAAAAATATTGAGCTTTAAAGTGACAGATAATTTTTAAATTTCTGAATTCTGTGACATTTTGTATTTTCCAAACGCTTCCAGCTGTTTTCAAAGGCAGATTGGAATTTCACAAGCTGTGAATAACTCCTTATTTCTGACAAACTGTGAAACCTTATTTGATGGGTTTTTTTCTCTTAAAAGCTCTTTTGGAATAAAAAAAGATTGTTATTACAGTGGACCATTTTCCTCTTTTTAAGTCTGTTTAATATTTTGAATTTGAGCACTCCTTAAAGGGGGAAGGGAGGAGTAGGTGTTGGAAGATGTTTAGGGCAATAAAATTCTGGTGGCTGTAATAGATGTTGCTGATTTTAAAAGGAGTAGGACCATCTTGAATTTTGTATCATTTGTGTGCATGTTATTAGCAAGGATGCCATGTTTTGTTTAAAATACTGTCTCCTCTGTTACCTTGGAAGTGGACTCAGCCTCGTACTGCTCCTGGTACGTGTTCAAGGCTCCCATGAGTTGCAGATAAAAAGAGTCAGCAGGTGGAAGGAGGTGCTTCGCCTTCGGATTGTATGTAAATATGAAAGGACCTAAAGGCCTTTATCTGCTTTCTGTCAGCATTTATATTAAATGATAAATTAACAAGGAGAACTGTGTAGTCTGTTTTTGTAATCACTGTGCCATCATGCTCTAATGTGGGGATTGTGGAGTTTTTGCTTTTCCATGTTAGCAGTGGCCAGTTTGCATCCGCTGACTGAACATCCTGACGGTGAGCAGGATGCTGAGTGCCCCGCAGCACATTTGGAGTGCAGACTGTGGCGCTGAGAAACTAGGGGGAGAGTCTGGGACCTCCTGTGCGTAATGTCCAAAAATCAGAGCCGTCTTTATTCTTTAAGGACAATGTTTTATTGCAAAGTCGGATTTAGAGAGACAGATCTTTCATACGCTGTTCACTCCCCAGGTGACCACAGTGGCCAGAACTGAGCTGATCCAAAGCCAGGAGCCAGGACCTTGCCCCAGGTCTCTCTCCCATGTGGCTGCAGGGTTCCAAGACTTTGAGCTAGCCATTACTGCTTTTCCAGCTTGTAAGTAAAGAACTGGATGGGATGTGGTGCAGCTGGGGCATGAACACATGGAATGCGCATAGGGAATCCCAGCAGCTGCAAAGCGAGGATTTAGCCACTGGGCTAACATGTCTGGCCAGAACCAGCTTTATTCTTGAGCACAATGGTTTTGCTTTGAATATCTGCTAATTTTTAAACACTTTATTATTTGAAAGGCAAAATGATATGGAAAGAAAGCTTCTGTCTGCAGGGTCACGCCCCAGATGCCAAGAACAGCCAGGGCTGTGCCAGAGTGAAGCCAGGAATGAGGAATGCCGATGTCTGCCACCTTCTTGGCTGCAGCAGCAGGAAGCCAGGTCAGAAGCCGATTACTCGGGCCCAGCACCACCCACACGGGATGGGGACATGGCAAGCAATGGCTGTCTTAACGTTCTCGCTAAATTCTAACTGTCCTGAGACCCCTACCATTGGTCATTCCTGGATAGTAAGTCTGTTGCCTTTTAGAGGCCGTAGATGAGTGACAGCTCAGTGGCACGGGAAGACACAGCTAGATGAGACCAAGGGGTGAATGTTCCTGTGTAGTGGGGGGTCCCCATTCTAACAAACCAAATGGACTAAGGTACTTTCTACTATCCAGTGACCAAAGAATGTTTTTCTTAAGTGTAATAATAGCAGAATAGCAATATCAATATTCTGAAATTTTCTTTAAAATACTTTAGAAGAAAATACTACACATTGTCAGTGAAATTTATTCCTAATAAGAATTAGCAAATTTGGTGTCCACAGTTTCTATGTCTGACTGAGTAAAGATTGAAGTAAAGACTGGGAGGGTATGAAAGATGGGAACTGCTGTAGATATTCCTAGGTAGGTCTAAATCAAGATCAAGAATTTCAGAATCACCTGTTTACACCACTCCCTGGACCTGCAGTGCCCTCAGTTACGGCACTCTAAACACATGCTAGTGAATTTTGTTGTGTTGTTGTGTCAGTTGCAGTAACTAGCCAGTCTTCACGGATTTTCATAAATTCCTTTACTTTTCATCATGGTGGCTCATTCAATGAATGGCTGCCACCATTACTTGGAACACCTAGTATATTTATAATGACCTTAGCTACTTACTGACTGACTCCTTCGGCATTTGCTGAAGTGATTCAAATATTCCCATACATACTACCTAAGAAATACTGATTGCCCTAAAGGAGCTCTTAGTTACAGGGCCTCACACAGCTTTAAAACAGTCTACAGTAAGTGCAAAACACCAAACAATGACAAGAACAAAGATGCATGAGATGACACAAGGAGACTTAATGTGGCCTGGCTGGGTAGGCTTTCCTAGGCAACAAATTGTGAGAAAGGAGAGTTGGGCTGTTGGGAGGCACAACCTTTTTCCAGAGAAAAGGGTATGTTGGCTCTTGGAGAAGCAGCCCTGAGCTGTGGAGACTAGGAGGGGTCGGAGCAGAGGTACGGCTAGCTCATGGGGGCTGGGAGTGCAGGGGGCCTCTGTTCACATTTTGTAATAATACATTTATTTTTGATGATATTTTCATAGTTCAGGATGCATACCCATGTTGAGCATTGGATTAGGGTGGAAGGGTCAAAGAATGGGGAAAGTGGATCATTTTCTTCCTATATTTAGGTAACATGGAGAGAGTACAGAGATGGGAGCTGGCCCTCTGATCCCATGCCAGGATCCCTGATGTGGAGCCTGTTTGGAGGGCACTGCTCAGGTGGTTTAGATAGTTCTGGGATGTTGATTTCATTGCTCCAAGGTTGAGGAAATCCTTCCAAGGTCCGTTGGCTGACACAGTCCACCTTAGTCTTGATTCTTCCAGATCCTCACTGTCAGAGCTTGGCTGCGAGAGCTGTTGGATATGTTCTGCCCTCAGTGGTACTAGTCGCATTCCACAGGCCTCAGTGAACTGATGGTCATGTCCCCCATGTGTATCTGGGCCTGCCTTCTGCTGCACAGGCTTCAGCAGCCAAGGAGGGCCAGTTTTGACACATGCACTGCACAGACTATACATCCTGTGATTTGCATGTAGTTGGAGTTCTGAGTCCAGTGGTCCAGTTGGGGGAATCCCCAAAGGAACTTCATCAGACGTGACCCTACCTGACTCCTGTGTGTGCCAGCCAGCGCGGCGTCTGGTTCAGTTCATCACCCACATCAGCCTACATGCTGGTGCTTGCAGTCGCATGGTCAGTTTTGTCCCCAGCTCCATCTCACACAAACCAATGCTGGTTTGGCCCATCCTTGCCCACCACACACCTGGCCCTCACACCAGCGGGAGCTGCAGCATAGTCAGAGTGACCTCCCAATAACCTGGTTGGGACGACTCCCAACAACCCTACCAGGCCTGCCCCCTGCCTTGGTTCCTGTGCTTGCCAGTATGTGTAGCAGACTGGTTCAGTCTGTCCCACATCCCATCCAGCTCCCTGCTTGTGGCCTGGAAAAGCAGTAGAGGATGACCCAAGTTCTTGTGACCCTGCACCCACGTGGGAGACCTGGAAGAAGCTCCTGGCTCCTGGTTTTGGATTGGCTCAGATCCATCTGATACGGCCATTTGGGAAGTAAACCAGTGGATGGAAGATGTGTCTGCCTCTCCCTCTGATCTGCAATTCATATTAAAAAAAATGAAATCTTTGGGCAAAAAAAAAAATATGATCTTTGATTCAGCTTCAAAAATTAGGCTAAGAAGCTTCATGAGCATTCAGTTATGTGGACTTTGTCCTTTAGCAATTAAAAACAGTATAGATCTGAAGTCGGAGTGATGTGATTACCCTGATCTGAAGTAGAATATGGCCTGACATTAAAAAAAAAAACCTAATTAAGAGTATGTTACGTAGGCTTAATAAAGGCCCAAACCAGGACAATGGGATGAGTAGAAGAATTTCTGAGAGGTTAGTTCAGGGTTAAGGACAAATGCTACAAGCATGATGATTAAGTCCAGTATCTAAATGAGTATCACCAAACTCTGCTCCCTGATTCCTTTTGACCAACATCACCAGTTTAAAGAGAGAAGACATTTTGCCCTTGAAAATAATTACAAGAGGGCCCAACGTGATAAGGTTGTGGTTAAAGTCCTCACCTTGAAGGCGCTGGGATCCCATATGGGTTCTAATCCCGGCAGCCCCACTTCCCATCCAGCTCCCTGCTTATGTCCTGGGAAAGCAGTCAAGGATGGCCCAAAGCCTTGGGACCCTGCACCCGCGTGGGAGACCTGGAAGAAGCTCCTGGCTTCGGATTGGCTCAGCTCAGCTGCAGCCATTGCGGCTGCTGGGAGAGTGAGGCATCAGATGGAAAACTATCCTCTCAGTCAAAAAAAAAGAAAGAAGGAAGGATGGATGGAAAGAAAGAAAGAAAAGACAAGACCTTACATCACACACAGAAGCTGGGACTGTGGGTGGGCCGGGTCAGGCTGCAGCACCCACTGTCATGTGGGAACATGTTACAATACCTGTTGCAATGACAGGTCACCTCAAGGGCTCTCCCTAATGCAAGAATGGAGAGTATGTCCAGATGGACACAAAAGACAAGACATCTTGTTCATTTAAGGCAATTGAAGACTTTGAGTATATCATCTAAAGATGGAAAGAGAAACAACTTGAACAACACTCCAGGCCAGCCCAGTCTACAAGAAGCACCTGGGTCTGTGGGCAGCACCCATCAATTCATGTGAGAGATGGGGCTAGGGGTGGGGGTTGTCCAGGATTGACCAGACAGCTGCATCCACTGGTATGTGCATTGGTTGGTGCAGGTGATCAAACATGAACCCTACACTGGCTACCTCACACGAGAGTCCAAGTCTGAGGTCATCACATGCAAAGTTTCTCAGGCAACTTCCCAACTAGACCGCTGGATTGAAATCCTGGCCACAGGGAAAATCAGAAACATGTGGTCCAACCTTGGAGTACACGTATTGGGACTGGGCCTCCCATTTGCGGATACCTGTGCAGTGGACACACACAGATGCACATAGGGACATGACAACCAGCTCATTCAGAGCATCAAGATGTCGAGTGCCTTGTCAGAGGATGGAAGGCAAAACAGGCTGGACAACTCTCCTGACCAAGCTTCACGGCATGTTCCTAAGTCTGTGGGTATACCAAGGCAGACTTGCTCAGCAAACAGAGTTGGAAAGATTTTCTCAACCCTGGTACAATGAAGCCAACAAGGTCTGAGAACTATCAAAACCACTCAAGTCACACCCTGGAAACACTCACACCACATCGGGGTCGCTAGGGCATCGTCCCTCTACCCCAGGTGCTGATGTAGACTGACAGCAAGGAGTGCCCATTCTCGTTCCCCCTCTGCAGACACAGAACTGAGCCATGTGTCCCACTCGCCTTCCTTCGTGCCTCCCCGCTCCCCGCCCTAATCCGACACCCGCAGGGCATGCAGCCCTCAGCTGTGTAAACAACGTCAAAATCATCAAAAAACATTCTTCCCCACATTGAGGCCTCAAAGGACTGTCTCCATTCCCAGGTCGTGGGTACAGGTTGACAGCGAGGAACGGGCACTTCTTCCCACACCCTCACCCCACCCCATGGACAGAGGGGGACAGGAGGAGGAGTCCAGCAATGACTTCATCCCCGCCCCCAGACTTCTCCATCCTAGTCAGAGGCTGGCATGAGTCTATAACCCCCTCATCATTGTGATAGATATTAAAATCTTTTTTAAATTAAAATAATTGCAAGGAAGACCTCAGCTTATCATTGCTCTTATATTCTTAAGTCCCAAAGTGCTAATTACTACCATCTAGAAGGTGCCCTCTGATGTAGCGGTTACAACGGCCTTGCCTCAATAATAGCTGTGGTGATTCTGACCACAGGCAGGGAATTAGACCTGTGGCACGGTCCGCTTCCTGGGAGTGGCTCGTTTGCTTCTCCTCACACAAGGCAGCTCAAAGGTTCTGCCACCAGCACCCTTTCCTGGTTAGCCCTTTGAACCCAACAGCTAGTTTCAGAAGTGAAAATCACTCCCAAGTACCCTCTGCAGTTGTTCAGCCCTGGCCGTGCTGTAACTGTGTATCGCCTGCAGAACCCCGCTATGCCCTGCTCCTCTGACCATCCTCCCCACCTCACCCTCAGAGGAGCTTGCCCAGAAGTTGCCTTGCACCGGGCAAACAGCTGATCTACATGTGTGCAAACTCACTCGGCTTGCTTCGCCTTGGGGTTCTCACAGTGGTTCCTGTAGAGCCGGACAGTTCCTTTCTGCCTCTGGGCTCTGTCCCTCATATGTCACTCCCTACAACTTCCTGAACACTGAGAGCAATGAGCTCCAACCCCATGCAATCCTGGCTTGCTCATTCTCCCAAAAATCTCCTTGTCCCAGTCTGTGCGTTTGAGGTGTTGATTCTTCTGGGTAAGAAAGCATTACCTGCTTGATAATGTTCCATTTGGGATGCGTTTTAAGTATTTCCTATTAATAAATTAGTAAGACCACTCGGGATGTGGCTTTTCTCAAACACGCATGTTTACGGAGTAGCAAGCACATCAAGGCCAGTGCTGTGTGCACTGGACATGTACAATAAATATTTGCTGTTTTGGTTTCCCTGAAACCAAGGCCGAACTTGCCAGCAGTTTCGAGGATTTAATTTAATTGTAGTGAGAGCTTTGTGGGTCTCAGCTACCAACTGCCAAACAGTAATATAGGACTTCTTGATTTAAACTGTGTTTCACTTTAATTTAAATATCACGGCCACTGGAAGCAGAGGAATCAAAAGATTGTTTTTGTGCTAGGTGTTTTGCCCAATTTCCATAGCAGGGTCAAGCTTTGAGTTACTGAGTAACCACAGCGGGGGCTGGGCACCACTGCTCCTTGCCAAGGCCTTAGTCTTGGGTCCAGAGGAAAGGATGGGGGGCCCCAGGCCATGTAGTAGCAGGAAGAGCTGGCCATGTAATCTGCTCAGAGCAGTTACTGCTGAGGCCGGAGGGAAGGACAGGGAAGGACCAGGTCTGTTACCGACCTGGAGGAGAGCTCTGGAAAAGGAGGTGCTCCAGGCTGACTCAAGCCCGTCTCACGAAGCACAGGGAGCCCTCTGAACACCTTGCAGTGTTGTTCTCACAAGGGAAGAACGAAAGCCTACCTCCCCAGGGGCACAGTTGATAAGAAGTATGCATCCATGCCAGAGATGAGCCAGAGTTTCCACAAGAACATAGATTTGCTATCTGTAGTTCCATACAATTGCTAAGGCACTTTACAGAATGACTTGTTTAGAACCGTTGTTATGGCTCACTGGATGTCTGGCCTATATGGCTACCAACTTAGTCTTAGCACACAGAGCATGTCCCTTGTTCCTGTGTGTGCCACCCATCGCTGCAGGGCGGATTGGGGCCTGGTGAGCCGCAGTGTTGTGTGTGCTGGTCTGGGTCAGGGACAACTGGCTCTCGGGGCAGCCTCAAGCCCATTTGGGTAGATCTCTGGGTCTCAGGCCTCTTTTTCTTTGTGTCAGTACAGGCCCCAGGAGGCAGGGTCAGAAGTCAAGCCGGGTGAGCCCCGTGTGGGTCCCCCTGACTGCAGTCCCAGCTCTCATGTTTGGCCCCAGATGTTGTGTGAATTAGAGGAATGAAACAGTGGGTACACTCTGTGCCTCCCAAATAAATATAGGAAAGTTGGTGTGTGTTTGTTTAAAGAAGACAGAGAAAGAACTGAAAGTATGAGAGAGAAGGTATTATAATTAACATGTGGAGGAGCAGAAGGTTCCGGTGACATTCAACTCCTGTATTTCTACTTCCTGATTTGTAACCAGAAAAGAAGACAGCCTGCAGTCCCAGATGTGCCTCAGCCAGGCATAGCCTAACCACGACACGACCTAGCTCAGGAAGATGGTCCCGCAGTGAAGGCCTCGGCAGAGTGAGCGTGTGTTTGGGATGGGGGCGGCTGGGGGACAAAGAAAATGGGCCACACTTTCCCGGGCCTCCCGACCTTCAGCTGCCCTGCTAGGTACACAGCAGCGGGCTGCACACTTTGCTTAACCCCGGGCCCTGGTCATCAGCCTTTGGCCTCAGTCCCTCCTGTCAGCTCCCTCCCCCGGCCTGGCCCTCTGGCCTCAGTCACGTTACAGGAAGGAAGCGGTCTTCCCAGATTGCCTCAGACCAGCAAGGCTTGCTCAGCCCCAGGGACCATTAGCGACCATGTCTTCCAAGGGGATGGGAGCTGTGGCTGCCAGAAGAAGGTAAGAGGGGTGAGCGCTCCCTTCTGGAGCTCCCATCACCCCGGACGCCTGCGAGGGCCCCCTCCCCCGCCCTCCTGATGCCATATCAAGGAAGTAGGGGCTTCTGTATGAAGTCTGCCCATCCCTTGCAGGCAAAGTCACCTGCTCCTAGGAGAGTCCCCAGGGCCTGCCATGCCTCCAGCAGGAGGGCAAGTGGAACACAGCAGGCTCCACTGCCTGCTCCTCCTTCCACCTGCTTGCCCACTGCCCGCTCCCTGCCCAACATCTCGGTGACCTTCGACAGAGGGCTGAAGGTCGGTACCTTGTCTTCCCCTTATGCCACACACAGCACCGTCTGGATCGGAGTGCCACAGGTCAGAAGGGACTTGGTAGTTCAGCCATCTTGATTTTTCCTTGCCTTTAACAGGACCTGCAGCACCCCCCTGACCCCCCACCTCCCAGCCTCTTGCATTTCTAAGAGAAGCTCAGACAAAATGGGAGGAAGGGAAGGCCCGCTCAGTGGCCCCGCTCCTTTCCGCTGCCTTGCACGGCTCCCTGCGCGCCCTGCTTCTCTCTGCACCCCTGGTTTTCTTCTTTTCAAATAGAGTTCTAGAACGAGAGAGGCAGAGAATCTTCCATCTGCTGGTTCTCTCTTCAGATGGCTGCAACGGCCAGGGCAGGGTCAGGCTGGAGCTAAGAGCCTCTGTCTGGCTCTCCCACGTGGGTAGCATCCAGCAGACAGTTGGCCTGGAGTTAAGGCAGCCGGGACTTGACCCAGTGCTCATGTGGTGTGAGCCACCTGCAGCACAGGGCCAACCCCAGCCCCTGCCATCTTGGTCTCTGAAAGCTTGGAGTCAGCCTCAGACCATGCAAAAAGGCAAGTCCACTCGACTGCTTCCAGTTTCCAGCTGGCCCCACTCTGACCCAGTGAAAGGCATGTCAGTGACACCTCAGTGAAAGGCAGAGTGAGAGAGAGAGAGAGAGAGAGAGGAAGAGAGATTATCCGTGTGCAGATTCAGCCTCAGATGCCCCCAGGGCCCCAGGCCAGCTGGAGGAAGCCCAGGCCCACCCTGTTTATCTGCAAACATGCCAGCAGACACTTAGTCTCTCGGCTGGTTCTCTTGGGTCCTAAATCTCCTTCACTGCCAGTCCCACAATCTCATTTTTCAAAAGTGAGATGAGTTTATACATCTTTAGGAATTCCGCGCTGGAAGCTGGGGAGATTTTTTTTTTAACAATAAAGAATGCAATCCTGACCTAAGGCGGTGGCAGCATCTGGGGAGAGAGCAAGACAGAATTAGCAGAAGTTGAGGCCAAATCCTACGAGAAGGCCAGCAAACAAGAGGGCCGGCCAACTGAGCAGGAGGAAGTGGAAGGGAAAGCAGGTGCGTGGGAGAGCAGGGCAAGCTCCGGGTCCCCTAGGAACCTGTGTCCAGTGACTGGCCTGCGGCCTGTGGCCTGCGGCCTGTGGCCTGCGGAAGGGCTAGGTGGGAGCTGGAGAGCTGTGAGCCCAGGGCGCAGGTGCTGCTGGGAAGGGCTGGAGTCTCTCTGCTCCCGTTACAATCCTTCCATCCTTTATGATTCAACTCCATCCCCAGCTTCTGTGAATGGCTCCCCTACTGCTCTTTCCCTGTGGGCATGTTTCCGCTCGCCAACAGAAAGCTTGGCATTCTTTATTTCTGGGGCCTGAAGCCCTGAGTGCACCTCAACAGCCATCAGTTGATTCGATGGTCCTTTGTACTCCCAACAGGGCTCTCTCCAGGCAAGTGGAACCGCCCACTGGCTAGAAGTTGTCCTTGTTTCAGAGGCTTTGCCCTTCCCCTGACCACGTCCCATGGATGGGGTGGGGCCCTGCACTTCACTGAGGCAAGCCTGGAGCTGGCAATTGGGGGAGGGGGTCTCCAAGCGCAGCCTAACTTAGTGTGCTGTCCCCTCGCAGGAAGTCATGTCTCCTGTCCGTGTTGCTCCTTGGCCTCTGGGGCAGTGTGGCCTGTCACGAGAGCCCTGTGGAGGACATCTGCCTCGCCAAGCCCCGTGACTTGCCCGTGAACCCCATGTGCATCTACCGCTCCCCCGAGAAGAAGACAGCAGAAGAGGAGCAGTCAGAGCCCAAGCTCCCCGAGGCCACCAACCGGCGGGTCTGGGAACTGTCCAGGGCCAATTCCCGCTTCGCCACCACCTTCTACCAGCACTTGGCGGGCTCCAAGTCGAACAATGACAACATCTTCCTGTCGCCCCTCAGCATCTCCACGGCTTTTGCTATGACCAAGCTCGGCGCCTGTAACGACACCCTCAAGCAGCTGATGGAGGTACACGCGGGACCCCTCAGCCACCTGCGTGCAGAGGGCGTCTCTGACTCAACAGAGAGGGTCCCTCTAGGGGAGTCACCTCATGTGATCCCTTTGAAAACATTAAAAACAAATAGACAATGAATGACTACCTGCAGGTCTCTACAAAGACAGATTTACAAAAGTCTGTTTCCTCTTTTAGGCTGATTTTTAAATGGGGAAAGACCTGCATTTCTTAAACTTAGCCATTCTTACATTTCTACGTTTATTTATTCCATCACTTATTTGCTCACTCACTCTGGCATTTCTTGTGTGCCACGCACAGGCTGGGGCAGGCCAAAGCTAGAAACTAGCAACTCCGTTCAGGTCCCTCCCATGGATGACCCCATCGCTTGGGTCATCACTGCTGCTTCTGTGTCAGGAGGGGCCCCACCCTCAGAGCCTTTCAAAGCCATGGCCTCTTGTGGTGTGAGGACTTGGGACTGGCTGCTGCGGCGGGGCTGGGTCCTCCCACACTCCTGTGAGCTACAGACTTCAGTGTCTTGAATTCCAATAAGCACACTGGAGGGTCCCGATTCTCCTAACTTGGGGGCGGGCATCTGGGGCAGTGGCTAAGACCCGGCTGGGGGTGCTGGCATCTTGTACCGCAGTGCTTGGCTTCAAGTCCCGGCTTGCTTCCATCCGGGCTTGCTGTGGATGTGTACCGTGGGAGAGCCGAGAGGACCTCGACTTAGCTGGTTCCCTGCCACTCTGCGTGCCCCGCTGCTACTCCTGCCTGGCCCAGTCCAAGCTGTCGTGGGCATCTGGGTGCTGAAGCAGCACAGAGCTCTCTCCTCTGCCTTCGCCTTTTAAAGGCTTCTGGGGCACTTCTGCGCAATCTACGAATACACTCGTGTGAGTCGCTAAGCATTTTCCTTTGTCCCTGAGGCTCCGTCCTTTCTAGAAGGAAAACAGGGACAGGTCTGTTTCCAAACCCAGCACATCCCTTCGATCTGTGATTTTCTAAAGCGAGATGCTGTGTCTTGGAAAAGTGGAACGGCAATGGGTCTCTCTGATGAAAGAGAAACGCAGTTCCCAGCTTTTGGCCAAAAACATGAATCAAAAAGAAAAGAAGTGCATGTTACAACAGCCTCAGGAAACCACGGGCCTGGTGTCAGCTCAGGGCAGGGAAGACGGGGAGGAACGGCCTCAGTGCCTACCCAGGGTGGCAGAGGCGGCAGCAGGTGCTCCTGCTGCTCCGGTGGGGACTGTGAGATGAGCTGTGCATCCCCCTCACCTTGGGACCTGCTCCGCCCCTCGCTGCTGCAGTCACCCTTCCCTGCTTCTCTGCGATCGCCACCAGTACCCCGGATCCCCCACGGGCGGCTGCTCCCTATCATTTTTGTCGCAAGCAGGAACACATGTTGGCTCTTTGTCCAGTAGCAAGAGGACTTTTCCCATTCCAATAAGAAAACGTGTGTTCTAGAGCCTTTCAGGTGGTATTCTAATCTCTTTCCCCTATGTCTTTCCCATCTTCTCTTTAGAAAAGATCTATTTTGGGCCCGGCGCCATAGCGTAGTGGTTAAGGTCCTCGCCTTGCATGCCCAGGATCCTATATGGGTACTGGTTCTAATCCTGGCAGCCCCACTTCCCATCCAGCTCCCTGCTTGTGGCCTGGGAAAGCAGTCAAGGACGGCCCAAAGCCTTGGGACCCTGCACCCGTGTGGGCGACCCGGGAGAAGCTCCTGGCTCCTTTCTTCAGATTGGCTCAGCTGCAGTCGTTGCAGCCGCTTGGGGAGTGAATCATCGGACGGAAGATCTTCCTCTCTGAATCTCCTCCTCTCTGTATATGTGACTTTCCAATAAAAATAAATAAATCAATCTTCAAAAAAAAATCTATTTTTATTGGAGAGCCAGAGGAGCAGATTTAGAGAGATAAGGAGAGACAGATCTTCTGTCTGCTTGTTCACTCCCCAAGTGGCTACAACAGCTGGAGCTGAGCCGATCCGAAGCCAGGAGCTTCTTCTGGTTCTCCCACATGCGTGCAGGGTGGCCAAAGACTGGAAGTGGAACAGCTGGCTCCTCCAGGTGGAGGGTTAGCCTGTTGAGCCGTGGTGCTAGCCCCACTTCTCTTATTCTTTTAGTCACTTAGAAGACATGAAAGGGTTGACACTCAGCACTTGGGGCAAGTCTTGGCTTGACTCTTGATGTCAGCCTTCTGCTAAGGCGCACCTGGGATACGGCTGGATTGGGTCCCTGCTGCCAGCCAGGTGTAGTCTGGGTTTCTGCCTTTGATCGGATCCATCCCTCACTGGTGTAATGGGTGTGGGTGTTTGGGGGAACAGATCAGCAGATGAAAGACCCCTGTGTCTCTCTGAATCTCCTTCTCTGCCTTTCCAGTAAGTAAAAGTAAATAGATCAACAACACAATAGAGCAAGGGAGCGGAGCATCGATGCTGCGCGGGTCACAGGGGCTGCGCAGGTCCTGAGCGCCGTTCGGCTACCATAACAAGCCCGTCACCATTCTGTTTTGCCTTACACAGGTGTTTAAGTTTGACACCATCTCTGAGAAAACATCTGATCAGGTCCACTTCTTCTTTGCCAAACTGAACTGCCGACTGTACCGCAAAGCCAACAAGTCCTCCAAGTTGGTGTCTGCCAATCGCCTTTTCGGAGACAAATCCCTCACCTTCAACGGGACCTACCAGGACATCAGTGAGGCCGTGTACGGGGCCAAGCTGCAGCCCCTGGACTTCAAGGTCAGCAGCTGGGCCACTCTGCACTTCTTCCTCTCCAGAGATGAAAGACGCAGAGACTCAGGGCCTACACTGGCACTGCCCAGACACCTGCCATTAGCGGGAGGGCAGCCTCTGGTTCTCCCACATGAACCCCAGGAGCGTACTCACTCTAACTGGAAACCTGAGAAGTCAGTAGTGTCTATGGCTTCAATTGTAGTGGCCGCTCTGAAAAAAAGTTTTGAAAATAATCAATCTGTTGTTTCATCCGTCATGTTCAGATATCCACCAAAGGCTCTGGCGGAGATGCCCGTCCCCAAGGCATCCCGTTTAACCGCAGCGCTGAGCGCGGGCGAGTAGAACGCATACAGGTGCGGGTTCTCGTCTCCTCTTGGAGAGTCAGGAAGAGGGGAAGACGACTGTGCGACCAAGGAGGGAAGATCCGTGTTCAGTCAGCATCCTGTCATTCACTGACCGTGTGGGGTCCCTCCCCCCTTGTCCCCGTTGGACATATTCTGGAAACTACATCTGAGCTTCCAGTGTCCTAAAGTTAGAGAAGATATTTGTCTCCTTTTTCTCAGATGGTTTTGTCCTTCCTTCTTTTCTATCCCTCGGTTTTCCCTATTTTTTTTTTTTTGTTGTTGTTGTTGTTCATTTTCTTCTGGCAATATTTACTATTAGTTATACAAGTTTTGCAGCACTGGATTGGGTCTGTGTCCAGTCTGGGACGGAGCGGCAGCACAGTGGGAGGGAGACGCGCTGAGCAGCACGGGGCCAGCTGTGTCCTCTGTCGTCCACAGGGCAGCGCCAAGCAGGCCAGGGCCGTCATCAACGACTGGGTCTCCAACAAGACCGAAGGCCGCATCCAGGAGGTGCTCCCCGAGGGCGCCGTCGACGAGCTCACCGTCCTGGTGCTGGTGAACACCATTTACTTCAAGGTAAGGGAGCGGCCTGGAGACACCCCGGGAATGTCCTCTTGCTCTTCGGTCACCCTCCTGTCCTTACTTTATTTTTAAAGGTTCATTTCGTTTATTTGAGAGGCAGAGTTACAGAAGGGCAGGGAGAAAGAGAGGACCTTCCGTCTGCTGGTTGGCTCCCCAGATGGCTGC
Organism: Ochotona curzoniae; assembly: GCF_017591425.1. NCBI lineage: Eukaryota > Metazoa > Chordata > Mammalia > Lagomorpha > Ochotonidae > Ochotona > Ochotona curzoniae. Next base: position 1,841,047 of record NW_024466129.1, on the reverse strand, counting down.
CCTGGCCACGGCACAGCCAGGAGGCACGATGCTTCCTCCCGCGCATGAGCAGCCCACGCCCTGGGGCCACCTGCTGCTCTCCCGGGTGCCTTAGCAGGGGACTGGATCAGAAGCGGAGCAGCTAAGAGTGAAAGGGCTGAGTGTCAAATGGTTGTAAATGGTAACGAATAGTACAGGAGTCAGGTCATAAAGCGCTGGCTTTATTAGACTTGTGTGGCCTTTACTCATCAGGGATAGAGCCCAGAACTCGGCCCTTGAAATAGTTTGTGGGAGCCAGCACGTGACACAGTGGGTAAGCTGCTACGTGTGATGCTGGCATCCCATAGGGGCACAGGTTCCAATCCCAGGTGCTCTACTTACCTTTTTTTTTCCCATTGGAAAGTCAGATATACAGAGAGGAAGATCTTCTGTCCACTGATTCACTCCCCAAGTAGCTACAACCACCAGAGCTGAACTGATCCTAAACCAGGAGCCCCAGAGCCTCTTCCAAGTCTCCCATGTGGGTGCAGGGTCCCAAGGCTTTGGGCTGTCCTTGACTGCTTTCCCAGGCCACAGGCAGAGAGCTGGCTGGGAAGCAGGGCTGCGGGATTAGAACCATTGCCCATATGGAATCCCAGCGCGTGCTAGGCAAAGATATTAGCCCCTAGGCTACCGTGCTCTACTTCTGATCCAACTCCTGCTAAGGGCTTGGGGAAGCAGTACAAGATGGCACAAAAGTTTGGGCCTCTGCCACCCACTGGCATGACCTGGGTGAAACTCCTGGCTTCTGACTTCCCACTTGCTCAGCCTTGGTCTTTGTGGCCACTTGGGGAGTGAACCAGCAGATGGAAGACCTCTCTTTCTCTCTCTTTTAAAGGATTTATTAATTTTATTTGAAAAAGAGTTAGAGAGAAAGAAAGGGAGTGACAGCCCTTTCCTCTGGTGGTTCACTCCGCAAATGGCTGCGATGGCTGCAGCTGCTCTGCTACGATGCCAGAAAACAGGAGCTTCTTCCTGGTCTCCATGAAGGTGAGGAGCCTAGAGCACTTTGGCCAGGCCTGCTGCTGTGCCAATCCCTTAGCAGGGGCTAGATTGGAAGTGAATCCATATGGGATGCTGGCACTGTAGCATTGGCTTGATCTGATACGCCACAGTACTGGCCCCAAATAAAGAGGCTGGCGAGAGACAGCAAAAGGCCATTAGATTTAAAGTCAAAAAGAGACTTGCAAAGATGTTTCGACGCTGTCCTTATAAAACTTTCTAGATTTCTGATTATAAATCACTACTGAAAATCTGGGAAATATAGAAGATACAGGGGGAAAAAGCTCCCTCATGACACCATCCTGGCTAACCTCTGCGCGCCCCTCTTCCGGTCTTGTGACGCTTACACTGATGTCAACGCAACGATGTGACTGTGTCGGCTTTGTCCTCGCTCCTCTCACCTGCTGTCTTCCATCCAGGGCTTGTGGAAGTCCAAGTTCAGCCTTGAGAACACGAGAGATGAGCTGTTCTTCAAGGCCGACGAGGCCTCCTGCTCAGTGCCGATGATGTACCAGGAAGGCAAGTTCCGCTATCGGCGTGTGGCAGAGGGCACCCAGGTGCTGGAGCTGCCCTTCAGAGGGGATGACATCACCATGCTGCTCATCCTGCCCCAGCCCGGGAAGAGCCTGGCCAAGCTGGAGCGGGAGCTCAGCCCCGAGACGCTGCAGGAGTGGCTGGACGAGCTGGGGGAGACCCTGCTGGCGGTCCACATGCCGCGCTTCCGCATCGAGGACGGCTTCAGTCTGAAAGAGAAGCTGCGAGTCATGGGCCTTGTGGATCTGTTCAGCCCTGAAAAGTCCCAGCTCCCAGGTCAGTGGGGGAAGGAACGGCGTCTCTGTCCGGGGAGGGCCTGCCCGGAGTGGAAGAGGGTACCACGTGCGCATTTGCGACAGGTGACCTGCATCCCGGCCCTCCGTCTGCTACCTTGTGCAAATCTCACTCCCCTCTTCTGCAAAGAAGGGAGTTTGCGCTTGCATGTCCATGGTCCCCGCTGGCACCAACACCCCGTGATCCTGTCTGCAACGGAGGAGGGCCCAGGGGAGGCCCAGGGAGGGCGGCAGACGTCGGAGCAGCGCGCCGGGCACTGAGCTCGGGGGCACTCTCTCAAGCTAGCCCTCGTGCATCTTGAAGCCTTCTGACTGACATGCCGGATATGCTCCACCAGAGCGCTCGCCTCCGCGGTGGATCTGTCCAGCCTTCCTCCCACCGCGGTTCAGTAACGATGTTCAGTTGGTGCAGCTCCTCCAACACACCATCTTTTACAATCAGGCATATCTTTCTAAAATAGCAGCTCACAATGTCTGGTAACTGTATTTATCTTTAAAAATTTTTAAATTTGTGGGCCCAGCACAGTAGCCTAGTGGCTGAGGTCCTCACTTGCACACACCAGGAACCCATATGCGCACCAGTTCGTATCCCGGCTGCTCACTTCCGGCTCCCTGCTTGTGGCCTGGGAAAGCAGTCGAGGACAGTCCAAAGCCTTGGGACCCTGCACCCACATGTGGGAGACCCGGAAGAGGCTCCTGGCTTCGGATTCGTTCAGCTCTGGCCATGGTGGTCACTTGGGGAGTGAACCAGTAGATGGAAGATCTTTCTCTCTGTCTCTCCTTCTCTCTTAAAATTTGGCTTTCTGATAAAATAAGTAAATCTTAAAAATGGTTCTAATTTATTATTTGAATGGCAGTGTTATAGAGAGGCAAGACAGAGATGGAGATGTTTCATCATTGAGTCACTCCTTAAGGAGCCACACCTGGCCAAGAGCCGGGAGCCGGGAGCCGGGAGCCGGGAGCCGGGAGCCGGGAGCCAGGAGGCGGGAGCCGGGAGCCGGGAGCCGGGAGCCGGGAGCCGGGAGCCAAGAGCCGGAGCCAGGAGCCAGGAGCCAGGAGGCAGGAGCTCCTGTTCTCCCACATGGTGCAAGGGCCCAAACACTCGGGCCATTGTCTGCTACCTCAGGTACATTAAGAGGTAGCTGGATCAAAGCGCAGCAGCTGGGACTCAGAATGGGGCTCCTGTGGGATGCTGGCACCGCAGGTGAAGGTTCAACCTGCCATTCCAGGGCACTAGCCACACTAACTCATTTTAAAAAGCTCCAAAAGGCTTGATTCAGCCTCAGTTCCTGCGTGTGGGCGGCAGGGACCCCGTTTTCACCGGAGGCCCCGTCTTCTCCGCAGGCATTGCTGCAGGCGGCAGGGAGGAGCTCTACGTGTCCGACGCGTTCCATAAGGCGTTTCTCGAGGTGAGTGCCCCTCCCCGCTCCTCCCACGCTGCTTTTCAGGGCGACAGTATCTCACCTCTCTGTAACTGTAGAGTTCTCATTGCAGGGGATCTCATGGGAGAGACAGCAGGGGTGTGCGCATCAGGAGGCAGCCGCCCTTGGAATCCGGGATGTGGCCTGAGATCCTACGGTCAAAGCCCTTCGAGCAGTTTCGATGTCCAGTGGGAACAGAGAACCGCTGGTGTAATGGGCCAGTGTCACTCTCGCTCAAGGGCTTGAGGACATCTCTGGGAGAGAAGGCTGTGGTCAAAAAGCAAAGTCTGAGAGCATAGAACTAGCAAACGCAGCAACACCATCTATGCAGAGAACCGCTTGGCTCCGAGCAGAGTGCAGGATGACATGATAGGAGGCAATGAATAAGGCTGAGGCACCTGATCTTGCCAGAACTCCAATCTGGTCCTAAATTCAGCCCATTTTTTCTTTTTAAAGATTTATTTATTCATTGGGCCTGGTGTGATAGCGTAGCGGTTAAAGTCCTCACCTTGAATGTGCTGGGATCCCATATGGGCGCCGGTTCTAATCTTGGAAGCTCCACTTAAAAAAAAAAACACTTATTTATTTTTATTGGAAAAGCAGATTTACAGAGAGGAGGTGAGACAGAGAAAAGATCTGTCTGCTGGTTCACACCCCCACGGGGCCACGATGGCTAGAGCTGAGCAGATCCAATCCAAACACAGGAGTCTGGAGCCTCTTCCGGGTCTCCCACGTGGGGGCAGGGTCCCAAGGTCCTGGGCCGTCCTCAACTGCTTTCCCAGGCCACAAGCAGGGAGCTGGATGGGAAGTGGAGCAGTTAGGACATAAACCAGTGTCCATATGGGATCTTCAAGCTTGTAGGATGAGAATTTAGCCACTATGCCATCATGCCAGGCCCATAAATGTAATCTTACAACAAGCATTAAATGGATAATATGGGAGGATAAAGGACAGAAAAGAGCGAGAGAGAGAGAGAGAGAGAGAGAGAGAGAGAGAATTAAGCAGCTCCACGAGCTCAGCCACCCCGCAGGCCTACCTTAGAAGACGCGGAGGTCTGACTGATACTCTGCAATTCCAGGCAGAACATTCTGGATCTTCCTCCCAGCCGGTGGCCCTTCCGCCTGTCTGCCCAGGAAGAGGCCCTTCCCGCCCACAGGGTACCCCGCTCTTTGCACAAGTTCAGGCTATCGCCCCAGGAAGAGGTCCTTGCTCCCTATTGGAGGACCCCACACTCTGCAGGAGCCCTCGGTCCTGGGTGGCTGTTTGGGGAATTGACATCTGGGATTTTCGATCCACCGAGAGGGAACCCGTCTCAACTCTAGAATTCTGATCTTCAGCCACATTATCTCGTCAGCAGTTGGTACAGACCCGCCGGGGTCTCCCTGTAGCGCCAGGAGCTGGGGGTGCGTGCAGGTGCCCACGGGGTCTCCCTGTAGGTGCCAGGAGCTGGGGGTGCGTGCAGGTGCCCGGAGTCTCCCTGTAGGTGCCAGGAGCTGGGGGTGCATGCAGGCACCCGCGGGGTCTCCCTGTAGGCGCCAAGGACCCAGCTCCGTGAGTCCACCTGCCGCTCTCGAAGGTGCACAGTAGCGGAGAGCTAGACTCTGTGGCTCTGGGACTCTGCACTCCCCTGAGGGATGCAGACGCCTTAAGGAGCAAATCAGCAGCTTCACCCCAAACAGTGACTGCCTGCCCCCACAGTAAGTCCCTGTAACAAGCTGCACAGTACTGTCAGCCAGAAATACGGCAAGCTCCTGCACTCTGTATCCCAGTTCAAGATCCCTCGCTCCCAGCAGCAGGCTTGCGGGAACCACGCACCTTACACTTACCAGCCCAAAGCATGAGTCAGGAGGTGACACGACTTCCTTCTAGAAGATCCATAGCAACCTGAGCTGTGCTTGTGCGTGCTTGCCCTGCCTGTAACAACCGGTGACGTGCCCGTGTGCCCTGCAGGTGAACGAGGAGGGCAGTGAAGCAGCCGCAAGCACCGCCGTCGTCATCGCTGGCCGTTCGCTGAACCTGAACAGGGTGACCTTCAAGGCCAACAGGCCCTTCCTGGTTCTCATCCGGGAAGCCGCTCTGAACACCATCATCTTCATGGGCAGAGTAGCCAACCCTTGTGTCAGATAGAGTAGTCTTACTCTTTGTATTTCTTCCTATTTTGGTTTGTGAACATGACTAAAATAAAGACAGCTGCTCCCATCTCACTCTTGGGAATGGACTCTGCTACCTGAAATGAAGACGAGGCAAGGAGGAGCCAAGAGAGGCTCCTGGGGCCTTCGGTAGGATGATGCTCTCAGCTCTTCTCCACCCAGCGGCCATGTCTGGGTCAAGAAAACCACAGCGGACAACCCACTGCTCCCTCCAAGGCTGAGCAGCCTGGAAGGCACGGGGAAGGCGGAGGGCTCAGGGTCCCCTTACATGGGACAACTCCGAAACACTCAATTCACCTGTACAGATAGCACACGAGATTCAAAATTGAGTATTAAATCATTTAATTCTCAAACCACTCACATGCATAATGTTCTTTTACACAGTGTTAAAATAAAGAGGAAAATGCATTTTTATACAAACAGGATTTCAAGTATACATTAATAGACTTTTCAGATTACTCACCAGGTTGCTAAGATTTCATTCACATTGTTCTTAAAGCTGTTCAATGAGAAAGCTTTTGCTAAACTGCTTTAAATATGTTTCTATAAACCCCTATCTTCACTCTTTCACTCTCCCACCCCCAGCCCCAGTCTCTGCCCTCACGTGCCCTCTCCTCCCTCACGGACCAGGGCTCGGGGGCCCTGGAGACATGCTACCCCAGCTTGACAAGGGAAGGTCAGAATCCACAGGAGACAGTGAGAATGCCTTTCAGGTCAAGGGAGGACAAATCCGCTACTCAGAAACGACACAAATCAGGATCCTATCTGAAAGCCTTTGTGTTTCTCACCCAATTAAAAAAAATAAGCTCAGCATTCCACAAAACAAAGAAGTCTCTCAGAATTTGGTAGCTAAGGAAATCACACCATTTTTTTTTTGTTTTGTTTTGTTTTCTTAGTGAAACTTTTTGAACCTGGGTAGGCATTCTGAACTCTGTCATCTGTCCCCCTCTGACTCCCCCTGAAGCAGTCAGCTTTGGGCCAGGAACTGCCTCTCTCCTTAGCAAGTAAAGTGCATTTTTTTTTTTTTTTCAGGAAAGGGGTTGGGGGAGAGGTGGTAGTTTACACTTAAATGATTAAAGGAGGGTGGGATGAACAAAAACCCTACTCCTAAATAGGTATTTATAATTAAGAGTATAATAGAAAACAGGTATTTTGAGGAAATAAGATGCCCAGAGGCAGTCCAGCACCGTCAGCGGTCCGGGGCCTTCCTGAGACATCTTCATTACACTGATGGAGTGACTGCTTCGGAAGAAAGACAGATCTCAAATGATTGTTTCCAAAGGGAAAACACAGATTGGCAGATTCTTAAAAATACTCTATCCCATTCCTTCTCAGGGATAACACTTTAGAAACTGATTGTCTGTTTTAACAGGAACACTTGATTAGCAAGTTGTAAAAAAAACGTTGTTAGGTTTGCCACTTATAAATATTATGGTAACCGTAAGAACTCGGGGAGGGACAGGCAGAGTGGATTTCTGCCATCAGTACCGGCTAAGAGCAAGCAGGGATTCCTATGATCTCTGACAGCTGCCACCGTGGTCTGTTTTAAATGCGCTACTATTTCTTGGGGGGCGGGGAGACTACCCAAGAGTTTCCCAAAGAGAAGTAAATGCTACATTAGCAGCTGTATAAAGAAGTGACAGGGCTCGAGAAGAGAAGGGGGGACTTGTCCTGGATTCTGGCCTCTGAGTCCAGTGTGACCAGGGGAAGGCACAGTGCCAAGGACAGGGACGGGCGACACTGCCACCCATCGGTAAGCACCATAGAGAACAGCTGAGTTCCCTCCAGACGAGGTCTGTCTGCAAGGAAACCAGGTTTTTGCTACATTGCCTTTTCAACCTTTGACCCCTCAGCCTTCTCCTCCCAGAGGCGGAACTGGACAGCGGTCCCACCGAAGCAACCCAAGTGCTCGGCCAACAGGATGGTTGACATGGCAAATGCCGAGTGTTCTGATCTTAAGAGTTTAAGGGGAAGGAAGCCAGCGACTGCGGATTTCAACTGGCAGATCCACGTGCGTTCTGCCAGCAGCTCACAGGCTGCAGCGGGCTGGCCACACAGAGCACGGCCCAGCTAACGGCCCTTTGGACGGCAGGAGGGGAGGCAAGCTGTGAGACCACAGTCGGAGGCGGTCTGTTTTGCTGTCAGAAGTGACTGCCCAGGGCTTCAAGAGGAAGCGACCAACGAGGGCAGAACTGAAGAACTTGGCCAAATTTCTCAGTCCTGATAGGGAATTTGTTTCATTCCTTGCTTTTTAAAGCATGGTACGAATTTATATTTATCTTTTATCATTACTCCCCAGTTCCTCCCTCAAAAGCCTTAAAGTCCAGTGTGGTGAAATTTGCATAATGTTCGACACTGTTTCCAGAGTCACAATATTCTTCATTAAAGGAGGGCAAGGGTTACTCCTGAGGGTCCCACAGGCTGCTGCCTCCCGACCCACCGAAGGAGGCCTGCATTTCGCAGGTGCAGGAGGCCCCACACGCGGTATTTACGGTCTGGCCTGGTGCAACGGGAGTGTCCAAGACTGCTGCGGACGGACCCCTTACATCAACCTGCTCTGTCCTAACGTTCTTCTTTCTTGAACACAACCGACCACCTACTTCAAGTTCAAATTGCTGATTATTTTCAGACAATATATGAATAAAATTTTCTATGATATCCAAAAAACTACTACTTCTTTAAAACAAGTCCTTCTGTGAATTATCAGACATTCGCTGGCCTATCTGAACAGCGATCCTCGTCTCCATGGGTGATGAAATGACCCTTCCCTCCCTATTTGCCATGTATGAAGTCGCCACGGGCAGGGGACAACCTGTGACAATTTTCAAATGTTTTTCTACCTGGAGTGAGAAGAATGGAAGCTCTGGGCCCTTCTGGAAATCACTGGATTTGGTTGGACAGCCTGGAACAAAGATGCTAACATGACTCATTGCACATTGGATGTTCAGGAATATTTAAGCCTGGCTAATTCAGTTCATTCACATAGAATCAAAGGCAAGAGAAAGTCACTCGGTACAGAGAGCCCACTTAGAAGTCTAAGAGACATATAATAAAAATGTCACCAGCACTCCAGATAGGAGTCTTTTTTCTCTCCAGTAACTGAATGTCACTTGTTTATTGTGCAGAAACACCCTAGGCAGCTTGCATTTGACTCGAAGTAAACTCAAGTGCTCTATTTCAGCCGACGTCACGTACGCAAAGGACAGAGGACGCTAGAGGCCGTGCTGGACTTAGGGTTGCGTGTTTTAGATCTGGATGGACAGCAAGCTCTTCCTTGACAACTGCTCTGAGGACAGATGCTCCAGTGAGCCACCCAAGAGTCGTCCACCGGGCAACAGGGATAGCTGGTACCGTGCCAGGGCCGACTGGGACCACCTAGCAGTGATCACTAACCTTGGCTGGCCAGGGAGCTTTCAAAGCCCAGGTTACGCCGCAGACCAATTACATGTTAATATTTAGAGAGCAGCTCGGTAATTCTACTGTGAGGTCAGAGCGGTAGCGACTGGCCGAACCTCCCTGGCCCTGTCTCCGAAAGCTTCAGTCCAGTCATGAGCGGAGTCAGAGTGAGGAATATATGGTTAACTTCCAGATTCACTGATTTAACATGAAATCACCTGGGCATTTCTGTTTACGTGCTTTTAAACAAATCACTTCTGCTGTAATGGGCACAGTCTCAACAATGAAGTCCTCACTCAAGGAAAGCTGCACCAGTCAGTGTATGTTACAGCAAAACGGGACCGGCTTGGGACAAGGCTCTGGGCGCGAGCCAGAAGCCACGGGAAATTATTTTTTAAGCAGGAATTAATTCCTGAGTCTAGGATATTAGCATGGTTACAGGCTGGGAACTACTGTAACTTTCACGTCCTACCTGAAATAAAGCTGTGAGTGGACTCACAGGGTCTGATGAGCTCACATCTTGCCAGACCGCTCTCACATCTGGCCACAGGTTACTACTGTAGCTGTCACTGAGGAGCAGGCCTGTCTCGCTGGGATTTTACATTCTCTTCAACTCCACTGGCCTCGCCAAAGTCATCCAAAAGGAAATACTCAACAGTCAGTAGTTAAAACACACATGCCAAACTCTAAAAATCTGAAAACGGATCACTCTCTTTTTCATTCTAACCAAAGAGTCCAGATTTAGACATTACAAGCAGTCAGAACATCAGAATGAAAAGATGGGAACACTGTACGGCAACTGTCCAGCGGCCAGCAGGCCCTCCCAGCTGTGGACAGATGTCTGGCAGGTGAGACTGGCGTGGCTCCGCGTCCGAGCGCCCTCTGCGGGCGGGGCCCTACAACTGCATGCAGCGACATTTAGGAGGTCAGCCTAGTAGCATCTTATAACCAAAGCTATCAACTAAGGCAATCTTGATTATTAACAATGATAGTGGCATAAAAGAATTTCTCTCTTTGGAATGACTAAAAGTAAAACAAGTCAAAAATCCACACCATGCCAGGCTCCGATAAGATACTGGCAGAAGGCTCATTATCAGCAAAACGTAACATCCCAGCCCCCCAGTGGCCTGCAACATCAGCAATTACAGAAGAAATATGGAACTCAAATAGATTTTTCACATCGTCAGAAAGAGTTGAGTACATCTTTAGAAAGGAGTAGGGTCCGGCGGCATGGCCTAGCAGCTAAAGTTCTCACCTTGAACATGCCAGCATCCCATATGGGCACCGCTTCTAATCCCGGCAGCCCCACTTCCCATCCAGCTCCCTGCTGTGGCCTGGGAAAGCAGTCGAGGAGACCCAAAGCCTTGGGACCCTGCACCCACGTGGGAGACCCGGAAGGGGTTCCTGGATCCTGGCTTCAGATCGGCACAACACCGGCCATTGCGCTCGGGGAGTGAATCACTGGACAAAAAATCTTTCTCTCTGTCTCTCTTACTCTCTATATATCTGACTTTCCAATAAAAATAAATACAATCTAAAAAAAAAATAAGAAAAAAAAGGAATAGAAATACTCTACTTTCCCTGGTCACTCTTGCCAAACAGAAGTCAGTGGACAAAGGCTTTAAGGTCAAGTATTCTTGGCCTGGCGTGGTAGCCTAGCAGCGGTTAAAGTTCTCGCCTTGCATGCGCCAGGATCCCATATGGGCATTGGTTCTAATCCTGGAGGTCCCACTTCCCATCCATCTCCCTGCTTGTGGCCTGGGAAAGCAGTCGAGGACAGCCCAAAGCCTTGGGATCTTGTATTCGTGTGGGAGACCCAGAAGAGGCTCCTGGCTCCTGGCTTCAGATCGGCTCAGCTCTGGCTGTTACGGCTGCTTGGGGGGTGAATCGACAGAAGATCTTCCTCTCTATCTCTCTTCCTCTCTATCTCTCCTCCTCTCTGTGTATCTGATCTTCCAATAAAATAAAATCTTTTTTAAAAAAGCCAAGTATTCTGATACTGTTTGAACAATAAAATCAAATATTAATATCTAACCATGACAAGAATTTCCTGGTGTAGCCTCTGTTTGGGGCCTGGCTTTCCTTTGCTAGCTACAATGAGCTACACTCTGGCTTCAGCCAAGCGCTCAGAGGTAGAGCTGATTGAATGTAAGAAGGGGGCGGGCAAATGCCCAAGGGCTCCGGGGCAATCTTGCATGCTTGGTCAGTAGAGGCAGGTAGAATATTCTATAATGACTTCTCTGCCTTCATTAAACACCTTCACACACACACACACACACACACACACACACACACACACACACACACACACACACGTGGAAAGTCACAGCAACACTGCAACTCAATACACCTGCCACACCAGTCACTTTGAATTATGCCTGGATTCAATCCCAACCCTTTGCAGGCAGATGTAAATGACATTTCTCTTTTGGAGGGCCCTCCTTTTGCCAGAGTTTGAAACACTTTAACACTTACCATCTTTTATCTTTACAGAAAGCTATAATAAGTGGGTGCACTGTTATAATAGCTTTATAAATAGAAAGTGCAAGAAATAAGTTTTTTAGTCAAAATACAAAGCAACAAAAAGCTCTCATGGTCTACTATGTCAAGAACTTGGATGCATCTAATAAAATGCTCTATGTTACCAAGGTCAAGGTATACGAGTAAATGCAATTCTAAACATATATTTATGAAAAAAGATATTAAGAAAATAGTGAAACTTCCCATAAAAAGTGATTTGCATGAACTATTTTAAGTATACCATTCTGTGTTCAGTGCACGTGCATATATACAATTGAATTATGTTAGTGTTATTTTTACTGGACCCATTTTTCAAAAAAGAAAACAGAGTCCCTCTAAAAATATTCAAGTTATATGATTTTAAATTATTTTTGTAAAAGTATCAGATGTATCACATAAATTCGAGTTCTGCTGTCTGCCAGCCATCCTGCAGGTGCTCTCGGCCCTACTTTACTGACCTGCTTTAGCACTGCAGCTTCCGGATGCATTTACGCTTCATTTCCTGCACAGCAATTCTGTTTTCTCCATGACCCTTAACCACTGCAGTTGAGTCTATTACTTTAGATCATATTCACATATGTCATAACCATCTGCTTCCACGTGGCTAAGAGAAAACCAAACCCGAAGGAATTTTGACTCGTTCAGGTTGTTATGACTGGTTTGGAACAGTCCATATCTATCTTTTTGATGTAAAAGTCATTCTACAAGGTTCCCTTTTTTTCTGACTTCATTCTTTTTGTTGCAACTCAAGAGCACAGAAGCTTATCTTGTGTGCTATCACCAAATCATCGCAACCTGGAGACGCACAGAGAATCCAAGGAACGGCCTAGGGCGTTACAATGCAGAACACAGGCCAGCTCCGCAGACGGGCACGGCAGCTGAGCCCGCAACCAGCATGCCAGGGCAGACCTCAGGGCAGATGCTGCTCCAAAGCAAAGTGAGAATCAACAGAATGTTAAGGCGTTTATTTTTGTCATAACAATTTGCTCCGAATTTCATGTTCTTAGATACCTTCTTGCTAAAAAGCCCCAAACGTTCTATCTCTGGCCATCCAATTACAAATGCCAGTCTTTTTCAGCCCTATTAGCACTTTATCATGCTCTGCAGTAAGTCTTGAGCCCTGAGTACCTTTTACTTCTTGCATTGCAATTCCTGAGGTCTGATCCAAGAGCAGATCTCTCCCGTCTAACTGGGACCACCAGCCGCACCCCCCAGGACCCACCAGCCGCACCCCCCAGGACCCACCAGCCGCACCCCCCAGGACCCACCAGCTGCACCCCCCAGGACCCACCAGCCGCACCCCCCAGGACCCACCAGCTGCAACCCCCAGGACCCACCAGCTGCACCCCCCAGGACCCACCAGCCGCACCCCCCAGGACCCACCAGCCGCACCCCCCAGGACCCACCAGCTGCACCCCCCAGGACCCACCAGCCGCACCCCCAGGACCCACCAGCCACACCCCCCAGGACCCTGCGGGATTCTCCTGGTGCCGGCCTCTGCCACACCTCACCTTAAGCAGGCCTAGTCCAACTGTTGTTAACTTTGCAGCAAATGTAAATGCAGTCTCCAAACTGACAAATGTAGTCAAAAGTAAAAAGAAATTCAGTGACCTATTTTTAAAGCAGGAAGCTGAAATCACTAATTTGAACAGATAAACATGGAAACCGGACAGTCGACTTCCCTGTCTGCAAGACAGTGAGGACAAAGGGAAGCACCTGACCTTGCAGCTCCACGCTCCTCAGGAGGTAGTGATGGGGACAAGCAGGTGAGTTCTGCCGTTCAGGAACGTGTTCCCTTGGCCATGGACACACACTCCTGCAGAGTTAGTAGCCATATGGCTTTCTATACCACAGGAATTCTGACCTACTTGTAAACTTAAATATAGTTTACATCTTCAAAAAATCTAATTCTAAAATAATATTTTTCCTCTCTTTAGAGCATTTATGGCTCACGGTGTACATTATTGTGGCTTCACAGTAAATACAGGCAGATGTTCACAAAGCAGAACATAGGACAAGAAGAAAAAACGCAAGTTTTGTTAGATATAAATGAATCTGGGCAGGCGAGAGCAGCTAGCGAACTACACACTTAGTATCTTTCTCTCCCCTAGCTCCTTTATCACAATAAATGGCTTCTATGACAAAAACAACTGCTCTGAAGGAACATAGCACAGTTAGCATCAATAAAAAACACCTACTTCCATTTTTAACTCTATGGCTCCAAATTCTTGACGTGTCTGATTTAGCATGGTAATACTTCTTTTTTAAAAACAGGCTGCCCACCAACTTCCTTGGGCAGTGCAGTGTGGTGGTGACGACTCCGTCGGGTCCGGCCTAGCCTTTCAGTGGCTGGGCAGCTTCTCGGGGGCGAGGACACACGGAGGGGCCGTGGAAAGCAGAGCCGTCCCCTTCCAAGGTGTCAGGCACGGGAGAAAATCAGGGGACCCTTCCAACCAGCTCACCCCAGGAGCAAGACTGCCTGAGGAGCCGTTCTTGGTGAAAACGACTTGTTGAAAGTCACCAAGGTTTAGAGTAGTTTGCTACACAGCAATAGTAACTGGGACACTGTCAGTTTTTCCCTCGTCGCCTCATTCAGACCACCTCCCCAGTGTCTCTGAAGCAGCGGGCAACACCCCCAGAAACAGTGCCGCCCACGGGGAGGTCAGCTGCGCAGTCCTTTCGGCACTCCTGAAACACACAGGCCCATCTCCAGGCAGTGTCGTTACCAGCTACTGTATGTTTCACTTCACTCCAACTCTTCAAAAGTAAACGGAGCCAAAGTGATACAGCCAACAGTCTGGGGCCCGAGACCAGATTTGTAAATACTGATTCTGCTCTGTACTAGCTATGGGCTCAGCAGTTTGCTCATTTAAAATCTTTGGTGTGATTACAGTTAAATTGCGGGAGCACAGTCTCTCTGTCAACTCTGCTGCTGGACTGCCTAGTCAAGCTGTGTCTCCTAAGCACTGGCGTGAGGGCACACAGCTGGCTTCAAGGTCCGTCCTAAGATGCAGCAGTTAAGCCGCGGGCCTGGCACACGCACCCAGCAGAGCCGGCTCTTGTGAGTGCTGCCAGTGCAGCCCCACAGGGACCTCCTGAGCCCAGCTTGGGCGATACAGGAAAAGCACTCCTATGAATTCTTATCTCTTTTCTTTGATTTTTATCCCTACGGTAAAAAGTGCAGGATTTAAAAAAGTATGCATCTCAGTCAAGTCCAGTCAAGTCCAGTTAGGACTCTGAGGTCTAGAAAGCCACTTCTGAACTGTGTCTAACGCCAGCTTCAACAGAAAGTTCCAAGCCTGTTGTTCGGCACCAGAAAATATTAAAACATTTACTGAATCGAACAGTTTATCGGATACATCATCTATCGCTGAAGATAGGTAAGTAACAGAAAACAAAATAAGTTCTCATGAATGACTCCCACTCCCGGCATGCCGGCTCGCTCGGAGCCCAGGGGTCACAGCCACGGACCTGCAGAGCAGTCTCCTGCCAGGTGCTGAATTCCAGCTCCATCAAAGGACTTACTGAGCAAACAGGGAGGAGCAAGCACAGGGATGTCTCAAAGTTACACGACGCGTCTCTCCCAATTCTGCTGTTTAAAGCTTCCACTATTTGGGCTAGTAAGCTTGCTTCAGCTGTGTTAAAACAGGAGGTAATTTTATTACATAGATAATGCAAAAGATGTGAGATACGAAATTTACTTATATACATGTACCCTATAAAGAAAATGTGAATTTCAAGTAATACCTGTCTTCTAAAGTCACTGCTGTGTGTCACAGTTGAGGAAACAGCAGGTTCACACAGGCCACTGGGACCTGCAGACCCCACGCGCCTGCGGCAGGCCCGTTCCTCCATCAGCAATTCTAACCTTTGGAATGTAACGGATTCAGATGTCTTCAACGTACTTATGACATCTAATGCTGGTTTGTCCTGAGCAAGAAACGCCTACTTATCTTGTAAGTAAAAACACTGGCCATGAGAAGAGCACCACTGATGGAGATTCAAGAGAAAGACTGGAAAGCAGAAAGGGAACAGGGCAGAAGATGAGCAAAGCAGCCCTGAGCGGGACCCCCCACCGCTCCTGACAGATCCCCAGACCCCAGGGAGAATGGGATGGAGCAGATGACTCACTGCGCTCCTTACATCCAGATTCTTTAAGCCCTGCACCCAGATTAATCAGAAAACACTGCAAACTACTAAGAACTCACGGTGACCTGTGGGTACACAGCTCTGGAACTTCACAGAGACGAGCTGTTGCTCGTCCCATCAGCAGAAGGCGGCTCTACGAATGCAGAGGCGCACGAAGGCCGCCGCTCACTCAGCCGCACTGTGGCTCAAGCTGCTGAGCTCGGAAGGAACACACCAAGCCCCTGCGCCTCTCAGCCCCACTTCAGACAGCTGCCCGGAGACGCACCGGGCTCACAGTCCACGGAGACACTCGGGGAAACGCGCGGGCTCACATGTCCACTTAGGGCTGCCAAGCAGGGAGCAGTTACATTTCTCCTTTTGCAAGGGTTTCTAGTGATTTTTTCAAAGATTTACTCAGGGGCTTTCTATTTCAGCACGCTGACACGTCACTGTTTGCCACGTGTGGTAGAAATGAGCCATCTGAATACTAAGAGTGAACACTCACAAATACAGAATGTTTCCATATACACTTGGAAAAATTACGATTTAAAAAGATGGGAAGATAGGCCAGGGAAGAATCTGGAATCCTCATGTTTCATTATA
The DNA here is from genome assembly GCF_017591425.1 of Ochotona curzoniae. Lineage (NCBI taxonomy): Eukaryota > Metazoa > Chordata > Mammalia > Lagomorpha > Ochotonidae > Ochotona > Ochotona curzoniae. The sequence continues at coordinate 1,824,982 of NW_024466129.1, read as the reverse complement.
TTTTAAAACAATCAGGGGGGAAAGGAGAATTTGCTTTTTATTCTTCTGCATTGGGACACAGTGAATTCACTGAAGAAATTAAAATGAAGATATACAGTACAGGGAAGGGGCGGAGGCTTCTTTTTTTAAAAAATATATATATATATCTTATTAATTATATTGCATTATGTGACACAGTTTAATAGGCTCTGGGGATCCCCCAACCCCTCCCCGTACGGGCGGAGGCTTCTGATTTGGAAAAATAATAACTCAGATATGAATTGAAACATTTACTCATAAGAGATTATTTTTAACTTTTAATATTAATTTAACTGGGAATAAATTTTTGCAAACTGGTTCAGGTTAACTTAAGATGAATGGCAAATCTTATTTAAAAATGAATTTTTAACAATATTTTATTTGGACAAGGTACCCATTTAGTGCTAATTTATGCCTGAATTACTTTTAAGATGATCATGTTATAATTACTGACTGGAACTTCCCGTGCCGTTGGGGCAAGGCCAAGGAAAGGGCCTTTCCCAGACGCAGTGGGCGTTAGGAAGAAGCGGAGGTTGTAAGACAGTGTGAAAAGGACGGCACGTTTTTAAAGAGAAACTGGTACGTATGTGACAGTATGAATTTCAAACCTCGACACAGCACTTACGGATGACAATATTTGGGGGCTAGTGTCACCAAATCTAACTGAGGAATTTGTCAGGTTCTATACGATGAAGATTTTCAAGCACTGGGGGGCCACGCACTCATCTTTGTCACTCCATAATACATGACGAACTGGGGTGGCTCTCTTACAACTGTTTTTTAAACACAAACAGGCGGCCTGACTCAGCAGTGACCCACACCTCAGGCCTGGGGTGTATTTTTGATAAGGGAAACGTTCGCACACTTAGGATTTAACTGGCAACATCTCAGAGTTCCTTTTCTAAATCTAAGGTCCAAAGCAGTTCAATATTTTAAACTCTTTCCCTTATAACTTAGGAGTTCTATCTTCAATGGCTAAATTCAATATACTTATTTCTTGAACAAATAAGTATCCAGAAAAGGGAAGGGCATTTGAGAGAAAAAAAAAAGATTCAGGTCAACTGTATCTGAAAAAATAAAAGTTTCCAGAATTTCAACTCATTTCAAATGAAACGCAAACCCACATTGATTTGGAAAGGCTCTGCCTTTGTCCAACCTCCCCTCCATTATTCACTGCCTTAACATCTTTCAATCAGATTTTCCAGTAAAGCAAAAAAAAAAAAAAAAAAAGCTTTCTCCAGTGAAAAGAAACACAGTAACTACCAAATAACAGCTAAAACTTGCCCAAAATCATTTCTTGGCGACAGGCGATTCAGCCGCAAGGTCCCTATTTTACTCTTTTACTAGACCACTGCCATCCAAAGCCAGAGCCGAGAAGTGAAAACAGACTCGTTCTGTCCATCACACCATCTTTGGAAGGACGCTTCACTGACGCAGAGGGAGTCGGAACCCCCAAAACTGCCCTCAAGACAGACAAATGTCTTTAACTAAGTTCTACTTTTCCAATCTTTAGCCTTCACAAACTAATTCCTGTTACGTATTTAAATTTACGTTTAACCTTCTACCATAACAAAATTGCATGGGGTAGTTTGCAGTTTACATAAGATAAAATTCAGCTCAGCTCAGAGGTAAATATGGTTCTGAATAAAGAGAGAACGAATCATTAGGAAGAGCTTTTCTGCCCCAGTTCCGTGTCACGGTTCAGGCCATCTGCATTTCATCCTGGCGTGGGATTCAATCAAATGTGCATCTCAGGATGGGAGCAGCTCACTCCCTGCCATCTCACTTCTGCTGTGAACCCCGGACCGCTCCCATGCTATTAACTGACACTCAGCAAGTGACAATGCTACCAATGTTGGCGACTTCACGGCAATAAAGCACTTCACGAGGATTTTAGCTCTCACTGCTAATGTAGTTCCCTTATCAAGGTGACATGTGCAAGATTTGGTAATGCGTTTTGAGCATCTGCCACAATTCCACAGTGCTGCTAGCTAAGGACAGCTTCACAGTGTGCCTGCACAAGAATCTGGGCAAATATACAGAGCCATCTCTCCTCACCAAAATGGGAGAATCGCTTTCCTAGTAATTTATTTAGAAAACAGCTCTGAATTCTGCTGAATTTCTGGCTCTGGTCAGGTCAACTGAGAGAATAAGCAAACATGATTGGCTGACGAAGTTTGGGCTCCAGGAAGCACCATGTTCACAGTATCAGTATAGTAGAAACCTACGAGAAGTGAACAGAAGGGGAGAAACACTTGGCCATTTCTATACAGACTCAGACAATCTGCCTCATTTAGAAGCAGTACTGATGAATGACACTTCACCATGACAATTCGGCAGCAGCTTCAAGAGCTCCATTTCCCCACACATAATCTAAGAAAGGAGAAAAGCGATGCAGTAAGACCTTTCTAGCACACTATTTATCAAGAGTAAGAGGGATTTAACATTGGTTTGGGAGGCTGGCAGCAGCATACCCCATGCTTCTCCTGAGGCCCTTCCCTGCCGATTATGAATGGCAACAATCTGTTCAAAGAAATCCTTGATTTTCAAGTGAATCTTTCATGATTTTAATATAATTTTAACTGCACCTTTTCCAGGTCACAGGGCACAGTTAGTCCCCAAGACAGATCTGGGAGACAGGTTTCATGCTCTGATGCTGCTGCCAAGCTCAGGAGAGAGACCCCAGTTGATGCCGCCTGGAGATGAAGGCAAGTCCCTGCCAAGGGCAGCACCTGCGGATTCCTATAAGACACATCTACGCTTTCCAGAAGAGGACAGGACACGCTGCAGGTGCACACGTGCGAGGGTCAGACTGCTGAGGAGCTGCCCTTTGCATTCGGACTTTTTATCGTCAAAGAAATGTCATTCTTTTCTACCACCTTTGCACATGTCATAAAGCACTCTCAGGAAGGACCACGCAACCACGTTCTCAGATCAGCCCTTCCCCTCTCAAACCCACGTTAAAGTCATCCACGCCTCTGCAGCCACACAACTTCTTACGCAAAGATGCTGAGGGCTGGAGGCGCTTCTGCTCGCACTGTAAGTCATGAGCATCTGCTGGCTGCATCCTTCAACATCCCTCCTCACTATGACGCAACTCAAGTTCCACATTAAGTTCTCTGTGTTAAGAATCTCAGAAATATCTCCAATTATTACAAAGGTCCCTTGAAGTTTTAAAAAAAATCTTAGGAATGATTAAGTAACTAAACTTGATCAAAATCAATCCCTTGATTATTTATTGCAACATGATTGTGCATGATGTTTCCTGGTGGTAAGTGCCCTGTAGTGTATTGTTAAAAATCAAAGCTCTTGGAGTCACCAGCAATGTGCTGATGGTTGGTTCATGAATTACCAGGTTTGAGACCCAAAACATGGATTTAAGTGAGGTTCTCCTGTTGGACTCAAGATACAAATTATTACGTAAGTAGAAGGAAACTGCATTGTGGCTGCAGCAAGAACCATGATGCTGCTTTTCTTCAACCACAATGTTCCATGAAAAATATGATTTAAAGTTCGTATAAAAGTTATCAAATAGGGAGACCTGTGGATTTAAAAATACGATCCAGGCTCGCTTCACTGGAAGGTGACCTTTGTGATGTAGAATATTGCTGTTACATGATACAGGAGCCAAGGCGGCTAGAGGAGACTTTGGTACTCAGCCTAACCCATTAGCTAATCGGAACTAGAGCTAAGTCCCAACGACAGAGGATGCAACGCTACAGCTACGCCAGTCAGCAAGCTGCAGCTCGGCTCTGCGCTGTGGGACACGGAGAACACTCCACATTCCAGCCCCGAATGCAGCACGACCGACTGCCGGCGCTGTGGCTCTCTTCACTTCCGGTTGCCTAAAGTGCCTTTTAGGTGTTGCTGCCTGCTCAACACTGCTCTAAGACGGTTATCTGCACGAAACAGGCAAAGCTCGACATGCCTACTCAGGGCAAACACAAAGGCAGACCCTGAACAATCGCCGGCATTTGTTCTTCCTGCTGAAATATGAACACGCAGTCTGGCAGGGAAGGAAGCGGAGAGATGGCCCCTCACCCCGGAACTGCCTCCTCTCTCGGTGGGCTGCTCCTGCCGGCCAAGGCTCCCGCTGCATTTTCAGGTCTGGGCCATTGCAGCCACCAGGATGATATGGACCAAGGACAGTGTTCAAACGTGACTGGTAGGTAAATGACTGTTCACCACTGTTTCATAAAAAAACTCCTGTCTTAGAAAGTTAACAAACCAAGGCTGTTGATCCCTGAATTAGAAGTTAAACTTGCTTGATTATTTTCCGAAGTGTGAGGTGGGAAGAGGAGGGGAAGAGCCTTTCTACGGACCTGGCTGGCCGCCCAGTCTGGCAACATCTCCGGAGCATCTTCAGGTCGAGTGCTGTGGCATTTTGTGATCAAAGTACCAGCCTAGGCCCTGATGCGGGCTGCTTCGGCCCACAGGGGGGAGGGCCTGCCCTCCCCCCTCACGCTTTCAGTCAGGCCCAGTGGTGGACACAGAGCCCTGGGCAGTTTCCCCAGAAGCCACCGTCTCCTCCTGTGAAGGCGACTCTTCCTCGGCTTGCCCTCGAGATGTGACAGTTGTTTCAGGGGAGATGCTGTGGGGCCCCTCCAAGGGGATACAGCCAGGGTGGTTTTTGCGAAAGTGCTGATTCAAGATGGCCTGGAAGGGAAAGCTTTTGCCGCACACGTGACAGTGGAAGGGCTTGTTGCCCGTGTGTTTGCGGATGTGGTACTCCAGCTGGTCTTTGCGCGTGTACTTCTTGCCACACATGCGGCAGACGAACGGGGTGATGCCCATGTGGAGGCGCATGTGGCGGTCCAGGCTCCCCTTCTGGTTGAAAGATTTGGCACAGTAGATGCAAGTGAGCCGGGGGTTATACCGGAACCATCGCTCGGACACTTCCTGTTCTCGGAGATACTCCACATAACCACTTACCCCCATCACTGCTGACTCTTCTACCTGTGCCAGGGGAGCCGAAGGAGCAACACAGAATACATACGGTTAAGCAAACATCGGCACTACGAGCAGGGAAATCTATTTCTACCTGTCACAAAGAGAACCAAATAGGAAGCTAATTACTACCAAAAAGCAGAGATATTAGTGTAACTTATAATAATCTGAGGGCATTGCAACAGTGTGGCAAAGCGGGTAGAGCAACCAGCTATGTCGGCATCCCAGACGGGTGCTTGCTTGAATCCTGTCTGTTCCACTTCCCATCCTGCTTGCTGTTTAGGTGCCTGGAAACACAGCAGAGGTGGCCTGAGGGCTCAGGCTCCGTGACAGCACAGGACACTTGCCAGGAGCTCCTGGCTGCTGACTTGAGCCTGGCCCAGCCCCAGTCCCAGCGGTCACTTGAAGTGAACCTGTAGACGAAAGATCTTTCTCTCTCTCCCTCTGTCTTTCAAATAAACAAATATTAGACCCAGTATCTGAAAAAAAAAAAAAAAGAAAAACAACCTGAGGGCTTGTACTCTGTTACCACAAACAACAGACACAGTCTAGCTACTTCAGCTGACACAAGCCAGGCAGGAGTGGCGCTGTGGCCTGAGTCAGAGCCCGTGTCCCAGGCACTCGGAGTGCCCCTTCGAGGCCTGGCTGCTCGACCTGCTGCTCCTGCCAAGGAGCCTGGCAAAGCAGCAGAGACTGCGGCCTCAGTACACGGGAGATGGGGACGAAGGCATGGGAGACGGGGACAAAGGGCTTTGGCGCTGGCCCAGCGGGCTGCAACTTGGAGGAATGCACAAGCAAATGGAAGATGGAAGATCTTTCTCTGTCAGTGCGTCTTCTCTCTCTGCAACTATGCCTTTCAAACAAAGATATCCAAAAAGACAAACAAAAATGTGCAGCTCTTGCTGAAGCACCATTTCACAGAGTCTGTGCCTGCTCCCACCACCTTGCAGGCGAGTGCCTAAGCCATGCTGGGCCACTACAGCTTCCTGGGACAAGGGAAATGTTCAAGAACTTGTGTCATCCATGGCTACTGGGCATTTATAATATAGCTGGTGTCATGGAGATGAAGCACCTAAGTGTTTTCCACTTTTGTGGTTTCTGCCTTACTTGCTTGGCTGGGGGCTGTGTGAGCCCTGTGCGTGGTTAGAGGACGTTTGCCTTTTGTGGAGCCCCTAGCCAGTGCTGTTTATGTGTATGTGGCCACGAGGCATAGGAATTCCAGAGTCTTGGAATCAGAAGTGCAGAGTCAGGCCAGTGCGATTGCACAGTGGTTAAGGTCCTCACCTTGCACACCCAGGATCCCATATGGGCGCCGGTTCTAATCCTGGCAGCTCCACTTCCCTTCCAGCTCCCTGCCTGTGGCCCGGGAAAGCAGTTGAGGACGGCCCAAGGCTTTGGGACCCTGCACCCACGTGGGGGACCTGGAAGAGGCTCCTGGCTTTGGATCGGCATAGCATCGGCCGTTGCGCTCACTTGGGGAGTGGGTCATCGGACGGAGGATCTTCCTCTCTGTCTCTCCTCTCTGTATATCCGCCTTTCCAATAAAAAAATAATAAAAATAAATCTTTAAAAAAAAAGTGCAGAGTCAGTCTGCCTATGTTGAATTTGAATGGGAGGAATGTGAGACCCCGCCCATTGGAAGCTTGGCTGAATGCTTGCTCTGATAGCAATTCTTGGGATGTGGATTTTGTTAACCCGGCCTTTTTTTTTTCTTTAAGATTTATTTATTTCATTGGAAAGGCAGATGAACAGAGAAGAAGAGAGACAGGAAGATCTTCCGTCCAATGACTCACTCCCCAATGAAGCGCCAATCTGAAGCCAGGAACCAGGAACTTCTTTCTGGGTCTCCCATGCGGGTGCAGGGTTCCAAGGCTTTGGGCTGTCCTCGACTGCTTCCCCAGGCCACAAGCAGGGAGCTGGATGGGAAGTGGAGCTGCTGGGATTAGAAATGGCACCCATATGGGATCCCGGCGCGTTCAAGGAGAGGACCTTAACCATTACGCTATTACACCAGGCCCAACTTGGCCTTCTTTTGATTCATCCAGACTTCCCATTACCTGACTCTTGAGTTTTCTGTTGCCTGGTCACCCAGTTTTTAAACATCTTTATAAATGATAAAGAAGAAAAAGTCAAGGAAAAGGAACGATTTTACAGAACTTGTTCTCTAATCTTGCAAATTTTACCTTGGAAGGTCTTCTGTTGTGATAAATGTTTAGCTAGCTGACTTCATCTGTATAGCCATAGCAACTTTTGGGAATTTAGAATTCAAAGAAGATATTTGTCTCTTGTAACTCTTAGAGTTTCATTTGTGATATTTTCAAAAATATGGAATTTTATCATAAATAACCTGGCATAGAATTAAACTCTAAGGCACTATTAAACTATTTCCAGGCACAAGTTAAATTAATGTGCTATTCATTGTCTCCACTAGTTATCAAACTTTTTATTCCTTTGATTTGGTAAAGGTTTTGTATTTGTTTCAGAGGTATTTGATGATGTCATGTCAATAACTGAGTCTACTCTATAATGTTTTGTGCTAACTTCAACAACAAAAATCTTGTTCTAGATGTTTTTAGCCACCTTTAAAAAGGCATCCAAGAATGCAAAGGTTTCGAATCCTAGGGTTTCCCTTGGTATTCTTACATGGCCTCAAGAATGCCAATGGATTTATCTCCCATTTTGTGGAGACCTGTAGATAAGGTTGATTGGATTATATTAAGATTATTACCAAATGGAGTAAAATTTTGTGACAAAATGTTGTATACATCCATGCAGTTGTGAAGATTGTAGTTTGCACGCTTTTAATGATTTGGCTCTACAGGTCTACCTGGTTGTTCACTACGCATTTGAGGATAGCTACATCACAGGGAAGACTGAAGTTCAGATCTTCAGCTTCACGGAGGGATTTCACAGCGATGACTTTTTTCTCTTAGGGTCTTGGGTCCGGACTACTGACTTAATGGCTTTTCACTTACTGCTTCCTAGCGATCACTACTACTGCTAAGCTCGGATGACAATTTTTTGTCTCCAAAAGAGTATGTGTATGCACATGTGCATCTTAACGTCCGTCTTCTCTACGAGTTAACACTATCACGTGTTACTGTCTAGTGGTCAGAAAATGGTCTAGCTTCTATGAATTAAGTTTAAAGTGGGTAAATTTATTCATCTGCTTATCTCATCAGCTATCTGGATCCTCAGCTGCAAATGCAGGGTACATAATTTGCATATCAACAGTAAGAGTAGGTTGCCTTGGGACTGTGTCAGTACCTGGATTCTGCAGCCACTCCCAGAGCTTTCTGACAGACTCATTTACTTTGTCCAGCAATAAGATTACTAGTTAACACAGATTTCTTTGATTTATGTAATTTAATTTACTAATGGGCTGTTTTCAAAATATGTTAAGTCACTGCTACATTTATATATTTAAGTTTACTGTTAACCTGTACTCCTGTCTCAATTATAACAGGCAATAAATAGGTCTTTGGGGTAAATGTTTTGTAAAGCTATTATTTGACAGTTTTCACTTTATACTGTCCCCAATAAGAATAAACAATGTGGTGGCATCCAAGCTCTAAGAATGACTAGCCTGCAGCAGCCATGAGGCGCAGGCTGGCAGCACTCACAACGCACACATCCCACAGAGGTACGCTGGTAAGGACTAGCCTGCAGCAGCCATGAGGCGCAGGCCGGCAGCACCCACAACGCACACATCCCACAGAGGTACGCTGGTAAGGACTAGCCTGCAGCAGCCATGAGGCGCAGGCCGGCAGCACCCACAACGCACACATCCCACAGTGGCACGCTGGTAAGGACTAGCCTGCAGCAGCCATGAAGCGCAGGCCGACAGCACCCATAACATACACATCCCAGAGTGGCACGCTGGTTTTGGCCTGGATGCTCTCCCCACCCACACTCCTGGGGAAGCAGTGTAAGACGGCCCTCTCCTGGTCCTTGATGCCCAGGTGGGAACCTGCAGGGAGCCTCAGGATCCTGGCTTTGATCTTGCCCAGTCTCCTCGACTGTAGCCATTTGGTGAATGAACAAGTGTATCAAAGATCTCTGCTACTGTGCCTTTCAAATAAATAAAATAAATCCTTAAAAATAATTAACTCATATATATATATATATACATAAAAAACAGCAATTACTCTAGTACCATTCTAATTTCCAATGTGTCTTGTTTCCGTTCTGATACGCTGCTTAGCATTTCCAACAGAGGCAATTCCCCCCAGGTTTGGGGAATCAATATTTTGCTCCAAGACTGAAGTCTCGCATTATTTCTGGTTTACTGTGTCGCCTTGATCAAGGTATGTAGTTATTCATCAGTGTTTTCTAATCTGTAAAATGAACAGAACAGCAACAGCTTCTTTTTTTTTTTAATTTTTAACTTTTTAAAAAAAGATTTATTTTATTTTTATTGGAAAGTCAGATGTACAGAGTGGAGGAGAGACAGAGAGGAAGATCTTCCATCTGATGATTCACTCCCCATGTGACCACAACGGCCGATGCTATGCCGATCCGAAGCCAGGAGACAGCAACTTCCTTCAGGTCTCCCACGCGGGTGCAGGGTCCCAAGGCTTTGGGCCGTCCTCAACTGCTTTCCCAGGCCACAGGCAGGGAGCTGGATGGGAAGTGGAGCCGCTGGGATTAGAAGCGGTGCCCATACGGGATCCTGGGCATGCAAGGCGAGCATTTTAGCCGCTAGGCCACAGCGCTGGACCCGCAACAGCTCCTTTGTAAGCTGCTTCCAACACCAAATGTATTACTACACGGTCATGATTCATTGGCAGGTGTCATGGCACAAGAGCTTAAGGCATCATGGGGATGTCCGTGTCCCACATCCGAGACCCAGTCACTCTGCTTCGGATCCGATTCCTCACTAATAAGCCTGGCTGGCCCTGGCTCCACCTGGCTAGATCCGGCTGTTGCTGCCGTTTGGAAAGCCTGACACTGGAGGGAAGTCACTACTTTTCATACAAATCAATACATCTACCTACTTTGAACATTACAACTCATTATTTATGACCTTGAAGTACAAGCCCCTGAAGCAATCTGATCCACTTGAGACGTTTTGTACTGTGCTGTGGCAGGTAACCACGTGTAGGTATTGCTGGTTTGCACTGGTTTGCTCCGAGGCCACTGAGGGAAGACTGAGAAGAGGGAAGACATGTCTGCCTTTCTCCCGCCTCTCTGTGACTCAACCTCCCAGATTTTAATAGGAAGAAATGTTAAGGACTGGCGTTGGCACAGTGGATAAAGCTGTCGCCTATGAAGCCAGCCAGCATCCCATCAGTTTGAGTCCTAACTGCTCCCTGCTAATGCTGCTGCAAAAGCGCCATAAGATGGCTCCAGCGACTGAGATCTCAAAGAAGCACTCGGCTCCTGGCTTTGGCCTGGCAGAGTCACGACTGCCACAGCCATTTGGGGAGCAAATAAGCAGACAGAAGAGCTCTCTCTTTCCCCCTCTGTCTTTCAAACAAATATATCGAACAACATTAAAAACTAGTATTGTCCCCATGCATGAAGTAATGCATTTTAGTAATCAGTGAACTTTTATTACAAAAACCTCACATGATTACTCTCACCTGAAAAATCACTGCTGTAAAGTTGCAATGGAAGAGCAAATAAACAGACATACTGTAGATTGGGTCCTTGTTGAAGGCAGCAATTGCTAAGTTTTATTGTCCTGAAATAAAATAGCAAAGGTGGACATGGCTGCCGCCAAGCTTCCTGTCGCTAAGAGGTAGACCATTTCATTCTTATGTCTTGGCAATTTCTGTAAATACAGGGATATTCTGTGTTGCCAAATATCCAGGAATACTTCATTGGTGCCTGGCTCTTTTTTCTCCCCCTTAACACATTTTTTTTTAAAGTGTATTTATTTGAAAACCAGAGTTAACATAGAGAGGGAGAGACAGAGAGGTCCTCCGTCCGCTGTTTCCCTCCCTAATGGCTGCATGGCCCAAGCTGGACCACGGCCAGAAGTTTGAGTCTCCCACATGTGTGCCTGAGCCCAAGCAGTTGGACCATGCTGTTGCTTTCCCAAGCACATGAGCAGGGAGCTGGAAGGGATGCTGAGCAGCCAAATCATGAACTGGTGCCCATACAGGAAGTTGGCACTGCAGGTAATGGATTTAACTGCAACGCCACAGCATTTCCCCAACTGAAACACTTTTGAAAAGTTTTATTTATTTATTTTAGAGGCAAAGGGTAGAGACAGCAAAAGCGACACTGGCTGCCCAAATGGGGCTCCTTGTGAAGCCAGCAGCTGAGGGCTCCAGCCTGGCTTCTGGCAGGCACAGCAGAACCCGGTCGCCATAGCCGCTGCCTTGCAGGTTCTGTTCTATCAGAGAACTACAGGCAATAGTGCAGCTGGGGCCACGCGCGTCCCAGCGTGGACTGAGTCCTAGCTATGGGGACTCCGATTCAGCTTTCTGCTCACGTGCTCAGGCGGCGAGAGACCTGAAGGAGCTCCTGGCTCCTGATTCCTGACTGCCCTGGCTGTTGTCATTTGGGAAGGGAAACAACGGATGTGAGATCTCGACCTGTCATTCTGCTTTTGAAATGAATTAAAATAACACTAAAAATGCTTGTCACAGACTGCTATTTCTGAACCCAGGGCAATGGCGCAGTAGGCGGCACTTGCATGCAATATGGTGATGGTTGACTGGACGCTTGATATGGGTGTCTGGCTGCGCCACTTCTGCCCATGTCTTGGATGACGCCTAGGAAATCAGTGGAGCATGGCCGAAGTGCTTGGGTGTTTGGGACCCTGCACCCACACGGGAGACCCAGCAGAAGCTCCCGGGTTGCAGCTGCAGAACACCCAGTTTGGATCCTGTGGCCACTTGGAGACTGAATCAGCAGAAGGAACACATGTGCAGTTTCTCCCTTTCACATCTGCTTTCAAGTAAAAATAAATATTAAAAAAATAATAATAATAAACATTCAGGGTCTGGTGCAGTAGCCTAGTGGTCAAAGCCCTCGCCTTGCACATGCTGGGTTACCATATGAGCACCAGTTCTAGTCCCGGCAGCTTTACTTCCCATTCAGCTCCCTGCCTGTGGCCTGGGACGGCACAAAGTCATGGGATCCTGCAGGCAAGTGGGAGACCTGAAAGAAGCTCCTGGCTCCTGGCTTTGGATTAGCTCAACTCCAGCCATTATAGCCACTTGGGAGGTGAATCAGTGGACGAAAGATCTTCCTCTCTGTCTCTCCTCCTCTATGTATATCTGACTTTTCAATAAAAATAAATATTTTTTTAAAAATTTAAAAAATAAACATCGAGTGCTTTAGATAACAGTTAAGACATTATCGGTGCAGTGCAGGCTGAACAAATCAGCTATGCAATGTTAATCCATGCACATTTTCTTGCAATAGTGATTATTTTGTGTTTTTAAAGTTAGGAGTGGGGCTGGTTCAGTAGCTCAATTGGTTAATCTTCAGCCTGAAAGTGCTAGCATCCAAAATGGGCATTGGGCTACTCCACAGCCCATGCCACATCCTGCTTGGGGCCTGGGGAAAACCGGAGCTCGGCTCAAAGCCTTGGGACCTCGCACCACCTGGGAGACCTGGAAGAAGCTCCTGGCTCCTGGCTTCAGCTCAGCTCAGCTATGGGTTTTGTGGCCATTTCAGGACAGAGTCAGCACATGAAAGATCTTTCTCTCTGTCTCTCCTCTCCGTAGATCTGCCTTTGTAATAAAAATAAATCAATCTTGGGGACAATCAAGACGATGAATAGCAGAAGGACATGTTTAAACAGATGGAGAAACACTCGCCAGCGTGAAGCAGCGGGCACATTCCAGGAAACAGGAGAGGACAGACCGGCAGAGGGGCGCCTGGAGACTGACAGACGTGGGAGAGCAGCGGAGACAACGGTGTGGTGTCGCACTGACCTGTACCCCAGTGGCGTCCAGCAAGCAGTAACCTGAATCTCACCGCAGCCAGAACTACATCAGCAACCAGGTGAGAAGGTACTTCACGGGAGCTCAGGAGGTGAACCCAGAAAAAGAACTATCACCCTGTTGGTCTGTTTGATTTGAACAGGAGTAGACAGTAGCAGGTCCCAGACGAGGGTGAGGGAACAGGGTAGATTTCACAGACCAGTTAACCCCTAGAGCCTAATCAGGCACCATTTTCTATAGGGAGGCAAAGACTAAGGGCCAGTATTGCGCATGCACTGAGCTGGGAGTGAACTCATTTCTGACTCAGTGAACTGCATCAACGTGGCATCCTATAGGTTCCCCCAAGACAGCTCCCTGTAATCCTCAGACCTGATGGCTAGCACATCAAGAACTCTAGTAATGGCACATAAGGCACACTTTCGTACAATGTGGCAAAGACTTTGAGACCGCAGGGACACCTTAGAGCTGTGCATGCACTGAGCTGGGAGTGATTGCACTGAGCTCAGTGGATTGCACTGGTCTTATAGGGAAAGTAATACTGACGTTAGCATCTCATGGATCAAAATAGGTCTGTGTGGCCTTCAGACCTAACAGCCAACAGGTTCTGCCAAGATCAGCACTATTAGGCCCAGAGCAATAGCATAGTGCTTAAACTCCTTGCCTTGAACACACTGGCATCCCATATGGTCGCTGGTTCTAATCCCAGCACCCCTGCTTCCCATCCAGCTCCCTGCTTGAGGGCCCGGGAAAGCAGTCCAGGACAGCCCAAAGCTTTGGGACCCTGTACCCACGTGGGAGACACAGAAGAGGCCTCTGTGTCCTGGCTTTGGACTGGCTCAGCTCCAATAATTGCGGCCACTTAGGGAGAGAACCATTGCATGGAAGATCTTCCTGTTTCTCCTCCTCTGTATATCTGACTTTCAAAAAAAAAAATCAACACTAACAACAATGATCTAGTTATATAGGACACCTGCTGTCTCCCTAATCCTGGGAACTGCTCCAACCGGAAGTGGGAGAAAGGTTGTACAGACAACAGTGCAGCCGCAGTGCAGTGTCACAGGAGATGGAGAGTGGTGAGCCAGGAGCTGGGGCTATGGAGACCATGGTGGAAATCTAACACAAGAACCCAGACGTGGAACTCACTGGAGGGAATGGCACAAGAGACAGCAACGAGCCGAGTACCAACTGCACTAAGGAAAATCAAACTGTGGACCTGTGGGTGACACAGCTTAGAAATCTACCCAAAGGAGAAGACTCTAACCAGCAGTACAGTGACCAAGAGCAAAGAAGAGACAGAAGCACAATGAATATTACTGAAGACTCCCCTGCAAAGGAGCAAAACCCTTTGCCAACTTCAGAGTTAACTGAGGAAGACATTGAGAAAATAGGGGATAGAGAATTCAGAAACTCATTATAAAGCTTCTTATCAACAACAAGAAGCACATAATAAAGCAGTTCAAGGAATTTAAGGAATATGTCACACAGGAAATGAATCAAATGAAAACTGATATATCAGAAATGAAGAATACAGTTGAGGGCCCAGTGCAGTGGCCTAGTGGCTAAAGTTCTCGCCTTGAATGTGCCAGCATCCCATAAGGGCACCGCTTCTAATCCCGGCAGCCCCGCTTTCCATCCAGCTCCCTGCTTGTGGCTTAGGAAAGCAGTTGAGGACGGCCCAAAGCCTTGGGACCCTGTACCCATGTAAGAGACCTGGAAGAAGCTCCTGGCTCCTGGTTTCAGATTGGTGCAGCACTGGCTGTTGCAACCACTTGGGAAGTGAATCATTGGACAGAAAATCTTCCTCTCTGTCTCTCCTCTCTGTACATCTGTCTTTCCAATAAAAATAAATAAATCTTTAAAGATAAAGGTACAATGTAGACTCTCCAAAATAATATGAAGGAGGCAGAAGAAAGAATCTCAAAATTACAAGCTATTTCCTGTCACCAGAGGGAAACAAACAAAATACTGGAAGAAGAGCTGGGTGAAGCTAAAAAAAGTATTGAAGAACTGAAAGACACTATTGAGAGGCCCAATGTGGTTCGACCGTGGATTTGGGGCAGAAGCAGCTCCCTGCAGTGTGGCAGCTGTGGGAGGTGCCCCAGCCAGGCAGGACCCAAGGCTTAGGCCATGGTCACTGCCGACACACAGTGAGCTTTCTCCAGGCCCAAGAGATCTCTTCCCTTCGGGGAAGTACACCATAAGGGAAACTCGGGAACTGGATTAAGGTCCTGGCTGTGCCCTGCCACTAACATCATATGTCAGGAAGAGTTTGGGCAGTGTTCGGCTGTGGGACAAAAGCAGCTCCCTGCAGTGTGGCGGGACCCCAAGACAGGCTGGACCCAATGCTGGGGACTCAGGCCATGGTCACTGCTGCCATGCGGTGACCGAGTCCTAGGCTTTTGCTGGCCAGTGTGGCTGCTGGATGCGAGGCTCTGCCCGGTGGGTTTTTAGGGTTTGTAATTCCTGCCTAGGGACACCCATGGATACGGCCAGTGTGAGTGTAGGTGAGGGATGAATTCTGGGTGATCCCCAGCAATGGCGTCGCAGAAATTTCTGGCAAGCATGAGGACTGAGACCTGGTGGTTTGGAAGGGAGAGTCCATAAGATCTATTTGGTTCAGACTGATTCACCAGCCCACATGGGAATCCTGAGATGGGGTGTTAGCATTGAGCATCACTGACTACCAAACATGAGTCCATATGACAGGTATGGCTGGCGGCCTGTCTGGGAGGGCTAGGGACCAGTACCTGACTGGTGGAACAGTGGACAGGTCACACTTGGCAGGGTCAAGACACTAACCAGCACACGAGAGAAACAGGTGCGGGGGTAGATTCTGTGGGGGAAGTGTGGGCCCAACCCTGTGGAAATGCAAGTTCTGCTAGTTAGCTCAAGAGTTGGAACGGTGGCCTAGAGGCTACAGTCCTCGCCTTGAACACGCCGGGATCCCATATGGGCACCAGTTCTAATCCCGGCAGCTCCACTTCCCATCCAGCTCCCTGCCTGTGGCCTGGGAAAGCAGTCGAGGAGACCCAAAGCCTTGGGACCCTGCACCCACGTGGGAGACCCAGAAGAAGTTCCTGGCTCCTGGCTTCGGATTGGCATAGCATCGGCCGTTGTGCTCACCTGGGGAGTGAATCATTGGACAGAAGATCTTCCTCTCTGTCTCTCCTCTGTATATCTGACTTTACAATAAATAAATAAATCTTAAAAAAAAAAAAAAGAGTTGGAGTGGTGATGAGTGATGGGTTGGGGTGACCATGGAACCTGCCATCACTTA
The DNA here is from genome assembly GCF_017591425.1 of Ochotona curzoniae. Classification (NCBI taxonomy): domain Eukaryota; kingdom Metazoa; phylum Chordata; class Mammalia; order Lagomorpha; family Ochotonidae; genus Ochotona; species Ochotona curzoniae. Next base: position 1,808,836 of record NW_024466129.1, on the reverse strand, counting down.
TGGGTAAAGGAACCAACAACAGTCTGGGCAAGTCAAGACAGAACTTCCAAAAGTGCATCCCAAAATAAAATGTGGGGTGCACCAAGCTGCAACTGGAAGGGGGTCGCAGGCAGGGCCGAGTAAACTTCAACTCACAAGGAAGAACAGAAATCAGGACGGAGCACAGGTCGTGCCGAGCTAGGCCCTTACACCTACTGGTCTGCATGAGCCAGGGATGCCAGGCCACAGCATCGAAGGCAAAGGCTGAGACAGGTGAGGGGCTAAGCCAACTGGGTCAGATCAACCACTGGCACATGAGTAACCTATGGCTGGAAACAGACTTGGTTGGGGAGCTAAGGGGACACCCTAGCTGAGCTGGCATTCCCACTGGTGAGTACAGGGGCCAGAGTGGGGGCTGCGTTCTGGTCTGGAGATGGCTGCAGTCTCCACTGGCACAAGTGTGGAAGGAGGCTGGGTGCCCCTAACTGGGCTAGACTCCAACACCATCTGGTGCTCTGGAGAACCTGGGTAGATGTGGGACGGACTAGGCTAGGTCTCTGCCCCTACTGAGCCAAGTGTGAGCAGTGTCTAGGTATGGACGAGCCTTGGCTGGGCTGAAACACCCAACAGTAAGAACCAGAATAGGTTGAAGGCCAGCAAGGAAAGGCCACTGTTCCTGCTAGGACAGAAGATAGACCGAGTAAGGCTGGTTCATGGATCCACCGGTATGAGTGAAATCTGCCATTGGGAGAGGTTCTGATGGGGGAGCCTGGACAACTCCTCTGGCAGAACACAGTCCTGCAGGTGAGTGCAAGAAGCACGATAAGGAACAGCCTAGATCAGGCCATGGAAAGTTACCCACTGGCATACATTTGGCATGGGTAGGGGGAAGACCAGGCTGAACCAGTTCACATTACCCACTGGCGAATTCGATCACAGAACAGGGTGGGTAGGGCCAGTTATGGTCGCAACACATACCAATACACATTACAGCTGGGATAGGGTACACACTGGGATGGGCTAGACTGTAACCCTCACCAGCTGGAACTGGGGGTAGGCCGGACCAGGCTACTGCAACCACTAGCAAACGACAAGGTGAGGTGGGCCATGCCAGTTGGGACACAGTGCTAGTAGGAACCAGGGAGGGAGGGGGTAAGCTGATAAGGGAAAGGTGGGGAGCCCCCCCGCTAGAACACCTCGCCCACTGTTGGGATGGGGGCAGACCAGACCGGGCAGGGTTCCAACACACGTGGGCCTCAAGCGAGCCAGGTCAGGGAACAGCCAAGCTTGGTTGACTGTCCCTACATAAAGCAAAATGGATGAGGGTTGGCTGGGCTTTGCCACAGCATCCGACAGCAGATGCTGGCACTGGTGCTAAATCTGTCAAGTTAAACTACATAAACATCCGGAAACTGCATGATCCAGGAATGGGAGTGGCCTAGGAGGGAAATAGTGGGCACCCCCCGAGTGGCGAGATTGGCAGCAATTCAGACCTGTTGAACTGTCAAAACTGCTCGAGTAGGATGCTCGGAGCGTGCCTCACATCGGGGACCTGGGATTGGTGGGAGACTGGGTGGGGCTTCCTCCCTTTTCTCCCCTGACCTCAGATACAGGTAAAAAAAAAATTAGTGTGGAAACAATGGTCTTATCCACTTTCCTGTAGCTTTTGACCCTTTGTACTCTAACCAACTATGTAAGATTATCAAAAAATAAATAAATAATTTAAAAAAAAAAGGGCCAAATGTAAGAGTTATGGGAGTCCCAGCAGGTACGGAAAGAGAAACTAGGTTTACAAATGTATTTAATGAAATAACGAATGAAAACTTTGCTAAACTGGGGCCCGGCATGGTGGCCTAGTTGAACTCTCCAGGATCCCATATGGGTGCCGGTTCTAATCCCAGCAACCCGCTTCCTATCCAGCTCCCTGCTGTGGCCTGGGAAAGGAGGCGAGAACGGCCCAAAACCTTGGGACAATGCACCCACATAGGAGTCCTGGTAGAAGTTCCTGGCTCCTGGCTTCAGATCTGTGCAGCTCTGGCCATTGCAGTCACTTTGGGAGTGAATCATTGAATGGAAGAGCTTTTTCTCTGTCTCTCCTGCTCTCTGTATATCTGACTTTTTATTTTTTATTGGAAAGGCGGATACACAGAGAGGAGAGACAGAGAGGAAGATTTTCCGTCCGATGATTCACCCCCCAAGTGAGCGCAACGGCCGATGCTATGCCGATCCGAAGCCAGGAGCCTCTTCTGGGTCTCCCACGCGGGTGCAGGGTCCCAAGGCTTTGGGCTGTCCTCGACTGCTTTCCCAGGCCACAGGCAGGGAGCTGGAAGGGAAGCGGGGCTGCTGGGATTAGAACCAGCGCCCATATGGGATCCCGGGCGTGCAAGGCGAGGACCTTTAACCACTGTGCCACCGCGCCGGGCCCAAAATAAAATAAATCTTAAAAAAACCCACAAAACTTTGCTAATCTGGAGATAGAATTGGAAACAACATCCAGGAGGGGCACAGAACTCCCAACAGGGTTGACCAAAAGCAATCTTCACCAAGACACATGATCATCAAGCTCTCTTCAATCATACATAAGCAAAAGCTCCTTAAATGCGCTTGTGAAAAAAATCAATTGACATATAAAGGAATGCCAGTTAAATTCACAGGAAACTCTAAATGCCAGAAGAGAACAGAGCAACATATTTCAGATTCTAAAAGCAAAAAGTTGTCAGCCCAGGATAAGGTGCCCAGCAAAGCTTTCCTCTGTCTCTGAAAATGAAACAAAATTCTTACTCAGTAAAGAAAAAAAGAATATGCCTCTTCCAAACCTGCCCTACAAAGGAAACTTACATATGTTCTTTTTTCCCCTAAAATCGTTAGCTTTATTTGTTACTTTGATGATAACGATTTATCATTTTATGATACAGCTCCATAGGCCCTGGGATGTCCCTTATCCCCTTTCCAATTCCCTCCCCCCTCACTGAGTTCCCCTTACATCATTGCTATAATATAGTTCTTCATGAACAGTCATAGGTTGATCATTGCAGGCATGGACAATGGCAAGGACTCCAGCTTCCCATTGTCAAGGTACAGTAAACAGTTTCACTGGGAGTCCATCTTTCATTTGGAAGTAGAGATGCACACTGCGTTGTATCCTCCCATCTGGATATGATAGTCTCCATCACACAGTTACCACACATCCCCTTAAATGAAAAGCCACAATACAAAATCAACAACAGGGAGAAAAATAGAAATCAGGACTGTTAAAGTATGAAACCTCTGAAGAACTTCATGGCATCGTAAATTTGTATGTTCTAGGTTTTTTTTTTTTTTTACAAAAAGATTTCTTTTTATTGTAAAGGCGGATATACAGAGAGAAGAGACAGAGAGGAATAACTTCCGTCCAATGATTTACTCCCCAAGTGATTGCAACAGCCAGTGCTGCGCCAATCCGAAGCCAGGAGCCAGGAGCTCTTCCAGGTCTCCCACACAGGTGCAGGGTCTCAGGGCTTTGGGCCGTCCTCGACTGCTTCCCCAGGCCACAAGCAGGGAGCTGGGTGGGAAGCGGGGCTGCTGTGATTACAACGGCGACCAAATGGGATCCCGGCGTGTGCAAGGCGAGGACTTTAACCACTACGCTACTGATCTAGGCCCTATTTTCTAGTTAAGAGGTTTTGACACATTAACACTCCTGAATTGTTGTTGATTCCGCCATTCCAATTGCGATGAAATCTCTCCCAAATCCACTGGCTAGTACTGTTCAGTTTATAGTCTCTCCGCCCCGATACTCACTGCCAACACTCGGCTGGAGTAACTGATCAATTTGTTCTGTCCCTGTTCCTCTGCTGTGGTACCCAGTGTCCTCCACGTGCCTTTGGAAGTACCGCCCACTACTCTGAGACACTGCGGATGTCCAGCGCTGCCACATGCACCCCATGTTCAGCCACTGGCCTGCGATTCTCTCCATGCTTGGGGTTCTGAGTCCGGCACTTCGATTGGTAAGAAATCGTCAAAGAAACTTCATCTGAGGCCGTCCCAAATCTGATGACTGTGTGTGTTTGCCAATACAGGGTCAGACACAGTCTGTCACCCAAATCAGCCTACACACACACTAGTAGCTGTGACTGTTAGGTCAGTCTGTCTCCCGTCCCGTGTTTTACGCAAACCAGTGGGAGCTGTAGCCTCATCGGAGTGTCCTGCAATAATCCCCACCAGGCCTGCCCCCTATCCTGGTTCCTGTGCTTGCCAGTATGTACAGCTGACTGGTCCCATCTGTCCAATATCCCACTTGGCTCTTGTACATGTCAATGGGCACTGAAGCACTCACTGTTCATCCCAATCAGCTCCACTAGCCAGTCCACGCTAGTGCTAATGAGTGCCACCATCTGTCTGGCCATGCCTGCTCCTGACAGAATTTGCCACCTGTGCCAGCTGATGTTGCAGCAAAGCCCAACCAACCCATACCCACTCTGATTATGCATGTACCAGGAAGTACAGCCTGGCCTTCCCCGATCCAGCTCACATGTGGGCCAGCAGATGTTGTGCCCTGCCGGCCTGGTCTGCCCCCATCCCAGTTCTCATGCTCACCCGTGGGAGTAGTGGTCCAATAGGGGGACCCCCACTGGCCCCTACTGGGTCCATCCCCACACCCCCAGGTTTCACATGTGCAGGTTGGGTGTTGCGACTCAGCCTGCCCCATTTCGGCATCTGCCATCGGGTACTATAGCCTGGTTGGACCTGGCCCACCCCCAATTCCAGCTTACACTGGTGGGGCCTACAACTTAGCTCAGCCCTGCCAGCCCCTGGTCCCGGCCCTCATAAGGACTGGCTGGTGTTGCGCCCCGGCCCGACCCACACTCCATTCTGGCGCTGATTCTCCAGCTGGTGATGTGAACTGACCCAGCCTGGCCTGTCCCAGACCTGAGGCAAATGTATGCTGGGGTACCATATTGTAACCTGGTCTGGGCTGCTCCCTGTCTTGGTTCTTGTACTCACCTGCAGGGAACGTGTCCCGACAGAGTTACTCTAGTTCCTCCATCATGATCTCTCCCAATGGCAGATCTTGTACCCACTGGTGGATCGATGGGCCAGCCCTACTTAGTCCAGCTCCCATCCCATAGGACAGTGGCCTCTTCTGACTGGCCCTCACCCATTCCGGAACTTGTTGTTGGGTGCTACAGCCCAGCCAAGCCTGCTCCATACCCAGACACAGCTCATGCATAGCTCAGCAGGGGCAGAGGCCTGGCCTAGCTTGTGCTATACCCTCCCAGGTTCTCAAGAGCACCAGTGGGTGCTGGATTCTACCCCAGTTCGGCGCAACCCAAACCCAGCCCACATCCATGCCAAAGTACCCCCTGCAGCCATATCCAGACCTGACCTCAGACTCCACTCTGGCCCTTGCACTCACCAATTTGAATCACACCCAGGCTAGGGTGTCCCCTTAGCTCCCCAACCAAGCCTGTTCCCATCTACAGATCTCACGCATGCCAATGGTGGCTATGACCTGGCCTGGCATAGCCCCTCATCCGTCTTAGCTTTTGCCTTTGCCCTACCCAGCCAGTCCCCAATGCCAACTCTCACTGGTGGGTGCTGCAACCTGGCCCTGCACAGTCTGCTGTCATCGCCGGCTTATGTAAACCAGTAGGTGTGAACCCTTGCCTGGCATGACCTGCACTCCAGCCTAGTTTCTGCACTCGCCAGTGGGCTATGGTATGTCTGGTCCTGCCTGGTCCACCGCCTTCTAAAACCAACCCACACACTTGCCAAAGGATGGGGCTACTTTGCCCAGCCTGCCCGGCCCCCTAGTTCTGGACCACGTGTTCACCAGTGGGAGCTATGATCCCGTAGGGGAGTTTCCCTGGTTCCCCCACTGAGCCTACTCCCAGACCCAGATGTCATGCATGTCAGCAGGAGCTGGGCCATTGCCCGGCACGGCCTGCCCCTCCATCTTGGCTTTTGAGCTGGAGGATGTTGCAGGCCAACCTATACTCTACTCTGTTTTAGGATGCACATGCAGGTGCTGCAGCTTAGACCTGCTCAGTCTATTCTCAGCCCCAGTACCTGTGAGCGTTGGCGTGTTCCATGTTCATACCTGGTTCAGCCCATCACCACCCCAACTCTTGAGCTGACCAGTGGGACTTGTATTTCCACAGGCTTCGGCCCACTTATCCCCTGTGAATTCTACCCCCAGACCTGGTTCTCTTATATGCTTGTTAATGTCATGGCCCTGCCTAATGTGACCCGTCCCCTGTTCCAATACTCAGTCAGGTACTGGGATCCAGCTCTGTTAGATAAGCCCCCAGCCATAGCTTTCATGTGGGGTGGTGTATGGTGGTCAGTGATGCTCTGTGCTAACAAGACCACCTCAGGACTCCCATGTGGGCTGGTGAATTAGTCTGACCTATACAAATCTTCCAGTCTCTCCCCTCCAAACCACTAGGTCTCAGTCCCCTCACTTACCTGCAAGTACAGTAACTTTGTCGTTGAGTGTCCTTCATGATTCATTGCTCACCTACATGTAGTGTCCTTATCCATGGATGCTGCCAGGTGGCCAGCGGGCAGAGCCCAGCGCCACTTGGTGGGTGGCTGCCCATAAGCCCAGGACCCTCCCTCCTACCAGGAGCAGTAGATGGAGAGCTAGGGTCCCAGCAGGCAGCCTGGCACAGATAGGTTCTCCTAGCCACAGTCACATGGCCGGGAGAGTAAGGTACCCACGCCAGCACTGACTTTATCTGGGCTCCTCCCACCAGATGTTCTCTTGACAGAGAAGAGGAATAGCACCCACCAAAACCAAAGGCAAATATGAAGAACATCCCAGTAAAATAACAACAGAAGACTAAATCAATGAACAACCCATTGCTAAAATGACAGGACCAAATTACCACCCATTCATATTAACCCTGAATGTAAACGAATAAACTCATTCATCAAACATGATAAATAAGTAGACTGGATTACAAAAACTAAAAACCCATCTATTTGTTGCCTACTGGAGATATATCTCACCAGCAAAGATATGTGGAAACTATATCTCATGGATTTTGATTTTTTTTAGTTTTATCTCTTCAAAACACTTTCTTCCTCATTAAAATCTTCACTGACTCATAGATCACACAGTAGTAACATTTTCTTGAAGGTTCTTGATTTTCTTTTTCATTTTTTCAGGAACACATTAGTCGGTAGCATGTTATTTAACTTCATGGTGTTGTTAATTTCTCTTTTCCTTCCTGTTGTTGATTTGTTTTGTGGCTTTTCACTTAAGGGGATATATAGTAAGTGTGTAATGGAGACTATCATATCCAGATGTGAGGATACAACGCAATATACAACTCTACTTCCAGATCAAAGATGGACTCCCAATGAAACTGTTAATTATATCTTGACAATAGGATGCTGGATTCCCTGCTGTTGTCCATGCCTGCAGTGATGGATGTATGACCGTTTGTGAAGAAGTATACTACAGTAGTAATATAGGGTAAGTCAGTTGGGTGGGAGAGGGGACTGGGATAGGGGTTAAGGGATACTCCAGGGCCTATTGATTGTACCATAAAGTGATGATGATAATAAGAAGAAGAAGAAAAAAAAAGATATGACAAGAGAGTGAACTGATACTAATCTCAAGAGCAAACAAAAAGTCCACTCCCTCAGTCGCCCTTCATCTGCTGCAGGAGCCACAGATTACAGCACTACAGATGGTGCATTTTAACATGGGGTTCATAAAGTCTTTAGGTTCTGTAAGTCCTTCAGAAAATAAAGTGAAGTTGGAAACAAACAAAAAAATCTTGGGCCCAGCGCAATGGTTCAGTGGTTAAATCCTCACTTTATATATACCAGCATCCCATATGGGCACCAGTTCATGTCCTGACGGCCCCACTTCCCATCCAGCTCCCTGCTTGTGGCCTGGGGAAGCAGTCGAGGACGGCCCAAAGCCTTGGGACCCTGCACCCGTGTGGGAGACCTGGAAGAGGCTCCTGGCTTCGGATTGGCTCAGCTCTGACTGCTACAGCATGGGGCGTAAACCAGTGAGTGGAAGATCTTTCTCTCTGTCTCTCCTTTCTGTAAATCTGCCTGCCCAATAAGAATAAGTAAATGTTTAAGAAACAAACAAAAAATTTTTTTTAAAGAAAAAAGCAAGGCAGCATCTTGTTTTTAAGCTTAGGCCTAGGGTCAGGTGTGCTAGTTCAGGTCAAGCTGCTGCTTGGGACGCCTGCATTCCAGAAGGAGTTCCTCAGCTTTGGCTCTAGCTTTTTTTTTTAAGATTTACTACTTACTGGGCCACGCTGGGATCCCATATGGGCGCCAGTTCTAATCCCAGCAGCTCCACTTCCCTTCCAAATCCCTGCTTGTGGCCTGGGAAAGCAATCGAGGACGGCCCAAAGCCTTGGGACCTTGCACCGGCGTGGGAGAGCTGGAGGAATTCCTGAGCCAGACTTGGGTCTAACCCAGACTCAGCTGTGGGGGAAGGAACTAGCAAATGATCTTTCTTTTCCTGTTGATCATTCTGAATTTCAAAAACAAAAAATAAGGCAGGGGCCTGGCGCCATAGCCTCAGTGTATCTCTCCATCACTAGCCCTGCCAAATAAATCTCAGCAAAAAAATAATATAAATGGAAACATACAAGCATGGAAAACAATAAATGCATACACTACAGTGCACACAGGATCTGCGCAATGTGTACCAGTGTCTGCTAGCAGTCATGAACGCACACATATGGTATCGTAGCCACACACACACACACACACACGCACGTTAAAGCAGATTCTTTGCATTTCAGGCGCTACATCACCTACAGGTAATCTTCAGGGACCAGTTTTATTACCACAGGGCCACAGACTGCACTCTGTCATCTTCCCCCTTCCAAAGCCTGCTGACATCACACGTGGAGTCCACGCGTGCTTCTCAGCAAGCATCAAGAAAGTCACGAGACACAGTCTTTGTGCTGGGCCCAGTGCAGCTTCTCCTGCAGCCTGCCTCTTCCGCTCAGCCAGAGGCTGCCCTCCCGCACGTGCATACCTGGGAGCCGGGCTGCTTAGGCTCGTCCATCCTCCCAGGGGACTCGCTGCGGGCTCGGTGTCTCTCCGTCAGGGGGGCCACGCTGCCAGAAGGGCTAAACCTGTTGGAAGAGACCACCAAGGGGACTCCTAGGAAAGCAGCTTCAGACACACAACGCCTTGACATCTCCCCTGTGTCACACAAATCAGACTTCACAAGTAACACACTCCAACTTCAGGTAAGAAGGGTCGGCCCTTACAAGTGGAAGCAATACAAGCTGGCACAACAAACAGACCATGTGAGATGTGAAGCTAAAGCTAAACACAAGCTTTCTACCCCTCCGCCAGCACTGCGACACATCACAACAACCAATCAAAGCTGCGTCTACCACTTTGTTCCCAGGTGGCAACAGAGCGCTGGCTGTTCCCTCCACATCCTATTACGACATGGTAGATGGTTCAGACTGCGCATCGACAACATGGAGTTGAAAACCCTTTGCATGTGAAGGTGTCATCATTTCTGTTAGTTCTAACACAGGACGGCACTGTGTGGAGTGGATCTCTGGGTCTAAGCGCCATGCCAGCGCAGGCCGGCTTAGCCACAGTAGGAGCTGCTTCAGTCCCCACCGTTCACACAGTCAACGCTGAGGGCACAGCGGTGCAGTGGCCAACACTGCAACCTATCGCAGCTCGCTTCTCTGTTTCAGTCAACGTTTTTACTCTCAATTTACTTAGAGTAAAGCCAGTGCTAGTTCCACCCAACGACTCTGCAGAGACCAGTGAGGCGTGGCAGCCACAGGCCTGCTAAGGGAGAGAGGTCTCGGGCTCGCCGCCGCAGGAGCACTCACCCAGGAAACAAAACAAGGAAAATGTAACTAAAATGAAAACAGCAATACAAAAATCCAAAACATATTTCTTTGGGATTACTGCTTATTTGAACAGAACAATCAGTGTTTCTCTTATTTGATGGACAGATACAAAGAGAAGTCAACAGCTCTACAAGCCCAATTCCGGCTCCTGCAGGCCCCAGTGGGGCAGCAGCTCCCTGCCGGGGACCCCGAGGACGCCCAGTCATCATGGACTGTGCAGCAGTTCTCAGAACAACACTGGGAATCTGTCACTACCAGGAACATCCTCTTTACAAAAAGTAAGAATGCCGGGCCTGGTGCAGTAACCTAGTGGCTAAATACTCGCCTTGTATGTGCCAGGATCTGATACGGGTGCCGGTTCTAATCTCGGTAGCCCCGCTTTCCATCCAGCTCCCAGCCTGTGGCCTGGGAAAGCAGTCAAGGACGGTCCAACGCCTTGGGACTCTGCACCCACGTGGGAGACTTAGAAGAGAAGCTCCTGGCTTCGGATCAGCTCAGTTCCTGCCTGCTGCTGCGGCTGCTTGGGGAGTGAACCATCAGGCCAAAGATCTTTCTCTCTGTCAATCTGCCCTTCCAATAATAATCAACCAATCTTAACAAAGCAAGGAAGATGCCGACCTCCTGGTGCAGTTGCAGCTTTGCCAACGCGCAGCAGGTGCGGCTCCTGCCGTCTGCACCAGGGTCCCTGTGTGTGGGCCTGCACAACAGTCCCTCGACCCAAGGCAGAACTCACCTGTCAACCTCACTGCTCGTTGGCCGGGCGACTTTGGGTCCTGCTGAGCCCAGGGGGTAACTCTCCTGGCCTACGGCGCCGTGCCCGGTGGTGTCGATGACCATGGCCGTGACGTCTTCGGCGCTGCTTCCCTCCTCCCCGGAGGGCTGGCTCTCGGGCCCTAGCCACTCCTCCAGGTTTTCCGTTTTGATGTGCACAGCTCCCAGGACCCGGACTTCGTCATCACTACGGCCCCCACGGTCTGCGAGCCCTGTCTCCACGTACCACTGGCCTGCCCGGTTGATCCGCAGAATGGGCTCGCGGCTCTCGACATCAGAACTCTGCTCGATGATCTGGGGACTGGTGGACTCCTCGGGAGGACTCAGCTCTCTGATGTCCAGCACCGCGCTCACCGCACCCCGCCGGTTCCCCTTCGCCGCGCCGTGCCGGGGACTCAGGGGGCGGCTGAGGTTGGGGGTGACCCTGGGAGACTCCGGGGGTCTCTCTGGGTGCTTGGTCCTCACCTGAGTGCACTCTGCCTCCACGTCGGCCACGCTGATCTTGAAGTGGATGCCCTCGAGGATCTGCGTGCACTTGTCGATGACGTGCTGCATCTGCAGGAAGCTGGCGGCCGTCAGGTAGCTGATGATGTCCGCCAGCTGCAGGCAGATGCGGCCCGTGTAGCAGAAGGAGAGCAGCTGCTCGAACACGGTGGGGTTCTTGATGACCGAAATGGAGACGGTGCTCATCTCGTTCAGGGACATGTGGTCCCGGAAGTACGGGGAGCTGGCGGCCAGGACCACTTTGTGAGCCCGGAAAGCCTGGCCCTGCACGTTGACCACGATGTCACAGAGGCGGCCCTGCATGCGCAGCTGGTTCAGGTGGCTGAGCACCGAGTTGCTGAAGTCGGGGATCTCCAGCTGGATGTTGCCTCCTTTCTCCATGGTCCCGCCGGAAGGCCGCGGGCAGGCATTCAACCCTGCTCGACAGGAAACGGCATGTGCGTTAACAACCACACTTCCACTGCTTCCACGATTACCTGGTAAAATTTAAAAACCCTCCAAATAAAAAGTGCCACCTTTCTGCAGACCTGCAGATGTGGAAGCAGAATTACCAAGGAGCTTTTAGAGGTGCAGCAAGACACAGTTAATCACAACAAGAAAGATCCCAGGACACCCATGCTGTGACCGTACCCTCTTCATAGTAATGAACGTAACAGCAGAATACAAGCTGAGCAGAGCGAGGTGGGAGACGCGCCTGGGGCAGCTTTGGCTGTAGTTAAAGTATTCATCAGAAAGTTTCTGCAGAATAAAAAGTCCCATGACAACTTTAGAATTCTTCTTTGGAGGAAGGGAATAAGCCTTTGGAAAGAAACGCCATGACACGTGGATGGAATGATGAGATAGATGTCTTTGCAGTGCTCTACCACGTTAGTTACGCTTACTATCTTCTAAGCTGATGAAGAGCACAGGGCCGGTCCTTCTGGCTGTCCGAGTTAGGCTGCCCACAGGCCTTGCTAACAGCACTTCTACAGAGTCACCCCAGATACGGAGACTAAGGGAGACCCTTAAGGGAGACTGATGCTCAGACAGCTGCCTGCAGCTTCCAAAACCTACAGCTGAAATTCAGTTCTCCAGGGTCAGAATGAAGTAAAGCATTTGGCAAGTAGGGCCAAAACTTTTAATTTTTCTTTTTTTTTCTAACCAGCCGAGACCTTCAGCCTGTGAGCACACCCACCAGTCAGACCGGCCAGAGCAGTGCGTACCATCGCCCAGGACCCTGCAGGCCGGCCCTTCACTAGCTACGCGGCTCTCGGGTGCCTGGACGGGCCGGGCAGCTCGGCGCTGCCCCGCACACCCCACGCACTTGGCACTGCGTGGGGAAGTGGAGACACGGCTTTCGGGAGCCGACTTCAGCTAACCTGACCTTTTCCCAAAGCGTTCTCGTTTGTTTTGAAACTTTGACTCCAACCAGAGCCTCTGCGGATGCCATCCTGCACGCAGCCGTGTTTATCCTGGAGCCTACAGCAGCACTTTTGTTTGGCTCTTGGCGGCGGCCGCCCAGGTGGAGGAGGCCCTGGAGTCCAGCGTCTCCCGTCCGCGGGGCAGGGGCGAGAGCTGCAACAGAGGGAGAGCCGGGCGGGCCGGGCGGCGGGGGTGTGTCCGCCGGGCAGGGCCGGGCAGCGCCGGGCAGCGCCGGGCAACGCCGGGGGGCCCGGGGCCAGGGGGCACGGGCACAGCGCGGCCTCGGCCGGCCGGGCAGCAACACCTACCTCCGGGGGTGGAAACGGGCCGGAACGGGCCGGAACACCGGCCCGGAAGTGAATCCCCCCGCCCCCTCACCCGGAGCGGGCGACGTGCCGGAAGGAAATCGCTCGCCCTCACGGCTCCCTCCCGCTCCCCTCGCGACCCCTCCCCTCTCGGCTCGCCCGCGCTCGGGAAGGCGGGGCGGGGCCTGGGGAGTGGGCGGGGCCTCGCGTGCTCCGCTGGGCTGGGCGGGGCCGGGGAGGGAGGGGCTTGGGTGGGGCGGGGCCAAGGAGACCAGCCTCCCGCGCGACAAGGAGGTGGGATTGGGGAGGAGGGAGGGCGGGCCAGAGGAGGACGCAGACGGGGAGCGTGCGTCATGACGTCACGGAAAGGCGCCCATATATACCGAAGCCCGGGCGCCATTTCAGTCTCTCCAGGTTGGACTCCGATGGCTTCCTGTCAGGTTCGTACCTTTCTCTGTTAAGAACGGGTTTTCTGGGTTGGGTTCGTGTTTTGCAGTAACGAGGACGCCGTGAGCGGACTCGCTTGTGCGTCCCTTGGTGCCTCTGTTTGTTCCCCGAGAGGATGTTATGGGATTGCGCCCCACGCTCAGTCCCCGCCCGCCCTGGCCCTGGTTCTGGGCGGAGGCGCCCGGCTCACGTGGCCGCCCCTGATGAAGCCTGTGTTGGTAGGGACATCTGAGAGCGCTGATGAATGCCAACGGCTCTGATGGCGGCTCGGGCCCGGAGCCGCGTGCCGCAGTGCGGCGTGCTGAACGCGCTCCGAGCCCGGTGGGTCGGGGCCCGAGCAGGTGCATCAGCCTGTGCCTTTCCTCCGGAGTCCCCCGGCCTGTGCCTGCCTTCCAGGAGTCCCCCCGCCTGTCCTTTTCTTCCAAGAGTCTCCTGGCCTGTCCCCGGCCTCCGGGGGTCCCCCCCTCCTGTCCTTGTCGTCCGGCTTGTCCCCGTCCGACCGGGGTCCCCCGGCCTGTCCCTGTCCTTGTCCTCCGGCAGTCTCCCAACCTGTCCTCTAGGACTCCCCCAGCCTGTCCCTGTCCTCCGGGAGTCCCCCCTCCTGTCCCTGTCTTCCGGGGGTCCCCCAGCCTGTCCCTGTCTTCCAGGAGGCCCAGCAGATGGGGATGCAGCGCGCCTGGACAGGCCTCGCGGACAAGGTGAGCGCAGTGGGAAAGCTGCAGAAACGTCCTGGGGTCAGCCCATGATGGCTTAAGAGTAGTGGACAGAAGGGATTTCTGAGAAGTGACATTCTGAGGCTGGCTGAAGCGCTTTGGTGGCGCCCAGGGGTGGTGGCGAGGCTTCTCACGCTGATGTGTCTGCTTTTTTTTTTTCTAGTTCCGTGCCAGTGCCAAGGACCAGGAGAAAATGAGGTAAGATCAGAAACGGTCTGGGGAATGAGCCTGAAGGTCGGTGTGCCAAAATGATGACATTATATTTGCTACTCTTGACTGCAAGTGTGACGAGACTTGTAACCACCGATATCTTGGCTGAGGCACGGGACTTGGGCACTCGGAGAAGCCTGGGGGCCGCGGGGACACGACATGAGCCATCTCTTCCAGGTCTTGGCCGTGTGTCCGCAGCTGAGGGGTCTCTGGAGCCATGCGGCTGACGGGGTAGGATTCCAGGGCTGTGGGAACTGGGATGGGAGCCGCTGGGAAGCTTCGAACGGATACTATGATGCTTGCATAGTTCATCAGATTGATTTTGAAGATGTGTATCATTGGACTGACGTATCTGTGCTGCTGGTAGCTGGTAGTGTAAACTGCACGACATCCAGCTTTAAAGTGTCAATCTCTTTGTAGGTGCTAACGCCAGAAGCTGGGACTGGAAAATGGTAAGCATAGGATCGGAGTTGTGGACCAAGGGGACTGGGCAAACCAGTGAGGCCGCAGATGACATGCCTGGACGGCGAGCAGGCCTGGGCCGGGTGCAGAGTGCAGCGATGGTAATTCTGCCCAGCTACCATCGCTGACCCTTGAATGATGATAGAGCAGAACTGAGGGACTGTGAAGGTCTTATTAGCTCTAACTGACGTGAAGCGTGTATCAGCTGCGGGTTGAGGGGTGATCATCGGCTTTGGCCACTTAGGTCCACCTTTGTTTCCTAGGTGAGGCCTTGCTTTTGCCTGGAGCGGCTGTCACTCGGTAAGTGTTACATGGGAGGTGTCAGCGGCAGCCTGGGGACTGGCCCCGGCTTGGCTGCGGCCCGAGTGTCGTGGAGCATGCTCTAACCAGGGTTTCTGTAATGATGTTGATCAAATGTCTGACCTGAAGCGAGCATGTGGACAAGTTTGTGCTGAAGAACCCTATCGCATGCAATTTTGAGACGAATTTGGCTAGTATTCAGTGTTCATGAAAGTTCCATTTTTGTTCTAGCAGTCGTCTACCTGTTGCTTCCTGTGGATTGCTGAGGCTGTGGGTAATGAGAAGTGTGGCATCGAGGGGTGTGGGCCTCCAGCACGGGGGATGCGGTCCACGGAAGTGACTCTTGGCAGGTGCAGAGCCTGGATCCTGCTTGCAGGTGTGTGTCTCTGCAGATTTGGGTGGTTTGAGAGGAAGAGGCTGTTGATGATGTACATTAACAGATGGGAATCTCTCTGAAAGGGGATGAGGACTCCATTCTACACTGAAACAGTGGCAGAGAGCTTTCAGAAAATGTCAGTTAACTGCCTGCTGCTAAGTTTGCCTACATTTTTGCAGGTCTGACACGTGAGCTTGGCACATGCAGGACCAGGTCTTGAAGCACAGGTACGGCTGACTTGGCTCCTTCTGCAAGCGGTCTGGAAGCCGATACAGTGATGAGAACATAGTTCAGCTGACTGGCTCTGATGAGCAGCACTAAGTCTTTCGCTCCTATCTGATGTATCTGGCTACCAACTCGTACAGGGGAACCTAGCTGTTGCTTCAGCTAAGTCTGTAACTACTTGATTTCAGGAACAAGGAGGGACATTTGGAGAAGCTAATGGATTTGTGTGCCCCTACCGTGGAGACATGAAGGTGAGCCAGTCACTTTGTCCATTTGAATGTGACTTGAAATGCAACCAATGATGTGATGATTCTGCCAAATGAAAAAGAATGATATCACCTGCAAACCGTTCCATCTAAATACTGAGGCTGCTGTGAAAGCAAGCCCTGCACACAAAAGATCTTCGTATTACTAACACATGCCTTCCGTCTTTAGGTCTTCTGTGACTGCCCTGAGATGCCACCCCCAGGAAAGGTGAGGGCCAGAACAAACATCCATTCTAAACACCAGAATACATGATGATCTCACCCACGCTTGAACTCTCTCACTGACAACCTGATGGAGAGGCTAACAGATCTGATATTCTGGCCAGCAGTCGCTAGCATGGCTGTGTGCATCTGCTGTGTGGTTGATGGTCTGTCTTTCTTGCAGGGAGCTGTTGCATGCTTGTGGGAGAGATGGCGAACATCTGAAATAGCAATAAATTTTTGCAAACAATCTGGAGTGATGTTTTGTGCTTGAATGGGGAGGGAGGGAAATTGAGCAGTCAATGAGTGGTGGGACCAGGTCTCCCACACAGGTGCAGGGTCCCAAGGGAGCTGGATGGGAAGCAGGGCTGCCGGGATTAGAACTGGTGCCCATATGGGATCCTGGGCACACAAGGTGAGGACCTTTACTGCCCCACCGTGCCGGGCCCGACTTCTGAACTTCTGAATGGAATCAAGGCAGTGGGGTGGGAGCAGCATCAAAGCTGCTGGGCTGAAGCACAGGGGGCACTTCCTGTATTTCAGGTTACAGCTTCTAAATTATTTTTTCTTGCCACATTTTTGAATTATCAAGCCACTTTTGAAGACTGTGAGTGGAAAGGCAGATAATTTGGTTTACTCCCCAACCTGGCATGTGAGTGTAAGGTCCCAAGCTTTGGGCTGCCAGCCACCAGACCACAAGCAGGGCTGGATTTGAGCTACAGCAGCTGGGGGACACTACAACATGAGATGCTGATGCATCACAAGTGTAGAATTGGGGTTGAGCCACAGTGCCAGCTCCCAGGGACTCCATTTGCAAAGTCAGGAGTCCAGTGTGAGTGGTTTGGGCTGAGTCTGCTGTCCCAGGCACGTTGCAAGTGGAGTCCATGGGGGCTGGCACTGTGAAAGCAGGGCAGGATGGTTGGAACTGTGCCATCTGCTCAGCCATTAGGACAGTGAGGCAACAGGTGGGAGATCAGGTTACTTTGAAATAGAGCTGGGCAGTTGGGCCTGGCACACCGTCCCAGAGCTGCAGGCTGAACCGCGGCATCAGCCCTCGAGCTCACTGCAGCCACTGTCGCGTCCCAGGAATGTTGGAAGATGTTTTACAGTAGTCGGGGAAATCCAAGCCTGCACCTGCATCCTAGCCAGCCGCCTATCTGCTAGGCCAAATGTGTCACCTGCACAGGCTAATCAAAGGTGGGAGAGGATTTGTTATCCTAGCTTTCCAGTCCTAGTTATGTCCTGACAAGTTAATGGAAGGTGCTGGTGCTGTGGTACAGTGTAATGCTGTCTGATCCCAGCATCCTTGGTCCAAGTCCTGGCTTCAGATCCAGCTCCTTGTAAACGTGTCTGGGAAGCCAACAGATGGTCCAAACAGCATCCATACAGGATACTGGGGTGGGGTGGTGGGTTACTGCTTCTGACTTGACCAGGTTCCCTTCCCTGTGGTCTAAACTTTCCAATAAGCCTTAGGAAAAACCATGAAAGCGAAACACGGTGCTTAAGAGACTTTGTTTATGTATTCGTAAACAGCATGTGGGGCTTCCTCACACAGCAGCTGGCAAGTGCTGGGATTGGTGGTAAATCTTGCCAAGCTAGACTGCAGAACCACCTGGAGAGTGCGAGATCTGGGCCAGTGGGGAGGCCATGGGCTCCTCCGATGGGCTGCAGCTCTGGTGAGCATGAGGACCAGGACTGGAGGCGAGGCCAGCTGGACAGGTGGTGGCTCCTTTAGCATGAGTGTGACCGATTAGTGGTGAATTGGGTTGAGTTAGGCCTCAATGACAATGATGTAATATGAAATTTCAATAGGATCTGGGGCAAAGTGGACAAGTCCACTGCATATGCTGGCAGGCAAAGGAACTAGAGCTGGGGGTCCAGTCCATTGGTGGTTATTGGGGGTCACCGTGACTGGGCTGCAGCTGCCCCTGTGGTGCGTGATGGCTGAGTGTGCCTTAGGCAGGGCAGGGCTGGGTTGCAGCAGCCATTGGTTTGCTGAGGATGGAGGGCAGAACAAGCTCATCAACTACCCCAGTGAAGTCTGACAGCAAATATCTGGGCCAATGGAGACTCAGAAGGGACTGTGTCAGCTAGTCGACCTCGGGAGGATTTCCTCATCCTTGGAGCGGTGATAGCAGCAGCATCTCAGAACCCCCAGAACATGCTCTACAATGGGGCCCCTGGGTGACATCGGGGGCAGCTGGCCATCCCCGGGTGACATCGGGGGGCAGCTGGCCATCCCCGGGTGACATCGGGGGCAGCTGGCCATCCCCGGGTGACATCGGGGGCAGCTGGCCATCCCCGGGGTGACATCGGGGGGCAGCTGGCCATCCCCGGGGTGACATGGGGGCAGCTGGCCATCCCCTGGGTGATGCGGCGGTGTATCCCCCTCTCTCCCATAAACTGGAAAAAGAAAACGAATACATAAACAAAGCTCTCACCCACTTTCCCCTGATCCTTGACCCTTCCCACCCTGAACAACTATGTAAGCATCAACACTAATAAAATTGTTTTGGTGCAACAAAAATTTGAAATCCATACAGTTTTTTCATAGAGTGTACTTTGTTGAATTTTCTGAAGACTCCTGTATAAAACAGTATTTAAATCCAAGGAATGTCAAGGGAAGAGATTAAGTATGGAACGTTTCAAGACAGTGAAGGCCTTTCCTCCACTTTATCACTTCTACTTGCACTAAAATGTGTCAAGTCACAGCCTGATTCTCCTTTACACATTAGGATTAGTTTAAGATAAATTAGTATTCTCAACTGCTAAGACTGATGTTTATCAAAGAAAAGTACCAGTTCATAAAACAGGTATGTTTTGTTTCACAACCTAAAAGATACACCTGTATTTGTTTATGGGTGGATAATATCATTTTTTAAAAGATTTATTTTTATTGCAAAATCAGATACACCGAGAGGAGAGACAGGAAGATCTTCTCTCCGATAATTCACTCCCCAAGTGGCTGCAATGACCGGTGCTGTGCCGATCAGGAGCCAGGAACTCTTCCGGGTCTCCCACGCGGGTGCAGGGTCCCAAGGCCCTGGGCCGTCCTCGACCACTTTCCCAGGCCACAAGCAGGGAGCTGGATGGGAAGTGGGGCTGCCGGGATTAGAACCATCCCATATGGGATCCCAGCGCATTCAAGGTGAGGACTTTAGCTGCTAGGCCATGGCACTGGGCCCTACACAGTTTTTCAAAGCATTTTCACCCGCATTACCAAGTACCTTATTCTCTTCCTGATTCTGGTCAGGGCAAGTGAGGGGATGGTCGGACTACATCAGCGGCTCCCGAGGACAGAGATGTCGTCTGACTTGAGCTTTGAGAGCTGAAGAGGGTAAGTCTGGTGCCCAGGTGTTATCTGAATGGTTTTGACTGTTATGAGAAGTTGTCCGCCTCACTGATTAGAGGTGAGAAATTCTAAGGCATGTTGGCTGTCCACGTGTGGCTCAGTGTTCACAGACCTAGGTGCTCACTGAAAGCCTGGCCTGCTGTTCAACCTGCCCTTCTTCCCACCCTGGGACGTACTCGGAGTCCTCCGTTGGCTTAGATGAGCTGGCTGTCGTCTTCCGAGTGCATCTGGGTATGCTCTGTATTCTTGCAGGGTAATCACCAACTAGGGGGCCTGTCCTACAACAGGTGCTCCGAGACTGGACCATACGCCTATGAGTTTCCCTCAGGTCGGGGACTGAGCCTCCTGGTCTAGCCGGGGAGCTGGTGGGTGCTGCGGCCCAGCCTGGCCAGGTGCATCCCTGCCCCAGTCCCAGCTCTCGCCCCTTGTCCTGCAGAAGGCAAGTTATGTACGTTTTACAAAAGCAGGAAGGAAGGGAAAATAACGTGATCAGGATGAAACACTGAGTATTTCCTGACTGGCAGTTCAGCCAGGCTTTGTATTCTGTATTACATTGGCAGCTGAAATGTCGGTATAAAGTCTGATTTATGATCCTTCATCAATCTAACAGACATATTCCCATGTTATCTGACCACATCTGTTCTAGTGAATATCTGGATATGAAGAAGATAATCAGAAAACACTAGGCCATTCGTTACATCACTCCAAGCGAGAACTGTCTTTCACGAGTGAAGGAACTTTGATGAGGTTCCTACCAAAACATTCCAACGGTGCGTGTTATCAAGTCAGAATCCAGGAACTTTTGCTTCTTCACCGTGAAGAACGCTGTCTGACTCCTTCAGCTGACTGTCGCTCGTGCCAGCCCTCTGGGTGGGATCGCAGCCGTGGGAGGAGCAAAGAGGACCAAGTGCAAACGCTCAACTTTCTTGGTGCTGTGGCTGGCTGGCTGAGTTCTCGGCCGAGTCTGCTGGCCACGAGACTCGGACGTGATAGGGCTCGAGTTCCTCAGGAGGGACGCAGTCCGGGGCCCCGCTCATGAGGTCATGTCCCCGGAAGGACTTGGGGAAGGCTATGACGTCTCTGATGCTTGCAGCTCCGGTGACAAGGCACATCAGCCTGTCTAGCCCTGTGAGTAGAGCACAAAGTTACCAGCCGACAAGTGCAGTGGATGCTGGGAAGGGCTGCACGGGGCTGTGCTCCTTGCTGCTGACCTGCGGGGAGCAGACGGCACCCTCATCTGATGGCTCACTCCGCAGGCCTCTGACTCCCTGAGCCGTCCCGGCAGGAGCAGGGACCGGGAACCAAACCCAGGGACTCTCCAAACACCTGCCCCGTCAGCAACACCCACAAAACTGACCCGAGATACACAACGCTTCAAATCAAGAATACTTAAAAAATCACAAGCAGACAGAATTTTGTTTGATTCTTTTCTGTCTCATTCTGGGACAGCGCTCAGTTAGTCAGCTGCCATGACTAACTGCCACCAAAGTCAGGGAGTTCTTTTGTTCATTTATTTTAAAGATTTACTTATTTTTATTGGAAAGTCAGACTTACGGAGAAAAAGAGAGACAGAAAGATCTTTCACCTGTTGGTAAACTCCCCAGATGGCTGCAACGGCCAGAGCTGAGCTGATCCAAAGCTAGGAGCCTCTTCCAGGTGCAGGGTCCCAGAGCTTTGGGCCATCCTCGACTGCTTTCCCAGGCCACAAGCAGGGATTTGGAAGGGAAGTGGGGCAGCAAGGACTCAAACTGGCACCCATATGGGATTCTGGCGCATGCAAGTTAAGGACTTAAGCTACTAGGCTACCGTGCTGGGTCCAATTAGTGATGTCTTAAGCAGGAATTTACTAAAAGCCCTACCACAGATTGAACAAGATACTCAGTGCCCTGCAGGCAGCTGCACAAAGTCCTGCTTGTAGCAGCCCAGCCTGCAGTCTAGGAGGGCTTCCTGGCACTTCTCATTCTTCCCTGAGTGATAAGGGCAGCAAAGAGGATAACCCTGGCAAGCAGCAGGCACGGCCACGCTCCTGTTTCCTCCAAGCTGGATGCCCTTGAGCAGTGCATGCTCCAAGCAGCAACAGTATTGGCTGGAGATTCTGAAGTTTTATTCTATTAGAAAAACCTTTCAGATGTAAATTTTACTTTTGTCTTTATTAAGTGGTGACATACATATTTAAAAAAACACAATACTGAAATAAATGCATAAAGTTAATGTCAGCGCCATGACATAGTGGATGAAGCTCCCCGCTAAGGGCTGCTCCACCTCCCGTCCAGCTCCCTGCTGATGGCTGGGGAGGCAGTGGAGGCCGGCCCGAGTCCTCAGGCCCCTGACTGGTGCGGCCACTGGGGAAGGGAACCAACAGTGGAACGTGTCTCTCTCTAACTCTGCCTTTCAAATAAATCAACAAGCAAATAACAAGACAAGTTGCTTACCTAAGGCAATTCCTCCATGAGGGGGTGCACCGTACTCCAGAGCCTGGAGTAGATGGGACAGCAATTTCACATCTTCCTGAAATTCACAAGATAATTCAATTTAAATACAGACTGAAGGTCACTGAGCGCCATTCACTCAAAAACATAAGACTGAATGCGAAAAACTCAACGTGACTTAGTAATTCATCAGGAAAATGCCAAAAATGCAGTTTCAAGGGCTTTATCATTGGGAAAAGATGATGACAACAGGTAGCAAGACTCCTGCTACTTGGCACATGCAGCTACTACTGCAGGGGTCCCAGGCAGGCAGGTGGGCCCCGCGGGCACCAGCGTCAGGGAGGTCCTGCTGGGGGGCAGGAGAGAACGAGGGCCGAGAAGAAGCCCTGGAGCTGGTGACTGAGTGCGGCGGGGCAGCCTGGCCAAGCAGACTACAGGTCAGGAGCAAAGGGGCAGCTTCCCAGTGAGCTTGGCATGGGACCACGCAACACTGTGGTTTGAATGCTTTCTAGGTTGCTGTGTTTTAACGTGCAACAGGGCACGAATCCCTGGGCGCAGGGAAGCGGACTGCACTATGCTTGAAGCTTCGCAATGACGCCCAGGAGACGCCTGGCGCCCCCGAGCGGCGGCTTTGATGCAGCAGAGGGGAAAAGATAACAAACTGGACGATTAAAATGAAGGGGAGTGTCTAACGTTTTGAATCCTTCAGTCCCACAGCCTTGCTAGCTAACCCAGACAATGACCTGTTCATTCTGGAGCCTACTCGAGCCTTCTAGAGAATCGCCAACAAACTACACACTGGTGGGTGTGTGCACATCTAGGCGCTTTCTTTATAAAATCCCAATTACTCCACTTGCCACCATTAATATATACCATAAATACAGCTAATGCAGTAACCTATAAAGTAACACACAGCTTTTCAAGTCCCTTTCTCTAACACTGTGCAATCTGGAAGGCAGCTTTGTGTTTGAGAAGCGCAGAGGTCGGAAGCCCGGGATAGTCCTACTTCTGTGTGACGTGTGACTCTGGGCAAGCTCACTGAGCTGCCTGGGTACCTGTGTGCTCCAGGTCAGGTGTGAGGATGAGCTGTCGGGAGCTGCAGGGAGCACCCAGCACACGGAAAGCACTCACACACGGCCACATTCCCTTCCTCAAGTCTCACGCTACAGGCACAAAGAGAAGCTGACCAGTTCTGACAGCTGAGGGCAGGTGCGGCCTTACCTTCAGCAGCGTTGCCAGCACGTACTGCTGCAGCTCCGCGTCGTGGATCCGGATAGAGCCACCGCCCACCTCACTGCCGTTTAGAACCAAGTCATAGTGCTGGCTGCGCACCTAGAGGGGCCACAGGGCCGGCATGTTAGCCACAACCTCTGCTCTAAAGCTGGAACACACTGCAGCCTGCACATAAGGACAACGCAGGAACCACTGGCTCTTTTCTTCGGGGGCGTCCAGAACAGGATCCCATCTCCCTTGAGACTGCGATGTTCAGTTCTTTCCCTGACTTCACACATTCCCTGCCACCCGGAAACAGTCCTGGTACCTTTTCGGGCTCAGTGTAGAGCAGGTGGATGTCGTCGGGGTGGGGGGCGGTGAACGGGTGGTGGGCTGATTCCAGCTCTCCGGGATTTTCCTCCTTGGGAAGGAACAGTGGGAAATCCACCACCCACAGGAAAGAGAAGAGAGCCGGGTCGCGCAGCACCACTCCTCTCGTTTCTAACAGGTCAGCACATTCCAGCCGCAGTCTCCCCAGCAAAGAGCACTGCGAGCAGAAGACACAAATGCAGAGTGGGTGGTTCACTGGAACCCTGGGTGCTGAGGCCAGGCCATCCGGATAGAGGAGCGGCCAGGGAGCAGCTCCCTGAGGCTGAGTCCTGCAGAGCGGGCCAGAGCCTGTTGGCTGCTGCCCCTGCGGACACGGCTGGCCTCGACCCAGGGGCGCAGGGCTGCAGCGCTCTCCCTCCGCATCCTTAGCAAAGCATCACGCACAAACATGCGACTACCACATGTCTTCATCTTCAAAATTCTGATAATGGACATTTTTTTTTTTCCCGGCTGTGCAATTAACAACCCTCTACCCAAGTTGTTGTTCTAACTAGAACTCATCTGAGGGAACAATGCCAACACAAGTGAGAAGCTGACAGGAAAAAGGTATAAAAGTCCCGGAAGATACTTGCTTGCACTACGAGTTACGCACAGCAGTCCCATTTCACATATGCGGTACGTACACGAGAAGCCAGACATTATTCAACATCAGCAACACACGTTTAATGGTAATTTTTCTTACCGATGTCTTCTGTTCTCCAGCAGTTAGGAAGATCACATCTTCCTCCTGGACCTCCATTAGTCTGATTACTTCCAATCCTTGTTCCTCCATTATAAATCGGGCTACTGGAGAATTCCAGCTTGTATTGGCGTTCAGAAATACAGGTAAGACTTCCTGCGATTGAGAAAGACTTATGTTTTTCTAGAAAAGTAGAATTTGGGGTGTGTGCATGTTTGGCCAAGAAATGACGCACGTATCCCACACTGGAGTGACTGCACTCCAGAGCTGCGTGTGCTGGCAAGGCTAGCTTCCTGCTACTGCGTGCCGCAGGAAGAGGCAGGTGACTGCGAGAACCTGGGGACCTGGATTAAACAACTGGCTCCTGGTTTTGGCCTCGCTTGGTTCTAGCTGTTGCAAAGATTTAAGAATCAAAAACGGGAGGTGTCTCTGTCTACTTCTCAAAAAAGTTAGGACAAAGAAGCCAAGGAGCCGATCTTACCCTCCAGGGTGCTGGAGAGGCGTGGCACTCCTGCGCTTTGCCCCGCGTGGCAGCCAGGGTCCTTGCTGTGCACCTACAATTAAAGCTGACCACCTGTAAAGTCCATCCATGGGCCCTGTGCTACCAAGCAGCTTTGAAAATGCCTTTTTTAGGGCCCAGCACGATGGCAATATAGATTAAGCCACAGCCTGCACTGCTAGTGTCCCATAAAGGTGCCAGTTCAAGTCCTGGCTGTCCCATTTCTAATCCAGCTCCCTAAAATGCATCTGGGAAAGCAGGGGAGGATGGCCTGGGTCCTGGGCCTGCACCCACATGGGAGACCTGGAAGAGGCTCCTAGCCCTAAGCTTCACTCAGCCTGATGATTCCTGGCTGTTATAGTCACTTGGGGGAATGAACCAGCAGAGAAGATCTCTGTAATCCTGCCTTTCAGACACGTAAAAACAAAAATTTTTTTAGAAAAAGCCTTTCTTAAATACATACAGACAACTAAAAACTGCCCAAGATTAAACAAACTGCAGCATTAAAACAAACAAAAACTAGCAAATAGAAGACCTCTCTCTTTTTGTGATTTTCCTTCCAAATAAAAATAAATTTAAGAAAAACAAAAAAAGACAAAGAATGCTTTTTCTGTACTTTGCCTTTTGGATAAGTAATTCAACTTCTTAACCACTGTTTACTTAGTCTGGTTCTCTATCTTAGGATTACCGTGCACTAGGCCAAGAACACAAACTCTGCCAAAGGCAGATTCAGACTCAAAAACAGCACGGGGCAATGACGTCACCCTCGCACACGTCAGATCTATTCATCTTCCTAACTTGGTCTGGAGGGGAGCACTCACAGCCCGGTCACTGGCTCAGCTGGCCCACGTCCACAGCGGCCAGGCCCCGGCTGGGAGGCGAGCACTCCATCCAGCAAGCTGTGCTCAGGAGTCCCATTCAGGCACTGAACCCACGCACTGACGTGTGGTGGGGTGTTTCAGTCACAAGGCCAGACAACTGTCCTTTATTTTTGAGAGGCAGAGCAACTCCCATCTGTTGCTTCACTCCCCAGCGCCCGAGACATGCTCAGCTGAGCCACAAAAGATCCGTGAACTCGGTGCAGGGCTCTCGCACGGATGGGAACACACCTGCTGGGCATGATGCTGCCCTCCAGGCCCGAAATCAGCAGGAAGCTGCAGCCAGATGCCAGAGCTGCAGAAGACCTGGGTGCACGCTCATTCCACAAGGCCGTGACGCCCTGTGAGCCCAGGAGCTGGGACAAGCCAGTCTGCCACACGGACAGCTTAGATCCCAGGAGCATCTCAGCAGGAAGGCGGGGTGGGATCTGAACCCAGGCCCTCTGTATGGAATGCAGGAGTGATGCCAAATACCTCTCCTCCCATTCTACTTAATGCTGATGTAGGTTGTTCAGGCTGACGTCTCAGAATCACACTCTACAAATGAACACAAGGGGCCCTGCACAGTAACCTAGTAGCTATTCCTTGCATATGCCGGAATCCCATATGGGCAGTGGTTCGTGTCCCATCCAGCTCCCTGCTTGTGGCCTGGGAAAGCGGTGGAGTACGGCCCAAAGCCTTGGGACCTGCACCCGTGTGGGAGACCCAACAGAGGCTCCTGGCTCCGGATCAGATTCCCTCTGGCTGTTGTGGCCACATGGGTGGTGAACCAATGGATAGAAGATCTCTCTCTCTCTATCTCTCCCTTTCTCTGTAAGTCTGACTTTCCAATTAAAAAAAAAAAATCTTAAAAAACATGAGCAGAAGAAAAGCCAAAGAATGATTTGAAATAACAGGTGCTTTAACTGGGGCTGATATGAATCATCTGCCTGCAATTTGTGTTCCAGCTGCTCCACTTCCCCTCCAGCTCCCTGCCTGTGGCTTAGCTAGGCAGAGGATGGCCCAAAGCCTTGGGACCCTGCATCCATGCGGGAGGAAGCTCCTAGCTCTTGGCTTCGCACTGGCTCAGTTCTGGATATTGTAGCTACTTGGGGAGTGAACCAGCAGATTGAAAATCTTTCTGTCTGTCCTTCTCTCTTTAAAGTCTGCTTTACAAAAAAAAAGAAAATTTATCCTCACAAAGAAGCAAAAACAAGTATCCCAAAAACTTGTGATACAGTGCATTAAACTGCTGCTTGCGGCGTCCACATCTGCTGTCAGGGTGCTGGTTTGAATCCTGGCTATTTCACCTCCAATGCAGCTTCCTCTCCATATTCATGGGAAGGCAGGGGACAACGGCCCCTGGACCCACGTCAGACACCAGGACCGAGCTCCTGATTCTGGCTTAGCCCGGCTCTCAGCAGGCATCCGTGGAGTCAACCCAACAGGAAGATCGCTTTCTTTCTCAGTTGCTCTGCCTTTCAATAAATACACTAACATTATAAATAACACACACACACCCCAGCTTGAGAGCTCATGCAATCATTAAGAATACTGAACACCCAAAAGAAAACTGTTCTAAAAACTCACCTGATTAAAGTGGTCAGCTGCCAATTTCCTAATGGACTCAATGTCTTTTCTTTTTAAGTATTTCTGGTGAAAGAAAAAGTGAACTCGTCAATTCAGCACTTAGATTCCTAAGAGTTTAGAGTAGCAAATGGAACATAAAGCTTGTGTCTTCCCGTCACAATAGGATTTAACATAAATTTAATCCCAGCTTTGCAAGGACATAGTCCTAAAGCTCCTCACGGGACTTGCTACTGCCCCATTACGCAGATCCCAACCATTTCAAACAAGGCCCTGAAAATGCGACAGAGAATAAATGTTCCAAATGAGCCTACAACTGAATTACAAAAGAAAAACTACTACTTTTAGCTCAATTAAGATGCAGAATTTGATGTATTTCGAGTTCTTAATAATTCTTGAATTTTACTTTTTCTAAATGATCTCAACGCTTTTTTATGGGTGACATTATAGTTACCACAGTAACTGTATTGATGGGGCATTTCTGTATGTAAGGTATACAATGGTGAATTTTTTTTTTTTTAATATTTATTTTATTTTTATTGGAAAGGCGGATATACAGAGAGGAGAGACAGAGAGGAAGATCTTCCGTCCGATGATTCACTCCTCAAGTGAGCACAATGGCCGATGCTGTGCCGATCCAAAGCCAGGAGCCTCTTCCAGGTCTCCCACATGGGTGCAGGGTCCCAAAGCTTTGGGCCGTCCTCGACTGCTTTCCCGGGCCACAGGCAGGGAGCTGGATGGGAAGCAGGGCTGCCGGGATTAGAACCGGTGCCCATATGGGATCTTGGGCGTGCAAGGTGAGGACCTTAACCACTGCTCCACCGTGCCGGGCCCAAAACAGTGAAGTTTTAATTTGCAATCTCATAGTTCTATTGACTTGCAGAGACATAATCTAGATGAAGTAGGGCCCCTCAAGACGGCGCAGCAGGCTCATCCTCCCCTGCAAGCACTGGGACTCCAGATGGACGCTGGTTCATGTGCTGGCTATTCCACTTTTCTTCCAGCTCCCTGCTAATGGCCTAGGAAAGCAGTGGAGGACAGCACAGGGCCTTGCGCCCCTGCACCCACATGGGCGACCTGGAGGAGGCTCCTGGCTTCACACTGGCTTTGAGCTGGCCATTGTGGCCACTTGGAGAGTGAACCAGTGGATATGGAAGATCTTTCCCTCTGTCTCTCCTCTCTGGAAGTCTGCCTTTCCAATGAAACAATATATAAATCTTAATAAATAATCAATGGCAGTGTGTTGGACCATACGGACCCAGTGTACCCAAACACATCTGCTATATTTGGACTGGAGTATGGGCACTGAACATGGAAGTGAGGGAAAAGTCCTAAGTTGTATTCTCACACCCATCCTGAACAAATTAATATGCATATATATCCAAAACAGCGGTCTTCTTCAAACGGTACTGGAGCAGCCCTTAAAAGTTACTTCAGCAGGTGGATTAAGTACAGAAAGATGACATGTTCCAGCACCTCCGAGTCCACGACTCTCCTCCCTCACTCTTCCTCCACTTCCTTAACTAAGACCAAGAATCGTGCCAGGGCTGTGCTCACATGGGACTCCAAGCTTCTGGATAAACTGGGGCTAGAGAGAGAACAGTGGCTACTATTTTATGTTCGTGTTTCCAACCAAGATATCCCCAGTGAGGTATGGCAGTACACTGTAGCATTACTTAAAAGCAAAAAACGCTGTGGACTTTGAAAGAAAACTGAGATTGGTAAAATTTTACTGTTCTCGTGTGAGTTTTAGGGACACTGATAGGCTTCACATAGAACGCGCATTTGTAAATAAACAGAACCGTCCTTTCTGAAGTTGAAGTGTGTCCCTGTTTAACACATGCACCTCCCCACATCGATTTCAGAGAAGAGCGAGCCGTGTCTACTCACTGCTCCTTCAGGGACACGGATGGCCCGGACAGTTCCTTGGGGCTTATTCAGTGCATCTTGAAGGAGTCGAACCTCTGTGCTTCTGAACACACTGCTGAGATCTACAATCTGGAAAATGGGTTAACAAAAACAATTAACTAAACTGAGATAATTTTTACGTTAAAGCCTTTTACGAGTAAGACTGTAACAGAAGGGAATGGGGCCGGTACTGTGGTGCAGCGGACTCACTGCAGTGGAGTAAAGCCACTGTCATGCTGCCATCCTTCGCATAGCAAAACTGGTTCAGGTGCCTGATACTCGGCATCCTATCCACCTCCCTGTGAATGCCTGGGAAAGGCACAGACAGCCCCAGTGTCTGGATAGCCTCTGCCACCCACGGGGAGAATCGGACGGAATTCCAGGCTCTGGCTTCGGCCTGGTCTAATCCCCCTGGGGAGTGAACGAGTGGATGAAACACGTCTCTTTCCCTTTCTCTGTCACTCTGCCTTTCAAAGAAAACCTATCTTAAAAAAAAGAACAGGTCTTGCTAGATTCCGGAATGTCTCCCTAGGTCCTCAGGACAGACACACTCAGGTACACCCACGGGTTTAATGTGCAGGCAGCAGGACACTCCGATTGTCCCCATTTAACAGATGATGTGCCGTCTCATGGCACAGACACAGAAGTAACTGCCCAGGAGGCTTGGCACTAAATGACAGGTGTCGTGGCTCAGCAAGCTAAGCTGGCAGCTGTGATGCCAACAGCCCATACAAGCTTTGGTTCGAGCCCTGGCTGCTCTGCTTCCCATCTAGTTCCCTGCTAACGTGCCCGGGAAAGCAGAGCAAGATGGCCCAGTGCTCGGGGTCCTGGATCCAGTCTGGCCCAGCACTGGCCTTTGTGTCTGTTTGGGGAGGGAACCAGCAGATGGACGATCTGTCTCTTCTCTCTACCCCTACCTACCTTTCAAATTAAGAAACAAAAACAAAACTTAAAAAGATTTACTGCATCATTCAGCAGCATAAAGAAACAGTGAAGTTAGTAGCTATGGGTAAGCTGTTATTTATTTTGCATATATTTTTCATTTTAAATCTGAGCACCAATCATTCCTAGAGCAGAAATCAGTCTGTAAGTGATTTATGCTAAGGAATGCGATACAGAAATGTCATTATAGAATCAAGGGATACTACGCTCTAAGAGCAAATACTGGGATTCCTGATGATGAGACTGCTCAGCTTCCACCCTCAATGTTGATAGGTATTAATACTGATTTGAACAGGGAGCAGGCATGCGGTCCCAAAGTGCCCAGGTTGACTCAGCATCCCCACCATAGAAACTTGGGGAGCTGGCAGTGCCAGTGACCCCCAAGAGACCCACACTGCATTCCCAGTTTCCACGACGGGCCTGACCCAGCCCAGCCAACGCAGGCATTCGAGGAGGGAACAGTGCAAGGAAGACCTATTTTCTGTCTCAAATAAATAAGAAAAAACCCTGAATGAACATTCTCACATGTTTACGCTCTTCATAGATTATGCAAAAGGAAATTCTTAATCATTTGCCTTCTTAGCACCATTTTAAGTAAAACAAGAAAAACAAACAAACAAACAAAAATTAACAAACCTACAAAAAGAGGGGAACTGTAGCCTAGTGGGTGCGGCCTCTGCCAGTGGCCTGGGCAAGGTCCTTGGGTCCCCGCACCCATGTGGGAGACCCAGCAGCAGCTCCTGGGTCCTGACGTCAGGTCCCGCCTTTGTGGTCATTTGGGGAGTGAACCAGCAGATGGAAAGCACCCTCTCTGTTCCCCTTCTCTCTCTAACTCTACCTTTCAAATAGAAATAAAAATTAAATCAATTAGAAAATCTAAATAAAAGGGAATGAATATCCTTAAAAGCTTGTTAAGTACTATAATCAAAAAACTTTTTGGAACACAGCAGATAGCAAAAATTATAACACTAAAGCACTGTTATTCCCTCCTGTTATCACAACAACAACAAAGGTGACAGCAAAACTATGATGTAACACTTTGTAACACTGGCAACTTGCAGACTGGTGTGAGAGGATGCAGTGCTGTGGGGGTGGAGTCCTGGAAGCAGGAGTACCTTCATCCCAAAGCGAGTGTCAGGTTTGTCAGTTCCATACGTGGCCAAAGCCTCGGCGTAAGACATGCACGGGAAGGGAGCCTCCAGCGCAGCTCGGCCGCCGGGCCAGCAGTACTGCAGCAAGCCTTCGACTAAACGCTGGATCCCGGCCTGCTCCACAAAGGACATCTCTATGTCAATCTGAAACCAAAGTAACACACAGGAACTAACTGTGGCAGCCACCACACAGGCCTTTTTCTGCTCGTACGTCCGAAGGGATTCTGCACAGGCTGCGTACAGAGAACGCTTACTGCACATCTGGGTGATAAATCTGCGTGTCGGGCATTAGCAGCGTCTGACACACAGTAACTGCTTCGTTCCCACAAGCGCTCCTGGCAGGCCACCTCAGGACTGCTGTACTTCTCCACGTCCAACAACACATTTTTATATACAGACACCAAACCTTAAGGACTTTGGTAAGTCCACAGATTAGATAACTACCAACATACAGAATGACTAGTTCTTTATACTCGAGAGATTTAAGAACCCTGTCATAGCATGAACATTAAAGCACCGTAGGAGGGCCGAGGCTGTGCAGCACCCTAAGCCGAGGCGTGCGGAGCTAGCAGCGCATGCGCACAGGTGTGGGCCCAGCTCCTCGCCAACATGCCGGTGAAAGCAGCAGAGGACGGTCACCCACGTAAGAGACGTGCAAGGATCTCCTGACACTGGCCTGGCCCAGTCCTGGTTATTATGGCCACTGGAGTGAACCAGCTAAAAGAACTCTTCCGTTTTTCTCTTTATTTTTATTTCGAATAAATTTTTAAAATCTCTAAGAAAAATAAGCAGAAAATAAACATTAAATAATAATAATAATAATAAAAGCCTTACAGGAATGCCTAGAATTCCTCAATGGATAACTAGTCTTTATGAAATGGATTTTAAAAAGCATTAATTAGCCGTGCAAAGGTATGTTAGTTTAAATATCCAACAGATAAGATGTAATGGGAGGTGAAGTAGACCAAATACTCTCTTGATCTTGAAACACTCAGCTGTGATCAGCCTGCGTTCATCATGGCCTAGTGAATGTGACTCAGTACCTGAGTAAACTCAGGCTGTCTGTCTGGTCTTGAACCTTCATCTCGGTAACATCGAGCAACTTGAAAATACCTAGAATTGAAAACAGTGTTAACTCGGGGACGACTGCAGGAAGACACATGCTTTATTATTATTATTATTATTGACTGGAAAGGTAGATCAGATTTGTGGAAAAGAGAAGAAACAGAAACAAAGATCTTCCACCTGCTGGTTCACTCCTCAAGTGGCCACAACGGCCAGAGAGCCCATCCGAAGCCAGGAGCTTCTCCAGGTCCCCCACGCGGGTGCAGACTCCCAAGGCTTTGGGCCGTCCCCTACTGCTTTCCCAGGCCACAGCAGAGAGCTTGGTGGGAAGTGGGGCAGCGGGATGTGAAGTGACACCCACAGGGGATTCCAGGGCTTGCAAGGTGAGGATTTCGCCCCCAGGCTCCCACGCCAGGCCCCAGGGTATTTTGTAAGTAACCTCTGAAGTTACTTAGTTCTCTAATGTTAGGGAGCCAGAGGCTGCCTGCTTCCTCTCACCTGTCAAAACCGCCGATCATCAGAAGCTGCTTAAACTGCTGGGGACTCTGAGGGAGGGAATAAAACCTTCCGGGTTCCCTGGATGGCACTAAAAATTCTTTGGCACCCTTCCAAAGAGAGCCGGGGAGAAGAGAGGCATCATTAAAAACAAAAAGAAACAAGGTATAATTGTATAACACCTTATCAAGGAAGTTAATGAAACAAAAGTTCTCAAAACAGAGAGAATTTGTTACTCATGAGTCACTCCCACACACTGATGACTCGCACCTAACAGCCTTTAAAAACTGTTTGCATACAGTTGGTATTAAATGTACGCTTGTTGAACTGAATTCCCAATTCTGTTATTGACTGACTTTTGTGCATTTCCTATACAACAACACTGCTTCTCTAAGTCAAGTGGGAACTTTGTTAGTGAAGACGGGGTCTGGGTGGAAGGAGTTACTCCTCAGTGAGTTGTACCTCTAAACATCCAGGCAAAGGAAACTCACGGGAGACAAAGGATTAGGACTAAAAATAATGACACATGCTGTTCACAACTTCTAAAAAAAAAAAGAATCTAGTTATTTTGATCATAATGGAGCAACAAATAAGATAAAAATAAAAGTGCACTAAGTGAATAAAAAGGCAAAGTGGTCCAGTTTCAAAACTAGTAGCACATGATTACCAGGCCGAGGGAACATACATACCCCCGGGGTCCTCTTGAACAGTGTCGGAGTTTCTACATCTACAAATCCTAAAAAGAAACATCAGAATTTAACAGACAAGGATTTGGAATTAGCCAAATAGGACAACTACAATATAGGAATTCTGGTTGAAATAAACTGTCAATCCCGTGGGTGTGTTCTACGGATCTAAGGAGCGAGCTAACAGCTTCTTGTGGAATCCTACTGTGCTCATAGAGCTGATAAACTTTGGAAATAATTCTAAACTGTTCCATAGGTCCTTGTCTACTGAACTATTCTGACTTCTTAGATACTCTGCGAGTATAGCAAAAAACCCACGGCAGGAAAACAGAAAACCCAGGCCCAACTGAGATGCTTAGTTTAATTCACAGGCTTTTTCGGAGCGCCCAACAAATCACGTATAAGCAAAATGAACAAGAGACAAATAAAGAGCAACAAACAAGGGGCCTTCTTACTTTGAAACGTGACAGGGAGCACGCCAAGCAGGCACGGGCACTGCTGCCTCGCCGATGGGACCCAAGGGGCAGCAGGTGCCTCAGCTACACTCGGGGCAGGACAAGCCCTCCCTCACCGGATCTTAGCCGTTTCCTTCACAAGCTGCTCTCCACGGGTCAATTCTGATCTTCCGGGGACAATACCCGAGCCACGGGCGCCCAGGAGGCTCTGCAGAGGCGCAGGGGCGCAGCTGCGGGGTGGCCGGCTCTTCCCTCACCGTGCAGGTTACACAGGTACTCCCGCATCTTCATGACGAGCTGCGACCTCAGGCGCAGGTTGTGCTGCATCTGCGAGCTGCGCAGGTCCAGGTAGCGGTACCGCAGGCGGAGCGCTTCCGTCTTCTACGCAAAGCGACAGAGAAACGTGCTTAGAAATGCTGCTTGAATTCTGCAGAACTTTCGCGGGGTCTCCAGCCTGTATGGGTAAGGGACACGAAGGCAGGCCGCTGCCATGTGCGCCCGCAGTCCCCCGTCAGCTTCAGCAGTAACATTTGCTGTTACTACAGATTCTACATGGTTTACTATCCATTATTATTACCATCACCTTTCCCTGACTGAAATTTACCTACGTTACTAAACATTTACCCATTCATTAAAGTTCATAGTTCAGCCTTGAAAAAAAAAATCATATAATCCAAAGACCTTTGAAAACAACGCTGAGTTTATCACCTGAATGGATGCTGACACCTCAACTTACCTGGGGAAATATGCATCAGTGCTGTAACTCTACACTTTTCCTAATGAAAAGGATCATGTATCGGAAACTGACAGGTAAGACGAAGTGGCTGCATAGCTAATTCAATCATCCCTTATTAAATGCATCTACAAATGAAGTATACAAGTGTGTAACTGACAGAGCTGAAAACCATCTGTGTGTACTCAGTGCCGTGAGCTCCAGCTGCTAGGCTCTGACGCTGTGGCACAGTGGGTTAACTGCTTGTCTGCAAAGCTGGCACGCCACAGGGGTGCTGGTTGGGATCTCAGCTGCATTACCTGGGAAGGCAACGGAAGGTGGCCAAGTGCCTGGGCCCCTGCACCTAGGTGGGAGACCCTGATGAAGCTCGTGGCTTCGGCCCAGCCATCCCTGGCCACTGTGGCCAATTGGGTGGTGAATCAATGAATGAAGATTTTTGTCTCTCCCTCTTCGTAACACTGTCTTTCAAACACACACACACACACACACACACACACCTTTTTTTTTTTTTAAGGAAGGCCCTAACCAGTTGGGAATAAGAGTAAAAAGAGAGTAAATAGACTCCCTTATGCCACTTGGTCATTTCAAAGCCAGATACGAATCTTATTTCAAAATAAAAAGCAGCAACCAAAAAAACTCAAATAAGTCAACTGTTCAAGTCTTAATTCCACACAGAATCAAATTCCAACCTGTCTGAAAAAAACACTCCAGGTAAGGAGAATGGCACGGTGCCTATCCCCGGGGGGGCCTCGTCTGCGCACACAGGTTCGAGTCTGGGTGTCAGCTCCTGCTAACGTGCACCCTGCCAAGCAGCAAGGCAGCCTCACTGGCTTCCTGCCATCTACAGGGGAGAGCTGGATTGGGCTGTCCTGGGTCTGACCACGCCCAGCTCTGGCAACTGTGGGCATTTGAAAAGTGAGCCAGCGGGTGGGAGAACTCTCTCCCTATCTCTGTCTCAAATTAAAAAAACAAGATACCACAAAAACTTAACGACTGCCACCACATTAGAACCTCACACCAGGGGACGTTTGGGGCAGGGGTTAAGCTGCCCCCGTCCCGGAGGCCCCACCGAGTCCTGGGTCCGCTCCCAGGGCAGCCTCTGCTGCCGTACACCCTGGCTGGCAGGTGCTGTCACAGCTGCCCAGGTGGGAGACGGAGCCCGGGGCCACCACGCTCCGCGCCAGCTGCTGTGCGCACGCGGGCAGTCAGTGGTGAATGACTCATCTCCCTCTACTGTTCTGCTTTCTAAGTAAATCAGTCATTTTATAACAATGGCGGACCGAGGGCCAGCACTGTGGCACAGCGAGTAAAGCCACTGCCTGCCACGTTCACTCCCGGGAGCCCACAAGGGTGCTGGCCACGCAGCTGAACAAACAAAAACAATGCAGAATCAGAACAATCCATGACACTGCTGTAATGAAAGGTTTAACTTTATAGAAGAAACTCTGAAATACTTTACTGGCTATCAACATTTTTCATATACTCCTTTTTGATTAAAAACAGAGATGGAGGTACCTTCACAAAGTCCTTAATTTCGAAGGGCAGCTTCTTGCAGGAGTTCAGAATTTCAGCTGTTTTAACTTTGATTTCAATCTCACCTGTTGGCATTTTCTTTGGAGAAAGAAAAAAAAAGTTAAAAACGATTTGTCAGGACATGAGGACAACTCAGATTCTAAAGCCAATTGTAGACTGCAGTCTGACGGTGTGTCATTACAAGACGGACTTGCAGCAATGACTGCCATTCTCACGTACCCACAAATGTCAGCACGTGTCTGTCAGCACCAAGAATTGCCTTGGCCTGGGGTTAGGCAGGTGTGTGTCTGCAGCGAAGATTCTGGAGTGTGTAGTTCCACGTGTAGAACGCCCCCAGGTAAGCCCGACGGCCAGCAGCGTCCCATCTGCCCGTGCACAGCACAGGTGCACGCCGACGGAGCTGCGGCCGGTGCTCTGGTACTAACCGGGTTCTCTTGTCCTGGAGGCCGGGGAATGACTGTCCCAGACACCCGCACCACGGACTCCACGGGGGCTTCACACAAAACCTTCTTCACTGAGGCAGCCGACTGCAGGGGGGGAAGCGCAAGGCAAGCAGTGAGGCCGCAGACAGTCACACACACTCGCAGCACACCGAGAGTCCTAACTCAGGAAGTCCTGGGTTACCCAGGACCATACGACAAGACTGGTACCGTGCACCTCCTCTGCGCCAAGTAACACAGCAGGTAAAGCTATAATGCCAGAGTTCCTAGGGAAACGAGCACCATCACTAACGCAAATACACATTCGTTTCGGACAGACATTAGAAGCCACTGTCACTTGCACGAGTCCGGATCAGTTCACTCTAGCAGCGGCCCTGGGGCGCAGGCAGTGTGCGGGGCGGGCCGCTGTGCCGCGCCGGGGTCCTGCAGAGGTCGCCCCTTTCGTTTCTTTGACCAGTTAAGACCTCAGTGAGTCACATCTCAGGGATATAAACATTTGCAAAAATTAACACAACCCAAATCAACACTGCCAATGAGCCACAGGGATCTGTTTTTAAAAATATTTTGCCATGTGCTCACTTCAGCAGCACAAATATTAAAAATATTTTGTCACTTTAATTAAAAAAAATTTTTTTAAGTTTTTAACAGATTCAATGTGATATACAGATGCAATTTTTTAATATACTTTTTTATTTTAAAAGATTTATTTATTTTTATTGGAAAGTCAGATATATAGAGAGGAAGATCTTCCATTCTGTTTCACTCCCCAAATGGCCGCAAAGGCGAAGCTGCACTGATCCAGAGCCAGGAGCTTCTTTCAGCTCTCACACACCAGTGCAGGGTTCCAAGGCTTTGGGCCATTCTCGACTGCTTTCCCAGGCCACAAGCAGGGAGCTGGATGGGAAGTGGGGTGGCTGGAATTAGAACCAGAGCCCATATGGGATCCTGGCACAATCAAGGAGAGGACTTTAGCTACCAGGCTACCGCAATGGGCTTGGAAAGAAAAATTTTAAAGAAAAAACAATAACAAAAAACTACCCTTCTATACAGTTTGCGTAGTTCTAATTCACACTTCTCTACCTATTCCATTTCCTTTTCTGTACATTTTGTGTTCATGTTCTGGGCTCACAATTCTCCCGAGGCTTTGGTCTTTCCTCCTTTAAGGCAGTCTTATCAGGGTCAGATTAGCCTGCCATCCGTCATGTGTTACAAGTAAGCCTTTCTCTAAGCATCTTCACACGGCTTATGGTAGTTTTCAGTTCTCAAAAATAAACTTTGGAATTTAAACCTTCAAGCGTACTAAACCACTTAGCTCATCCGACTAGTAATGTCATATGTGATTTTAGCTGACAGTAGTAAACTTTCCTTACCTCATCCTGGGGAATGACAACTTGTACCAGTCCATAGGAATCTCTCAGGACCAGGAAGAGATTTTGTCTGATAAATGGGTGGAAAAAAAAGAAAAATAAACCTTTTAGAATAAAACCTCTGAGCTCAGAGTAAGCACTCAGTTTAGTTATGAAAGTGACTGCATCCGAGCTCCATTTCCAGCTGTGACCCCTGACCCTGGCGTCGCAACAACTGGGAGGCAGTGGTGCTTGCTCAGGAAACCAGGTGCATGCCACCACCTCGGAGGGCAGCACCGAGCCCAGGGCCCACATGGGACACAGGGGCAGGACCTGGGCACCGCCGCGGCAGGGGCACTCCACTGCTCTCTGTCCTCTCCCTCGAGCCTGACTAGTGATACGGCTTACCAGCGTTAGGCAGCTGGATGGAAAAGACTGTTTCAATGGCTTAAGATTTTATGAGAGGGCCCGGCGATGTGGCCTAGCGGCTAAAGTCCTCGCCTTGAATGAGCAGGGATCCCACACTGGTTCTAATCCCAGCGGCCCTGCTTCCCATCAGCTCCCTGCTTGTGGCCTGGGAAAGCAGTCGAGGACGGCCCAAAGCCTTGAGACCCTGCACCTGCG
Organism: Ochotona curzoniae; assembly: GCF_017591425.1. NCBI lineage: Eukaryota > Metazoa > Chordata > Mammalia > Lagomorpha > Ochotonidae > Ochotona > Ochotona curzoniae. The sequence continues at coordinate 1,770,445 of NW_024466129.1, read as the reverse complement.
TGGGAGACCAGGAAGAGGCTCCTGGCTCCTGATTGGCGCAGCACCAGCTATTGCGGCCACTTGGGGAGTGAATCATTGGATGGAAGATATTTCTCTCTGTCTCTCCTCCTCTCTCTCTATATTTGACTTTTCAATAAAAATAAATAAGTCTTTAAAAAAGATACATATTCCAGGAGAGCTCCATCATGAAAACTTCCCGGAAGTCCCACTATTTTAGCTTTAACCGACATTTCTTACAGAAAGCCCCCCTCACACTTTGGGTTCAGGAACCAAAATCACAGATCTGTGAGGCAACAGCCATTCCCACAGGTCAGGAGGGTCACACGAGCCACGCGTCTTGGAATCTCTTGAGTTCATATTAATGCCTTACTCAGGTACGTTCTAGAATACCGAAATGACCTACACCAAACAACGGGCTCTGACTGCCAGGAACCACATTCTTAGGCTTCTTTTCTTTCTACATTCAGAAGAAAGGAAGCTGCTTCCCTCCGTGCTGCTACACCCAAGCAGCCGGCTCACGGGCCCATTCCCAACTTCCGGTGACAGGAACTTTTCTAACTTAGCCAGGCGGCACCGTCTCACTCTGCTGGGCGACAGCGCCGACACAGCCTCCCACTGGCAGCCTCCTGATTTTGGCATCCACAGACGCTACTCCTACTTTCTGCAAATGACACCAGTGGAGTCTTTCAAAACAAGAACGAACCTGAAAATTCAGTGACTCCTGACAGTCCTACACAAGTCGCTCACACCTTTGGCTGCGTGTGAGCTGGAACAGCCCTGGAACGACACGCCATGCATCCCTCAGCCATGTGCCTCGACTTACCGCCGGTGCTGAATCCACCCACACAGGGTGACGTCTTGGCCCAGGTGAGAAGAGCGCAGCTCCCCACACGTGTTGGTCCGAGCGGTAAAGCTGTTCAACTCTAAAGGGAGGGAGAGAGAGGAGGCTTCAAGGCACTATTAGAATCAGCGGCTTCCTGAGAAAGAACGCCAAGGCCCAACGCCATGGATACAGTGACAGAGCGTGGCATCAGAGCCACCCACTCACTGCTCAAGTCCCCGGGCAATGTCACAAGGCCAGTGGGGACTCCTCTCATTGCACACTTTCGCCAGTTTGTGGTTCATCTCACGTTTGCGTTGACTGCACATCCCAATGATCTATTTTTAAATGCTGCACAGTTCTTCCTTTCGTGAGACGTGGTTCCAGGAATTATCACAGACTGATGCTGCAGCAACTGGCTTTAGTAAGAATCCAGTGTGTGTGACGGCCCCTTGCACACCGGAAAACACTGCGTTCCATTGTGTGAAGGGACTTTCTGGGTACACCGCCCTTGCCACCTACAAGCGGACTACATCTACGGGCGTGCCCCGCTGCCCTTGGCAGTTTAACCCTGCACTCTGAGGCAGGAGGGCATCGCGGCCGAGCTGGCCCTTGCAGGAGGCCCGGGGAGGGCAGGCACAGGTGCCGTGGTCACCTGGAGTTCTCCGGCCCGCACTCAGCGTCAGACTCCTGCGCAGAGAAGCCCATCCGACGGGTCTGCAGAGGGCCCTGCACAGCAGAGCGAGCCCAGAAGCCGAGCACATGTCGGCCGGCCAGCCGGGGCTCAGCAGGCAGCTCGCACACACCGCGCCAGGCGCCAGGGACCCCCGTCCACCATCCGCGTCCGAGTCCGGGAGCGCGACGACCCGCCTTTCGGGGATGGTCGGACCCCGCACGCTCCTTCTCAATGGTCACAAGGCTGCGGCCAGCAGCGCCCACACGGGCCCGACAAAGAGCCCGTCAGCCTTCCGCCGGCAGGCCCGGAAAACACGGCGCGGTAGCCTCGCCCTCACAGTCTCCCGCACACGGACGCGACCCCCCGGCCCACGCGTGCCCTTCCCCTCCGTCCACCCAGCGCCCCACTTGGACGACGAGGGCCCTCGGCCAATCACAACGGAGGACGAGCCGCCATGCGTACTGCTGGCGGAAACCTGGAGGCGCGGCTTCGCGGCGCTCGGAAGCGGCAGCCCCGCGCCGCGCGGAGAGGAGCGGCGCGGAGGATGCTTAGGTCGCCGGGCCTTGCCCTCAGTCAAAATGGCGACTTCAGCTGTTTCCTTGACCGGGACTCGGCGGCTCGCCAGAGAGGTTTCCTGCGTCGGACCGCGGAGCGAGTCGGGAAACCATTTTAAATTTAGGAGGCGGCCGGCCGCCGGTTTGCCGCTTCTCCAAGGCGGGACTTTAGAGCCGCTTCTGGGCCCTGTGCGGAAGCTTGAGCGGCGGCGGAGAGGGGCGAGGCCTTGCTGCTCCCGCTCCGCTGGGGTGCGGGTGGCCTCCCCGGCAGCGGTGTCCTCCCCCGAGCTGCCCGGGGAGCCGAGGTGGGCTGGACAGGTGGCCGGGAGGGCGAGCGGTGAACGCGGCATGGGGGACGGCGCCCACACGGCCTGCCGCTGGTAAGCTGCTTTCGGCCGGGCTGCGCGGTGGTCCCGACGGTGCGTGGGTGTGGGCGCGGAGGGCTCGGCGCTGCTCTGGGGCTCAGCCGCCCCTGGACGTGAGGCCGTCCCCCCGACCCCCGGCCCTGGAAGTGAGGCCGTGCCCCCGACCCCCGGCCCCGGACGTGAGGCCGTCCCCCCGACCCCCGCCCCTGGACGTGAGGCCGTCTCCCCGACCCCCGGCCCCGGACGTGAGGCCGTGCCCCCGACCCCCGCCCCTGGACGTGAGGCCGTGCCCCCGACCCCCGGCCCCGGACGTGAGGCCGTCCCCCAGACCCCCGCCCCTGGAAGTGAGGCCGACCCCCCCCCCCCGCCCCCCGGCCCCGGACGTGAGGCCGTCCCCCCGACCCCCGCCCCTGGACGTGAGGCCGTCCCCCCGACCCCGCCCCTGGACGTGAGGCCGTGCCCCCCCCCCCGACCCCGCCCCTGGACGTGAGGCCGTGCCCCCTCCCCGGGCGGTGAAGATACAAGGTAGCAGGAAGTTGAGGGTGGGAGCTGGCTTGATGGAGGGTTGGGGGCGTGCGGGTGGGCGCCGGGCAGGGGGCAGGCACTCAGCCGGGGGTCTGGCCTTGGTCTCCGCCGTGCTGAGTGAGGGCGACGGCCTGGTGGGTCTTCGTGAGGCCCCGGGCGTACACCTGACTCCAGGACATTGGTCTCAAACAGAATGAAGCGAACTGGAGGGAAACTGTGTATTTGCTTATTCGTGTTGAGAATGCCGGAGTGGGTTTGGCAGAGGGAGAAGAGGGGCCCTTGGGAGAGAGGTTGGAGATGATGGGATTGTGTCTTCCGTTTGTATTCTTCCTGCCGCGGTCCCGTAGGGTCCACTGCCCGTGCAGTGTTACAGTGCGGGCCTTCAGCAGGCGCTTGAGTGCGTCCTGACCTGGGAGGGAGACAGTGCTGGGAAGGGGGGTAAGTAGCTGCACGTTAGTCCGCGTCTCCCGTGAGCTCGCATTTTATGTAGGGATTCTAAAGGAGGGGCGTGGTGCCCGAGGGAGGCTGCGGCGAACTGGGGAACACAGGAGCTTTGCAAAGCAAGTGGGAGGGCCCCTCAGAGTGGGCCGAGGAGCAGCGGGGCGCTGGTGTCATGACGGGGTGTGCCCCTAACTTCCCGATGGTTGAGTCTGGAGTGAGTATGTGCCATTTGCGTCTTCAAGGCGCGGGTTAACCTCAGTGTCACACACTGCGGTCACGTGTTTTCTCCAGCCAGTCCCCCTCTCCTCGCTGTCATCTTTGGCTTTCTAGATTTGTTGCTTCGCTAGACTTTCATGTACTTTTGGTAACTTATAACATTTCTCTTTTAGGGACTCAAGGTTAGTGGGGTTTATTTTCCTTGAAATTGATCCCTATTTCAAATGCAGCCTGTAATTCTGCCTGGGATTTCCTTTCAGTTAGGTAATTCAGCATACACGGAGAGCAATGTCAGGGTTACAGAGGGGGGACAGCGATCTTGCATGTGTTAGTTCACTCCCCAAGTGGCCGTTGCGAGCAGGGGCTGCTTCCAAGCCAGGAGCCAGGAGCCTCTTCTAGGTCTCCCTTGTGGGTGCAGGGTCCCAAGGCTTTGGCCCGTCCTGTACTGTTTTCACAGGCCTGTAGCAGGAAGCTGGACTGGAAATGGAGCAGCCTGGGTATGCACAGGCACCTGTAACAGAATCCTGGCTGTGCAGGCAGCAGCTTTCCGTGCTATGCCACAGCGCCTCTGACCCCCAGGGTCCACTGTTTCCAGTGTGGGTTTGGGGGTGTGCGGGGCGCTGGTGCCTCGGCTGCACTCCCCGCAGTGTCCACTGTTTCCAGTGTGGGTTTGGGGGTGTGCGGGGCGCTAGTGCCTCGGCTGCACTCCCCGCAGTGTCCACTGTTTCCAGTGTGGGTTTGGGGGTGTGCGGGGCAGTGGTGCCTCAGCTGCACTCCCCACAGTGTCCACTGTTTCCAGTGTGGTTTTGGGGTGTGCGGGGCAGTGGTGCTGGTGAGGCCAGTGTGTTGGAGTGCTGGTTTAAGTCCTGAGTGTTCTGCTGCTGCTTTTTTTTTTAAGATTTACTTACTTCAAAACTAGAGTTAGAGAGAGAGAGATTGTACCTGCTACCTCACTATCAGATGGCAGCAGCTGTTGGGGTTGCAAAGCCAGGAACCTTATCTGAGCTTCCCACATGAGTGCGAAGGCTCAGGCACTTGGGCCGTCTGCTGCTGCTTTCCTGGCTGCGTTAGCAGGCAGCTGGGTAAGAAGTGGGGCTGCCAGGACTCGAACCAGTGCCCACATGAAACGCCTGCCTCCCAGCTAGCTGTGTGAAGGTTTTATTTTATTTTTATCACAAAGTCAGATGTATAGAGAGGAGGAGAGACAGAGAGAGAGGAAGATCTTCCGTCCAGTGATTCACTCCCCAGGTGATTGCAACAGCCGGTGCTGCGCCGATCCAAAGCCAGGAGCCAGGAGCCTAGAGCCTCTTCTAGATCTCCCTGGTGGGTGCAGGGTCCCAAAGCTTTGGGCCATCCTCAACTGCTTTCCCAGGCCACAAGCAGGGAGCTGATGGGAAGTGGAGCTGCCGGGATTAGAACCGGCGGCCATATGGGATCCTGGCGTGTTTAAGGAGAGGACTTTAGCGCCGGGCCCACAGGTGGCTGTTTGAACTGTCATGCCACAGTGTTTGCCACTGGGTGGGAAATGAGCTCATGCCTGTATGGATGGAACATGCTGGCCCTCAAATGTGACTTTTACTTCGAAACTCTTTTTAAAAAGAGTATGTGTTGGGAATAATTACAATTTTTAAGTGACAATTCTTGGGCCTAGCGCGATAGCATAGTCTCACCTAGAGAAATGCAAAGTGTAGTTTCAGGGACGCAGATCAAACGTACCCTGAAGGCAGGCCATGCCTGACTGGGCTGTGGTACCCACTGGCACACACAACCCAGGTGGCAGGCTGGGTAGGGAACTGCAGCGACTGCCCTGCTGAGGCCGTTGCGTCTGCTGGTGAGTGTGAGAGCTGGGGCACCTAAGCTGGGCTGGGGTACTGCACCTCTGGCACATGTGAGAACCAGGAGAGGAGGGCGGCCAGGCTGGCAGGTGCTGGGGCTGGGTGAGAGTTCATGTCAAGCTGGGCCACCACTTGCCTGCTAAGTGTAAGATTAGGGCTAAGAGCAGGCCTGGTAGGGGAACTGTGGGCACTCCCCTACTAGTCTACAGCTCCTGTTGGTGGGCACAAGAGCCATGGCTGGGAGTGGGCCCTGGGCAAGGCACCGGCACCTGTCAGCATACGCGTGAGCCAGGGCTGGGGGCAGGTTGGGCTGAGCTAAACTGTAGCACCCACGGGCTTACATGAGAGCCAGATGGGATGCGAGGCTAGGATGCAGCACATGGTGGCATGCACAGAAGCCAGGGCTGAGGACAGGCCTGGTGGTGGTCATTAGCGATTGCCCCAGCTAGGCCGCAGTGCCCACTGGTGTGTATGAGGACTGAGCCTGTGGCAGGCTGGGCTGGGCTGGGCTGCAGCACCTGCTGGTTCACAGAGAGATGGGATGGAGGAGAAACTGACTAGGCAGCTACATCCACCAGTGTATGCACTGGCTGCTGCAAGTGATGGACCAAACCTGACCCTGCACTGGCTGGTGCACAGGAGTCACGGCTGAGGTCACCCCAGAGGTGTCCTAGGGGACTCCCCAACTAGATGGCTGGATTCAAACCCTGGGCAGAGAGGGCATCACAAGATATGTGGTCTGACCTTGGAGTACATGTGTCGGGACTGGACCTCCTCAGCTGCTGATGCCTGTGCAGTGGACAGCATGCCCAGCTGCACACGGGGACATGGTACCCAGCTCACCTAGGCTGCGGGGCATGTCAGGTGCCGAGGATGGAAAGGCCAGGGCTTTGCCAGCTGAGGTTAGCCGTCAGTGACTGCGTCTGTGGCTGCACTGAGGTGGACTTGGTCAGCCAGTAGACCTTGGAAAGATTTTCTCAACCCTGGTTCAGCGAAGCCAGTGGCATCTCAGCTATCAGAAGCGATCAGATCACAGCCTCACAACACTCCTTCCCACGTCGTGGCCTCTGAGGTGTCGTCACAGGACCATCCCCGACCCCGGGTGCTGATGTAGCCTGACAGAAAGCAGAGGCCTCCCCCTTCTCCCCCGGTGGGCACAGGAGCAAAAAGAAAAGAACTGCGACATTTATGACATCAGCCTTCGCCCATGTGTAGACCCTCCCCATCTGCTTGCGGACTCGTGTGGGCATGCGTCCCCCTCAACTGTGTAAACAACAAAAATAACAGATCTTGACTAGTACAAGGCAGCGTGCAAACACGGGCCACATGATATTCCTGCGAGGGATTGAGGATAGCTCATTTGGCTAGACACAGTGTGCACACCCCCTCAGCCTGCTGGCCAGAGTGAGCCCAACACAAATAGAGGGTGTCGCATGGCAAAGGGTTGTCAAGCCCCAAGCGGCTGAGAAGACCAACTCTAAGGATGCTCTTGGGGTGCAAGGTCAGAGGGTCACCTCCGTTAGGGAATCTGCCTGCATGGAGAGGGAGACTAACAGGGCTCTGAAGATGGTGAATCATACAAAGCCTGGAGTGTGTAGAGGGGGTCAGGGTTGCTCTTGTCACTGTAAGACTGGTGCACTGTGGTAGGGCAGGCAGCTGGGTCAGGGTCCCGAGCTCAGAAGCCACTCCCCCACCACCTGGGTGCTCCCTGCTGCCCACCTGGGGTGCTCACCTGTCATCCCTGGAAGCTGAGAGAAGGCGGTATCGTACTGTTGTGTAGCCACTCCCCTCATAAGCCCCCAGAAAGGCCCCTGATCAGGAGGGGCTCACTCTTAATTGTGGCCACTCTGGCACTTGACTCCAGGAGAGGCAAGGCCTAGCAGTAGTGGAATGTGGGCAGAGAAGCCAGGGAAAGTGTCGGAGTCCAGCTCCAGCTGAGTTCAGAACTCGCGAAGGGTGCGTGGATGAGGCGCAAAGAGCAAAGAAAGAGACAGACCACTAGGACTTTGTGATCATAATGGACGACGCACAAAAGCTGTCCGCTTTGTTTATACAAATCAGTCAAATTCTGGCTCAGACTTTTTACGTCATGACCAAGTGGGTGTTTCTAAGGATAATTCTGCCATTAGTTTTACCTAGAAACAATAGAAGTTCCTGCTAACATTACCTAGAATTTCCTGCTACGATTCTTATCCTACAATGCAATCTTGTACCACAAAGAAAAGGGGAGTCTAAAGAATGAGGAAAGAATGAAGGCCTAAATGTAGATCCCTTGATTAGCATAGGCTCAATGGGGACAGCCAAGACAGTAGGAATGATAAAGGGCCCCATTTGAGATCCCTTGATTAGCATGGGCTCAATGGGGACAGCCAAGACAGTAGGAATGATAAAGGGCCCCATTTGAGATCCCTTGATTAGCATAGGCTCAATGGGGACAGCCAAGACAGTAGGAATGATAAAGGGCCCCATTTGAGATCCCTTGATTAGCATGGGCTCAATGGGGACAGCCAAGACAGTAGGAATGATAAAGGGCCCCATTTGCAAGACGTTGACCTCCAAGCTCAGGCTGAGCAAAAGGTTAACCTCGCAGTAGCAAATGTCAGGATGGATTAGAATTCTTCCGCAGGGTGGTCCAGTGTCCATGCAAAAGAAGGTGGAGTTGCATTCAGGTGGTTGTAGAGACATCCGCTGGGTGGGCCCTGCCGAACAGCGGGAAATTCCTTGCGGCCCTGCCTGCAAAGGAACACTCTTCACCCCCTCACGTCCCCCACATCTACTGCAGGGACCCCAACAGGAAAGGTGAATGTCTGCAGCTTTGTGAGTGTGTCCAGGTTGTTCGTTGCATGTCTCTTAGGGAAGCTGGGACATAGGTCTTCTGTCTAATGGATAGACTTGGGGTAGTGACCATTTGTTCCTCTTGGGGTTAGGATTGACTGCATTGCCACATGGACTTGTTTGGACTTGTCTGGCGTGATCTCGCTTGCACCTCGCAGCATGCACAAGTAACTAAAGCTAGTTCGGAGCTTCTTTGTTTTGAAGAATGGGTTACTGCGGATGGGGAACCCTTAGTCATCATAATAAAAACATGGCTAAGGAAGCAGCTTTAGGAATAGACAGCGTGGAAGTGTATGTTATGGTTCGTGTTAAATGACAGTGGGGGACTACTTAAATAAGTTTAAGTGAATGTAGAAAATTGACAGGAATTTAGAAATGGGGTGGATAGCTTTTGGAAGGAATTTGATGTGCTTCTGAACATACTGATGGATTCTTAAGTGGTGCTAAGATAGTCAATGAGAAATGCAGAGCTTGGTTGAAAAGTCCAAGCTTGGAGCAAGGAGGAAGAGAGAAGAAAGGAGGAGGAATTTTGTAGTGACGTTGTCAGCATGAATTAACTTTGATTTTTTCTTTGACTGTAGACTATGGATCCTTGTGATGGTGCAGAATCGGAGCCTCAACAATGCCCGTCCTTGGATCTTAAAGGTGGCTGCCCAGGCGCCACGCCTCTGCAGAGGCGGCTGGAGTCGGTGAGGAGGCAGTCCGCCCCGTGTGTGCCGCCCACGCCGCGCAGGAGGATCCCCCAGTGCTCGCAGCTGCAGGTGCGTGCGCCTCCCCAGCCAGTGCTGCTGAACGACAGGGTGAAGGCTTGTCGCGCTTGCTAGTATTTGTAGGATCTTAGCACTGTGGCTGCTAAAAATGACAGTCAAAACATTTCACACTGCGGCATTCTCTCTCTTATGTTATTTAGCCTTCTTTAATATAGGCCATTTTCAGAGTGTCTTGTACAACATTGACGCTTTTGAAGAATATAGCCCCCCCTCTGTCCTTTTGTGTTTGCCTGACGGCTCCTGTGATTAGGTTGGCGTTGTGCGTTCTGGGCCGGAACCCCGCAGGAGTGTTGAGCGCTTCACAGCTGGCGTTGGAAGCACAGGGGAAATGCTGCTCTTAGCAATTTGGATTTATTTCCATTTTATGTCAAAGGCAGAGAGAGGCCATCAGTCAGTTTTTGACTTGCTCATACAGTAGTTAGAGATGGCCACACAGGAGCCAGGAGCTGGTTTCAGGACGCTGGGTTGTAGCAGCCCAGGTCCTTGAGCCATCTCCTGCCACCCAGGAAACAGAACCGGGCACTCCTGCGTGGGTTGTGGGTGTCCCAGGCGGTGCTGGATGGCCGTGCCGGAGGCCTGCCCTGCTGCGTGCTGCCCGGTGCCACTTTGTGTAAATATTGTGTTTTCCCGTTGGTAACTGATGGGCAGCCTGCAGGCAGACAGCTCCCAGCCAAGGCACATACCCTGATCATTTCTCCCGAAACAGCGTCTGTCGGTCACTCCCCTCATCCCACCTTCAGCACTCACTGTGTTTAGCAGCGCCTCTTGGCATCCTATTTTAAGCCCTCCATTTATTTTCTTATTTATTATTGGTAAAGATTCATAAATTCCTAATTTTAAAGTGTCTGTAATTCATTACTAAGTTATTTCGAGGTGCACTTTTTTTTTCTTTTTAAGATTTATTTATTTTACCTGAAAGGCAGGTTTACAGAGAAAGGAGAGGCAGGATCTTCCAGCTGCTGATTCACTCCCCAGATGTAGCAGCCAGAGTAGGTGGGCCAAGCCAGAAGCCTGGAGCATCCTCCGGGTCTCCCACGTGGGTGCAGGGTCCCAAGGACCTGGGTCAGCATTTGCTGCTTTGCAGACACGTTACTGGGAGCTAGATCGGAAGTGGAGCAGCTGGAATTTGAACTGGTGCACATATGGGAGACCAGCACTCCAGATAGAGGTTTATCCTGTGTTACGATGCCAGCCCTATTTTGAAGCTTAAATTGTGCCAGATTTGCCTGAGAGCAGCACACGCCAGTGGAATCCCAGGAAAACTTTACCGAAAGGGATTACTTTAGTGATCTTTAATCTTACTGAATCAGAAAATATAATTCTATTCAATGCAAATTTGATGTATGATTTGGTGTTAATTACTAAGAGCCTGGCTGATCGTCACCAATCACCCATACATTCATTGCAGCTTCTTTCATTATTATTGGAACGGAAGATTTACAGAGAGGTGCACCTTCCGTCTGCTGGTTCACTCCCCAAGTGGCCACAGCGACTGGAGCTGAGCCGACCTGCAGCCAGGAGCCTCTTCCGGGTCTCCCACGCGGGTGCAGCGTCCCAAAGCTTTGGGCCGTGCTCAACTGCTTTCCCAGGCCACAAGCAGGGAGCTGGATGGGAAGTGGGGCTGCGGGATACAAAACGGTGCCCATTTGGGATCCCGGCAAGTGCAAGGTGAGGACTTTAGCCTGGCCTGGCCCTGCTTCTTTCCTCTTACAATGTTTCTTAGCATATGAGATAGTTTTTACTTCTTTGTAACAACTTGCTCAAAGAAAAATTACTTGTGTGAATACTGAAAGTTATAATTCTTAGTAAGAAAAATAGAAAAAGAAATCATGTATGTTAAAGATTGCAATATCCAGTTCGGTACTTCCTCCGCCCTGGGTCATAAGTTCCCATGTGCCTTGACAGTTAAAAGAGAAAGTTTGTGATTTGAGCGGATGCAGGAGCCAGAGCAGACATTTTCATCAAGTTTACAGTTACAGTTAAACCTCCGCGAGATGGTTAGCTGGCCCTGTGAGACCAGCTAAGTCAGGAATACATAGGAAAGCTGTGGGGAAACTGAGCAGCCCGCGTGCGGACTTGGGGTACTCTACAGGGCAAGCGGCCCGCGTGTAGACTCAGGGTACCCTGCAGGGTGAGCGGCCCACGTGTAGACTCGGGGTACCCTGCAGGGTGAGCGGCCCGCGAGCGGACTCAGGATATTCCGCAAGGCCCACACTGGTCTGTTTTACAAGGCACCTGTGATTCAAACAGTATAGCAAGATGTGTCCCAAGCATCCTTTCTTTAAAAAAAGGAAAAAAAATCTGTTGAATTAAGCATTGTGTTGTATAGTAAATTTACTGCCAAATAACATTTTAAATAATTCAGTTTAAACTAATCGGGCCCAGTGCAGTAGCCTAGTGGCTGAAGTCCTCAGTTGTATGTGCTAGGATCCCATGAGGGCGCTGGTTCCTATGCTGGCTGCTCTGCTTCCCTTCCCGCTCCCTGCTTGTGGCCTGGGAAGGCAGTGGAAGACAGCCCAGGGCTTTGGGACCCTGCACCCGTACGGGTGACCTGGAGGAAGTTCCTGGCTCCTGGCTCCTGGCTCTGGATCGGCTCAGCTCTGCTGTTGAGGCCACTTGGGGAGTGAACCATCAGATGGAAGATCTTCCTCTGTTTCTTCTTCTCTCTGTAAATCTGACTTTGCAATAAAAACAGATATGAAAAAACAGCCAAACTGGCCGTGTAAGGACTGGTCACTGCCTAGGGGTCGAGTGTCCCTTTCCGAGATGTTTAGTACTGGGGTGTATTTGCATGGGAGTGATTACATTGTTTTGGGGCCTCAAGTCTAAACATGAAATTAGCATGTTTTATATATATATATACACCTTGTACGGTTTGAGAGTAATTTTATCCACAGGTGTTAGAATCTCAGCCTTTTTTCTCTTTAAAGATTTGATTTATTCACTTGAAAGTCAGAGTCTTCGAGACAGAGAAGGCCAACCCTGGCTCACTGCTCACGTGCTCACAGTGCCTGGGACCGATGCAGCCTGTCACCCCGGGCCTCACCCCGACCCATCATGTGGATGGCAGGGCTCCATTAGCTGGGATTGGCTCAGAAGTGCAGCTGCCAGCCCCAGGCTGGTGCTCAAGCACGACGCTGGCATGGTGGGACGCTGGCATGGTGGGGCAGTGGCTCTTGACGCGGCCTCAGTGCTGAGCCTTCAACTTGCAATCTTTGCAATCTAAAGCAGCGTGTAAGTGTTCATTCAGTTTTTTTAAAAGATCTTTTTATTAATTGGAAAGTCAGATATACAAAGAGTAAGATCTTCCATCTAATGATTCACACCTCAAGTGGCTGCAATGACCAGAGCTGAACCCATCTGAAGTCGGGAGCCAGGAGTTTCTTGTATGTCTCTACGTGGGTTTAGAGTCCCAAGGCCTTGGGTTGTCTTCTACTGCCTTCCCAGGCCACGAGCAGGGAGTTGTATGGGAAACGGGGTCGCCGGGCTTTAGAACTGATACCATATGGAATCCCGGCGTGTGCAAGGCAAAGACTTTAGCCTAGGCTATCGTGCTGGGCCCTTTATTCAATTTTTATTACACACCTGTTTTAGATAGCACTGCTGTAGGAGATTGAGTGAAAAGACCGAATTCCTGTTCTTGTTAAACTCACACTGCAGGGATAGGCACAGCTGTGCGTGCGTTGGTTAAGGTGCACGGTGAATGATGTCAGCACCCCTGAAGCTGGTGTCCTGCGTGGGCACAGGTCGGAGCCCTGGCTGCCTCACTTGTGATGCAGCTTCTTACTAATGTCCTGCTGCTCGGGCCTCCACACTGACATGAGAGCCCTGGACGAGGCTCCTGGCTCCAGTCTGACCCAGCCCTGGATGCTATGGACATTTGGGGAGTGAACCAGCTGATGGAAGACCTCTCTCTTTATTTTTCCCTTTCAAATGAATTAAAAGGAGAAAGAATGAATGAAAAAAAAAAGAGAGAAGCCACCCTGGGGCTCCTGCATCTTTAATCTGGGTCCATGGGATTACGTCCCACTTGGGCTTGCGATCCACTGTCTGCTGAGGTACAGCTGGGAGGTGGAGCTGCTGGCTGAAGCACTTGGGATCCTGCTGGGCACGTGGGAGGCCTGGACGACACGCCAGGCTCCTGGCTCTGACCTGTGTGCACTGGGCGGAATGAAGCAGCAGCCAGAAGAGCTCTGATTGCCCTTGAAATAAACAAACTGAAAACCAAGCTCCCACTCTAATAGGGAAGATCGTATGTGACAAGTGTATGCTGTCGGGAATAATAAGCATCAGGGAGAAAAAGATCAGGGTGGAGGACCGTGACAAAGTCGGAGTGGGTGAGCATCCTCTTGGGTGACGTTGGAGTGGGTGAGCATCCTCTTGGGTGACGTTGGAGTGGGTGAGCATCCTCTTGGGTGACGTTGGAGTGGGTGAGCATCCTCTTGGGTGATGGAGTGGGTGAGCCATCCTCTTGGGTGACGTTGGAGTGGGTGAGCATCCTCTTGGGTGACGTTGGAGTGGGTGAGCATCCTCTTGGGTGATGGAGTGGGTGAGCATCCTCTTGGGTGACGTTGGAGTGGGAGAGGCATCCTCTTGGGTGACGTTGGAGTGGGTGAGCATCCTCTTGGGTGATGGAGTGGGTGAGCCATCCTCTTGGGTGACGTTGGAGTGGGTGAGCATCCTCTTGGGTGACGTTGGAGTGGGTGAGCATCCTCTTGGGTGATGGAGTGGGTGAGCATCCTCTTGGGTGACGTTGGAGTGGGTGAGCCATCCTCTTGGGTGACGTTGGAGTGGGTGAGCCATCCTCTTGGGTGACGTTGGAGTGGGTGAGCCATCCTCTTGGGTGATGGAGTGGGTGAGCATCCTCTTGGGTGACGTTGGAGTGGGTGAGCATCCTCTTGGGTGATGGAGTGGGTGAGCATCCTCTTGGGTGATGGAGTGGGTGAGCATCCTCTTGGGTGACGTTGGAGTGGGTGAGCATCCTCTTGGGTGATGGAGTGGGTGAGCCATCCTCTTGGGTGACGTTGGAGTGGGTGAGCATCCTCTTGGGTGACGTTGGAGTGGGTGAGCATCCTCTTGGGTGACGTTGGAGTGGGTGAGCATCCTCTTGGGTGACGTTGGAGTGGGTGAGCCATCCTCTTGGGTGACACTGGGCCAGGCCCTGAATGAAGGAGGAGCGTGGAAGAAGCGTGTCCCTTGGGTGAGGGACAGAGAGTGCTCGGGGCTGTTCAGAGACCTGCATAGCCCCCGTGAGCCCCAGTGGGAGTGGATTTGTGTTAGACACCGAAATGACTAGGATGGAATTCTTGCTAATATTTCCTAATTATCCAATGTCTTTTTTCTTGATGTTTTTTAGGAAAATGTTGATCCTCAAAAGGTTGCATTCCTTCTGCATAAACAGTGGACTTTATATAGTTTAACTCCCCTGTATAAATTTTCCTATTCTAATCTCAAGGAGTATTCTAGACTTCTGAATGCGTTTTTTACTACGGAAAAGCAAAAAGGACTTGCTGTGGAGGTGGGCGAAGACTTAAGCATCACCGTGACCTTCTCTACCCTGCTGGGAGTGAGAGGGACGCAGAGGGACCCTGACGCACTGCTTGTCCAGGTATCCAGTGCTGCCTGGCTTCCTTGGGACAGTCGGGAATGTCTTGCTTTGGAAATTGCCGTGGTATTGTCTTACTGTTTTTTAAACCCCAAAGTTGTTACTTTAGGCATTCATGTTTAACCAACTTCCGTTGGTTTTTTAAAGATTGATCTCATTGATTTGGAAGGCAGAGTCAGAGAGCGCGAAAGGTCTCCACCCACTGCTTCACTCCCCACGTGACCAACACGGCTAGGTCTGGGCTGGTGCTCAGCCACGAGGGAGGAGCTGGGTCTCCCACGTGGGTGCAGGAGCCCCAGCACTAGGCCGTGCCCCACTGCTGCCCTAGGCTGTTAGCAGGGGCTGGCTCAGAAGGGGAGAGCCAGGACCCAGACCAGTACCCATGCAGATGCCAGCATTGCGCACAGTGGCTTAACATGATATGCTACAGTGCCAGCCCACCAATTTTTTTAGAAAATGTTCAAGTGTGTGACTAAAATTTTGTTGCTTTTGCCTGGTGTGGTAGCCTACTGCCTAAAGTCCTCTCCTTGAATATGCTAGGATCCCTCCCATATGGATGTCGGTTCTAATCCAGTTCCTGCTTGGGGCCTGGGAAAGCAGTTGAGGACAGCACAAAGCTTTGGGACCCTGCACTGGCATGGGAGACCTGGAAGAGGCTCCTGGCTCCTGGTTCCTGACTCCTGGCTTCAGATTGGTGCAGCCCTGCCCGTTGCATCAATGGGGAGTGAATCAGCAGACAGAAGATCTTTCTCTCTGTTTTCCTCTTCTGTATATCTGACTGCAAGAAAAAAAAAAAAAACCTTAAATTTTTTTGTTGCTTTAAAAATTTTAGAAAATTGGGCCTGGTGGCGTGGCCTAGCGGCTAAAGTCCTCGCCTTGAATGCCCCGGGATCCCATATGGTGGCCGGTTCTAATCCTGGCAGCTCCACTTCCCATCCAGCTCCCTGCCTGTGGCCCGGGAAAGCAGTCCCGGATGGCCCAAAGCCTTGGGACCCTGCACCCATGTGGGATACCAGGAAAGAAGTTCCTGGATCCTGGCTTCAGATCGGCATAGCATCGGCCGTTGCGCTCACTTGGGGAGTGAATCATCAGACAGAAGATCTTCTCTGTCTCTCTCCTCTCTGTATATATGACTTCCGATAAAAATAAATAAATCTTTAAAAAAAATTTTAGAAAATATATTAAAGTACTGAAAACATTAAAACATTTTAACCATGTGTTGAAGGTGCGGGATCACAGCCCCCTGTGTGTCGGGGTGTGATGCTGACGGGGAGGGCTGTGGCACAGGCTGCTGCTGTGGTCACCTGCCTCAGCACCCAGGCCGAGACGGTCGTTGGAAGTCAGTTTGAACGTGTAGTTCACCTCTCTTTGTATCTGTAAGTCTTAAAATTGGGACTGTGTTGCTCAGTATTTTCACATTATGGCATTTTTACTACTATTGTAGATAATTACTCAAGCTACTAGATATTCTATAGTTTTGACGATTTTTCTGTAACCTTGTTTTTGGTAGAATTTTTAGAATTTTAGTAACAAAGAGGTGACATGATTGCTTACTGTGCCGGATCACGCAGAGTGACCCACGAGTGTGCTGGTGTGTCAGCCCTGTGGTGGCGCATAGTGCACCGGGCCATCTGCCTGTTGCATAACAGAGTGCATTGGCTTTTTCTTTTTTTTTTTTTTAGATTTATTTTAAATTTTTAAGATTTATTTTATCTTTATTGGAAAGTCAGATTTACGGAGAAGATGAGAAACAGTGAGGAAGATCTATCCAGTGATTCACTCCCCAAGTGACCTCAGTGGCGGTGCTGCACCGATCTGAAGCCAGGAGCCAGGAACTTCTTTCCAGGTCTCCCACGCGGGTGCAGGGTTCCAAGGCTTTGGGCCGTCCTCGACTGCTTTCCCAGGCCACTGGCAGGGGTTGGGATGGGAAGTGGGGCTACCAGGATTAGAACCGGTGCCCATATGGGATCCCGGGGCGTTCAAGGTGAGGACTTTAGCCGCTAGGCCACTGTGCTAGACCCAAGTGCATTTGTTTCATTTCTTATGATACCTTTTTCTCCTGTTTCTTCTGAGTTAAATATTTTTTCTTGTCTTCATGGAGCTCAGGAGAGGTCTGTGAAGGGGTCATTGATACAAGGACTGAGTTAAATGCTTTTTTTTTTTGAAGATTTGTTTTTATCGGAAGTCATATATACAGAGAGGAGGAGAGACAGAGGAAGATCTTCCGTCCGATTATTCGCTCCCCAAGTGACCTCAATGGCGATGCTGCACCAATCCGAAGCCAGGAGCCAGGAACTTCTTTCTGGGTTTCCCACACGGGTGCAGGGTCCCAAGGCTTTGAGCCGTCCTCAACTGCTTTCCCAGGCCACAAGCAGGGAGCTGGATGGGAAGTGGAGCTGCCGGGGTTAGAACTAGCACCCATAAGGGATCCCTGCATGTTCAGGATGAGGACTTTAGCCGCTAGGTCCAAGAGTTAAATAAACTTAATCATTGGTAAGGAAGGTAAACTCAGAAAGTTGGAAGGCATCATGTTTGTTCGTGCTTGTGTAGATCAGAGGCCAGTGAACTTTGACCTGTGCAGCCCCGTGTCACCTGCTGTCTGTACACAGGGGCTGCCGGGGCCGGTCCCTCGCACTGGGGTCATGTGGTCTGCCGCTGTTGGGGCTGCACGCAGAGTTGAGCAGTGCAGTGGAGACATACAGCCTGCAGAACCAAAGACAGGTGCCGCCTGGGCCTGGAGAGAGCGGCTGTGCTGCCCCCTGCTGTTGGCCGTGATATTGGCACTCTCACAGTGTTCTGGAAAGTGCAATTGAATACAGCAAAAAGCCATAGGTTATTAAACACGGTAGAGGTGTGTTATCTTAAAAAAAGAAATAGAACAAGGAAGAGCAAAAAGGAAGGAGGGGGTGAGCTGCCAAGGGTTATGATGCTTGATGAGATAAGTCATTTCTGGTCTGGCCTTCCTCTGTCTCTCTCCTCTCCGGCTTGCAGCTCTGCGCATGGTGTGCAGGCCCGGGTGGGAGGACAGACAGGGTCGAGGTTGTGAGCCCATTCTACTGGGACAGGCTGAACAAGTGTGTGTGTTTGTTCTTTAACGATTTACTTATCTATTGGAATATCAGATCTACAGACAGATCCAAAGATCCCCCACCCGCTGGTCCACTCCGGTGGCCTCGATGGCCGGGCTGAGCCCAGAGATCCCCCACCCGCTGGTCCACTCTGGTGGCCTCGATGGCCCGGCTGAGCGCATCCAAAGCCAGGAGCTTCTTCCAGGTCTCCCACGCGAGTGCCGAGTCCCAAGGCTTTGGACCGTCCTCAACTGCTTTCCCAGGCCACAAGCAGGGAGCTGGACGGGAAGTGGGGCTGCTGGGATATGAACTGGCACCCATATGGGATCCTGGTGCATGCAAGGCGAGGACTTTAGCCCCTAGGGTACCATGTCAGGAACAAGTTTTCTTTTCTGATGAATACTTTGCTGTTTCTAATATCAGGACACTGCTGCATTATGGAAGGAAAGGTGGGGGCAGGGGACTAATCACACTTTGTCAGCTGAAGTGGCTGATGGGGACAGTTTTGACATTGGCATGTCTTCAGGAAAGCAGAATTCTTGTGGGCCCTGCGCAGTGACTCTGTGGCTAAATCAATGTTAACAGGAGTCGGTTGATTGCATGGACATCAGTTGAATAGGATTCACCCATGAAAAGCAGAAATGACTATGGAGAAATGACTTCTATAAAGCCGTGAACTGAAAAAGGCAAACAGAAGGCTGGCAGCCTAGGTTACGTTGATAGCTGTACAGCCCGGGACCAGGCTGGCGAGGTAACCGCGTCCTCTTGGAAGAACCTCCGAGAAAGCTGGCAGGGAGGTGAGAGAGTCCGAGCCGTCTCGGAGCGACTGGCGGGGCGGACTTGGTGAGTGCAGAGGCCTTCATGTAGCTTAGGGACTTTCCCTGCAAAAATCAGGTTGGATTTGCTTTGTGTGAAGAACAAAGCAGGATAGGGCTGTAGAAAGCTTAACGCAGGAAATAAAATTCTTAAGTTTCTAGAAAGACTGGTCTTCTGAGTGAAGGAATTCAGGCACGCTGGATTTGGTGACCTTTCCAGTCCCTTCGGAAGCCGAGTAACTTATTCCCGGAATGTAGCATTTGATCATGTCAATAGGCATAACACTTTTTTAAAAAGTGATTTATTTCTTGTTTATTAGTATGAAAGCATGATAAGGAGGAATGAAGCAGATACCTGCTCCTGTCTCACTTGACCAGTGGCCGCAACTGCAGGGCTGGCAGGCCGCAGCCAGGAGCCCACGCCCCCTTCCAGGGTCGGCCGCAGCCGGGAGCCCGGGCCCCCTTCCAGGGTCGGCCGCAGCCGGGAGCCCGGGCCCCCTTCCAGGGTCGGCCGCAGCCGGGAGCCCACGCCCCCTCCAGGGTCGGCCGCAGCCGGGAGCCCGCGCCTGCATCCACACCTCCCATGTGGTAGCAGAGACCCATACACTGCTGCCTTTGTAGATGCATTGGATCTGAATTGCACGCAAAGGAGCTGGGCTCCAGCTGGCCTTCCAGTTGAGGTACTGGGTTTACGAATGCAGCGAAGTTGGCGGCTCCATGTTGCAGGTTCTGGTGTCTTGTCGTGTGCTTTGGTTGTACCAAGGGGTTGCCATGTACCGCATCTCCAGTCGCTGTGAAAGGGTACTGGGAGTGAGAGCCTTGCAGCTCCGCCGTCCTTTGTGGGCACTGGTTTGAGGGCTGTCTGCACCGTTTCCTACCCAGTTCCCTGTTGAGTCATCTGAGTTGTGAGAGACCGCTGTGGGGCACTGGTTTCTGCCTGAGTCTGAGCAGGCCCAGCCGTGGCTGCCATGTGGGGAGTGAACTCGGTGGAACCTCGCTCTGCCTGTCTCTCTAACTCTTCTTTCAAATAAAAAATATAAGCCTTAAAAAAAGATAGTGATTGCCAGTTCAATTTTAATGAATAATGCTTAGGGAAGCTGTACCTTTTGTGGTCTATGGCAAGTTAATACGTCCTAGTGTCTTGTTTTTAGTGGCCCAGGTGATGTTGAGATGTAATTCAGAGTAGCTGTACTTTGCAGGTTCTTTCCAAGTCTGCGTTGCCGTCGGCGGGCCGAGCAGGGAAGGTGCTGTGGACCGGCTGGCTGTGCTGCGTGTGCGGAGACAGCCTGCTGAGGGCCGTCTCCCAGGACTTCACGTGTCTGCCCTTACTCCTTGCCAATGGAGCAGAGTCGAATACAGCCATCATTGGAACTTGGTTCCAGAAAACTTTTGACTGCTACGTCAGTCCTTTAGCGATCAGCGCTTTTAATCTTTCCTGGATGGCTGCCATGTGGACGGCGTGTAAGACGGACAGCTGCGTTGCCACCACTGAGCTCCTGTGGTCCGTGCCGTGCAGCCCCCAGAGTCTGGACATTTCCTACGCCATCCACTCCGAGGATGCGAGAGCTCTGTGGGACAGTGTCCACAAAACGCCCGGGGAGGTGACCCAGGAGGAAGTGGACTTATTCATGCACTGCCTCGAGTCACATTTCTATAGACATTTCCGAATTCACTTGTCAGCTACGAAGCTGGTCCGTGTTTCAACATCTGTGGCCTCAGCACATACCGATGGGAAGATAAAGGTCAGTGTGAACAGGCCTTACATCCTGCCCCGTTGTAGGACTGTGACAGTGTACACGCCCCATTGCAGGGCTGTGACGGTGTACACGCCCCGTGCTGCAGGGCTGTGACAGTGTACACGCCCCGTGCTGCAGGACTGCTTTCCCAGGCTACAGGCAGGGAGCTGGATGGAAGCAGGGCTACTGGGATTAGAACCGGTGCCCATATGGGATCCCGAGGCATTCAAGGCAAAGACTACCCACTAGGCTATTGCGCTAGGCCCAGGCCATTGCAGTTTTAAGTGATGTGTATAAGGAGGCTTGGAAAGAGGTGGAGTCAGGATTTGAACTCGTTTCTTAGGTTCCTGGAAGTTGGTAAGGTGTTAGCATTCTTCATGCCTTCTGAACTTGAGGCAGTAAGGGCAGGCAGTGCTGGGGAGAGGAGACCAGCATTCTAAAACAGCAAAGGAAAACCGCAAGCAAGTGGGACAGTGGATTGCATGTGGCAAGCTTAGTCAGCTAAATCCAAAATTTAGAGCAATGCAGTGTTTGTTCTAGTAGCAAACTGCTTTGCTATTGTAATTTTCAAAAAAGATTATTTTATAGTACTATTCTAACTTGCATGTCTTTCCCCCGCAGATCCTCAGTCATAAATACCTTGTTGGCGTCCTGGCGTATCTGACAGAACTGGCAGTGTTTCAGATTGAGTGAGGGCCGTGAGTGTGGGGCGTGAGCCCTCCGCCCTGCCCCGGTGGCTTCCTGCCTCGCCACTGCCGTGCGGGCCTGCAGGAGCCACGGGGCCGCTCCGTTCTGAGTCGGAGTCTCCCGGACCGAAGCCACGAAGGACCGAGCCGACCACAGCCGTGACCGTGTCTGCGCTCTGCCACCCTCCGCAAAAGCCAACCTGCTCGTATTTGCCATGTTTCTTTTTCTTTTTTTATGCCTATTATATCAAACTTTTAGGATTCAAATGAGGTATATCTAGTGTTGGATATTTCTGCTTTGGGTCTCTGAAACCTTTAATGTATTTTAACCATTTTAAGCCTGTGAGCAGAGAGTTTGTGTCTTGTGAAGACATTTTTAGCAGTGTTGCATTACAAGGAGATGGCAGTCAGAATTCCCTCCAAGGAACCAGAGACTGCTATTATCTCTTTAACCACTAATGTACTTCTGTTTTTAATACTGTTCCATTCCTGTTGCAGTGTTAAATTAAATATTCAATTTTAAAATGAAGCAATGTGTTTATTAACATTTTTTTTAAAGATTTATTTATTTTTATTGGAAAGTCAGATATACAGAGAGGAGAAGAGACAGAGAGGAAGATCTTCTGTCCAATGAGCTGCAACGGCCGGTGCTGCGCCAATCCGAAGCCAGGAGCCAGGAACTTCTTTCCGGGTATCCCGCACGGGTGCAGGGTCCCAAGGCTTTGGGCCGTCCTCGACTGCCCTCCCAGGATGGTGAGTACACCGAGAGGGGAACTCTGGGGAACAGGTGGGCCCGGGCTCCATCCCCCACCAACATGTGATGGGTGGGACCAGGGGAGTGCGCCCTTGTGGTCTGGGTAGGAGAACTTCCAACAGCCTGTTGGCTGCTGGGAGATTCCAGGCCGGGTCGGACTCCATGCTTGCACGCCTGGCTCCACCTGCTGACCACCCAGCAGCGAGCTCTGGGGTCTTGAGGGTGTGGAATTGTTGCATGAGTATGTCCATGTTGAGGCCACAATGCATGTAAGTGAGGAATCAATCCTGAGGGACTCCCAACTACCGGGTAACTTTTCCTTGAAGGTAAGCAAGGGTACTGAGACCTGGTGGTTTGGGAGAGACCGGAAGATCTGTAAGGGCCAGATTGATAGGCCAGTCCACTTGTGAGTCCTGGGTAGACTTGTTATCACCGAACAGCGCTTACCACCACACGCCATCCATGTGAAAGGGAAGGCTGGGGGCTTGTCTAGCAGGGCTGGATCCTGATGGAATGTTGGATCGGGGACAGGTCACATTAGGCAGGGCCATGATACTAACCAGCATGCGAGAGGACCAGGTCTGGGGGTAGATTCTGTGGGGGAAGTGTGGGCCCAACCCTGTGGAAATACAAGTCCCGCTGGTTAGCTCAAGAGTTGGGGTGGTGATGGGCTGAGCTAGGTTGACCATGGAACCTGCCATCGCTCATGGGTAAAGGAACTGACAACAGTCTGGACAGGTAAAGGCAGCAGCACCCGAATGTGCATCCTAAAACAGGGTGTGGGCTGGGCTGCAATGTTACCAGCTCGTACAAGGCCAAAACGGAAGGGCAGACTGCTGGGCACTGGCATGTATGAGATCTGGAGTGGGTCAACTGGGGGAATTTGGGAAACTCCCTTAGTGGGTCACAACTCCCACTGATGATCACATGGTCCAGGCCTGGGGGTCGGGCAAGCTGGGCAAAGTAGCTCCATGATTGACTAATGTGTGGGTTGGTTATGGAAGGGGGCGGACCAGGCAGGGCCGAGCAAACCTTAGCTCACAAGGAAGAACAGAAATCGGGACGGAGCACAGGTCGTGCTGAGCTAGGCCCTTACACCTACTGGTCTGCATGAGCCAGGGTTGCCAGGCCACAGCATCGAAGGCAAAGGCTGAGACAGGTGAGGGGCTAAGCCAACTGGGTCAGATCAACCACCGGCACATGAGTAACCTATGGCTGGGAATAGGCCCGGTTGGGGAGCTAAGGGGAAACCCTAGCTGAGCTGGCATTCCCACTGGTGAGTACAGGGGCCAGAGTGGGGGCTGCGTTCTGGTCTGGAGATGGCTGCAGTCTCCACTGGCACAGCCCTAACCGGGCTGGGCTCCAACACCATCTGGTGCTCTGGAGAACCTGGGTAGATGTAGGACGGACTAGGCTAGGCCTCTGTCCCTACTGAGCCATGTGTGAGCAGTGTCTGGGTATGGATGAGCCTTGGCTGGGCTGAAACATCCAACAGTAAGAACCAGAATGGATTCAAGTCCAGCAAGGAAAGGCCACTGTTCCTGCTAGGACAGAAGGTAGACCGAGTAATGCTGGTTCATGGATCCACCGGTATGAGCAAGATCTGGCATTGGGAGGTTCTGATGGGGGAGCCTGGACAACTCCTCTGGCAGAACACAGACCTGCAGGTAAGCACAAGAAGCACGATAAGGAGCAGCCCAGATCAGGCCAGGGAAGATACCCACCAGCATACTTTTGGCATAAGTCAGGGGCAGACCAGGCTGAACCAGTTCACTTCACCCCTGGGCAAATCCGAGAACCAGAACAGAGTGTGGGTCAGGCTAGGTTTGGTAGCAACACATACCAGTGCACATTATCGGATGTGAAGGTGAGGTGAGCCGTACCAGATGTGCCCACAGCAAACAACCAGCACACGTGAGAACGAGGGAGGGAGGGGGCAAAGCCGGCAGGAGGAATGTGGGCTCCTGCTGGACAACCACTCCCACTGGAGAGCATGAGCTGGTATGGGGCAGACCAGGCCAGGCAGGGCTACAACACCTGTTGGCCTCATGTGACCAACTGAACTGCCGATCTCAAAACCCCAACCATGAAGAGACGTGCAGGTTCCAAGGTCTGACCATGGAGTGCAAGTGTTAAAGCTGAGGCTCCTCAGAGGCTTACAAGGAACAGTGGACAGCATATCCAGGTGTGCATGGAGGATATGGCAGTCCATCGGAACCTACAGAGGACACAACAAAGGATGGAGGACAGAACAAATCAACCAACTACCCCAGCCATGTGCTGGCAGTGACAATCTGGGCGAATGGAAAGTCTAAGCTGGACTATGTCAGCCTGTGATTTCATCGTGCTTATAATGCAAGACTTGCAGTAATTCAGAACTGTTGAACTATCAAAACCACTTGAGCAGGACCCCCGGGGCATGCCCCACATCGGGGACCTGGGGTGGGTGGGAGGCTGGGTGGGGCTTCTCCCTATATCTCCCCCCTTACTCCAGATACAGAAAAAAATAATAATGTGGAAACAATAGTCTTACCCACTTTCCTGTAGCCCTTGGCCCCTTGTACTCTATTCAACTATGTAAAGATTATCAAAATTACAAAGAACAGAAACAAAAGTTATATTATTGATGTGATTGAAACAATATCCAAAGAGGATTTACGCACTGCATCTGGTGGACAAAACCTTGTATTTGTTTATCTGTTTCATTTCACTGTTTTTCTTACAATTCAATTTTTGTAAAACTGGTTCTTTGTCTTAGAAAATGTCTCACACTGTGCATTTCCCTCATCAAATGCTCATGCAGGAGTGGCCATGTGGAATGGAATGAATTGCACTGCTTGCAATGTGGGGTGTCCTGTCCGAGCACCTGCAGCCTCCTGCTCTCCGTGGAGGCACAGGTGGGCCTCTGGTCCGCCCTGCCGGGGGAGCCCTGGGTTGATCGGGCTCCCTCCTGGCGCGGGCTTAGCACAGTGCTGGGCCAGAGCAGCGGATGGAGGATCTGGAGCAGGGCTTCCCCAGCCTTCCCCTACACCCTGTAGTCGCGAAAACTACTGCAAACTCTGAAGAGCTTGGTTCTAGCAATACCTACCAGACAATACCTACGGAGACATTTAGAACATGAATGCATTCACAATAAACATGTTAATATTTTCAAAAAGGTTGAAATAACTTTTTCAAACAAAACAAAAAGGATTAGTGATGAGTATATTCTCTCACCTTCTTGCCTAGTCTTGTAACATCTGGCTTCAATAGAAAGCCACCGGGCTTTCACATCTGCTTTGCAGTCAACCTCTTTCTTGCAATACGCTGTTGTTGTTGTTTCTTTTTTTAAAGACCCTTTTTTTTTAAAAATGAAAACTCATCATATTTACGCAGAGAAGGAGACAGAGAAAGATCTTCCGTCTGCTGGTTCACTCTCCACATGGTCACAACAGCCAGAGCTGAGCTGATCCCAAAGCAGGAGCTCCCGGATCTCGCACGCGGGTGCAGGCTCCCAAGGCTCTGGCGGATTCTCGCTGCTTTCCCAGGCCACGAGCAGGGAGGTGGACGGGAAGTGGAGCTGCCAGGCACGAATCTGCACCCGTCTGGGACGCTGGTGCACGCAAGGTGAGGATTTAGTCATTGAGCCATAGCGCCACACCTGCAAAATACGGCTTTTTAGCTAAGGTAAACAAAGTAAGATTCACAAGAATAATCAGTGTTTGGTAATTAAGGATATTTCTGATATTACAAACCACATACTAGTGCTTACTGGAATCGGACTGTAGCAGAGGCCCTTCACGCCTCCCAGATGTGGTCTGCTTGCACGCCAGCTGATCCACTCACATGACCGTCACGCAGAACTGGCTCCCGGAGTTATGTGTACCTTCCACACTTAGAAAAGTTCCACTGTTCAGTACAACACCAACACCATCACAATCTCATTGTCTTTCATTTGTCAAGCTTAAAAATTATATTTTGTCTTGACAACTGAATTTTAGCAGCGATAACAGTGTCGGTTGTTTTAAGTAACAGTCTTTGTTCACGTTAGAGACTGTGAGCCTAACAGCCAAGTCTGAATAACCTTAGATTATCAGCCTGAACACAGAGCTACGTCAGCTGACAACCACTGTATCCTGGTTTTCAGCAGGTACATGCACGGTCCCATTTTATCATATAAAATATTAGAAAAAATAAACCCTAAGTAGATATCTCATATAAACTGCAATTTGTAACACCTGTTAAGGCCAGCACTGTGGGGATGAGCCACTCGCCAGTGGTGTCTTAGACCACAGGAGCACCGGTTCCGGTTCGGTCCCTAGTTCTGGCTGCTCTATTTCCAATCCCGTCCAGTAAATGCTCCTGGGAAAGCCGAGGGGAGTGGTGCCCAAGCGCCTGCAGTCTTGTACCCTTGTTGGAGACCCTGACGAACTTCCAGGCTCCTGGCTTCCGAGCAGCCTGCGTCTGGGGCTTCGAGCCATCTGGGGAGTCAACTAACAGATGAAGATTTTCTAAATCTGTCTTTTCCAAATATTTGAACAAGTTTAGCTCAGTGATAAAACTGGGATTCTTCAGCGACGGCTCCAGCAGCTCCGGCTCTGCCTGCTCCACAGCAGCCGTCCTGGGGCTGCCTCTCTGGGACCCGCGCGGGGCCTCATCCCCGGAGTCCGCCTCTTGCTCAAGGGCATCTGGGTCGCGGACAGGGCGTGACTTCTCTCCGCAGTGATGCTGACGGGCGCTCACACGTGTCTTACTGCTTCTGAAATGTTGCAGCTCGACTTTCTCCATTCTTATATTTGGTCCTAAGCCACGTCCCAGCATGAGCTAGCATGGCAGAAAATGAAATAAGGTGGGAATGCTGGGAAACAGTTCCGATGGCTGTGCCTTCGTTCACTGACTGAGCTGTATTCTGGCAGAGTTCTTGCTCTCCAAACCTACGTCAGTTTAGTAAATGGGTGAATGGATGAACTGTTCACAAGTCCTTCCAGATCCCTCTACCTAAGGAAAATTTATTAGGTCAAGTAATATATAAAATACATAGCGAAAATTCCTAATTCTAGCTGGCAATTCCTTTATTCCTTCGGTTTGAAGGCATTTACAATTTACATGAAGGTAATACAAATGATACGGAAACCGAAGATTAAATATCAAAGGTACAAGCATTAAAAATTAACCAAAAACGTTCTTATGGCAAATACTACCTTTATTTAAAAAAGTTATACATGCTAGAAAAAAGCATAAATGATACAAGTAAACAACTGTTTACCAAATACTTATATATTTTTTTCCTTGAAAAAGGTGCAAATGATCTGTAATGTAAACACAAAAGTTGCCAAACCTTTCCGCAGTAGGGCAGAGGGTGGGGGCGAAGGGACCCTTCTGGTTATACGTAAAGGCTTACGGAAAGATTTTCCGGCAGAACAGAATGAGAAAAAAAATTAAAACTACTGGAACTGTTACTGATTCCCTTAAACATTTTAGCTTTTACCAGGAAGTGCAGTCTGAAACAGTTAACAGTGGCCTTAAAGAATGCAGATGGTAAAGTCTCTATAAAAGAGCCAGAATGTGAATAAAATGCCTCTGTTGGTTTCACGCTCATTTACATGCACTATCGTTAAATGGACTGAATTCATTGGCTGGCGGCTGTCCTCCCAGCTGACCTGGTCCTGCGGAGGCCCCGGTGTCGCTGTCCTCCCAGCTGACCTGGTCCTGCGGAGGCCCCGGTGTCGCTGTCCTCCCAGCTGACCTGGTCCTGCGGAGGCCCCGGTGTCCCTGGGGCTGTCCTCTCTGCCGAGCGTCACGTGTAGATTCCCTAACAGAAAGTACTGCGTGGGAGAAGCGACTTCTTGCAACTTGCCTTTGGCAGCAATAAGGTACCAGGAAGGAAAGTGGCTTCAGTCATGAACATTTTACAACAGAAACTCTTGCAGGGGCTGTGCATGATTCCACCGGGAAACTCCCAAGGCAGCAAACGAGACCACAGGCTGCTTCCGAAGAGGCACGCGCAGGGCTGCAGATCCACGGCACTGACAGCGTCACAGAAAAGACTTGTAGGACAGACGAAGTAAGGTGAGAACGCCCACTGCTGGAGCCTGGAACAGCTGAGTCCTGGCTGCACCCTTTTCAGTTGTACTATTTAAAATATTTACTTATATTTTATTAATATTATTACTATTGGATTTTCAAGTCTTCTGGTGCTTAGTGCAACAATGATGGCTGGCCAATCCGTCTGGCACCCCGTCTGCCCACTGCTGCTCGCCGCAGGTACAATCCCGTGAATGGAGTGCTCAGAGACAACGAGCCTCGCTGCCCTAACAGCAGCTGCAAACTTACATCAATACCTGTAAAGCACGCAAACTTACAAACTGATCAAAAACAAAAAGCCAAGATAAATTAAAATCCCAAATAAACAGTGCCCTGCAGAGAGCCCAAGGCGTGAGCGCAGGCACGTCTCGCAGGCGGAGGACTTGGACTGGATCTGTATTTCCGTATGTTGAGGCACCGGCAAAGAATAAACTTTGTTCTAATGTTTTTCAAGCAGTACGCAGCTCCAGAGCATGGAGCACACCGTCCTCTCCACGGTCACCAGATGTGGGACTCACAATGTGTCATTTTGATCACGCCGACGCCACCCCCGAGCCGGCGGTAATTCATGCCGCCATATAACCTGCAAGGAGAGACACACCATCAGCCTTTCCAACTGTAAGAAAGCAGTGTTTTTTCTGTAACTAAGACGTCAGTCCACCATGCTTCTGTGTTTCTCAGCACAAATGCTGGCTCGCTTGATGCACGTCTCCACGTGGTGGGAGCTGGGCCTGGCCAAGGTCATGGCAGGGAAGCTTTCGCTGACACAGGCTGCCCGGGGACATCAAGGACTGCCGCCTTCTGATTTGGCTACGATTATTTTCTCTCTGCCTAGATTCCTTCAGTAACTTACTTTTACCCCTTTTGTAGCCTCCTCACATCCTTGCTGGAAAAAACCCCAGACATTCGTAAATAAAGTCAGCATCTAGTTTGGCATTCAGGAGCAAAGCCATATTCCAAACCAAGTTCTCTGTGGAAAAGAATATTGGATCTGCAGGCAGGCCTAACAATGGTTTTCTGATTGGGATACCTAGTTGCAAGTTTAGATATTAGTCTCTCAATAGATGATTCTCGAAATTGAGCGGTTTCAGCCCAGAAGTTAATACCGGTTAGGACGGGCTGCCCGGGAAGGTTCGGAAGGCTAGTGCTCATGACCGTGGCATCGCACACAGGCACCGGTTCAGGACCCAGCTACTCCATCTCCAGTTCTCCCTGCTGATGGGTCTGGAAAAGCAGGCGACCAAGCAGAGGGCAGCGTCACAAGGGGAGCAGCAGGGACTCAAGCAGTCCCATGGGAGGTGCCAGGTTTGCAGACAGCCGCCCGACCCACAGTGCCACTGTGCTGGCTCCGAGGCAGATGCCCACAGCAGCCACACGGAGGCCAGCTACAGCCACCAGCCTGCACTGAGGCCAGGGCCCCCATGTGTGGCAGGACCGGCATGACTCAGCAACGCCCCTTGCCTCTCAAGGGCTACAGGACAGGAGGCCAAGAACAGCAGGGGCAGAACCTGAACCAGGAACTCCAAAACGAGACACAAGCAAGGTCCACCCCCAGTTCTCTTACGTTTTTAAATGCCAACTATACAGTACATTTTCATATTTGTTTTTAAATATTTATTTATTTTTATTGGAAAGGCAGATTTACAGAGGGAGGGAGAGACAGATCTTCTGTCCACTGGTTCACTCCCCAAGCTCCACAACGGCAGAACCAGGAGCCAGGAGCTTCCTCTGGGCCTCCCACGTGGGTTTAGGGTCCCAAGGATATGAGTCATCCTTGACTGCCTTCCCAGGCCACAAGCAGGAGCCGGAAGAGAAATGGAGCAGCCGGGACATGAATCGGTGCCCATATGGGATCCTGGTGCATGCAAGGCGAGGACTTTAGCCATCAGGCTATGGTGCCAGGCCCCAAATTTTTCAAATTTAATAAGAAATATTAACAGTATGCATTTGATGTACTTCATATTTGGCTTTGTGAGAGGCACAGGGACTTGAGCCAGGGCTCTGGACGGGCTCCAGTATCGCAGCCGGCTGCTTGCCTTGTCCTGCTGCAAGGTCACCCTCCCGTCCTGGGCGGCCTCCTCCCCACTGCGTCAGATGCTAGCTCCCTGACAGGTTTTACGATGAAATCAATATTATTCCACAGGTAACTGTAAGTTGTTTTCTGGGCCTAAGGTTTCCCACAAACACTAGAGAACTGTACTGTCGTCCCGGGAGGCACACACAGTGTCCAACTGCATCCGTAACTTGCTCAGGAAATCTAAGTTTTGCTACTTAGCTTCCTTAGCTGAATATGATGGGGCTACAAAGCAGACATTCTTTCCTCTTTTTTTTAAAATGTCTGGTTGTAAAACTACATGGCTTCCAAAGAGAAGGACTGTATAAGATGTCAGCAATCAAGTTAAGGCACTCCATCAGATGTGATAACTTCACCCTCTTCAGAGTCCTTCAGAACCTCAGGTCAGGACTGTCACGTCACAGCTCAAAGGTTACCTCCATGTGTTGGCGTCAGGATCAAACACCTCAATGGTTTTCAAGTACGTTGTACCGTCAAAACCGCCTACTGCCATCAGCTGCCCGTTGACCACCGCGAGGCCAACCTACAGGACCGAAACACAGGACATTTCAGCCGGCTTCCAGATAGCTCTCTTAAAAAGCCGGGCTTCTTCCAGGTCTTCCACACGTGTGCAGGAGCCCAGGGACCTGGGGCAGGTGCATCAGGAGGGAGTGCGGAAGAAGTGGAACAGCTGGGTCTCAGCAGTGGTTACACGGGATGCCTGTCAGACAGTGGCTTGGCCTGCTGTGCCACAGCTCCCTGAGGGGGAAGAAATTTCTTTTTAAAGATTTAGTTATCTATATGAAGGGCAGACTTATAGAGAGAAGGAAGAGAGTGAGCGAGCGAGGATGGGAGAGACAGAGAGATCCTCTATTCACTGGTCACAACCACCAGGGCCGGGCCAGGCTGACGCTGGGGGCCTGGATCTCCATCCAGAAATGCTACATGGGTGCTGGGGACTGAGGACTGAGCACCTGATGATGGTGCTGGGACTGAGCTCTGAGCACCTGCTGATGGGGCTGGGACTGAGGACTGAGCACCTGCTGATGGGGCTGGGACTGAGCTCTGAGCACCTGCTGATGGGGCTGGGACTGAGCTCAGAGCACCTGCTGATGGTGCTGGGACTGAGGACTGAGCACCTGCTGATGGTGCTGGGACTGAGCTCTGAGCACCTGCTGATGGGGCTGGGACTGAGCTCTGAGCACCTGCTGATGGTGCTGGGACTGAGGACTGAGCACCTGCTGATGGGGCTGGGACTGAGCTCTGAGCACCTGCTGATGGGGCTGGGACTGAGCTCAGAGCACCTGCTGATGGGGCTGGGACTGAGGACTGAGCACCTGCTGATGGTGCTGGGACTGAGCTCTGAGCACCTGCTGATGGGGCTGGGACTGAGCTCTGAGCACCTGCTGATGGGGCTGGGACTGAGCTCTGAGCACCTGCTGATGGGGCTGGGACTGAGCTCTGAGCACCTGCTGATGGTGCTGGGACTGAGGACTGAGCACCTGCTGATGGGGCTGGGACTGAGCTCTGAGCACCTGCTGATGGGGCTGGGACTGAGCTCAGAGCACCTGCTGATGGTGCTGGGACTGAGGACTGAGCACCTGCTGATGGTGCTGGGACTGAGCTCTGAGCACCTGCTGATGGGGCTGGGACTGAGCTCAGAGCACCTGCTGATGGGGCTGGGACTGAGGACTGAGCACCTGCTGATGGGGCTGGGACTGAGCTCTGAGCACCTGCTGATGGGGCTGGGACTGAGCTCAGAGCACCTGCTGATGGGGCTGGGACTGAGCTCTGAGCACCTGCTGATGGGGCTGGGACTGAGGACTGAGCACCTGCTGATGGTGCTGGGACTGAGGACTGAGCACCTGCTGATGGTGCTGGGACTGAGCTCTGAGCACCTGCTGATGGGGCTGGGACTGAGGACTGAGCACCTGCTGATGGGGCTGGGACTGAGCTCAGAGCACCTGCTGATGGGGCTGGGACTGAGCTCAGAGTACCTGCTGATGGGGCTGGGACTGAGCTCTGAGCACCCACTGATCTTCCAGGAGCATTAGCAGAGCATTGGTTCAGAGGGCAGGAGCTGGGAATGAACAGCCCTCACGGAACGCTGGCACCGTATGTGCTGGCTTAACTCGCCACACCACAACACTGGCCCCATCAATGAGAATTACTTAGAGTCCAAAACTTACTGAAACTTTGGACATGTTCACCAGTAACGAGAAAGCACCTCCAAACTGCTCTCACTTTCTCTCGTGTTTCTCTTTTTAATCCACTTTCCATGATGCTATTAAGACTCTCTTAAAAAAAAAAAAAAAGGAAAATCTCTGGACTGCCACTGTGGACAGCCCTGCCATGCTGATCCCCATGTCTGACTTGCCATGCTGATCCCCAGACGGTAAGTTCATGGGCACTGGTTCGTGGGCACTGGTTTGTGTCTGCAGCCCCATGTCTGACTCAGCTCCTTGCTAACGGCAGCGAAGCTGCAGGGGGCAGCCCAGCACACTGGTCCCTTCCACCCAGTGAGAGAACTGGATGAAGTTCCTGGCTCCTGGCTTTTGCCGGGCATACACTGGCTGTGTGTCATCTGGGGAGGGAATCAGTGCATGCAAAAATCTCTTTCCCTCTGTCTCTGAAAATAAAATAAATCCTTCGTATGTCCCTCGGGCCTGCGCATCCGCCACCCGCTGTTCCCGCCTCCATCTTCCGCTCCCCGTGCTAACGCTCTCTGCGTCCACACTGCTGCGTTAAGGGCCTCTCCCTGAGAACGCCACACGTGTCTCACAGCTCTGTCTTCGCTCGCTGTCCTCGTCTCCCTTCTAGAGAGCCCTGACCTTCCTTTTCTGAGCTTCTCTTCTCTGCCCACACCCACTGTTGATACCCGGAGCAGTGGCACATCCTCCCATGTTCTCTGACACACAGGCTGCTATGAGCATCCACACTGCCTTCGCTGCACTGGGACTCCTGGAGGACAGTCAAGTCATCCCCAGTTTTGCTTTCTCAGCACAATAATTAACACTTGTGAAATGAGTAAAAACTATCCAATGGAACAGAGCAGTGAAAACAATGGCAGTTAGACCCAAAAGCTGTTAAATAACCCAGAAGCAGGAGTTACAGACGCAGGAACATGTCTGATTCGCTAACGCCTTCCAGTGCTACTATCTGATGTATGTCACCCAGAACTCACTCCCACTTCCCCTCCAAGCAAGGACTCTGCCGCTGCCTGCCGCCTCTGCTCCATACTGATGGACCCCTGGCCAAACCCGTCCTTGATGGGTTAGGGTTCCTGCTGAGCCAAACGTTCCAAAATGGGTGAATCCTATAGTCTTCTTTACAAGTCTCTTGAGGCCCTGAACGATGGTCCAGAGGATGGCACAGGCCAGCGTGACCTGGCCTACACTGTGGATAACCACGGTCCAGAGGATGGCACAGGCCAGCCTGACCTGGCCTACACTGTGGGTAACCACGGTCCAGAGGATGGCGCACCCCAGCCTGACCTGGCCTACATTGTGGATAACCACGGTCCAGAGGATGGCGCATCCCAGCCTGACCTGGCCTACACTGTGGATAACCACAGTCCAGAGGATGGCACAGGCCAGCCTGACCTGGCCTACACTATGGACGGGACAGACTCAGCCTGTTGTGAAGACTATGTGGCCAGATGCATTTCTGCTAGACACCCACATTACTATGCCAACTACTTGAGATACTAGCTAGCAACATAAGGTAGGGATATTCAGCGCTAACCCAGGATACTGCAGGGAAATGCCTTCCAAAGAAGCAACGGATACCTAAGTTCAAAAACATGAATTCTCCAGTTAAACCTATAACTGGATGTAAGACATTTCAGCACTTGAGATTAAGGGCAGGGATGGCACGGCAGCGGGTGAAGCTGGTGCCTGGATGGCAGCATTCCCCACGGGAGTGGCTGCTGACACACAAGCTGGGAGCCAGCAGTGTCCAGTCCCTTCCACCACATGGAGACTGCAGTGGGGTTCTGAGCCCCGGTTTTGGCCTGGTCCACTCCGATGAGCTGGCACGGGTAACTCGGGAGTAAACCAGTGGATGCAACTTCTCCCTTTGGCCTTCTCTACTTTTTAATTAGTAAGTAATGAAAAAAAAAAAAAGAAGTAAGAAATTTCTTCCAGTATGACATGAGTGAGTTTTGCCCAAAAGCATCCCAGGAGTGTCGGATGAGGAGTTCACCCGCCCACTGTGCAGTGTCAGAGTGCACCGGGGTGTGCCCCTTGCGCTCAGCCTTGTCCTGGGGAGCGGGCACTTACCCCGCTGCGGCGGGACGTCATGGCCACCACTGGGGACCACTGGTTGGTCCTGGGGTTGTACCTCTCGGCACTGCTGAGCTCGGTGGTGTCGTCTCTGCCCCCCACAGCATAGATCATGTCCTGGTACACAGCGCAGCCCAGGTGCTTCCTCCGCGTCCCCATAGGGGCGATGGTGTGCCACCTGTTCTCCTGAGGGTTGTAGCGTTCCACTGCGGGGAGA
Source organism: Ochotona curzoniae (assembly GCF_017591425.1). Taxonomy (NCBI): domain Eukaryota; kingdom Metazoa; phylum Chordata; class Mammalia; order Lagomorpha; family Ochotonidae; genus Ochotona; species Ochotona curzoniae. The sequence continues at coordinate 1,736,128 of NW_024466129.1, read as the reverse complement.
GGGAGGCTGAGTCAGCGAGCGCTGGCATTCTCTCTCGCCCTAGTTTGCGTCATGACCACCGACACTTGGCGAGAACACAGATTTTCAATAAGCAACGTGACTTTTGCTTCTGAGAGTGAACGGACTTTGGACACTCCTACACGTGTGCCGTCATCAGGGTTCACTTCCAGCCGTGGTCTGGTGAGAGGGCAGGGGCTGGAATAAAGGTACGTCACGGCCCCCGTCATCAGTACAGATTAAAATGGGGGGATTACAGCGCACCATCCATCAGCATCGTGCAGTCCTAACAGCTGTTCTCACCAAACATCCGTCCTCGCACAGTGCCTTCCCAGCAGACAGTGACTACACCGTCGCAAGGACACATGACACAACGATGAGGCCGACACTCCCTGTGGACTAAAATACTTGTCACCTCTAAGCTGAGATGATGAATTAATGCACCAGTTTCTAGTTCTAAGTTTTTATTTATTTTAGATTTCAATATAGAGTATTTTTGTTGTTGTTGTTGTTCAGGTAGAGGTAGTGGTAAAAAGCAAGCATATTTAGAAAATGCTTTGACCACTTACTAAGGAATTTCTAGAATCTTGTACTGCCGAAGAAAACAGCAGTGTCTTGGGACTGTTCTAGGAGAGGACGGCACGTTCCGGGAGGGACTGACCTGTGTTCAGAGGGGACGTCCCGTCAGAGCCGCCTACTGCGTACAAGAACCCTCCCAGCACGGCCACGGCCACGCCCAGCCTTCTGGTGCTCATCGAAGCGACCCGGGTCCACTTGTTCTCCTTGGGGTCATACCTGCGGGACAGAGACCAGCTGTGGGCTTCCTGCGAAGCTTCTCTCATGAAGCCGAAACCGCATTCAGACACACTGGGCCACGCACCGTGCCGTCAGACACACCGGGTCACGCACCGTGCTGTCAGACACACTGTGCCGTCAGACACACCGGGTCACGCACTGCACACCGGGTCACGCACCGTGCCATCAGACACACCGGGTCACGCACTGTGCTGTCAGACACGCCGGGTCACGCACTGTGCCATCTGATGGAAGGTGCTTTATAGTTACGGGGGAGAAGAAGCCTTAGAATTGATGTCTGTTCCAGTTACTAAGTTATTTTCTATTTTTAAAAAAAGGTTTATTTCATTTTTATCTGAAAGAGTTACAGAGAGAAAACGCGAAGCGCAGACACAGAGAGAAATGTGCAGCTGCTGGTTCACTCCCAGACGGCTGCAACCTTCGCTCAGGATCCAGGGCCTTCTTCTGGCTCTCCTTTGTGGGCACAGGGCCCGAGGACTGGAGCCTTTCTCAGTCACATTAGCAGGCTGCGGAATCAGGGGTGGGGTGACGGGAACATGAACTCATGCTCCTGAGATGTCGGTGCCAGGCGGAGGATTAGCCTGCCATACCACCGCACTAAGTCATGTTCTCCACCAGATAAGATGCCAGAACTGGAACTCTGGAGGCGGTATTCCTTTGTGCCTGCTGTCCCAGGTGGACTGCGCCAAAAGCAGGCAGCTGAGCGAGTGCGAGTCCAGGCAGGGAAAAGGGTCTCGCACCTTCTCGTTCCCCTGCCTTCCCAGTCAGTGCCGCTTCAGCACCGGCCCTGCGCTCTGCTCACGCCAGCTGACTTCAACTGCTAGCACTTTTGGGAACATTTGTAAAGCAAGCTTTCACCTCTTGGAGATTTTTTTTTTAAACTTATCTATTTTATTGAAAAGTCAGATTTACAGAGAGGAGAGACAGAAAGATCTTATATCCACTGGTTCACTTGGGAACTGGCTACAACAGCCGGAGCTCAACTGATCTGAAGCCAGGAGCCAGGAGTTTCTTCTGGGTCTCCCACAGCTTGGGTGAAGGGCCCCTAGGCCTTGGGCCGTCCTGTACTGCTTTCCCAGGCCACAAGCAGGCAGCCTGATGGGAAGTGAAGCAGCCAGGTTAGAACTGGCACCCATGTGAGATCCTGGCACATGCAAGGCGAGGATTTAGCCACTAGGCTACTGCACCAGACCCCCTGTTGATCTTAGTCACAGCTCTGTGGGGGCGCACTCTCGGAGTTCCTGCAGTAACAGTTCGAGCCTTTCCAGCTACCCGCTGTTGCACAGCAAATCGCCCTCGGCTCCCCACAAAGCCCAAGTTGGTTATCTCTGGAATGACTTGCATTAACATCTGTTAATAAATGGAAACTTTCGACTGATCATTTATCTTTGAGTCGACCAACTCTGTTTCCCGTGTTTATTTTTAAAAAATTATTATTTGTCCGAAAGGCAGAGAGTGAGCAGGTGAGCGTGGGTACAAGCATGCTAGGAAGTGTTCAGTCCCAAATGCCGACCAGGGCTGGCCTAGGCCGGGCCCACACTGTCCAAGTCTGCCCCGGCGGTGCCAGGGGATCAGGAGCTGCCCCCGGGTGTGGGACAGTCGCGGCCACAGGCACGGGGGCTGCTAGGCTAAACGCCTGGCTTAAAGAGCAGGAAGGAGAGGGGGAGGCTGGGGAGGCGGGGGAGACAGGGGTCACCCATCTGCTGGCTCACTCTCCAAATGTTTGCAATGGTCACAGCTGGGGGGTCCCAGGCCGAGTCTGGCACTTCTTCTGGGTCTCCCACATGAGTGCAGAGCCCAAAGATCGGGGCCAGGTTCCACTGCTTTCCCAGGCACATTAGCAGGGAGCCAGACCAGAAGTGGAGCAGCTGGGACTCAAAATGGTGCACGTGTGGTGCCAGAGGCTTGAATCTATTTTGGCGTGGTGCTGGTCTCCTCTACTTGACTTTAATATTATTCAGTGAGCCCCGATTTCAAATGTTTCATTTTTGAATTTTTTCTATTTTTTGTCATTTTTCTCCTGTTTTTAGTTAATATACTCATTATATTTATTTTAAAGTTTTTTTTTTAAGATTTAATTTTTACTAGAAAGTCAGATATACAGAGAGGAGGAGAGACAGAGATCTTCCATGCATTGATTCACACCCCAAGCGGCTGCAATAGCTGGCGATGCGCTGATCTGAAGCCAGGAGCCTGGAGCCTCACCTGGGTCTCCCACGCGTGTGCAGGTCCCAAGGCCTCCAAATGTGGACCATGTCTAAGACTGCTCTAGCATCTGCTTCTCCTGAGTGTCTGCCGTGATCTTGCGTTTCTTCAGATGTTTCGGGCATTATTATTGCAGCGGGATCCTACAGCAGAAGCTGCTCTCTCTCCCCTCCCTCCCATTCTCAGACAAGACAGGATGAAAAGCCAGCTCCCTGTGCTCAGGGACGACGCTCCAGCCACACTCAGTCCACCTGGTGACAGCTGTCCTGCAACTGGCTCAGGCTTCCTCCCTAACAGGGATGGACCTGCTTCCTCTTCTTTTTTAAAGATTTGTTTACTTCTTTGAAAGTCAGAGTCACACACACACCCTTCCATCTGCTGGCTCACTCCCCACATGGCCACCCCTGCTGGCCCTGGGCTAGGCCTAAGCAAGCCACTAGGAGCTTCGTGCCTGTCTTCCACATGGGTGCAGGGGTGCAAGCACTTGGGTCACCTGCTGCTACTGTACCCAGGTGCACCAGCCGACCACAGGACAGGAGGTGGGGCAGCTGGCACCCACAGGGGGTGCTGTGCCGGAGGCAGAACTCGACGAGCTACACCCCGACATTGGCCCCAGGCCTGTGAGACGGGGTGAGCTTTCCTGTCCCTCCACCTGCCAGGCCTGTGGTCACTCATCCCTTCCTGTTCTGCTGCCAATCACAAGAAACCCTGTAGGGAAAACACTGTACATTTGCAACTCTTCTAGATTACAACCCGTAAAACCAACTTATATGATTATTAAAGTTCCCCTGACTGATCCTTCCTCCAACTCCTCTGCCTGAGTCTACTCAGTGCTCAACCCGGGCCCACCATGGAGACAGTCGCCAGGGAAGGGAACAGCCTCAACCCGTGCCCACCAAGGAGACTCTCGCCAGGGAAGGGAACAGCCTCAACCCGTGCCCACCAAGGAGACGGTCACCAGGGAAGGGAGCAGCCTCAACCCGTGCCCACCAAGGAGACGGATGCTAGGGAAGAGAACAGCCATTGACTGCAATGCAAATAGCAGGGGCACTTCCTGTAGTTCATTTGATTCTCAACCACTTTTAACATCACACATGTTTTCACACACACACACACGTTGATTTTTAGGGCCAGAGCTGAGCCCATCTGAATCCAGGAGTCAAGAGCTTCTTCTGGATCTCCCGCACAATGAAGGGAGTACAATGAGATTTCTATAATGATGAGGAAAAACAAAATCGCCAACCAGAATATTGCACCCAGGAAAGCCATCCTGCAACAGGAAGACGAGACAGATATTCCCAGATGCACAAAAACAGAAATTCAGAACCAGTGCCCTGTCCTATAGAAATGCTACGGAAAGTTCTTCAAGTTCAAACAAAGATGTGCTAACAGAGCAGAAAACTCAGATTAGAGTTACCACACAAATTCAGAACCCTTTACTATCGGAAACACGGCGTGGGGCCATGTTTCTCACAGTAGGAAAGCCATGGCCTACACTGCCAGCATCCCATATGGGTGCTCCACGTCCCATCCAGCTCCCTGCTAATGGCCTGGGAAAGCAATGCAGAAGGGCCCCAGTGCTTGAGCCCTTGCATACGGACACGGACAACGCGGAAGCAGCTCCGGGCTTTAGCCTGGCCCAGCCCTTGCCACTGAGGCCATTTAGGGCATGAACCAGTAGACAGAGGACTCCTTTCTCTCTGCCTCCCCCTTTCTGTAACTCAGTTTTTTATTTTAGAAGATTTATCCATTTTTTATTACAAAGTCAGATATACACAGAGGAGGAGAGACAGAGAAGATTTTCTGTCCGATGATTCACTCCCTAAGTGACTGCAACGGCCGGTGCTGTGCCGATCCGGAGCCAGGAGCCAGGAATTTCTTCTAGATCTCCCACGCGGGTGCAGGGTCCCAAGTGTTTGGGCCGTCCTTCACTGCCTTCCCAGGTCACAAGCAGGGAGCCGGACGGGAAGTGGAGCTGCCAGGATACAAACCAGCAGCCATATGGGATCCCGGCACACTCAAGGTGAGGATTTTAGACAATAGGCCACCACGCCGGGCCCTGTTAACTCAGTCTTTCAAACAAATAAATCAATCTTAAAAAACCATTACTTTCTAATAAAAACCATATGATCCTCTCAATAGATGTAGAGAAAGCATTTGATAAAATCCAGCACAACTTCATGCTGAAAACCCTAAGCAAGATAGGCATAGATGGAACATTCTACAACACAAAGCAATTTACAAAACACCCAATGCCAGCATCATACCAAATGGAGAAAGATCGGAAGCCTTCCCACTAAAATCTGGAACTAGAACTAGACAAGGATGTTCTGTCACTGTCACCACTACTCTTCAATACAGCATTGGAAGTCCTTGCCAGAGCAATCAGCCAAAGGGCAAAAAAAAAAAAAAAAAAAAAAAAAGGAATCCAAATTGGAAAAGAGGAAACGAAATCATCATCTCTATTGGCAGATGACATGATTCTCTACATAGAAGAACCAAAAGACTCAGTCAAGAGACTACGGAGCTCATAAGAGACTTTGTCAGGGTAGCAGGATACAAAATTAATGAACACAAATCTATGGCACTAGTGTGCACAAATAATTCCACGGCTGAGAAAGAAATTGTAAATACAGTAAAAAAAAATAGAGGAGATGAATCTTAAATAGCTAGGAATTAAGCTAACTAAATATGTGGAAGACCTCTATGACAAAAACTATAAAACTTTAAAACTTTAAAAAGGAAAACTTTAAAAAGGAAATAGAAGAAGACCTTGAAAAATGGAGAACCTTACCATGTCCCTGGATTGGCAGGATCAACATCATCAAAATGACCATATTACCAAAAGCAATATACAGATTCAACGCAATCCCAACCAAAATCCCAGCAACATTCATTTCAGAAATAGAAAAGATGATACAAAAGTTCATCTGGAATCACAGAAGACCACAAATAGCTAAAGCTATCCTAAAAAATAGAAATCAGGCTGGAGGAATCACAATTCCAGACCTCAAGACATACTACAGAGCAGTGGTTATCAAAACAGTCTGGTACTGGTACAGAAACAGAGAAGATCAGTGGAACAGAACAGAAACACCAGAAGGGAGCCCACACATGTATAGTCAACTAATCTTTGACAAGGAAACTGAAAACAACCCAGGCAAAAATCCTGGTCTATTCAACAAATGCTGTTGGGACAACTGGGTAGCAGCATGCAGAATGAAGAAACAATATCCACACCTGTCACATTATACTAAAACTAGCTCTAACTGGCTCAAGGACCTAAATCTACACCCAGAAACCATCAAACTATTAAAGGAAAACATAGGAAGCACACTCCAAGATATAGGAACAGGGAAAGACTCCTTAGAAAAGATGCCTAAAGCAAAGGCAATCAAATCCAAAATGAATAAATGGGACTACATCAAACCAAAAAGCCTCTGTACAGCAAAGGAAACAATTAACAAAGTGAAGAAGCAACTAACAGAATGGGAGAAAATGTTTGCAAACTACACTAGTGATACGGGACTAATATCCAGGATTTACAAAGAGCTCAGAAACCCAGGGACAGCAAAAACAAAACAAAACAAAAAAACCCTGTAACAAAATGGGCAAAGAAAATGAACAGACATTTTCCAAAAGAACAGATTCAAATGGCTAACAGACATATGAAAAGATGCTCAGGCTCCCTAGCCAGCAGAGAGACACAAATGAAAACCATGTTGAGTACCACCTAACTGCAGTGAGACTGGCCTACATTCAGAACCCAACTAACAACACCTGCCGGTGTGCATGTGGGGAGAAAGGTACCCTCCTTCACTGCTGGTGGGAGTGTAGGCTAGTACAACCACTGTGGAAATCAGTATGGAGAGTGCTTGGAAAATTGCAAATAAACCTGCCATATGACCCAGCTATCCCGCTCCTAGGAATATACCCAAAAGGAGTGAAATTTATATGTGAGAAGGGGATCTGTAATCCTATATTTGCAGCAGCACAATCTACAATAGCAAAGACATGGAAACAATCCAGATGTGCGTCCACAGGAGAGTGGTTAAAGAAACTGTGGTACATCTACTCCATGGAATATTATTCAGCTGTTAAGAAGAATGAGATTATACTATTTAAAACTAGGTGGTCCCAACTCGAGACCATTCTGTTCAGTGAAATGAGTCAATCACAAGAGAACAAGTAGCTTATGTTCTCTCTTATATAAGGAAACCAACATGGAAAGAGTAACTTTAGTAATCCGATCCATACTGGTTTTTTTTTTTTTTTTGGCTGCATCCCATGTGTTTCAATGCTTTTCATTTCAGTTTGGTTTATTGCAAAGACTTTCTTTTCTCCTGTTGAATTCATGAATTACAGGGTGGCATCATTTTTCCCAAGAGACTTTTACGTTTCCTTTTTGTCACCCATGTGCTGGTTACTCAGTGACGCATTTTTTCATGGCGCTGTAATTTGTAGTTGTTGTTGTTGCTGTGGCGTTGTTCTAACTCATACCAGTTGTTGATCTGGTTTCATGGCTCTGCAATTATGGAAATGTATACAGTGACGGAGTGCTGGGCTCCACCACATCCAGATGTGAGGGTGTAATGCAACATTCATCCCTGCTTCCAGATGAAAGATGGATTCCCAATGAAAGTGTTGGAAATGTGTAGACAATGGGGTGCTGGATTGCCTGACATTGTCTGTACCAGCAATGTCGGGGTACACTTAAATAAGAGAAGGATAGAATTGTGATTTATCAGCATCTAAGGCAAAGTCCAAGATGGGTGAGGGGCTGTGCCAAGCTGTGTCAGAGCAACCACTGGCATGCATGCGATCTTTGGCTGGAAACAGGCCCGGCTGGGGAGCTAAGGGGAAACCCTAGCTGGGTTGGAGTTTACACTGAGCAGCACTGGGGCTGGTGTGAGGGCTGCGTTCTGGTCTGGAGATGGCTGCAGTCTCCACTGGCACAAGTGTGGAAGGAGGCTGGGTGCCCCTAACTGGGCTAGGCTCCAACACCATCTGGTGCTCTGGAGAACCTGGGTAGATGTGGGACGGACTAGGCTAGGTCTCTGCCCCTACTGAGCCAAGTGTGAGCAGTGTCTGGGTATGGACAAGCCTTGGCTGGGCTGAAACATCCAGCAGTAAGAACCAGAAATAGGTTGAAGGCCAGCAAGGAAAGGCCACTGTTCCTGCTAGGGCAGAAAGTGAAGTGAGCAGGGCCGGCTCATGGATCCACCGGTATGAGCAAGATCTGGCATTGGGAGGTTCTGATGGGGGAGCCTGGACAACTCCTCTGGCAGGACACAGTCCTGCAGGTGAGTGCAAGAAGCACGATAAGGAACAGCCTAGACCAGGCCATGGAAAGTTACCCACTGGCATACATTTGGCATAAGTCAGGGGCAGACCAGGCTGAACCAGTTCACTTCACCCACTGGCGAATTAAAGCACAGAACAAGGTGGGTGGGGCCAGTTATGGTAGCAACACATACCAATACACATTACAGCTAGGATAGGGTACACACTGGGCTGGGCTAGACTGTAACCCGCACCAGCTGGAACTGGGGGTAGGCTGGACCAGCCAGGCTACAGTAACCACTAGCAAAGGACAAAGTGAGATTGAAGGATCAATGGAGATATAAATGATGAAATAATAAAAACTTGTGATTTCTTATGAAGAATTATACCATTGTAGTAAAATGGGGAAAATCTGTCGGGGGGTGGGATTTTTGGGGCAAATCCCATTCTTTACGAAATTGTACCACATAATTCAAAAATTGAAGATCAACATTAAAAAAATAAATGAACTAATTTAAAACTCATGACTTTCAAAAAATGCATAAATATGGTATGTAAACCAATCATATATTTACCATGAAAATTGGAAAAACCCCACAGCTATAATGTGTACCCTCCCCAGCGCAGGGACCCAGCTGGCTGATTCCCGCTGCAGCACTGGCGCCCCCTGGCTGTTGGCTGGCCCACTGACAATGCAGCTCCCCATGCTGCCGTCCAGGGAAGCGGCAGACGCCGGACACCTGTGCGAGACTCCGAGGACAGAACTTTCTGCCTCCTTCTCTCCGTAAGTCTGCCTTTCCAATAAAAATAAACAAATCATAAAAAAGGAGAGAATATCAAATTTAAAAAACATTAAAAGACAAGTAACAGAAAAATGGCAGATCAATAATGCAAACTTTGGAGAGAAGTACAGGTGTACGTTCTTTAGCAGGGTTTCTGATCTTTTTACTTTTCCTCCTTCCTTGTCTATAACGATCTTGCTGTAATTCAAAATAGCTTATTATAATCTAAAGAAGGTGTCTGTAACCCTCCATGTAACCATCAATCAAGACTCACTAATGGACTAAAACAACCACAAAAAACTGGGAAATAAATATTAAAATGGCAGTAGTGAGGGCCCAGCACAGTTGCTTAGTGGCTAAAGTCCTTCCTTGAATGCGCCGGGATCCCTATGGCCATTGGTTCTAATTCTGGTGGCCCTGCTTCCCATCCAGCTCCCTGCCTGTGGCCTGGGAAAGCAGTCGAGGACGGCCCAAAGCCTTGGGACCCTGAACCCATGTGGGAGACCTGCAAGAAGCTCCTAACCCCTGGCTTCGGATTGGCTAAGCTCTGGTCATTGCAGCTGCCTGGGGAGTGAATCAATGGACAGAAGATCTTCCTCTTTGTCTCTCCTCCTCTCTGTACATCTGATTTTGCAATAAAAATAAATTAAATCTTAAAAAAATGGCACTAGTGAGTCTGACTTCTGACTTGACCAGCTTCTCTGGTTTCGAGAGCGTATGGCAGGGTAGCAGTGTGCCACGCCGGGTTGAGCCTCCGCCTGTGACATTGGCATCCGTGCTCAGCCGCTGTCCCCGCTCCAGCTGCTCCACCCCCAGCCGGCATTCTGCCGCCGCACAGCTGCACGGAGCTCCGGGCTCCTGGCTTTTGCCCGGCACTTCTGACGCCTATGGGCACTCAGGGAGTGAACCGGATCGGTACGTTCTCTAACTCCTTCTTCCTCTTAAAGAAAATACAAATATGAAAAAAATCAACAAAGTGAAAGGTCTCAAACAGAAAAACAACATCAAACCCCAAATTAGAATAATAAAAGTCATAGCATGAGGTAATCATCCTATGACTTAAAAACAATGGAAGGGCCCGGCGCCCTGGCCTAGCGGCTTAAGTCCTTGCCTTGAACGCACTGGGATTCCATATGGGCGCCGGTTCTAATCCCCGGCAGCTCCACTTCCCTTCCAGCTCCCTGCCTGTGGCCTGGGAAAGCAGTCGATGATGGCCCAAAGCCTTGGGACCCTGCACCCACGTGGGAGACCTGGAAGAGGTTCCAGGTTCCCGGCTTCGGATCGGCACAGCACTGGCCATTCTGGTCACTTGGGGAGTGAATCATCAGACGGAAGATCTTCCTCTCTGTCTCTCCTCCTCTCTGTATATCTGACTTTCCAATAAGTAAATAAATCTTAAAAAAAATGGAAAAAAGAGTAGTTTCTTTGAAAGGTTAACAAAATTGACAACCCATTAGCTAGATGAAAAAACAAACACTCCAATGCATAAAATCAGAGATAAGAGGAACACAACACAGCGGACACCACAACAGCAGGACTGCTAACAGGAGTGAGCACAGAGCCTCAGATCTCAGAGACAACGAAGGGACCAACTTCTAGACGCATCTACTTAATCAAGGGTGACCAGTGAACAGAGAGCAGGCCGGAGCCGGCGTGCGCGGCCGGCTGCCGAGTGAGTGCTGTCCGGCTGCCCTCTGCTCTCAGACGCCTGCTCACATGGACTTGAGCGAGCAGCACGTGACAGCCCGGGCATCTGGACTTCTGACACGCACGCGGTGAATCAACACCCGTTCAAGCTCCCAGCTTTAGACTGGTCCAGTCGTGGCCGCCACTGGGATTTGGGGAGTGAACCTGATTTCTTTCTCTGCCTTTCACGTAAACAAGCAAGCACGTAAGTATTTTTAAAAATCCAAAAATAACACTGAGTAGTAACTAAAAAGTCTCTTACTAGAAGAAAAAAAAAGCCCAAGAACAGACGGTTTCACTGCAAAATCCTTCAAAACACTTAAGAATTGAATTCTTAAATTCTTCAAAACGGAGAATTTTTCCAAAGTTGTCATACGAAGTTAGTGTTACACTGTTGGTAAAACCCGACAAGAACACTACCAAAAGAGGAAGCCGCAGGCCAACAACACAACAAGCAGCCGAATTCAACACATTAGAGAGCTCACTGAGGACCCAGCGTGATGAAGGTCAGCCCAGGGACGGGAGGGCGGGCAAGACACGCAACCAAGGTCACAGACCACACTGACAGGACCAAAGACAAAAATTACACAATCGTCTCCACAGATACAGAAAGCATCTGATAAAATTAAGCATCCTTATATGATAAAAACCCTGAGGCTCTAGGTACAGAAAAAACACATTTCAACATGGTAAGGGGCATCTATCAGAGTTAGCAGCTACGATCACACCTGGCAGGGAGAAAGCGAAGGCCTTCTAATTTACTGGACATCCACTGTCACCATTCCATCACTCAGCACAGTACTGGAAGTTCTAGCCAGAGCAATTAGGCAAGAGAAAGAAGAAGTCAAACTGTTTGCAGACGACATGATCTTAATAAATTTGTTTCACAGGCACAGAGGTAAACAGATCTCACTTCCGGGCTCACTTGCCCAGGGCACACAATGCGAACTGGGCAGTCCATCCGGTCTCCCATGAGCGGCCAGGAGCCTGGCATCGGGAGCCGGAACCAGACACTGAATCCAGCCGCTCCAGCGTCGGACACGGAATCCTAACCGTGTCGAATGCCTGTCCCAGGTGACAAGACCTTGGGAACAGAAAGCCCAAAGACAGCAAGACAAAGCTGTTGGTACACCTAGGGTGTAGGGTACAGTCAGGGCGCATAAGTCATCAGATTACATACCAGCAGCAATAACAAATGAGCTCAAAATGATGTGAGAGGAGCGATCCCACTTCCAAAAGCTACCAAAGTGGACAAACCTAAGAATAGGGGCCAACTCTGTGGCACACAGGGTTAAGCTGCAGCTTGCAATGCTGGCGTCCCATGCCCGAGTGCTAGGTCAGGTCGCAGCTGTCTGCTTCCAATCCAGCTTCCTGACGGTGGACCTAGGTAAGCAGAAAATGACCCAATTACTTGGGCCACTGCAGATCACAACGGTCCCTGGCTTCTACATCAGTCTGGCCAGCCCTGGCTGATGTGGTCACTCAGGAAGTGAACCAGTGGGCAGAAGGTCTCTCTACTGTTCTCTTCATGGCCTTTCAAACCAATCAATCACACACACACACACACACACACACACACACACACACACACACACATCTTTAATCTAGGAATAAGTTTAACAAAAGAGGTGAAAGACCTCTACAACGAAAACATTGATGGAAGAAATTGATGAGAACATGAAGAAATGGAAACACATTCTTTATTGATGAATTGGAAGAATCAATAATATTAAACTGTCTAAACTCCCACAGCTACTTGTAGACCTAATGCAATCCCTACCGAACACCAATGGCATTTTTCTCTATACTAACACACACTCCTGAAGTCTGTATGGAGACGAAAAAAGACCTGAGCAATTTGGAGCAAAAGAGCAAAGCAGGAGGCCGCCGATTGGCTTGAGCGCTCACTCTAACTCATCCATTTCAAATAACTGAATCAATCTTAAAGAAAGAGGACAGTCTTTTCAATGGACATTACTGGAAACGTGACATCCACATGCAGAATGACCCCCGAGCCCTGTCCTGTAGGAGGCACAGGCAGACAGCACCATCAGAGAGCCATTTACGAGACCCCCAGCCTGCAGCCCTAACCACAAAGCCCAGGGGAGACACTGACAACTGCACTGGAGCAGAGTTCTTTGGGCGCAGCTCACCAAAGCACAGCCCGACCAACGCAGCGTCATCAAACTCGGGCCTTCTGTATGGCAAGCGCACCGCACTGTGAAGAGGCAGAATGAGGGGGAGTACTTGCCAGTTACACTTCTGATAAGGCCTTAAGAGCCACAATTATGATTCAAACAAATAGTGTAAGAAAGCAAACAATACAAGCAAAAAAAAAAAAAAGAGTATATCCAAACAGACCTTTCGCAAAGGAAGACACGAATGACCAGCAAGTACATGAAAAATGCACAATACGGTTAACCTCAGGAAAACGTGAGTGAAAACCAAGCACGCTGCCTCCTCACGTACAGTGAGCTGGCTACTGGGTTAGCTATTTAGACTGGCGACTAAAAAGGGGATTACAACTGCTGGTAAGCAAAAAGGGAATCTACACACTCCTGGTAGGAATGCAAATTGGTCAAGCCTTTGTGGTAAACAGTATGGAAGCTCCTTAAAAATAAAAGCAGACCTTCCACATGACGCAGGAACCCTGCCACGTGCAGAACCACAGAAATGCAACGAAGCTGTGGAGGAGCCTGCGCGCCTGCGTGTACTGTCAGGCTGTTCACAGCAGCTCAGAAACTGAAGCCGCCAAGCTCCTGTCAGCACACAGACTGATAAAGACAGCGTGGCACACACACAGGAACTACAATGAAATGCTGTTCTTTGCAACAATCTGGATGGAGGCACAAGTCATTACAGTAGGTGAACCAAGCTGAGGAGAGACAAGGACCGCGTGACATCACGCACAGCTAGCACTAGTGGCACCGGGGCTGGGTGCGGCTTAAGGTGCTGGTCAAAGGATGCAGCACTTAGCAAGAATACGTTCCAAGATCTAACGTACAACATGACTGTGATTAATAACAATTATTACACATCTGAAAAACAGCGTGTCAGGTAGATTTTGGGTGTCCCCGTCACAAAACAGTGGTAAACATGTGAGACAATGCATATGACTCATATCACAACATACATTTTTGAAACAAGCAATTTCTCATCGATATATAGAATGTTAGTTGTCAATTAAAAATCAATTTAAAAACTAGTTAAATATTTGTAATCTTTCTGGATCAGTTGAAAACTTCTTCCTAAAAGCATATGGAAGCTTCACTGAACAGTGGCTCGCTTAGTGCTTTAAAGTTAGCTGTAACTGTTACCTTAAATCTGTCCTTTTCGTCACTGAAAAAGAACTTGAAAATGACTTTAAGAAATCACCTCTCGACAATGTTGAGGCAAGACACGCCATCCTGGCCGCCCACAGCATACAGAAAGCCGCCGAGCACGGCCACGCCAACGCTCGTCCTGCAGGTGCTGGTCGGGGCCACGTCGCTGCTCCACTGGTTTGTTTTGGGGTCATACCTGCAAGGAACACATTCAGAGTAGAGTCCGTGTTCTACGAGGAGGCTTGGCTGCAGCACATATTCCCAACCGAGGGACTCATATGCGCTATTTGCCTTAAACAAGGGTTGATTAATAACTAAAAATACATGGAAATCGAATTGGCTTTTAACTTTTAAATTCATTTGTATATAATGTTATACGTGAATATATTTAAATATTTTATTTCATTTAGTCTTTGAAAGGCAGAATTACAGAAGGAGGGAAAGACACAGAGGTTTCCCATTGGCTGGTTCACTCCCAAGTGGCCACAACAGCCGAAGCTGAGCCAGTCCAAACCCAGGAGCCTCTTCCGGGTCTCCCACATGGGTGCAGGGTCCCAAGGCTTTGGGCCGTCCTCGACTGCTTTCCCAGGCCACAGGGAGGGAGCTGGATGGGAAGTGGGGCAGCCAGGATACAAACCGGCAGTCATATGGGATACCGGTGCACATGCAAGGCGGGACTTTAGCCTCTAGGCTACGGCGCCAAACCCTCCACTGATTCTTTATTTTTGGTTTTTTATTACTATTTTTTCTACTTATGTTTTTTTGTTTTGCTTTTCACTGATATTCTTTTTATTTTCTTAGGTTTGTTGCCTTTTTTAATAACTTCTTAAAGTGGTATTTCACTGTTTTTCATCTTTGTTATTTTCAAATGACTATAAGTTAAAATCCATACAGATGTGCTGCTGTGCGTCCACTCACTGCCTTGCACACATTTTGGTATATATACGCTTTAGTGTGACTAAGACGTAGCCACTTCTGCTTACATTTCCTTAAAATATTTACTTATTCTGTTAGAAAATCTGAATTCCTTTTAGATACGATTCCAGAACTGGGCAACACAGAGCAGCACCCCCTGCAGGTGCCCGCCCGCCTCCACGTCTGTGGAACCGAGCCTCGTGCTTTCCAGCTGCACACGGACACTGCGGGCACTTGATTGCAGGCGGACGCAGAACTTCAGAAATGCACCTTACATAAACACAAGGATCACTGGAAGACAACGGAGCTGAGAAGAGGAGGGGTCGGAGAACAGGCGCTGTTAACACCTGAGTCACTGTAAGGTGTCCACGTGTCAGCACTGCGACAGATGCGAGGGAAAGGGGCCGTAGAAGGCCTGAGGTAGGGATGGCTCATCTGAGTCTTGCAGGATATGCAAGTCTTGTAAGGATAGACTGGCCCGGCATGGCCTACTGGCTGAAGTCCTCACCTTGCACACGCCCGGGATCCCATAAGGGCGCCTGTTCGTATCCCGGAAGCTCCACTTCCCTTCCAGCTCCCTGCCTGTGGCCTGGGAAAGCAGTTGAGGATGGCCCAAAGCCTCGGGACCCTGTACCCGTGTGGGAGACCCAGAAGAGCTCCTGGCTCCTGGCTTCAGATTGGCTCAGCGCCAGCTGTTGAGGCTACTAGGGGAGCAAACCAGTGGATGGAACATCTCTCTCTCCTTCTCTGTAAATCTGCCTTTCCAATAAAAAATAAATAAATAAAACAATCTGTAACAAAAACGGCAGAGATATTCCAGGAAGAGAGAGAAGCAAGCATACACTTAGGAAGAGAAGAAAGCCAGAGGGTCCCAGCACTCGGAGGCAGCGCAGTGCCATGCACAGAGGGCAGAAGCCAGGGCAAAGGAGTGGACATGTCATCAAGGACATGTTTGTCGCGCTCCACGGGCGAGCCTGCCACCCGGTGCCACAGACTGCAATCACATCTGCTTCAAGGACACTTGCAGTCACCCTGACTTACCTTTCCACACTGTTGAGGTAAGAAGAGCCGTCGTGGCCTCCCACTGCGTACAGCAGGTCATCGAGGACGCTCACCCCGACCCCACACCGCCTCTTGCTCATTGAAGCCACCATGCGCCACTCGTTCGTCTGTGGGTCGTACCTCTCCACACTGGAAATGGCGTCTCCACTGCACCAGCCACCGACTGAGGAAGAAAGGAAGTGATGTGGAGGACGTGCTAAGCAGCGGCTCGCTCCCGGTAACCGTGCACGAGCCACGTGTGGACCGAGCGGGTGACCGTGGAGGCCAAAGTCAAGTACGACTGCGCTCACCGTGACCTTGGACGTGGTACTAGGCAAATGGAAATGTTACTAAAGTCCCACACAGCACTTCAGGCTCCTTGTGTTTTTACTGTACGGGCGGATGGATTCTGGATTGTTTACTCATGGCCTCTTAACAAGTGCCCTGGGACTGAAGCAGCACAGAAATTCTTTTAAAGAAGATTTTATTCTATTGCAAAGTCAGATGTACAGAGAGGAGGAGAGACAGAGAGGAAGATCTTCCATCTGATGATTCACTCCCCAAGTGAGTGCAACAGCCGGAGCTGTGCCAATCCAAAGCCAGGAGCCAGGAGCCGCTTCTAGGTCTCCCACATGTGGGTGCAGGGCTGTCCTTGACTGCTTTCCCAGGCCACAAGCAGGGAGATGGATGGGAGGAGGAGCTGTCAGGATTAGAGCTGGCGCCCATATGGGATCCTGATGCACATGCAAAGCCAGGACTTTAGCTGCTAGGCCATGGCATTGGGCCCCCCAAATTCTAAAATTCAAAAATACTTTGCTTTCTGTTTAATCTGTAGTTTACGCTGAATTCAGAACCATCCAACACGACATTTAAGGCATCCCATTTTCACAGCTGAGTGTTAGGAACTGAATGCCTGTGCTCTCCCACCCATAAGTCCATGTCCAAGCCTCAGTCCCTAGGTTCTTCTCCGAGATGGGACCTCTAAAGATGCAAACAGTTCAGACGACGCCGTAAGGGGGGGGTACCCTAACTCAGTCAATTTCCGTTTCTGAGCAGAGGCACCATGGGCCCTGGCCCTGTGCTGGTTCTCCCACTGCTTGCCCCTCCCTTCTCTTGTGGACACAACAAGGCAGCAGCCGTCTACAAGCCAGGAGCACCCTCTCAGAAACGGAACTGGCTGGGACTTGATTTTGGAACTATAGTCTCCAGAAGTATAAGAAAAAAATATAGAAGCTGGCACAGTAGCATTGAATGCTAATCCTCTCCCCGAGGTGCCAGCAGCCCATTCTGATGCTGGTTCGAGTCCCGACTGCCCTACTTCCAGGCCAGCTCCCTGCCGATGGCTTGGGAAGGCAGTGGAGGATGGCCCAGGTCCTTGGACCCCTGCACTCAAGTGGTTTTGATAGTTCACCAGTTATGAATCACTGCCAATCTCACCACTCCAAGCACAATGAGGTGGCTGAAGAATCCACTGATTGACATAGTCCATCACAAAGTCTCCGTTTGCCCAGTATTTCGATGCCAACATGTAGCAGAGGTTGTTGATTGACTTGTTCTGTCTTCTGTGTTAGGGTTCTGAGTTCGGCATTTCGATTGGGGAGATCCCCAATCGAAACTTTGTCTGAGGTGTTCTCAGACCAGATTCTTGGATGTACTAGCAAGTACAGGGCCCGGCACAGTCCATTGCCCTGATCAGCTGGTGGTTGCAATTGCTGGATTGGTTCTGTTTTCAGCCCTGACTTCCACTGGAACCAATGGGTGTTACAGTCCAGCCTGGTTCTGCCCAGCACACACTCAGCCCTCACATAAACCAGCGGGAGCTGCAGCCTAGTCAGAGTGACCTACCATTACCCTCACCAGGCTGGCTCCCTGTCCTGGTTTGCCAGTATGTGTAGCAGTCTAGTCCAGTCTGCCCCACATCCCATTCGGCTCTTGTAGATATCAATGGGTATTAAAGCCTAGTTCCATGTAACCAGCTCCACTATCCAGCCCTCACAGATATCGTAGGTGCCTTTCTGTCTGGACAGCCCAGCCCCACAACAGGCACATTTTCAACACTCTTACTCTACCCATTTTATGTTGTTTCTTCCCTCCACCCACTGGGTAATTCAGCATGAGCCAGCATAAACTGGGCCACTTCTAGAATTGGTTATTTTATTTTTTTTTTCTGTGGCAAGGCTGTCGTGGGGCCTGGGTATCTCAGGTTCATATGCATCCATGACCAGCGTTCCACTGTGGTCAAAAGCCTCAGCAACGGACTTGGTGACGTCAGCTGCCTGTTGCTGCTTTGTTCCTCCATTGATGGAAGCCAGCTTCAGGGTGCATTTGTCATCGAACCTTTTGAGACTGGAGGACAGCTGCTAAACATCAACAGGATCCATTCCTGTAAGATCTTTCCTGTCGGCCACGAGAAACATGCTCTTCTCCTCATGAGAGGTATAAACAGTAACAATGCCCCTCATCACAAAATAGGATATGACGCACAAGGCCAAAGCGGGCTCCGACTGGAAATGCACGTAATCCCAAATCAAAGCCGCTACTGCAAAGAAGCAGGGGACCGTAAGATGGTAAGGCGACCGTCAATTAAGCCAAAATTCTCCACATACTCACACTTTTCCTGAAGTACCGTTTTGGCAGAATCATCCAGAGAGTTTTTCACAGCTGAGCCATCCCATTTACCAACGTTTACAGGTTTATCATCAATCTTCCACTTATCCAACAAGCCGCTACGGCCACGACTTGTCCCGCCGCTGGGACCACAAGCCCTACGCCACCTCTGCCACCACTCCTCCCGTCCCGTGCAGCCCATGCAGCCATCTTGTCCGCCACTGCATCTCCCTCCCCTCCCAAGAAGAAGTTTTAAAGAATAAGCTACTATGGGCTGAGTGTGCCCCATCTGAAATGCAGACCGTGCTTTGGCACATGTGCAGAGAGCGCCGGCTGAGCACCCCAAACCAAACATTCAAAATCTGGAACCTCTGAGCGCTGACAAAGCTCAAACAGCTTCAGGTGTTTTAGTGAGGGCTGCTCAACAAGGAAGAAGCTTTACTAAACTATGAAAACACAGTTACTCATTTGACAGGGAGCTGACTTTACATGGACAGAATTGAAGCACTTAAAATACAAAGATCTCAATGGTGCAGAGCTTGACAGTAGGAACAAAATACCGCAGAGCTGTTTGGGGGCTCTACCTGGGTTACCTGGGAAACGGTGTAACTGTGAGCTAACTTGCACATTGCACAGAAACTGATGCATTTCCACCGAACATTCACTGCCTGCCTGGATCTACGTAAGAATGTTAACTGCTAGATAATGGCTAAGAACTAAACTGCAAAGTGGCTTATCTTTTGTTTTATGGTATGATCAATTGGCATTACGCTTCCAAAACAGAGTAAGTGAATGAATTCAAAGAACAAGACATAATTAGGTGTCCAAATGCTTGAAAGTTTGGGCTGGTCAACAAAACAGAATATTCCGACACATGGCCGTTAACCTGAGTTCTCAGCTGGAGACTAGTACGCTTAGTGAAATAAGCCAGTGCCAAAATGATCTTGTTATATTCTTTAGGACAGTAAATATTGCAGTGTTTCCAATGCTCATGCCCACGCCAGTCCCTCGGCCACCGCGCATGCAGACGCCCACCTGCGAACAGCACCTCCCCGCAGCGGATGGGCTTGCGAGGCCGCGTCCGGGGGCCCTGCATCAGGGGTCGCTCCTGAGGCAGCAGCAGGTAGTTCTTGGCCTCGTCGACCAAGTCTCTGCAGAAAACAAAAATACTGTGTTTACTCCAAATGTCCAGAGACGCTGCCGGCCAAGCCCCAATGCTGCTGAGGGATGACACCGGCGGGAGCCAGTGTAAGTCAGCTGAAGTCACACCTAACACGCGGGGGAGGGAGCTGGTGTGTCAGCTGAAGTCACACCTATCACATGGGGGAGGGGGCCAGTGTGTCAGCTGAAGTCACACCTAACACGTGGGGGAGGGAGGGGGCCAGTATGCCAGCTGAAATCACACCTATCACGCAGGGGAGGGGGCCAGTGTGTCAAGCCACAGGCAGTGGCTTGACATGCTCTACCAAAGCACCTGAGTTTTCTTTCTTTTTTCTGCAATGTCAGCCTCCCTGTTTGACTCTTTTACGACATTCAATGACCGAGTAGTGAAAATTGTTATTGTGGGTCCTGCGACGTGGCCTAGTGGCTAAAGTCCTCGCCTTGAACACCCCGGGATCCCATATGGGCGCTGGTTCTAATCCCGGCAGCTCCACTTCCCATCCAGCTCCCTGCTTGTGGCTTGGGAAAGCAGTCGAAGACGGCCCAAAGCTTTGGGACCCTGCACCCGTGTGGGAGACCAGGAAGAAGTTCCTGGCTCCTGGCTTCGGATTGGCATAGCATCGGCTGTTGGCTCACTTGGGGAGTGAATCATCGGATGGAAGATCTTCCTCTCTGTATATCTGACTTTCCAATATAAATAAATAAATCTTAAAAAAAAAAAAAAGAAAATTGTTATTGCCCGTTGTCCCCCAATTGTGAAAGGGTTTCCTGAACCACCCTACACTTTCACTTCTGTTAATGCTACAAACAGTTCATTTATTCTGCTTGGTACAGACCCAGGCATGACCCAAGAATGCACTTTCTAACCTAGGGCCGGGACCAGGCTGAAGCCAGGAGCCAAGACTTCCAGCCAGATCTCCCACTTGAGGGCAGCCATCGCCTGCTGCGTACCCAGAAAGCCGGAAACGCGAACAGAGTGGAGACCTGGATGGGGCCCAGGGGTGCCCCGGTCAGCATCCCCACCGTCAGGCACAGGCCTTCCTTGGGTCTGCTTACACAAGCGACGTGAGTGGTGGCATTTGGCATCACTTGGGGCTCAGGGTATGTGCCTGAGACTCCTGCCTCCTGTTACTGTACACAGCAGGGCCGGATTGTTTCTCGGCTCTCGGGTTGGTTCATCCCTAGCCATGTAGGAATTTGGGAGGCAAATTGGCAGATGGAAGATTTCTGTCTGGCTTTCAAAAATACACACATCAAGAAGTGTGAGCGGCTGACTCTACATGCGCCACCTCTGATCTAAACCCAGGGATGACTTCCTAAAATCATCATACATTATGTGCTTTCATGCTTTGGGACATGGACATCAGAGCAGGCATAGCTGTTGCCAAACATTTATAACTCCTTTCTGGAAAAAAATTAAAAATCCTTTCTTCCATTTTTTTTTTTTTTACGATTTCTTTCTTTGTCTTGGAAAGTCAGATTTACAACGAGGAGATACAGAGGGAAAGATCTTGCATTAACTGGTTCATTCCCCAAGTGGCTGCAACAGCCCGAGCTGAGCCAATCCAAAGCCAGGAGCTTCTTCCGGGTCTCTCACACGGGTGCAGGGTCCCAAGGCTTTGGGCCATCCTGGACTGCTTTCCCAGGCCACAGGTGGGGAGCTGGATGGGCAGTGCAGCAGCCAGGATATGAACCAGTGCCCATATGGGATCCCAGCGCATGCAAGGCAAAGACTTTAGCTACTAGGCTACTGCGCTGGGCCCACTTCTCCCAGTTTTTAAAAATCTACAGTCGGACCATCAGTTCTTGAGAATTACCTTCTGTCCTTCCCTCCCTTTCCCTCCCTTCCCACAGCCCCTGGGAAGTCCTAGTCTAACTTATTTTAATTTATTCATTATTTATTTTAAATACATAGGGAGAGAGATACAGGGATCTTGGATCCACTGGCTGACTTGGCTGACATCTGCAGCAGCCAGGCCCAGCCCGGGCTCGCCTGAGCAGCTGGGGCTCCACTTGGGTCTCCTCTGTGCGCTGCAGGGATGCTGCTCCTTGAGCCATCATCTTCTGCCACCCAGGCATTCTGATACAGGTGCACGCCACGTTTAATCGCCTTGACATCCCCTGGTCGGACCCATGTTGTCACAAATGACGAGAGGTCTTTCTTTCCGAGGGCTTGAACAGTGTCCCGTCAGGTATGTGTACCACACTTCCCTTATGCATCCATCAGTTGATGGAGACAATTCCAAATTTAATAACCAAGGAAGAATTAAAGGTTATGGCGTTTAAAGAACTGTAAGTACTGGTTCCAGTGCACTAGTCTAGTGGCTAAACTCTAGCCTTGCCTGCGCTGGGATCCCACAAGGATATCGGTTTGTGTCCTGGTGGCTCCACTGCCCATCAGCTCCCTGCTTGTGGCCTGAGTAAGCAGTGGAGGACGGCCCAAAGTTTTGGGACCCTGCACCCGTGTGGGAGACCCGGAAGAGGCTCCTGGCTTCGGATCAGATAGGCTCGGCTCTGGCCATTGCAGCCACTGGGCAGTGAATCAGCGGATGGAACATTTCTCTCTATATCTTCTTCTCTCTGTGTATCTGCCTTTCCAATAAACAATAAATAAATCTTTAAAAAAAAAAAGAAAGAATTACAATACTGACTTTTTTACTTTCCTATTTGGAATATGCTGGAGGAAAACTTAATGCCAGATGATTTCACATTTGAAACAAAATCTGAAAATCGGCAAAATTGGGAAATCACTAAATCTTTCATATGACTATGTTACAGAGCCAGCCCAGAACAGCTATCCCCCGCCTTTTCTGAAAATATACTTGTGGGGCCCGGCGTGGCGGCGCAAGTGGTTAAGGTCCTAGCCTCGCACGCCCGGGATCTCATATGGGTGCCGGTTCTAATCCCGGCAGCCCCGCTTCCCTTCCAGCTCCCTGCCTGTGGCCTGGGAAAGCAGTCAAGGACGGCCCAAAGCTTTGGGAACCTGCACCCGCGTGGGAGACCCGGAAGAGGCTCCTGGCTTCGGATCGGCATAGTATCGGCCGTTGCGCTCACTTGGGGAGTGAATCATTGGACGGAAGATCTTCCTCTCTGTCTCTCCTCTCTGTATATCCGCCTTTCCAATGAAAAAATAATAAAAAATAAATCTTTAAAAAAAAAAAAAGAAAATATACTTGTGGCTTGGTGGAACCCTGCCGAGGAGCAGCACCGTGGCACAATGAGCTAAGCTGCTGCCCGGCACAGCAGCACTGCTCCCATGGCAGTCGCTCTGCTGATGTGGAGGGCAGGGAAGACGACCCCAGGGCGTGGCGTCTGCTCCCCGTGGACCCTGGAGGCTGAGCTGAGTTTCCGGGTTCAGCCACCCTGGCCATTGTGCCATTCGGGGAGTAAACCCAGGGATGCAAGATCTAATCACCTGCCTTTCTAGTTGCTGACACCACGTTTACACGTTTGATTCTGCGCTTTCAGGTGGGGAGGTGGCAGGTCTTAGTCCAAAGCCTTAGAAGACAAGGCTAGCTCTATTCCGCACTGGACAGGATGGGAAGAAAGTCCTCGCTCGTTCTACTTATCCCTGGGACGGGGAGGGGAAAGGAACTATCTTCAAACTCAAGCTTGCATCGAAACCTCAGAAATCTCCTTCTTTGTCCCTCTATGCCAAGGGGCACCACAGCTCTCCTGGCAAGTGTACTTCTCTTCTGCCTTCTCTAGACCCTCGCCCAGAACAAAAACCTGTCACCCACTGCCTGGATGCCAGCAACCCAGATAAGGAGAGGAGAAGAAACGTGGAATGCTAGCTCTTTATTTTTTCCCAGCCAACATCACTCATACCTGCATTCTTCATCACTTTTGATGAGGGGGTCGGAGCCCACCGTGCCCACCAGGAACTTGGGACTAAGCAGAGGCAGGCGGACGTGCTGGAGCACCTGCAAGACAACACGCGCTGTCAGACGCACATGCAGCGATGGGGAGTGCGCGAGCCAGCCGCTGCCTGAGCTCTGCCCGAACACGGCAAATCAGGAGCGTACATCTCAGCAATGCAGCATCATCAGAAAACTGCAAGCACGCTATCGTTTTTCTAAATGTTTTAAGCTTTCAGCAATCTGGTATAAACTCTGGTATAACTGGACTGAAATGGGTTAGTAATTCAGAAGCAGCAGCTGTTAAACTGTCAGACTATCACAAATAACCCTCCTCCTCAGTTTTAATTACTTGTGGTCAATTACAGCCCAATTTGGAAAACTGTTCAGTTTTAAAGAATTTTTGATATTGTACTGTTATACTTTTAACTTTTTATTAGTTGCTGTTAGTGTTTTAGTATATGTAATTTATAAATTAAACTTTATCATAGGAATATATACAGCAAAATATATATAGGCTTTGGAACTCTTTGTGGCTTCCGCTGTCTGAAGAATGTGCTGGAAGGTATCGCTGTGCACCTGGGAGAACGCATCACCACAAGCAGGGCCATGAACATGTCGCCCAGTCCCACTTCTGCCCCAACATGCCCCTTTATTTTTCAAAGCGTGGCAGGACTTCTGAGTTCCATGGATGGGAATCCCACAGCAGGGCTCGCTCTACAGGGCAAGCAGCAGCCTTGCTTCCCTTGGTTCATTCACAGGCTTTGAGCTGTGCCACGGCTGAGGCAGAACCGTCCCCAGACACGGGGCTGCACAGAGCAAGCTCACAATGCCAGGCAAGGCAAACGTCTCCAACTCCCCGTCACTCTTTGGAAACAGATGGACTCCACAGTATGAGGGGCAGTGCCGTTTCCTCTCCACAAGACAAAACACGCCTATGATTACCTGGGGTAGCTGCGGCCGCCGCTCCTGAATGCTGTATTTGACCCAGGCCATCACTGCATTGAACACTTGCTCTTCACTGCGAACATTCAGCTCGTCACTAGATATTATATCAATGAGTTGGTTGGCCGGCAGCAACATGAACTCCTCACTTTCCATCACCTGCTCAAGGGCAAGGATAAAAAAACCTGTGATTGCATTTCATTTCCTGCCTCAACTTTCCCCTGGTTTCTTTGTTTACTTCTTCTGAAAGGCAGAGGGACAGAGATCAATGAGTTGATCTAACTGCTGGGCTGAGTCCAAGCCAAGGGCCGGCACCTCCACATGAGTCCCTGCGGCAGACGCCCCAGCAATTGGGCTAGCTTCCGGTGCCTTCTCGGGCGAGTGAGCTGAAGGCATGCCTGGAGGCAGAGCAGTAGGAGGAAGCAGCGCTCGGATACAGGATGCTGGCATCAGCCGTGCCAGAACGTTGCCTCTCGTCTATGGCCATACACCCTGCACGCGCTCCATCTCGCTAGAACGTTCCTCTCAGAACCTTCCTCCAGGGTTACAGAGCAATCATCTATTTCACAGAGGAGCTGAAGTTTAACACACACCAAGAGAAAATGATAAAAACGGCATCCTAGCTGCAGGCAACAGCCTGGGTTGCCTTGCACCTAGGCAAGTATTTGTACTGCTGGGAGAGAAGCAGCCAGTAGCTGCAGGCATTCTGGGCCTGGGTAATGCCAAATTTGTGTTAACTACACCAGTGTGCTGGCATAGTTGCACCTTCTTCTTTAAGAGATGTGAGGAAGGTAAGAGCAGTGGGTTAGGACATGCCATTCCAGGGCTCAGGCAGGGGTGTGCAGCCTGCCTGTGCAAGAGGGTCTTAGGATAACACATCCCAGGTGGGAGCGGCAGAGGGCACTTTTGACAGAGGAAGAGTGACGAATGGGGGCTTCCATGCACAGGACCACTGCATTCACAGCTAGGCGAGGGAGCTAAGATGGGGTAGTTCAGAGGGAAAAACCGGAGGGCGTGTCTGGGTGAGGGAGACCCAGGCTGACTGAATAGCATCACTCGTCACCAGAAAGAGCATGCGAAAGCTGGGGCTGTAGGGCACGCCCAGTTGGGCTAGGCCACAGCACCCACCTGTGTCAGCGCATGGGTTTGGCCATGACAGGCTGGGCTGCAGCACCCACCAGAATACCAGCGAACCAAACCTGGGGTCAGATTCTGTAGGGGACTTGCGGGCTTGCCCTGTGGGACTGCAGCACCTGTCGGTTTACACGAGAGCTAGGGGTGGTGATGGGCCAAGCCAGGTACTCAGGGGGATAAGAACTGGGGGGAGGTTGGCTGGGCCACACTGCAGCACCCACCAGTACATGCACAGGCCAGGGAGGGGAGCAGACCATACCACGCGGGGCTGTGACACCTGAAGGCAGGCATGAGACCTGGGACTGCTGGTGGGTCTGGTAGGAAAACTTGGGGAACTCCCCTATTAGGTTAAATATCTGCTGGGGAGCACAAGAACAGGGGCTGGAGACGGGCCAGGCAAGGCTAAGCTAGGCTGCAGCACTCACTGGCAGTGCATTACAGCCAGGACAGGGTGTGGGGCCATGTGGTGCAACAGCCACCAATGGGAGCTGAGCCTACGGGCAGGTCATGCAGGCTGTGTTGCGCTACCTGCCCAGCACCCACAAGACCCGGGGCTGGGAATGGGTCTGGTAGGGGAACTCTGAGGACTCTCTTTGTAGGCTACAGTACCCACGGTAAGTGCAAGAGTTGGGGTTGTAGGCTGACTGGGCTGGGCAGGGCTGCAGCACCCCCTGATGTGTATGGAGGCTGGGCCTGGGGGTGGGCCAGGCTGGGCAAGGCTGCAGCACCCCCTCACATGTGTGGAGGCTGGACAACGCTGGGCTAGGCTCTAGCACCTGCTGGCACTTGTGAGAACCAGAATGGTTGTGGGGTAGGCCAAGTCAGGCCACTGTAACTGCTGGGTCATATGAGGGCTTGTCTGGGGGTGGGCCAGGTTAGGCAGGCTGTAGGTGCCACTGGTGAGAGCCAGAATGGGTGTGGGCAAACTGGGCTAGGCTGCAGTACCTTTTGGTGAGTGCTAGGACTGGCCACTGGCCACATCAGGCTGGGCTGCAGCACCGACTGGCACACACGAGATCTGGGCCTGGGAGCAGGCTTGGCAGGGGAACTTGAAGAACTCACCTGCTGGGCTGCAGCTCCTACTGGTGAGCAAGAGAGGCAAGCACCAGCTGGCACATGTGTGGGCATGCTGTGGCAGCAGGCCAGGCTGGGTCAGATAGGGTGGGAATGCAATACCTGAGCCAGCCTCAGCCAGGCTGCTACAGCTGCCAGCAAGAGCTGGGAATGGGGGTGGGGCGGGCCAGGCTGAGCTGGGCCACAGTACTTGCAGGTAAATGCCCTCACTGGGGACAGACCAGGCTGGGCTAGGCTGCCACATCTGTTGGTACAAAAGAGAGCCAGAATGGATGTAGGCCAGCTGAATTAGGCTGCAACACCAGCTGGCAAGAGCCAGGACTGGGTGCAAGTCATCTCAGGTTGGACCGCAGTACCCTCTAGCAGGTGCAAGATCCAGGACCGGCAGTGGGACTGGTAAGGGAACTGTGGGTCTCCCCTGCAGGGAAGCACAGCTCCTGGTGAGCACAGAAGGAGCCAGGGCTGAGGTGGACAGGCTGGTCAAAGCAGTAGCATCAGTATACATGTGGGTTGGGTTTTGGGGCTAAGCTGCAGCACCCATGAGTGTACATGAGAGCCAGATGATGTGGCATGGAGCGGGCGAGGCTGCAGCACACACCATCACGCACAGACACCAGGTCTAGGGCAGACCTGGCGGGGTTATCGGGGTTGCATCACATAGGCCATCGTACCTGTTGGTATGTGTGAAGACTGGGCCGTGGCAGGCTGGTTAGGCTAGGCCACAGACCCATCGATTCACATAAGATGGGCTGAGGGAGGAACCGACCAGGCAGCTGTATCCACCAGTATGTGTGTTGGCTGGTGCAGCTGATGGACCGAACCTGAGCCTGCACTGACTGACACACACAAGAGTCATGGCTGAGGCCACCCCAGAGGGGGTTTCTCGCAGACTCCCTAATGAGACTTTTGGCTGGACTCAAATCACAAGATGTGCGGTCTGACCTTGGAATGGATGTGTTGGGACTGGGTCTCCTCAGTGGTTGATGCCTGTAGGGCAGACTGCAGGCTCAGACGCACACGGGGACATGACAGCCAGCAGGGGATGAAAAGCAGAACAGGTGGGAGAATTCCCCCTTGGCAGCAAGTGTCGGGTCTGTGGGTGCACTGAAGTGGACTGGGTCAGCCAACAGAGCTTGGAAAGATTTTCTCAACCCTGGTGTAAGGACGCTGACAATGTCTCAGGACTATCATGACCACTCAAGCCACACCCTCTGAACATTCCTCCCCACACTGGGGTCTCCAATGCATCATCAAATGACCACTACATCCTCAGATGATGATGTAGTTTGGCAGCAAGGAGCAACCCCCTGCTAACAGACGAGGCGGACACAAAGAACTAAGATATTCGATCCCCTCCTTGGACTCTCCGCCCCCCATCAGAGGTCCATACGGCTGTGCAGCCCTCTCTACGATGTAAACAATCATTACGTAGAAAGAACCCTTCTGTGCAGCAACTCACGCTGTTCCCCTCCTCCAGTGCACACACACATCCCCAGAGGTGGGACCGCTGGGCCATAACACGCCATTTACACACCCACACATTTCCTATCAAAGGTGTTATGTTAATTCAAAGTGATGCTAGCATGAACCGAGTTCCCCACCGCCCTGCCAGCAGGGCACAAACTTCTGGATATTTAATAGCATTGGGGGCAGTTTTGTGTTTCAGTTATTTTGAATAATCTTAAGTAAATTTCCAGATGTTTAAGGGTAACCACAATTTCCTTTTTTTTCCTACTGCTCATTTTTCTGTTTAGCTTAGGTTACTGACCAACAGGAATCCTTGACGTAGAGAGAGAGGCTTTTTGTGCGTCAGGAGTTGCAAATATTTTCCCTGTTTGTCTTTGACTTCTGCTTTGTTGTTGCAGCTTTGTTTTACCAAGAAGAAAATTTTGGTTTTTAAATGGTTGAACTTATCAATTCTATCTTCTACCCCTCTCGATTTGTCAATTTAAGGTTTTCTTCATTTCAATTTCATAAAGGAATTGTTCCATCTCATCTTCTAATAGTTCCATGGTTTCATTTTGTATTTTTAAGTTTTTGATCCACTGGAGGTTAGCTGGCGAACAGGTTGATATTAAAGTTTGATATTAAAGGTTGATATTAAAGTTCATTTACACAAAATGAACTAAGTTGGTCATTTGCTTCACACCCTATAATGTATGGTCTCCCATCGCTATTTATTTATTTATTTTTAATTTCATTTTATGACACAGTTTCATAGGCTCTGGGACTCCCCAGCCCCTCTCCCCATGCTGTTACAATAGTGCAGCTCACAGCCAGTCAGGATTCCTCACGTTAACACGGTTTATCACGTCCAGGGGTGTTCAGCCCCTTTCTTCCTATGAAATCATTCTGTAATATCCTCTCCATAGCTCTCTGGGTTTCACTGAGTCTCTTACTTACTTTTTATTTTAAACGTACACTTTATAAATAGCCCAGGATTTTAAATGAGTCAATACAGGGAGCTAAATCTGTAACACACACACTTAAGTCACCCAGGACTGCTTGTCTGGAGCACTGAGCTGCAATAAATATCTTAAACCGTGCATTCAATGGCTACCTTCCCTGCCAGATCACAAACTCCATGAACACACACTGGGTTTCCTATGCATCACTACAATCTACATTCCCAAGTGAAGTGGCTAATACAATATTATAGTACCTATGTACATTTTTGTTAAATAAGTGAAAAATAGAAGGTTTAATAAAAATTCTTGGTAACATTTGAAATCATTTTTTCTGATTATTAACTGCAAATAAGTCTATAACTTACTTTGTTGGATAACCCATGAAATCCAGAAGAAAGTAACTTTCACAAATGACTGACACCAGGTATTCCAGCAGGTAAGATCCTCTTACAAATTAAACAAGTATCTTCTGACTTATAAAACTCACTCTTGGGCCTGGCGCAGTAGCCTAGTGGCTAAAGTCCTCACATTGAACTCATTGGGATCCCATACGGGCACTGGTTTGTATACCGGCTGCCCCACTTCCCATCCAGCTCCCTGCTTGTGGCCTGGGAAAGCAGTTGAGAGCAGCACAAGAATTGGGACCCTGCACCCGTGTGGGAGACAGGAAGAAGTTCCAGATTCCTGGCTTCGGGTCAGCTCAGCTCCGGCTGTTGTGGCCACTTGGGGAGTGAATCATCGGATGGAAGACCTTTCTCCCTGTCTCTTCTCCTCTCTGTATATCTGACTTTCCAGTAAAAATAAATCTTAAAAAAAGGTTCACTCTCTATGAATATGGCTATACAGAGTCAATCCCCAAACCTTAACTTTTGCTGACACAATACAAAATCGACTTGTAAAATGAGCATCAGGCTTAGAGTTGACCCCAGGACATTGTGAGTCTCGAACAGCAGTAAAGAGCAGGTTGTTAGCAGAGCCCGTGCCCATCTCCTGAACCACAGGCCATGGACGTGTTCAAACCACCACGCACCACTCACCTCTTGGAAGTTATGCTGAGTGAACTTGTCCGCTATCCTCAGCAACTCACGGCATGAATGTGTGTCAGCAAAAGCCCGGATGCCCAGGCAATTAGAAGGATCCAACTGCCTCTTTAAGAATTCACAGCAGGCTTCCTGTATCTCGGCCAGCTGAAGGAGGCAGGCGGCCGGCAGCAGAGTCTGCACGTTGCCCTCCTCCACGGTGACCTGGGACGTGTAGGCGAAGTCGATGAGCAGCTCCATGGCCCGCTCGTCTATGTCCCGGATCACCACCTCCGTCTGCCGGCTCTCGGCCAGCTCGCCGGTGAACATGGCCCGGAAGTAGGGACTGCAGGCCGACAGGATGACCCGATGCGCGTAGATCTTCTTGGCCCCCACAACCAGCACCACGTCACATAGCTCCCGGTGCTTTCTCAGAAGGTTAATCACTTCCAAGGTCTGCCGAGGGTGCTTGTCTGAGATGTAGGGCATGCGTGCAGGCTGGGGAACCCCTTCCGGCAGTTTGTTGGGGTCTCCGAGAGTGCAGCGGCTTGTGACATCCATGCCAGTCTCTGCTGGTCGGATGCTGGTACACCTGCAGGTGCAACGGGAAGCAACATGAGCAGACCTTCACTTAGATGCCAAGATGAGCAGAACTTCACTTCTGCCCTAGTGTTTGCAAACCAACACAGGGAATCCTGCAGTTAACGAGAGACGCAGGCCTCCCAGGAATTCCCTTCCCAAGGACTCAATCACTTCCTTAGTCTCTTCAAGGATGCATGCTAATCGTGTGAACTCCAAGCGCACAGTACACTCCTATGGAAGAAAGGGCAACCCCCCTTCAGCCTGCAAGGCGTTACATTATTCGGAGGTATATCTTTTACAGTGTTACTGAAGATTCTCTCAGGTTTAACCAAAATTTTAGTAATTGCTGTTTTTCTAAAACAGCTGATATTTCTTATTTTCACAGGGCAATACAATGAATTTGGTAAAGGTTCATCATCAGATCTATAAACTATAACTCAGGGAAATAGGCCAGAACTGAAAAATTATCTTCAAACATCTACACTATAGTCTGATTCTAAGATACGTATTTTTCAGAGCTCAGCATTTAGTATAACTTGGAAACAATCTAAAGCTGATATCAGAGACACCTGCCAGCTGTAAGTTCAAGAGCCATGACCAGTTTGTCCTGCCTTTGCACGGGAGTGTTAGTAATAGTTCTTTAAACACATACTAGAATTTTAAAAGCCAAAAGGTCAATGTGACAGAATTTTATCTGATTGGGATTTGAGAATTTTTGCTAAGCTTTCTAAGAAAGGGATTTCACTTCCAATCAGGACTCTTAGCAGGATGGGTGTTTAGCTTAGTGGCACTATAAGACAGTCCTTTAGTATCAGCAGGTTTGGGGTCTCACACCCAGCTCTGGCTCCTGACCCACGATTCCTTCCCCTGCAGACCTGGAAGACGGCAGAGATGGCTGAACTAACTGGGTTGCTGCCACCTGCTGGACGCCTGAGCTCAGCTTGGTGTCTCCCGGCCTTGGCCTGGCCCAGCTCTGGTTGTTTTGGGCACTTATAGACTGAACCAGTAAATAGAAGGTCTCTGTGTGTAAATAAATGAAGTAAAAATTTTCTCATTATCCTAACTAAACAGGATACAAATATATATGTTATATCTCAAAGCTAAACAATCACATTGGTTCTAAAGAAGTAAAATAGACAACAAACGCCCAAAAGAAACCACACACTCAATCACAAACACAGATGACATAGTGTGGAGTGTCACCGTGCGGCTACAGGTGATTGTGGACTATACAGTGTAGAGTGTCACCATGCCGCTACAGGTGATTGTGGATTATACAGTGTGGAGTGTCACCGTGCGGCTACAGGTGATTGTGGATTATACAGTGTGGAGTGTCACCGTGCCGCTACAGGTGATTGTGGATTATACAGTGTGGAGTGTCACCGTGCTGCTACAGGTGATTGTGGACTATACAGTGTGGAGTGTCACCGTGCGGCTACAGGTGATTGTGGATTATACAGTGTGGAGTGTCACCGTGCGGCTACAGGTGATTGTGGATTATACAGTGTGGAGTGTCACCGTGCGGCTACAGGTGATTGTGGATTATACAGTGTGGAGTGTCACCGTGCGGCTACAGGTGATTGTGGATTATACAGTGTGGAATGTCACCGTGCCGCTACAGGTGATTATGGATTATACAGTGTGGAGTGTCACCGTGCCGCTACAGGTGATTGTGGATTATACAGTGTGGAGTGTCACCGTGCGGCTACAGGTGATTGTGGATTATACAGTGTGGAGTGTCACCGTGCGGCTACAGGTGATTGTGGATTATACAGTGTGGAGTGTCACCGTGCCGCTACAGGTGATTGTGGATTATACAGTGTGGAGTGTCACCGTGCGGCTACAGGTGATTGTGGACTATACAGTGTGGAGTGTCACCGTGCGGCTACAGGTGATTGTGGATTATACAGTGTGGAGTGTCACCGTGCGGCTACAGGTGATTGTGGATTATACAGTGTGGAGTGTCACCGTGCGGCTACAGGTGATTGTGGATTATACAGTGTGGAATGTCACCGTGCGGCTACAGGTGATTGTGGACTATACAGTGTGGAGTGTCACCGTGCGGCTACAGGTGATTGTGGATTATACAGTGTGGAGTGTCACCGTGCGGCTACAGGTGAGAGTGGATTATACAGTGTGGAGTGTCACCGTGCCGCTACAGGTGATTGTGGATTATACAGTGTGGAGTGTCACCGTGCGGCTACAGGTGATTGTGGACTATACAGTGTGGAGTGTCACCGTGCTGCTTATTGGTTATCCAAGTTTCTACACTGAACCAAATACAGATGTTCTGTGTTTGGTCATCACACAAATCTTTACCAATGATGCATCTGGGAAACTCCACAACTTGGTGAGCAAAGGCTTACAAAATGAATTCAAGATTTAAGGAAACAATAAATATCATCAGACTGAACATAAGCTCTCCCTTTTTTAGCTTAAAATAAGTGGGATGATTTAAGAAATTTTCAGTTACCTTTAAGAACTTCTTACTTTAAAAAAATTTTTTTTTAATTTTAAAAATTTATTTTTAGTGAAAATGCAGAAAAGGCAACTGGAGGCCTTCGTTAGAGGAGGGGCTCAGGAGTGGAAGGAAGACAATGGGAAAAGGGCACGGTTCAGACCACACCTATAAGGTGCCTGGGACACTGATCGTGGTGATGACATGCACACCAACTTGGTGAATATATATCTGTATCTAAGCCCAAATTAATCACACGCATACCTTAAACACATGCAATTTTTTTTATACATCCATGGTGCCTCAATAAAGATTAAAAACATGGTTTAGAAAGGTGAATTCAGGGGGCAGACATCATGGCCCAGCACATTAAGCATCTGTCTACAGTGCTGGCATCCCACACGGGCCCATTTTCAAGTCCCAGCTACTCCACATCCTATAGAGCTCCCAGCGAATGTGCCTGGGAAAGATGGCCCAAGTGCTTGGGTCCCTGTCTCCACGTGGGACACCCAGAGGCAGCTCTATTTCAGCCGGACCCAGTACTGGCAACTGTGGTCTCCTGCGAGTGAACCAGTGGATGAAAGATCTCTCTTACTCTGCAAATATTTCAAAATAAATAATAAAAAAAGAAAAAGGCAAAGTGTAAAAAGGACTTGCTTTACGTCATTAAGAAAGCTTCTGGCCCTGACAGATTATCACATTACCACAAGAGGGCGTATCCTGTGTGAAGGGGAAGTATTGGACCAGGTCTTCCTATGTCTAACTGCGATGTGTGCCATCCTTGCCTCAGATCATTACACCTGCTTCCGACTCAAGGCCCTCCCAGAGCGGCCACGGGATCTGAACAGAGGCTCAGCCCTACGTGCGGCTCTTCCAGAGCCAATCACAACTGTCCAACGTCTGCTGGGTGAGTTCTCCGCCCTCAGGGCTGCAGTACGCACGCCTGCAGCGCCATGGCACACAGGGTGCCGAGAGCCTGGAAACGCTGAGGTTACTCCAAGAAGAAACCATATGCATGTCACAGAGGCACAACCTGAAAACAAAAAGCAGGGTCCTTTCTTCACTAGCGAGGCGTTCCCAAAAAGTACTCATAAATTCTTTTTCCAATCGCAGTTTCACTTGAGTTACAGTCTAGAATACAAATTCTTCAGAACTCCTGACGTCTTACAGAGACGCACTGCTTATGCACGGCAAGTAAAGGCTGAGATGCAGAGCAATGCAGCCCTGTGCGCAGTAGGCGCTTCACGATCCAGTCCCATGCTTCTGCGGTACAGTTAAGCTGCTTCTTCAAAAAAAATCACCATTAAAAACAGAACACCAATTTAAACGATTCTATAATGTGACATACGCTGAAATTAAAAGTGCTGTTGCAACTTTAATTATGCATGTAAAAGTGGTGCTACTAAATTCACATGCAACATATTTCAACTATATATAATGCTGGTAAACTAGTTTCTACACAGCTACATTTTTCTTTTTAAAATATATCACAGGAGGGGCCCAGCACAATAGCCCAGGGGCTAAATTCTCGCCTTGCATGCACCAGGATCCCATAAAGGCAATGCTTTGTGTCCCTGTTGCCCCACTTCCCATCCAGTTCCCTGCCTGTGGCCTGGGAAAGCAGTTGAGGACGGCCCAAAGCCTTGGGACCTTGCAGGTGTGGGAGACCTGGAAGAAGCTCCTGGCTCCTGGTTTTGGATCAGCTTAGCTCTGGCTCAGCTCCAGCTGTTGTGGCCACTTGGGAAGTGAACCAGCAGATGGAAGATCTTTCTTTCTGTCTCTCCTTCTGTCAATCTGCCTTAAAAAAAAAAAAAAAAAAGAGAAGACTTTAGAAATAAATCACAGGAATGGTTAAGGCACCACTGCATGAAGGAATGCCTGGGCTAGTTTCAGATCCCAGCCTCTGCTCACGCCCTAGCAAGCCCGGCCACACAGGCCGCTCTGGGTTCTAGGTTCCTGCCTCGGCCTAGCTTAGCTCTGGGGGCTAAACCAGGGCAGGAAAGAGTCTCTTCTGGCATTTCAAAGAATAATAATCATCATCATCAACAACAATAATAAACTAATAATTACACAATTAATAATGTAACAATATGTTATCGACATGTTAATATTAATAATCAACATATCTTAATAATATATCAATAATTAATTAATGATTAAACGATTGTTTTTATTATTGTTGTTATTATCATTATATATTAAAGTTGGAAAGTCAGATATGCAGAGAGGAAGATCTTCTGTCTGTTGGTTCACTCCCCAAGCAGCCACAATGGTCAGAACTGAGCCAATTCAAAGCCAGGAGCCAGGAGCTTCTTTTGGGTCTCCCATACAGGTGCAGGGCCCCAAGCAATAGCTGCATGCTCTTATTCCTACTTTAGTACATGTTTTTATCTAATAATAGGTCATCTGTATATTTTTATTAACTGCATGTTTTGTAAACTTGTAATTGCTTCTATGTGGTCCTTCTCCAAAGCTCTGTTTTCACAGCCTTCTGGTTGCCCCCCCATTCCTAGGGGAGGCCCTAACTAGTCCCAGGCTCCAGGTGACCTCTCCTCCCAATTACCACCAGCACTCCGCACCGTCTCCTGCCTAAACGCCCAAACGATAAAGGGCCCCTAAACAGACTGTGCTTATGCCTTTCCACGTGTCCAGTCACGACTAATTTGTTTGGAGTCCGGGGCAATCATTGCTCCAAAATTCTAGGGTTGAGGTAGTAAGCTGAAATGCGAATTTCTCCCATAAAACAAGTATTTCATTAAAGGCCCGGGGTGGAAGGGAAACAGGCTTCACTGTTAAAATACAAAGAAAAGAAAACTGAACTCTTACAACATTTTTACTAACTTAATTTGCTAAGTTGATCTACATATATTTTAATATTGAAGGCAGCAAACACACGGGACGTTCTGCACCCTATCCATAGTTAACAACGCAGGGTATCGACTAGAGCAAAAGTCTTCTAACATCCAGTGATGACCAACTCAGGGGGAAGAATCCACCGCATGAAATCTGATAATGACAACCTTGGCGCTTTGTCTCTTGGTGCTCATGATCATCACAGATTGTGGAAAGGGTGTATTTTCCAGCAACCATTCTGATCTTTACGCCACAGTTTTCACTCTGTTCCTCTGCTCAACCACACGCTTTAGAGAAGACTGACCACATTCCAGGACAGTCTCCATTAGCTCATGTCACTTCCTGGTCTGAGTGGATCAGCACACAACAGACTGCTACTTCATGATTCTGGAGTATTTCTCTTGTTAGATACCAACCAGCAGCAGTAAGGACAAGGGAGATCAATTTTAGGCTGGGAACGGAGACTACACAATCTACAGTGCAGAGGGAGGAATTGGGGCATCAGGGACCCCGGGGCCCACCCTCCTCGGGCCTTGTGGTCACGGAAATGAAGATTTTTCACACAGATGGAGGCAGTCTGCATCAGGACTTGGTCTGACACCAAAACGAGCTACCATGTGAAGCAGTCAAATTAGCCGCTTATTCTAAGTTCCTAATCAACTTAATATAAAGGTAGCCCTGAGTTACTGGCTAACTACACCTGCACGGCAGCGGGCTCTCCATTCAGTCTACATTTTGAAGTACACAATTGAGAGATGAAGGTTATGAGTTGAGCTTGTGCCTGTTCTTTCAAATGAAATGAAATGTGAGAATGAGTTGCTGTTTCTTTACTGGCTGATCACCAATTCTTACCAAATTGAGTTTTGTTTTGAAGTTGAATATTTTTAAGAAGGTATGTACCTCTATTTATCTCTACTCACCCATAAAACCGTGACACACTATTACATGAAATACCTGGATACATGAGAACGGTTTTAAACCTCTGTTCTAGACACATCAGCGTGTAACAGAGAGAATTAAACTGCCCAGTATAACAGAATGTGATCTGGAAGGGAAAAAGGGAGAATTGTCAGAGAAAGATTAATGCTGGTGGCTGGTTGGGCTCTATGGCTGTGGTCCAAGGAGGTGAGGAAAACAGCAGTGAGCACTGGATATCTCTCAAAAGAACATTTGCTGTGGAGACATACAGTTCTGTATGTATTTACTTGGAGGCTGGAAATACTGGAAGACAAACACACACTAAAACAAAATACCGGAAAATGAGCATTTTCTAATACAAAGAACCAGAAGGCAGAAGTTGAAAGCATAAATCAAGGGGTCCAGGTAAGTCTGAGCAGCAGCAAGTGTGGCTGGGGGTACCTGTGCCGGTCCAGGCTTCCTGCTGGGGACCCTCGCTCCCCATCCACCACTGCTAGGTGGGGGGGGGGAGAGTCCTGGGCATGTGGACTGCCAGAATGCAACTGGTGCTGGGCTCTGCCCGTCAGCTGCCTGGCAGCGAGTTCTGGGGTCTTGGGGTTATGGAATACTGCCTACGGACATCCATGGGTAAGGCCACAGCCTGTGTAGGTGAGGAATAAATCCTGAGACACCCAGCGAAAGGGCCACTGTACTTGCAGGTAAGCAATGGAACTGAGACCTGGTGGTTTGGAGGGGAGAGACCTGAAAATTTTTTTGGGTCAGACTGCACCAGCTCACATGGGAGTCCTGGGTTGGACTTGTTAGCATGGAACACGGCTGACCACCACACACCAGTGCACAAAACAAGTTATGGCTGTGGGCTTGTCAGGCAGAGCCAGATATCAGTACCTGACAGTGTCAGATCAGGGGATGGGTCACATTAGACTGGATCACCAACCAGCACGCAAGAGAACCTGGTCTGGGGGTGGATTCTGTAGGGGATATGTGGGCCCAACCCTATGGAACTACAAGTCCTGTTGGTTAGCTTGAGAGTTGGGATGCTGATGGGCTGAGCTAGGCGTGACCATGGAACTCACTGATGCCCACTGGTACTGGCACTGGGAACAAGCAGAACAGGTTCAGGCTGCAGCACCCACGTGAGCACCCTAAAACAGGGTGTGGGGTGGGCTGGGCCGTACTGGCTCATGGTGCAGGCCATGTTGGGTAAAGGCCAAAGCACCTGCTGGCATGCTTGAGATCTGTGTCTGGGAGTGGCCCAAATGGGGGAACCTGGGAAACTCCCTTAGTGGGTCATAGCTCCCGCTGACGAGCATGTGCATGTTGTCCAGGCCTGGGTGTTCGGCAGGGTAGCTCCATCCGTTGACAAGTGTGTGAGTTGGTTTTGGAATGGGGTGGACCAAGTGGGGCTGCGCAAACCACAGCCCAATGGCAAGTACAGAAAACAGAATGGAGTGCAGGTCATGTTGGGCTAGGCTGCCACACCTACTGGTTTGCATGAGTCAGGGATGAGAGCAGACTGAGCAAGGGCCAGGCTGCAGCATTCACCAGCAAGAGTTGGGACTGGGAGCTGGGTGGGCCAGGCCAGGTTGCAGCATCCGCAGACAAAGGCCAAGACAGAGAAGGGGCTATGTCAAGCTGGGTTAGGGCAACCACTGGCATGTTTGAGATCAGTGGCTAGGGTCAGGCCTGGTTGGGGAGCTAAAGGGATACCCTGGCTGGTCATGGGTCCCATTGGTGAGTGAAGGGGCCAGAGTGGGGGATGCGGTCTGGTCTGGATATGGATACAATCTCCCTCGGCATGGGTGTGGACTGGATCTGGGGCATGCAAGACTGGGCTAGATCACAGCACCCATTGGAGCTAGTGAGAAACAGGATGGGTGTAGGAATGGCTGGACTGGGTCTCTGTCCCTGCTAAGCCATGTGTGAGCTGTGTCTGGGTACGGACTAGGCCACGCTGGGCTGTAGCACCCAACAGTAAGAACCGGAATGGGTGAGGGCCAGTCAGGAAAGGTCACTAGTCCTGCTAGGACAGAAGTTGGATTAAGTAAGGCTAGGCCATGGACCTGCTGGTGTGCATGAGATCTGGTATTGGGAGAGGTTTTGATGGAGCAGCTTGTCAACTCCTCTGTTAGGACACGGTCCCTACAGATGAGTACAAGAACCAAGAAAGGCAGCAGTCCAGGCCAGGCCAGGTTATGGTACCCATGGCTCAGGTCTGGGGCAACCCAGACTGGACCAGTTCATATCACCTGCTGGCAAATCTGAGAGCCAGAATGGCATGTGGGTCATGCCAAGTTGGGCCACAATACCAGCCAGTTCACACTAGGGCCAAGACTGGGGGCTGGCTGGGATGGCTAGGCTGCAGTCTCCACCAGTGTGAGCTGGAACTGGGGGCGGGCCAGGCTGGGCTGGGCAAGGCTACAGCACCTACTGGCAAATGTTAAGGTGAGGTAGGCCATACATACCAGACTGGGCCACAGTACAGGTAAGACCTGGAGAGTGGGCAAACCTGGTAGGGGGGCTGCAGGGAGATCCCCTACTGGGCATACTATTTCCACTGGTGAGCATGAGAGCTGGGACTGGGGGCAGACCAGGCAGGGCAGGGTTACAACACCTGTTGGCCTGCAGGTAAGCTGGATCAGAGACAAGCCAGGCTGAGTGGACTGTACCTACTGTTACATGCATAAGCCAGAGGGGCTGAAGGTTGCTTGGCTTTTGCCACAGCATTAGCCAGCAGATGCTGGCAAGGGGGTGGGACAGGGAGAACTGTCGACCTAAACTGCAGAACCACCTGCAAAGTGTAAGATCCAGGAGTGGGAGTGGACCCAGTAGGGAAATAGTGGGCATCTCACTCTTGGGTTGCCACTCCGACTGGTGAGAATGGAAAACAGGACTGGAACAGGCATGGCTAGACAGAATGGTACCCACCAATACATACGTGGGTTGGTAGTGGGGCTGGTTGGGTTGAACTAGGTTTCAAGCCCACTGACACACGAGAGCTAAGAGGGATGTGGGACAGACTGGACCAGTCTGCAGTACATATTGGCAAGCACGGGAACCAGGACAGGGGACGGGCCTGGTGGGATTTACTGTGGGTCACTCTGACCAGGCTACAACTCCCATTGGTTTGCATGGGGGCCAAGTGTGCGGTGGGCAGATCGGGCTGGACTTTAATACCCATTAGTTTGTGCAGAACACAGGGCTGGAGACAACAGATCCAGCAATTGCAACTGACAGTGTGTGCGTAGGCTGATTTGGAGTGACAGACTGTGTTGGATCCTGTACTGTCATGCACACACAAGAATCAGGTCTGGGATCACCTCAGACGAAGTTCCTTTGGGAATCCCCTCAACTTAACCACTGGACTCAGAGCTCCAACCATGAAGGAAATGCAGGTTCCATGGTCTGACTGTAGAGCACATGTGTCAGAGCTGGGCCTCCTCAGCGCTTGGATGGAGCAGGGGACAGCATATCCAGATGCACATGGAGGATATGGCAGTACACTGGAGCCTGCAGAGGGCACCTGGTACCACAACAGAGGACAGAACAAAGTGATCAACTACCCCAGCCGAGTTGGCATTGAATACCTGGGCAAAAGGAGACTCTAAGGTGGACTACGTCAGCCAGTGGAGTCTGGAGAGATTTCATCGTGATTGGAGTGGCGAGATTGGCAGTAATACAGAACTGCTGAACTATCAAAACCACTTGAGCAGGAGCCTCGGAGCATGGCCCGCATCAGGTACCCCCGGATGGTTGGAAGGCTAGGTGTGGCTTCTCCCCTTGTCTCTCCCCTCCCCTCAAGATGCAAGGAAGGTAAAAAGAGAATATCAAAACAATGGTCTCACCCACTTGCCTAAAGCCCTTCATCCTTTGCATCCTAATCAAATATGTGAAAATTATCAAAAATAAAATTTATACAATAAAAAAGAAAGCATACACGAAGGAACAAATGTCTTTGATTTCATCCATGTTTACCACAGGGATGTTATGATTTCTGATATTTAGCTAAGTAAACAACATTTCCACCCAATATGAGTCAGTTTGAGAATTACCATGACACAAATTCCACACATATGCTTACAAAAGTAGCAGTTTCAAGAAGATAATTTTCTCTTCTTAAAGAAATTTG
This sequence comes from Ochotona curzoniae, assembly GCF_017591425.1. Lineage (NCBI taxonomy): Eukaryota > Metazoa > Chordata > Mammalia > Lagomorpha > Ochotonidae > Ochotona > Ochotona curzoniae. The sequence continues at coordinate 1,694,935 of NW_024466129.1, read as the reverse complement.
AAAATCAAGTACAAAGGTTAAAACATAAGCTCTCTGATTGTAAGGCACTCATAATTAAGCTTTATAATCTTAGTCCCAATGACTTCAACATTTTTCCTTAGTCTGGAATTCTGCTCCCTATAGAAATGAACATTTCTCCTTTAATATTTCAAAAATTCTGTTTTAAAAAATCAAGAGCCGGGCCTGGCGCAGCGGCATAGTGGCTAAAGTCCTTGCCTTGAATGCACCGGGATCCTGTAGGGGTGCCGGTTCTAATCCTGGCAGCTCCACTTCCTGTCCAGCTTCCTGCTTGTGGCCTGGGAAAGCAGTTGAGGACAGCCTAAAGCTTTGGGACCTTGAACGCACATGGGAGACCGGGAGGAGCTCCTGGCTCCTGACTTCAGATCGGCACAGTACTGGCTGTTGCGGTCACTTGGGGAGTGAACCAGCGGACGGAAGATCTTCCTCTCTGTCTCTCCTCCTCCCTATATATATCTGACTCTGCAATAAAAACAAATTAAAAAATTAAGAGTCTGTCTTACAAAAGATTAAGATGAGCTGACTTCTGTTTACTTGAATACAGAGGGGCAGCAATTTGAGCACAGAAGCCCTCAATCCAGAAACAACATCTCCAAACACGAGCCATATGAAATCACCTCTCCACCCCTGCCCTGGCGGGAACCCATCTACGTGGAGACAGGTTCCAAATGTGCGAGCCCAGCGGCCAAAGAAAGATGAAGGGAAGAGCAAACAGCCATGCAAGAAGGCCTGTATGTCTCCACGCAAGGAAATGAGACGCCTTCTGAGCACGCCCCTCACCAGCCTGCCCTGGCAGCAGGGCGCCAGTCACCTCCCAGTGCCAAGAAGGCCAAAAAGCAATGCAAGCTCGCACTGCCCAATCCCTGTGTCCGTGTTGAAGGGAGTAGGAACAGTCAAACCAGGCGGGCAGAACTTCTACCACATTCCAGATGGAACCCAGAGACTGGGAAATTCTAAAGATTTGAGATCTACACATATTTTTTTGTTGTCTTTTGAAACTGGACTCAAGGCGTAGCTCCTCTAATTGTCACTGTGGATAACAAATCATATAGACAGACTTGACTAAGATTAAGACCCAAGCACTTAAAGCTTTTCGCCCATCTCAGAATCTTCACTGTTCCCCCTAGGTTCCACCTCAAACACCCGTGCAGCTCCCTCCTATTCTATCCCTGGATTCTCATCCATCCCAGAGTTGGAAAAACACTGTGTATTTATGACTTTACAATTCGTAAATTTCCAGCCCACAACTGTATTTAGCCCAGGGCCATATTCCAGTCACATACTGAGTCTCTCCATCTGGCTGTTTTCTAGACAGAGTAATCTTTTAGAAAAATACAGTGTTTGGGGCCCGGCGCGGTGGCGCAAGTGGTTAAAGGTCCTCGCCTTGCACGCCCGGGATCCCATATGGGCGCCGGTTCTAATCCCAGCAGCCCCGCTTCCCTTCCAGCTCCCTGCCTGTGGCCTGGGAAAGATGTCGAGGACGGCCCAAGGCTTTGGGAACCTGCACCCGCGTGGGAGACCCGGAAGAGGCTCCTGGCTTCGGATCGGCATAGTATCGGCCCGTTGCGCTCACTTGGGGAGTGAATCATCGGACGGAAGATCTTCCTCTCTGTCTCTCCTCTCTGTATATCCGCCTTTCCAATGAAAAAAATAATAAAAATAAATCTTTAAAAAAAAAAAAAAGAAAAATACAGTGTTTGGGGGTGGGAGGAATGAAGAGAGGCAGAGACACGCTTCCCCTGTCGGTTCACTACCCAGACTGGGCCGGGCTAAAGCCAGGAGCCTGAAACGCCATGTGAGTCTTCCAGATGAGTAGCAAGGGACTAGGCGCTTGAGTTACCACCTGCTGCCCTCCAGGCTGGGCCGAGGCAGAGGAGCTGGAGCCGGCACTCTGATACGGAATAAGGGACTGGGAATCCACTCGCCTACGATTCTTAACAGTTTATGACTTGGAATCTCCTCCTGGCTTTCTGAATCTGTTCATCCTCTCACACTTCCGATCTCACTGTAGTGGCGTCCAGTTTTCCATGCTGACCTCATTCGAGTCACCTGCTCTGTTACTTATCCTTCAGGCCACGGCCACCGAGCTCTTTGGGTTTTACCGCTAACCAAACTCTCACTTCCATGTTCTTCTCAGTTCTCACCGTGATTCATCTAAATGAAAAGTCCTTCAAATTCCCCTCTTCCCTCTTTCCAGGATACTCCTTAGTTTTTAAGAATCAGCCCAAAGAATGAGTGTAACAATGTTCACTGACTCTTAAATATCTAAAATATAAAGACAAAACTCTTTCCCGCAGTTCAGCCTCATTTTTCATGATTTTTTCCCACCAGACTCCTTTCCTTCTCCCCCATTACGTAACACCACCCATGAACTCTCCTGCCACACATGGTGGATACTTTTGGCTCTTTGCTGTTCCTTCTATATGTGGCATCTTTAACTCCCTTCTTTCAAAAGGTAAATTCTTATCCTTTCTGGAAGACCAAGCTTAAATAGTAACAGCTCCATGAAACTCTCCTTACCTTCACACAGAAGTAATTCCCTCTCGTGGGTTTTCACCTCTGCTGAAATCCTGTTCCTACTGTACAATGATTTCATATACAGGCACAGAACAGGTACTATATAAATGTCTGGTGAGTGAAAAAAGTAATTTCCAATGAAATCAGACTTCCTTTCTTCTTTATGTGTTTAAGATGGAAGAATTACACCATAGCATGTCTTAGTATTCCTAAATGAGATAATGAAAAATCATATCTTGGGAAACAGGCGTATAGTTGGTAAGACTGTGTATCAGATCAGCACAGCTTCTAAGAAGGGAAACTTGTGTCAAAATCTTTAAATAGGGCCGACACTGCAGCACAGCGGGTACAGCCCTGTGTGTGGCATCAGCAGCCCCATGGGCGCTGGTTCTGGTCTTGCTGCTCTTTGCCCATCCAGCTTCCTACTAAAGTCCCTGGGGCACAGAGGAAGACACCATGGCTCTGCCCCAGCCACTGCAGCCATGTGGGAGGCAAAAAAAAATCTTAAAAATATTTAAAGTGCAAATACGTTTTGGGCAACTCTACATCTAAACTCCTACATTTATGTTTAGGTCAAAACTGCACTACTTTTAGAAGCAAACCATTCTAAATAAATGTCTCTCAAGAGGGATGGATCACCTATGGTATGTATGGAACATGGGATACTACCTAACTAGCAAAAAGACCGTAACTCTACAAGCATCTTACAGTTTACCAGGTAATCTGTGAAGTAAACAAAGATACAAGGCATGCTGATATGCTGACACTAACGTTGCTGTTGTTTTTAAAGTGGGGAGACAGCCTGTACAGGCTGGTATACCCATCACAATGCCTAGGAAAGAAGCTGCTTGCAATGTGTGTTTGGAGAAGAGAAAGCAGAGCTGGGCTCAGCACTGGGGACTTACTTTCCCCCCAGTCCTATTTTATACCATGTACACAATAATTAAGTAAATAAATGAAACGAAACTTTCCTAACAAATATGCCAATTTTTCATGAAACTCTGTGTAAGATTTACAATTCTTTCAGCAATAGTTTTCAATCTTTCATCATAGCTTTTGTTTTGTGAGAAAAGTAGGCAAAAACTTTATCACTCAGATAACTGCCCAGTAATAATCAGGTGGTAGAGATGCCAGCATATGAAGAGTTAACAGTTTAGCAGAACGAACATGTACTTGAATCATCATAATATGAAGGATTCGTTCTCACTTAAAGCTTCAGCAGCAGCTGAGCATAACCCCACATGACAGAAAGTCCTCTGGGTCGCAGCGGAAGAAAGCGACAGCCCCGTAAGGAACGAGTGGGGCTATGTTACTTGACGCAAGCAGCAGGTGACAGAAAGCTCAGGGTGCAATGCTCAGGTGAGGACCCGACTGCGGAGGTGTCACAGCAAGCTGGAACCTCACGATGGCACTAGACTTACCCAACATGCTTTTGAAAAATAATAAAACAAGAAAAGAACAGGTATGACCTATTCAGTGAATATTTTATACAGAAATTACTGATAGATCCAAAACATTTCCACGCTCTGTGATTCATTTAAAACAAAAAGCTCTTACTGAAGCAATTACATAAGATGCAGACTATGGCAGCTGAGGATGGAGTCAGTCAGCGGCTTTTGTAATCATGTTACAAACTGAAGCAAGAGCATTTAACACATGTGTTGTGAGTTTCTTCATGTACTTTGCGCTTAAATATGATTCCTCCTTTAGAGCAGGGTACACATCAGATAATGGCATTAGCCATCCATACAGCAGCTTTTCATTCGAAGATCTCTAAGTACCAGCAACATGCACTAACGCCCAATATTCTAATCAGGGGTCATGTGGAAGGCCCACGCAGGACAACTGACCAATCAGCAACACGTGTGAAACAGAACCAACGCTTGGTGTTCGCAGACTCAGGAACCAGTGACACCCCTTCCACCACAGGTTTCTTCCCTCGGAGGGGTTATCTTTGATGCTAAATAACAAATGCTATTAAACAGACTTCAAGAAGTAGTAAGATGAGCTTAAAAAATGAATAAACAGAACCATGCTGATTTTTCTTCCTAGCAGCATCTGGTCTCATGTGTCTGAGAAAAAACATTTTAGAGTTGCCCATGCTTTCCCACATGCTGTCCTGCTCTCCCGAGTTTATTACGGCAAATGCCCTTTTTAGTCTCTCAACAATCTTTCTCGCAATGCAGCCATCTGAATTAACAAAACAAATGCATTACTGAATGTCAATGAAATAACCAAAGCCGTAATTAGGCACATAGTATAGCGTTTTATAAAATGCTTATTCTTACATGGCAACAGAACCCTCTACATTCTACAGGGATTTGAAAATAAGAAAACCGACACACTCGCAAAAAATAGATTCAAGCGTTAGCCATGCAAAATCCATAACACCATACAGAAGGCTTACGTATTTTACTCTTTTAAGGAGCTACTGACTGTTGATTTTACTCTCGCTTTATTTTGGAACAAGAATTACTTTCCAGCGGAATTTAGTTAAGGTTCTATAAACCCTTAAGTCACCAGGGGCTGGATTTGAACGAGTGACAGCGAAGGCTGTCTGTGAACGCCTACCTGCGCATTGGCTCGCCTTCCATGCACCATGAACGGCACCTTCACCACCCTCCACAGCCGAGCCCTAACAACAGAGAAGCATCCGTTACAGCGGTTCCTCTGCCCTCTAACAACGCCCTTACAGCCACCACCTGGCTCCTTTTGTCGGTAATCCCACTGCCCCCAGACCTCCGGCAGGTGCACCATGTGCAGCCCAAGCACAGAAGCCGGAAGCACCTATTGCTTCCAGCAGCCCGAGCAGGCAAAGGACGCGTCCACACCCCCTTCCCGGGACGTCCTTCGCCCCCCGAGGCGGCCCAGTCCACTCACACATGACAGCAAAGGACGCGTCCAGACCCCCTTCCCAGGACGTCCTTCTAGGCCTGGTCCACTCACTCAGGGCAGCAAAGGACGCGTCCACACCCCCCTCCGCAGGACGTCCTTCGCCCCCCGAAGATGGCCCAGTCCACTCACACGGGGCAGCAAAGGACGCGTCCAGACCCCCTTCCCAGGACGTCCTTCTAGGCCTGGTCCACTCACTCAGGACAGCAAAAGACGCGTCCACACCCCCTTCCCAGGACGTCCTTCGCCCCCCGAGGCGGCCCGCCGCAGCTGCGCAGGCTGTCTGCAGTGCAAGCCCCCGGGACAGGAGGTCCGCCAGCGCCCCGACGGCTCTCCTCGGGGTGCACACCCACCCCGGGGGCAGCGGTGCAGAGCGAGCTCCGGGCTCCCCACGTACCGGCTCCCACACACTCTCCTCCAAGGACCCCAGCAGCAGGATGCAGCGCCCGCAGCTATTTCCGCCCCGCTCCAGAAGGAGGAAGTGGTCCTGCTGCCAAATCGCTCCCGCCGGAAACTGCGGATTCCGCCGAGAGGTTCCGGAAGCAGCCGCTCCCTCTGCTAGAGAGGAGAGCAAGTTGACGGAGAGTGTTCATCGCGGATGAGAGCAATATTTGAATATTTCTTCATTGTTTTCCACATAAACGCGATAGAAAGATTGGAGCCATCCTGCTGCTACCTATCAGGTGAATTATTGATCCATGTGTATATATATCTTCCAGGTTCTAGTATGTTCCCCACCAAGCCAAGTCCCAATCCAGGTTTTGGCACAAGCCAGCCTCTGCTGTGGCCTAGCCCAGCCCAGCCCACATTCCCATAGATGCTGCGGGTTAGCTCAGCCTGTCCTGCCCCCACACCTGGTGCTTACAGTTGCCGACAGGTGCCTCCCTGTTGTCCAGCCTAGCTTGCCCCAGCGCTGGTTCTTATGCTCCCCAGTGATAGCCAGTCCAGCAGGGGAGTATCCACAGTTCCCCTGCCAGGCGTGTTCCTGGTCCTGGATCTTGTGCCTGCCAGGGGGTACTGCAGTGCAGCCAGACATGACGCGTACCCAGTCCTGGCACTTGCTGGTTGCTGCTGCAACCAAGCCCGGCTGGCCCGCACCCGTCCAGGCTCATGTGTACAACAGCGGGTGCTGCAGGCTGGCCTGGCTGCGCCCCCTCCAACTCCCTTCCAGCCCTGGCTCTGGTGCTTCCAGAGGGAAATGCGGACCATCAGGGGAGTCCACCAAGTTCCACTACTAACCTGCTCCCAGCCCTTTATCTCATGCATGCCAGCGGGAGTAGTAGCCCTGCTGGGTGAGGGCTACCCTCAGTCCCGGCCCTTGTATGTGCCGCTGGGTGCTGCAGCATGGCCCCACCAGGCATGCTCTCAAGCTCCAGCTTTAGGCAATGTGAGCAGGTGATGCTGGTTAGCCCGACGCAGGTTACCCATGTGAGTGGGTGCTTTGGCCAGGCCCAGATGCTAAGCCGCTCCATCTCAGCTCGCTCCCCCAGCAGTGCAACATCAGCCTAGGTACAAGGCAACCAAGGCAGCTGCCTACAGCAGGGATTCAATTAAGGATTCTTTTTTTTTTTTTTAGATTTTTTTTTTTTTTAACTTGGAAAGGCGGATATACAGAGAGGAGAGACAGAGAGGACGATCTTTCTTCCGTCCAATGATTCACTCCCCAAGTGAGCGCAACGGCCAATGCTATGCCGATCCGAAGCCAGGAGCCTCTTCCGGGTCTCCCACGCGGGTGCAGGGTCCCAAGGCTTTGGGCCGTCCTCAACTGCTTTCCCAGGCCACAGGCAGGGAGCTGGATGGGAAGCGGGGCCGCCGGGATTAGAACCGGCGCCCATATGGGATCCTGGGCGTGCAAGGTGAGGACCTTAACCACTTGTGCCACCGCGCCGGGGCCCAATTAAGGATTCTTAAAACCTTGTAAACCATTTGAATGTTTGTGGAAAGTAATATAAGGAAGAAAACACTTTTATAGATGTTATTAGATGGAATAGTAAAACACATTCTTTATTTAAATATGGAAAACTGCAATAACAAAATTATCATTGCTTTATGCCAGATTTGTTTTCATTGGAAAGACAGATTTACAGAGAGGAGAGACGGAAAGAAAGATCTCCCACCCATTCCCCAAGTGGCCTCAATGGCTGAAGCTGAGCCAATGTGAAGCCAGGAGCCAGGAGCCTCTTCCAGGTCTCCCACGCAGGTGCAGGGTCCCAAAGCTTTGGGCCGTCCTCAACTGCTTTCCCGGGCCACAGGCAGGGAGCTGGATGGGAAGCGGGGCTGCTGGGATAGAACTGGCGCCCATATGGGATTCCTGGCGTGCAAGGCGAGGACCTTAACCACTACACCATCGCGCTGGGCCCCTGTTGCAGTTTCTTTACTCACAACCCTCACCTTCTTCCCAGCCATACCCACAGTCCCTCTTCACTTAGATGTTTACTGAGGTAAGTTCTTACATTGTTATGCTTTTGTGCCTGTTGGTATGTTTAAATGCCATTTCCCATTAGTTCACTTGATGATTTGTAGGATTTTAAAAGTTTTGAATCTTTGCTATGTCATTATTTATCATTATTTATTCTCATAAGCTTTTAACATTTAATGGATATGCCTTAAAAGATTATACTGAGAGGGTGTTTAGTCTAACAATTAAGGAGTTGGTTAAGATGGCTATATCTTGGGCCCAATGCGGTAGACTGGTGGCTAATGTCCTCGCTTTGTAAGCTTGGGATCCCATGTGGGCATGAGTTCATGTCATGGATGCTCCACTTCCCATCCAGCTCCCTGCTTGTGGCCTGAGAAAGCAGTTGAGGACGGCCCGAAGCCTTGGGACCTTGCAGGTGTAGAAGACCTGCCTGGTTCCTAGTTTTGGATCAGCTCAGCTCCGGCCATTGTGGCAGATGGAAGATCTTCCTCTCTGTCTCTCCTCCTCTCTGTAAATCTGACTTTCCATTAAAAATAAAATGAATATTTTAAAGAGATGGCTGTGTCCCACCTTGAAATGCCCAGACTTAACTCTCAACTCTGTTTTTTTTTATGTTTATTTAAAAGGTGTGGAAATCACAGACACATATTCAGGGATAGAGCTGGCAGGGAGGAGGAAAGTGGGCGGATGTTTCTACTTTAACAGCCTGTCCGCTGGGAGAAAAAGAGTGCCCCTCCCCATTGTCTGGCTTCTCTTAAGCCCACAAAGGGCAGTGGTTGCATGGTGTCACCCCCGATTCCTGCGACAGGGTATTGCATCCTGGGGAAGGGATCCTGATTGACAGGCAGGCAGGCGGCATTGCATAGGGTGGGCTAGAAATGCCTCTCAACTTGTGACTCTAACCCTGCCTCCTGCCTGCCCCATTTCATTGTCCCCTGAGATTTCCAACCCTTCTTCTTCTTTTTCAAAGATTTATTTTTATTTTCATTTGAAAGGAAGATTCACAGAGAGAGAAGAAGATATAGAGAGAGGAGAGAGAGGGAGAGATCTTCCACCCACTGGTTTACTCCCCAAATCGCTGCAACAGCCAAAGCTTCCTCTGGGTCTCCCACAAGGGTGCATGGCCTTGAGCAGCCTCAGCTGCTTTCCCAGGCGGCAGATAGGGAGTTCAACCCAGACTCAAACTGGAGCCCATGTGGAATGCTGGCATTGCGGTGGAGGATTGAGCCACAGTGCCGGTCCCCCAACTGTTACTGGTAAGAGTTGGTGACAGTGTAGAGTCATCTAATCTTTTGTAGCTACTGTTCATTAGGGACATAGGCCTTGTGTGTTTCAGGCTCTGAAACCTTTCCTTATCCCATCTGACGAATCCATGGAAGAGCCACAGAGACATGTCAGTGTGCCCTGCGTTGTCATCACCACTCCAAGAAGTCCCTGGCCCTTTTCTGTCCTTTGAAGTGGCATCTGAGGTCTTTGGTTCACAGGGGCAGGCTGACTCATCAGTCGTGTGCACCTGTGTAGGAGTCAGTTTAGGAGGAAGTGAAGCAGCAAAACACACACAGTGAGATCCAATACCAGGATACGTGCCCCACCCCCGCCCCACCATGGGCTCGGTTCCCTGCGATTGCAGAGCCTGTCAGGTATGAGACCAACTGGACGTGCAAACCTGGGTTTCTTGACCATCGTAAAGGCCATTTCAGTGAGGATCGCTCCCAGACCCCTGGCCTAGTGTGGTGGTGTGCCCCTGGTGCAATTGTCAAGGCTACCAGTCCCTGGCCTGTTGCTTCTGAATTGGCACCATGATGTACTGTAGTTTGGCCTGCCTAGGACCCCAGCTCAGGCCCCTCGCCTGCCACTCCCACACCAGTGCTGTGGCACACCATGGGTGGCACCTGCCAAAGCGCATGCATCAGGCTCATGTCCTGTAAAGAACATCACTGGTCCCCTACTTTCCCTGGATCCTGGCCTCAGGCTCCAGGCCTGGCGCCACAGCATACCTCGAGTGCTGCCTGCCAGGCTCTATGAGGCCCCTGTCCTTCTCACTTCCAGGCTAGCACTTTGGCCCTTGAGTGCAGCCTGCTAAGCACCTGTGAGGCCCCTGGGGTGCCTGCAGTCACAGCAGCACCGTGGCATGCCCTGGGCACGTGCTGCACAGGACTCCATCATCCAGCTCTTGGCTTGTTGCTCCCTGGCACACCACGGGTGCAGCCTGCCTAGGATCCATGACACTGTTGGGCTGTCCACTCCCAGACTAACGAGTCCTCAGCGTCAGGTACAAGTGTGGCCTGCCCAGGACCCTGGCTTCCAGCCCTCAGCCTCCTGCTCCTAGACAAGTGCAGTGTCACGTCCTGAGTGTGGCGTGCCTAGGGCTCTAGAGTTAGGTCCCTGACCCGCCAGTCCTGTTGCTGTTTCTTGGTTACTGCTACTGCAAATTCTGGGAGGCAGTGGTGCTGATCGGGTAACTAGCTCTTGCCATGGAGGCGGTGGTGGTGCTGATTGGGTAACTGGCTCTTGCCATGGAGGCGGTGGTGCTATTGGGTAACTGGCTCTTGCCATGGAGGCGGTGGTGCTGATTGGGTAACTGGCTCTTGCCATGGAGGCGGTGGTGGTGCTGATTGGGTAACAGGCTCTTGCCGTGGAGGTGGTGGTGCTGATTGGGTAACTGGCTCTTGCCATGGAGGCGGTGGTGCTGATTGGGTAACTGGCTCTTGCCATGGAGGCGGTGGTGCTGATTGGGTAACTGGCTCTTGCCATGGAGGCGGTGGTGGTGCTGATTGGGTAACTGGCTCTTGCCGTGGAGGTGGTGGTGCTGATTGGGTAACTGGCTCTTGCCATGGAGGCGGTGGTGCTGATTGGGTAACTGGCTCTTGCCATGGAGGCGGTGGTGCTGATTGGGTAACTGGCTCTTGCCATGGAGGCGGTGGTGCTGATTGGGTAACTGGCTCTTGCCATGGAGGCGGTGGTGGTGCTGATTGGGTAACTGGCTCTTGCCGTGGAGGTGGTGGTGCTGATTGGGTAACTGGCTCTTGCCATGGAGGCGGTGGTGCTGATTGGGTAACTGGCTCTTGCCGTGGAGGCGGTGGTGCTGATTGGGTAACTGGCTCTTGCCATGGAGGCGGTGGTGCTGATTGGGTAACTGGCTCTTGCCGTGGAGGTGGTGGTGCTGATTGGGTAACTGGCTCTTGCCATGGAGGCGGTGGTGCTGATTGGGTAACTGGCTCTTGCCATGGAGGCGGTGGTGCTGATTGGGTAACTGGCTCTTGCCATGGAGGCGGTGGTGCTGATTGGGTAACTGGCTCTTGCCATGGAGGCGGTGGTGCTGATTGGGTAACTGGCTCTTGCCATGGAGGCGGTGGTGCTGATTGGGTAACTGGCTCTTGCCATGGAGGCGGTGGTGGTGCTGATTGGGTAACTGGCTCTTGCCATGGAGGTGGTGGTGCTGATTGGGTAACTGGCTCTTGCCATGGAGGCGGTGGTGCTGATTGGGTAACTGGCTCTTGCCATGGAGGTGGTGGTGCTGATTGGGTAACTGGCTCTTGCCATGGAGGCGGTGGTGCTGATTGGGTAACAGGCTCTTGCCATGGAGGCGGTGGTGCTGATTGGGTAACTGGCTCTTGCCATGGAGGCGGTGGTGCTATTGGGTAACTGGCTCTTGCCATGGAGGCGGTGGTGCTGATTGGGTAACTGGCTCTTGCCATGGAGGCGGTGGTGCTGATTGGGTAACTGGCTCTTGCCGTGGAGGTGGCGGTGGTGCTGATTGAGTAACTGGCTCTTGCCATGGAGGCGGTGGTGCTATTGGGTAACTGGCTCTTGCCATGGAGGCGGTGGTGCTGATTGGGTAACTGGCTCTTGCCATGGAGGCGGTGGTGCTGATTGGGTAACTGGCTCTTGCCATGGAGGCGGTGGTGCTGATTGGGTAACTGGCTCTTGCCATGGAGGCGGTGGTGCTGATTGGGTAACTGGCTCTTGCCATGGAGGCGGTGGTGCTGATTGGGTAACTGGCTCTTGCCATGGAGGCGGTGGTGCTATTGGGTAACTGGCTCTTGCCATGGAGGCGGTGGTGCTGATTGGGTAACAGGCTCTTGCCATGGAGGCGGTGGTGCTGATTGGGTAACTGGCTCTTGCCATGGAGGCGGTGGTGCTGATTGGGTAACTGGCTCTTGCCATGGAGGCGGTGGTGCTGATTGGGTAACTGGCTCTTGCCATGGAGGCGGTGGTGGTGCTGATTGGGTAACTGGCTCTTGCCATGGAGGCGGTGGTGCTGATTGGGTAACTGGCTCTTGCCATGGAGGCGGTGGTGGTGCTGATTGGGTAACTGGCTCTTGCCACCTCTATGAGAGACCTGGGTTGCATTACTATTCTGGCTTAGGTTCTGGCTCAGTCACGGCTGATGCAGGCATTTGTGGAGTGAATCAGTGGGCAAGAAAGCTTCTCTTTTTCATTCTTCTCAAATAAGCAAGTGCACCTTTTTTTTTGTTTGTATATTTTATTTGGAAATGTTTACAACGGAACCATGGGACTAAAGTTTAGAGACAACGGGTGTCATTACACAGCATCGGTTTATTATAAAAGAGACACGGAAATTATTTACATGATGAAAGATTTCACAACGTCAGTGGAATGGGCAGCTTCGTGTGATGCCATTCCAATCGAAGTATTTTCAATCGAAGTATTTTCCAAAAACGTCACCATTTCTAAAGAGAGAACAATTCTGGTCATCTAGAACACTTTGGTGCCTCCATATTCTGGAAGAACTTCATCTCCAACGTTCACTCTAACCGGCTGAATCTGTCCACCCTTCCTTAGAGCCCGATCCCACAGCCCTGCTGTCGCCTGCAGCACTGCTCCTGAGACTTCGGGAGCATGCTGCCTCCGTTGGTGACGGTTCCCGTGGCACTCCTTTCCACCAGCACCCGGTCAGAGAGAGGCAGAAGCTTCCTAAATGCTTGTCCCGCCATGGCCTCAGCTCCCGCTCAGCTAGCGCCTCGCCACAAGGAGAGAGACGCCCCACGGCCGACCTCACGGGGCACAAGTGCACATTTTTAAAAAGATTGTTTTTCAGCCACTGGAATAGGGACACTGAGATAGAATGACAGTCAGGGCACCAGGGCATTCTGATAGGAACCTGCTTCCAGGTTAATAAAGAGTGACCAGATAACATATCCAGTCGTTATCTGCAAATTAAAGCTCCAAACTGTAATAATTCCCATCTTCAATTTCATAAGGGTAACTATAGGGACAGCATGTCAGTTACAAAACTGACATACTTTCCCCTTTATGTTATAGAGAATTAATATTAGAAGAATATAGAAAATTGGGCCCAGCACAGTAGCCTAGCAGCCAAAGTCTTCACTTTGCATGTGCCAGTATCCCATATGGGCACTGGTTCTAATCCTGGCAACCCCACTTCCCTTCCAGCTCCCTGTTTGTGGCCTGGAAAAGCAATCGAGGATGGCCCAAAGCCTTAGGACTCTGTACCTGTGTGGGAGACCTAGAAGAAGCTCCAGGCTCCTGGCCTCAGATTGGCACAGCTCCAGCTGATGAAGCCACTTGGGAAGTCAGTCAATGAAAGGAACAGAGCAGAGCCGATCCAAAGCCAGGAGCCTCTTCTAGGTCTCCACATGGGTGCAGGGTCCCAAGGCTTTGAACCGTCCTCTACTGCTTTCCCAGGTCACAAGCAGTGAGCTGGAAGGGAAGTGGTACATCTTGGACAGGAACTGGCACCCACATGGGATCCTGGCACATGCAAGACCAAGACTTTAGCCACCAGGCTACTGCGACAGGTCCCCTTTCTTTTTTTGGATTAAAAAAATAATTTATGGACTCACCTAATTGAAAGATAGGATAAAAAAAAATATGACTCCAGTCATGTTTGAGCAGGACTAAAGCAATGGCACCAAGATTCAGCCTGTTTCACTGCTTGAGCTTTTCACCCCCTTGTCAAGCTTTCTGCACAGCTTCTGGCAGCTTGGCAAGTCAGGATCCCGCAGCCGTGGGGAAAGCCGGATGCCTCTCCACATTGCTGTTGCCGAGGCAGAGGCAGCAACTCTTGGCAAAACATTCCAGAGTAAGATCAGCCCCATCCAACACCCAGAAACAGAGAGGACACAAATGGGATTGTCTCCTAGGAAGCCGGAGGACCGTGCCCACAGGGGGAGGCGTGGGCGTGGACACACAGGGGGAGGCGTGGGCGTGGACACACAGGGGAGGCTCACCGCTTCCTCCCGCACTGCGGCGATCAGCTGTGTGCAGACACGATTCTTTGAAAATGTTTATTTTTATTTATCTTAAATGAAGAGCTTTTTTTTTTTAATCTACTAGTGCATTTCCCCCAATTTCCTGCCTGCAAGAACTAGGAGTGGACCTAAGATAAATGATTTTGAATTAGAGTTATTATTTTGAATAGGCACCTGCTAGCATTTAACTGGGTTGTAACTAAGCATGGTGAGCCTTTGATGCCTCAAGCCTGACTGAGCCGGATTCCGGTCTTCCAGCCTTGTTCTGACCGCATGGTCTCAGGTACGTGACTTCAGGAAGAACCACGCACTTATGGAGTTGCCATGGAAATTAGGGATGGTTTATTTGAATCAGTTGGCATAGTATTCAGCAAAACGGGACTCCAGACAATGAGATATAGTTCCTGATATATCATAGCACAGTGTGCCGTCTTAGTGTAGCACTCTCTCTCCACTGGTATACACTGGCGTTCCTTCAGGAATTAAGATGTTCGGAGGACACGACTCCCGGTGCCAACTACAGAAACGTAACTTCCTCCGCGGTCATTTACTTCCTGAAGGTCTACTCTCCTAGAATTTTTAAAGACTAACGTCAACTTGAAACCTGCTCCCCCGACATAGTTCTCAAGAACTGTGGTACTTTCCGAAGGACTGAATAGTGCTTATGTTATCTTCAGCCATTTGTTCACCGGGAAGTACCCGCAGGTCACTGCTGGGACCTTTAGCTTCCTGCACTGGGGCGCTTCAGATCCGATGGTTCCTTGGACTGCTCTCATGTCAGGCTTGGGGGTGGGGAGCATGGCTGCTGGTCAGTGGCCAGCGGTACCAGGGGAGTTTTTCTACCGCATCTGGGCCAACCTTGGGGAGACCCACTCTGCCTAGATGCACCGCACGGCTGGTTTTGACATGGCATTCCAGCAGAGAACAAGGGCCTTTGTTTCAGGTTTCTCAGATGCATTCGGTACCTACCCGCCTTTCCAGAACTAACGTTCAGGACGTGAAAGATAATCCTCAGGAGCTCTGTTTTTAATTTTTAGTTAATTCCAGTTAAGTCTTACAATAAACGATGATATTTGGGAATTTTTTACTTCCTAGGCAGACAAGTTAAAAACAGACTCCTCTACAATCATACATAGTAAATCACCCTCCACCCAGGAAACAAGGACTATGAAAAAAGGACACATTTGAAGGTGAAATATCTAAAATTTGCCTTGCAGCAGCCTCAGGAGGAAATGAGTGTTGAGTCCAGCAGAGGCGTTGTACGACGGCTGCAGGTGCCAGCTCGCAGCCGGCAGTTTCTAGATTGTTACTCTTAAATTGTGACTGCCACCATCCACTGAATAGGAGGAGTTTTGCAATCACATTTATTAAAAATTCAGATTTATTCTTACATTCCAGAAGTTCAGACTGATGATGGTGATACTTGCCTGGGCCAAGTGTTCACTTTAAAACTACTCAAGCTTTAGGGTCACTGTCGTGTGCCAGTGACATGTGTCATGTCAGCTCCTGTGACGTATCACTCTCCCTCCTTCATGATCTCCTCGTGGAAATAGTAAAGAAGGCGCTATCATCCTTTGCATCTTCAGCGCAAAACCTTTCGGGTCTTCCCTCTGCGCTTGACCTCGCCTCATCCAGACTTCTCTTATTAAAAGTTATGTTTGCAATAGCAGCTTAGAGCCGTCTGCAGTGCAAGCCACCGGTTGGAGTCCGGCTGCTCCGGTTCAGCTCCCAGCCTGTGCCCCCTGGCAAAGCACCTGGGAGACCCCGCGGAAGCTCTGGACCCCTGCTTCCCGCTCAGCCCCGGCCTTTGGGGGGCATGACCCAGTGAATGCAGAGAGGGAGAGAGAAATAGTGAAAGAGAGAAGCTGTTTCATTTCTTAAAGTTCCTGATCAAACCAGCTGTGCAGTCTTAGGTTCCTTTGGCACTTTTGAGTTTTCCAGAAAAGTTCCTGGCACATGACAGTGACCCTAAAGGACAAAGCTCCTTGATAGCTAGACAACTAAACAAGCTGTTATAATTACACTCTTTCTTGTTTTTTTTTTTTTTTTTGAAAGAGTTATTTTTATTGGAAAGGCAAATTTACAGAGAGAAGAGATGAAAGATCTTCCGTTTGCTGGTTCACTCCCCATGTGGCCACAACAGCCGTTGTTGAGCCAACCGGTAGCCAGGAGCCAGGAGCCTCCCATGTGGATGCAGGGTTCCCAGGCGTCAGGTCATCATTCACTGCTTTCCCCAGTCATAAGCAGGGAGCTGGATGCGAAGTGGAGCAGTAGGAACTCAAATTGCTGGCTGTATGGGATCCCGGCGCATGCAAGGGGAAGATTTAGCCACTGAGTCATCCTGCCGGTTCCCATAATTACATTTTATTTTTAAAACGCATCCATTTCCACAGAATTCGTGTGTTGCAAGGCCCAAGATTAGACTAAGCAGACAACTAACGTGCAAAATAAATACAGAAAATGTAGGAAGAAAAACCCCGCAGGCCACGTCGGAACACAAGATCTGGGTCATTTTGACGAACTCGCTCCGTTCTCCCCTCCTCGCCTGCGGAGCTGAGCGCGGCTGGAAGCGCGGCGCGCCGCGCCGGAGGCGCTGCCTGGCGCCGGGCACGCCGTTGCCACGGTGACCGCGGCCGCAGAGTGCCGGACAGGTGAGTCTCTTGGGGCGCCCAGGCCCGGAGCAGAGGGTCGAGAGGGTGCTGCAGAGAGGGGCAGCGGGGCAGCGTCCCCCCAGGCTGCCGGGCCGAGGCTGGCGCGCAGGGAGCGCCCACCGCGGCATCCCCGCCTCGGTCAGCTCCGTGCGCACCGGGCCTCTGCCCTCCGGACGTCCCCGGGCTTGGGCAAAGGGCGCACTGCATGCCCAGGAGTGATCCTCCCAGCTCTCTCTGGGAGCGCGCAGGAGCTGCCCTCTCCATGCTGTTCTTCAGGCCTTCTCTTTGTTTAATCCCTGGTGCCCAGGGCTGCTTTTTAAACCTTGAGCGAGAACTTAAAATCCTTAAGAAGCTATATATAGAGAGAGAGCTTATATATGTAAATATAAATATATAAATTATATATTAAAAATCTATATTTGAGGTAAAAGTTATCAGTTTAATGTGGTGGATAATTTGGAAATCCATACACAGTATTTTTTATAACATGTTTGTTCCACACATTATGACAGAGGACATTTGGCACCAAAGTAAACTTCATAATCTTCATTCCCTTTTTCCACAAACATTGTGACATACCCAGGGAAAACAATGAATACAAACGGAGCTGTACTATTGTGATTGGGGGGTGGAATGCTAAGAGTGGAAAATAAACCCGGAAGAAAGGGCTAGAGAGGGGGGTAACCTTATACCTATAAAACTGTATCATGAAATTTAACAATAATGATTAATTAATTAATTGAAAATCAGTACTGTAGAATAACAGAAATTTTTAGAGTGATAGAAATACTCTCATTTGTTTGTGGTGGTTTCCACAATTATTTACATTTACCATACATTATTTAACATTTTTTTAAATTATTATCATTTTATGATAGAGTTCCATAGGCTCCTGGTATTTCCCTTGTCCCAGCCCCAATTCCCCCTGCCCTCTATATCATTGTTAAAGTATAGTTCTTCATACACAGTCATAGGTTCATCATTGCGGGCATCGACAATGTCAGGGAGTTCAGCCACTTGTGGTCCCTGCATCCCGCATCCGCCTGCCTGGTATGAGACCCTGTGCTTCCAGAGCATCCCTGCCTCCTTACCCTGCCTCCTGCCGATGCACCTGCTGGGCGGCGGCACCCAGCCCCCTGCCAATGCACCTGCTGGGCGGTGGCACCCAGCCCGCCGATGCACCTGCTGGGCGGCCGCAGAGGATGGCTCCAGTTCTGTCTTCGGCCTGGCCCGCCCTGGCTGTTAGGCGCATTCGGTAATGAACCGGAGAATGGAAGGTTTCTTTCTATGTTAGTTTTCCTTTCAAATCAATGAAAACTTGTTTTTGTGTTTTGTTTAGGTAATTGTGGACTTCATGGAGCCGGAAGGGCCTCCGGAATTAGTGAGTTCAGTAAAGTCGGGATCTTTCTCACCGCATGAGGCGGCTCAGGAAGAGGTGTCCCTGGAGTCGGAAGAGGCGACCCGTGTGAACCCCCTCTTACAGCCCGCTCTCTCAGGAAATGTGGAAGGCCTGCAGGAGATTTTTGAGAATCCTGAGAACCCACATCACGAACACGCCATGAAGCTCCTCTTGGAAGAAGACATTGTTGGCAGAAATCTGTTGTATGCGGCTTGCATGGCTGGGCAAAGTGGCATTATTAGAGCTTTGGCAAAGTACGGTGTGAATCTGAACGGGAAAACGACCAGAGGTATGCTGTCTTTTCCTCCTCGTTGGTGTCGTGATTACTTAGAGATGCAGTGTGCTATGTCTAAGGTTGGGTAATTTTAAAAAAGCATTGAATTTATTTTTATTTGAAAGGGAGAGAGAGAACACCCATCAATTGGTTCCTTCCCGGAGTAACAGAGCATAAAGCACGGGCTCCCTGTCAGCGTCTCCAGTGAGTTTTAACAGCGTTGTGACGGGGTGTTGTCTAACTTCACCCGGTGGGAGGTCTTTGGGTCAGGAGAGCTCTGCCCCCATGGGTGGATCAGTGCTGCTGTACAAGGGATTTGCGGGAGCGAGTTGACACTCTTGCTGTCCACTGTCGTGTGAGGGCATAGCAAAAAGACCCACACCAAAAGTTGTGGCCTTGGTCTTAGACTTTTATTTATTCCACCCACCTCCCCCCCCCACTTTTTTTTTTTTTTTAAAGGATTTATTTTTACCAGAAAGGCAGATTTACAGAGAAAAGGAGAGACAGACAGGAATATCTTCCATCTGCTGGTTCCACTTCTCAAATGTTAACAGTGGGCAGAATTGAGCCAGTCTGAAGCCGGGAGCTTCTTTATGCACGGGGGCAGGGTCCCCAGGCTCTGGGCCATCCTCCACTGCTTTCCCAGGCCACATTCATAGGTTGTCTCTTTTTTTAGATTTATATATATTTTTCCATTTTTATTATATTTTTGACAATCTTTACATAATTAATTAGGATTAAAAAGGTTCAAGAGCTACAGGAAAATGGGTAAGACTATTATTTCCATATTGTTTCCTTCATGTATCTGAGGTAAAAGGGGATTTTAAGAGAGAAGCCCCACCCAGTCTCCCACCCATCCCAGGCCCCTGATGTGGGGCATGCTCCCCGAGGGTCTTGCTCAAGTGGTTTTGATAGTTCACCAGTTATGAATTGCTGTCAATCTTGCCACTCCAAACATGATGAGGTCGTTGATTTATATATTTTTATTGGAAAGTCAGATATACAAAGAGGAGGAAAGACAGAGAGGAAGATCGTCCATCTGATGATTCACTCCCCAAGTGGCTGCAATGACTGGAGATGAGCTGATCTGAAGCCTGGAACCCTGGAGCCTCTTCTGGGTCTCCCATTGGGTGCAGGAACCCAAGGCTTTGGGCCATCCTCACTGCTTTCCCAGGCCACAGGCAGGGAGCTGGATGGGAAGTGGAGCTGCCAGGATTAGACCCGGTGCCCACATGGGATCCTGGCATGTTGAACGCGAGGACTTTAGCTGCTAGGTCAGTACGCCGGGCCCTAATTGGTTTTTTTATAGGGGCAGTCCACAATAGCTTGAAAAGGGACAATTCACAATAGCCTGCAAGGTGAGGGGAACTGTCACACATTCCCTACCTGTCTCAGCTGGACAGCCCAGGCCTCCAGCAGCTAAGGCAAGCACCCACTTAATTACTTGGAGCCACCTGTGAGATAACCAGATTTAGATGGGCCTTGATTCGTAAGAATTGGGGCCCATCAGCGCTAAAGGTCACATAGGCAGTCTGGCCTGCAAGCTCACACAGTTTCTTAGTAGCAATGGGCCATGAACACATGGTTGGGATTTTGATGCTGAGATTCTTCATATAAACATATATGTGGAAAGTATAGACATGTGTGGATGTTGTATGATTTGGCATACAGATAGTCATATTGTCTTCACTGAATTTACATGATAATATATCCAAGTTTCTGATATGGGATCTTAATATCTTTGCTTTAAAAAAATATTATGGGGCCAATATTGTGATAGAGTGGGTTAAACCATTGCCTGCAGTAGCAGCAACCCTTATGGGCAGCGGCTCCTGTCACTGTTGTTCTGTCTGTCTCTCTGTCTCTCTCTATAACTCTGACTTTGAAATAAATTAGTAAAATGCAGTTAAACATATTTTAGCAATTTTTAGCATTTTACCATATTCATTTCATAGGTATATGTACATAAAACATACATACACATACATACTATTTTTAAAAGGATAACACAGTGAGAGAATAAAGAAAGAGGATCTTCCATATGCTGATTCACCCCACGTTGGCTACAAGAGCCAGGGCTGGGCAAAGCTGGAGCCAAAAGCAGAAATGTCATCCTGGGCTCCCACGTGGGAATGGAGACCCAAGCACTTGAGCCATCTTCTGCTGCTTTCCCAAGCCAGTATCAGGGAGCTGGGTTGGAAGTGGAGCAGCTCGGACAAAACCCAGTGCCCACATGGGATGCAGGCATTACAGGCAGAATGCTGATTCTATAATTTAGTCTTGCTGGATGGAGCTGGCATTGTGGTACAGCATTCTTCCCGATTCGAGTGTCAGCTGCTCCGCTTCTGATCCAGCTCCCTGCTAATGTTCCTGAGAAAGCATCAGAAGATGGCGCAAGTGTTGGACCCTTGTATCCGTGTGGGAGACTTGGATGAAGACGGCGCAAGTGCGTGGGCCCCTGCATCCGTGCGGGAGACTTGGATGAAGCTCCAGGCTCCTTGCTTCGGCTGGGACCATTTGGAAAGTGACCCAACAGATGGAATTTCTGTCTCTGCAACTCTTCCTTTCAAAATCATAAATACATAAATGTTTAAAAAGTTTGTGGGAAGTAGAATGAAAAGATGTTTATTTTCTCGCAAAAGAATTGAAATCCTTGCTTCTGAGAGTTCTTTGAAAAGCTCAAGGAAAGTGCAAATGACGGGAAAGCTGTGAACTTTTGGAAACTCCTTTGTAAGATGAGGGTGAGAATTGCACCACCCTGTGGTTGTTGCAAAACTAGACACATTTACTCCGGTTATATAGAATTGTGCCAGGCCCACAGCAGTTGTTTAGTATAGGATCACTATTGCAATCTACTGCATCAAATGATGGAATCATGATGAATCCTTCATGATTGAAAGTAATAGGAGTGGAAACTTTGGCTTTACACACCGCCCTACTGAACTCAGAGCCTAGCAGCCTGGTGTGTTATAGTGCAGCCATTGCTCAGCCTTACGGTACCGAAAGCTGCAGTCACTGCCGGTGCCAGGCACTGGCAAGAGAGTGTCGTGCCATATATTGCTATGCAAACAAAAGATAAAAATTCAGTACTCAGAGCACGATTTCTAGCGAATGCCTGTGTCTTAGGCTGGGGTCTGTAGGCAGCCTGTCTGACCGACCATCTCCATTGTCATTCTCAGGGTACACACTCTTACACTGCGCTGCTGCATGGGGGCGTTTAGAAACTTTGAAAGCCCTGGTGGAACTGGACGTTGATATAGAAGCTTTGAACTTCCGGCAAGAGAAAGCTCGCGATGTGGCAGCTCGGTATTCCCAGTCTGAGTGTGTGGAATTCCTGGACTGGGCAGGTAAGGAAGCCCAGGAATTGTCTGTGAACTGGTTGGCACGATGGATTTTCCTGCTAGGGTAACAGACTCTGTCTACAGGGAAGCCGAGAGATGACTGTGTTTTCACCTGCCATGATGGTGTTTTATTTATAATTACAACAACAGTCGCTATTAGTTGTACCAAATGGAATCTGCCTTTCTTTTGTTCAATTTTGCTATTGTCCTAAAGCATATACTTAACAGGAACTATTTATTTTGGAAACTTATTGATACACGATTTTTTTTTTAAAGAATGTGTTCATTTGAAAATAAATAAGGAGCGGTAAGGGGAAAGCTTATGTGCCGATTACTGCTCAGTGGCCGCAGCAGGCAGGCCTGGGCAAGGCTGCAGCCATGACAGAGCGGCATTGGGGCTCACTTAGGGAATCCAAGGTCTTGGGCTGTCGTCCACTACTTCCCAGTTGCATGAGCATAGAGCTGGGCCAGGGTGGAATAGCTGGGACTCAAACTGACACTTCAGTTTAGCAAGTTTTAGCAACTTAAACAATAACTTCCTGTAAGAATATATGTAAAATATGTGTTCAAGACCTACTATGAGACATGTGAGGAAAATGGGAGAGTTGTTGAATGTTTAAAGCAAATTCCAGGGGCTGGTGCTGTGGTGAAGTGAGTTAAGCTGCTGTCTGCGGTGCCAGTATCCCATGCGGGCAGTGGTTCAAGTTCGGCTGTTTTATCTCCTATCTTGCTCTTTACAAAAATAATGGAAGTGGCCCAAGTCAGGATCCCTGCGCCTACACTGGAGACCTGGATAAAATTTTTGGCGTTTGGCTTCAGCTGTGCCCAGCCCTGACTGTTGAGGTCATTTTAGGGATGAATCAGTGATGGAAAATTTCTCTCTCTCTCTCTCTCTCTCCCTCTCTCTCTCTTTTTCCTTCCCTGTCTCTAAAGCTCTGCACTTTAAGTAATTTTTTTCTTTTTTAAAAAGCATGTTTAGTAATATATTTGATTCCTCAACATGTACAGGTAAGAAAAGTTATAATACTGAAATGCGAACATGCTTTGTTGAAATCTCCTCCATCCGGAAGCTGGTACAAAGGGTTAGACACGTTGAGTTGAACCACAGGGCCAACTGGAGAGGGCACAACTGGAATGGGAGCGACCTGGGAGGGAAATAGTGGGCTCCTCCCTCGTGGGTCATCACCTTCCACGGGAGGGCATGGGAACTAGGACAGGGGCTGGGGTGGCTAGACAGACACCCAACAACATCCGTTAGGGACAGTTGGATGAGATGGTTGGATGGAAGTAGGTTGCAACACCTGTTGGCAAGTATATGAACAGAAGGGTATTTGGGACAGACTGGACTAGTATGCCATACATACTGGCAAGCCAGGGTAGGGGGTTGGCCTAGTTGGGATTACTGTGGGCCGCCCTGACTGGGCTGCAACTCCTACTGGTACGTGCGAGGGACAAGTGCGTCCAGGGTGGAACCAGGCGGGACTGCAAGAGGACACGGGTGGAGACAGAACTGACCCAGCAACTGCAACCACCAGCTGATCGGGGCAATGGACTGTGCCGGGCCCTATGCTTACTAGAACATGCAGGAATCTGGACTGGGAATACCTCAAAATTTCTTTGAGGATCTCCCCAGTCGAGACACCGGACTCAGAGTCCTAACCAAGAAAAGACAGAACAAGTCAAGCAACAACCTCAGCTATCTGTTGGCAGCAAAATACTGGGCAAATGGAGACTCTAGAAGGGACTGTGTCAATCAATGGACTCTTCAACGACCACATCGTGCTTGGAGTGGCGAGACTGGCAGCGACCCATGAATGGTGAACTATTGGAACCACTTGATCGAGTATCTCAGAGCATGCCCCACATCTAGGACTTAGGGTGGGTGGGAAACTGGGTGGGGCTTCTTCCTTTATATCCCCCTTTAGGCCTTGAACCTTTTTTACCCCAATTAAATATGTAAGGATTGTCAAAATTAAAAAAATAAATTAAAAAAAAAATCTCCTCCATCTGCTGGTTCACTTTGGCATGCCCATAGCAGCCAGGGCAGGGCCAGGCTGAGTGCAGGCACAGGAGCTCCATCCGGATCTCCCCCGGGAGACCACGAAGAGCACAGGTTATTGTAGGTGCGATTGAGTTTTCTTACTCTCTGGGCTTTTGTTTGGCGGAGAATGAATGATACAGACACACTGAGCTGCTACTCAACAATGTCAGAAAGGCTGTAATGAAACAAATTTGGCAGAGCAGGCAAGCTTTGTGTGTTAACCTGAAAGGAGCTTCTTGTGAAGGAAAAGATTTATTCTGGATTGTAGTTTAGGAGTTCACAGTTCAAGACTGGGTGGCCTCTGGTGGAGGGCAGAACTTGTGTGAGAAGTCGTCACATGGTGACACAGGAAGCAGAGGGTGACACTTGAAACTGGACAGCTCACGTTCCCACCTGCATCAAGACAAGCCCCTCAATGACCTGGAGGCCTCGCACCAGGCTCACCCACCAGAGGCCTTCGGTAGATCCAGTCTCCGGCCTTTAACCTGTCAGCCTGCAGGATTTAAACATCTGCACGAATTTGGGGAGCCAAGTCTCGTTCAACCACAGTGTGCTGTAGGGGTCATGGAACGTGACTCACGCTGGGGTCCAGCTTCATGCTAATGTCAGACATGGAAGCACTCAGCCTGCAAGTTAGCTTACACCTTGCCAGGAATCTGCATCACGTTCAATTCCAATCTTGTGGTCAGAATGCCAGCCACCTGGAAAGCTGCAAGGGACCGAGGACTCACCATCCCAGAGCCTCCCCCAAACCACGGAAATTCTCACGATCTGAGATAAGTTTCTTTGGATTTTAGAGCCCTGTGCATGTTTTTGTTATTTTTAAGTATTCAAGAGTGCCCGTTAAAAAAGTACGTTAATGTTGTCTTACAGGGAATCCATTGACAGTTGAGAACTCTGAGGGAATGGAACAAAGATGTGTGGGATTGTGGGATTGGAGCTGTACCAGGGATGGAAGGCGGTAAGGAGGGGAGTGCAGAAAATGGAGGCAGTCAGCCATAGCTGCCCAGGACGAGACTTAATTAGTGATGAAGCTGTTAGCCGTTCTAAGGACTGTTAGTCCTCCTCTTCCCCCATAACAATGGCAGGTAGTAAAAATATGGTGTGTTTGTTGAAAACGTTTTCAAGATTTTTACTGGAAATGTAGATTTACAGAGAGAAAGAAAGTCTGGAAGATCTTCCATCTGCTATTTCATTCCCCAGATGGCTGCAACTGCCAGAGTGGAACTGATATGAAGCCAGGAGTCATGAGACTCCTCTAGGTCTCCCATGTGCAGAGTCCCAAGGCTTTGGGCCGTCCTCGACTGCTTTCCCAGGCCACAAGCAGGGAGCTGGATGGGAAGCGGAGCATCTGGGACATGAACTGGCAATCATATGAGATCCCAACAGTTGCAGGGGAGAATTAGCCAATTGAATCATTGCACTGGGCCCAGAAAAGATTTATTTATGTGAAAGCCAGAGAAAAAGAGAAAAAGAGAAAAAGAGAAAGAGAGAGAGAGAGAGAGAGTAAGAATGCACAAGCCATTTGCTTGCTTGCTTCCAAATGCTTTCAACAACAGTTAGGAGCTAGATCAAATGGAAACAGAGATCAGAAATTCCATATCGGTATTTCACTTGGGTGGCGGGGATCTAAGCACTTGGGCCTTCGTCTGTTGGCTTCCCAGGTGCACCAACAGGAAGCTGGATGAGAAGCTGAGGGCCTAGGACTCAAACCTGTGCTCTACATGAAATGTGTGTGTGTGTCATGTGTGGGCTTTAAGCAACTGTGCCCTAACACTTGCCTCTCAAGATG
Source organism: Ochotona curzoniae (assembly GCF_017591425.1). NCBI lineage: Eukaryota > Metazoa > Chordata > Mammalia > Lagomorpha > Ochotonidae > Ochotona > Ochotona curzoniae. The sequence goes on along the minus strand of NW_024466129.1, from coordinate 1,669,355 downwards.
TTTTAAATCAAAAATTCAGATCCAAAATGATTGAATAGAGTGTAGCCATGCAGACTTTAGCTGCCTGGAGTTATGAGAACAAAGGAGGGGCCGTGTGTCTAGGAGTCTGACGGAAATTTTGAGTAGAGAAGTGACCAGTCCCTGGGTCAGGAGGAGGGACAGAGGCACTGCTGCAGCAGGGCGCGCGGTGCAGCCAGCTGCTGTGTGTGTGGGAGCCGCTGCAGCAGGGCACGTGGTGCAGCCAGCTGTGTGTGTGTATGTGTGTGTGGGGGGGAGTCACTGCAGCAGGGCGCACGGTGCAGCCAGCTGTGTGTAAGTGGGAGTTACTGCAGCAGGGCACATGGTGCAGCCAGCTGTGTGTGTGTGTGTGGGGGGGGTGAGCCGCTGCAGCAGGGCGTGCGGTGCAGCCAGCTGCTCTGTGTGTGGGAGTCACTGGAGCAGGGCACGTGGTGCAGCCAGCTGTGTGTGTGTGGGGGGGGAGTCACTGCAGCAGGGCGTGCGGTGCAGCCAGCTGCTGTGTGGGAGCTGCTATCTTACTAAGTTATGGGAGGAATATATTGCCACGTGCCCTACCACCAGCACAGCTCTGGCTGAGAGAGAATTCCAGTTACCTGGTGACTTCCACTCCAGCCTGGGGAATCTTACTCTCCAGTAGGGGTGAGGATAATTTCAACAAATGGTGCTGGAAAACCTTGATGTATATTTGCAGAAGACTGAAACTAGAGTCCATACCCCTTACCAGATACAAAAATCAACTCAGAATGAGCCCGAGACCATGAAGCTGCTGGAAGAAAATATAGAGGACACACTCTAAGACACTGGCGTAAGAGACAGCTTCTTGGATAAGATCCATAAGGTGCAGGCAACAAAAGCAAAACTAAACAAATGGCATAGCAAGGGAAATGATCAGCATAAAACACCCAACAGAGAGGGAAAATATTTGTGAACTACCTTTCCAACAAGGGATTCGTATCTAGGATTTATCAGCAACTCAGAAAATTTACAAGCAAAAAACCAACCAATCCAGTTAAGAAATGGACAAAGGACTTCAGGAGAGTTTTCAAAAGAAGAAATTAAAAACAGCCAACAAATATATGAAAAAAAAAAAGCTCATATCACTAAACGTAAGGAAAATGCAAATCAAGACTACAATTAGGTACCATCTTACCCCTGTCAAAATGGCAATAATAATAATAATAATGTAACAAATGTTGGTAAGGTCGTGGAGAAAGGAGAATATTTATACAAATGGATGGCAGTTTAAATTAATGTAACCGCGATGAGTTTGTAGAAATAGATTTGATGACTAAACCGGTGTGGACCCCAAAGACAGGAAGACCTGGTAGTAAAGAGATGCGTGTTGGTGTATAAAGCAGCGGTGTAAACTCAGCAGCAAAGCATCCGTGCCAAGTGTCCAGCACCGGATGACTGGATTCAGTAAGTGTGGTCTATATACACAGTGGAACAGTAAGAAGATTGAGATTCTATCATTTGCACAAAGTGGATGTAGCTGGAGGACATGATATTGCATGAAATAAGCCAGACCCAGAAATGTTGCTTGTGCTCCTGTAGCGGTGGCAGCTAAACTTCTCTAAAAAAGGAAGGAATTCCTTTGTGTATCAGCAATGCTGCAAGTACAGTTTTTTCAATCTTTGTTTTATACCTTTGTCAAACCAATGATTAATGTCGCATTCATGTAACTTTCATGGCTTGTGATGATTATCTTAAAATTCACTGTGAACGGGCGAAATGGCCATCTTGCCATCCAGTTATTATAGTCTTTGCCTATATTCTCACTAGGCTTTTTGCTTTTTACTTGTTAAACCTTTACTTAACGGAACATTAAACTCTTTATCACAATGTACATTAAAAACATTGTCTCAAAAATGAAAAATAAAGGAGAGGGAGGGAGAACAAGTATTTGTGTTCACGAGTTGTAATTATGAACTATGCTGAATCTGCAGTAAAGATGAAAAAGCCCAAACTTTCTGTGTGTGTTATATATTCATCTGCTAACTTTTTGGAAAATAGAGTAATCATTTTTTTTTTTTAAATTGAGGTGTCTTGTTAACAGAAGTCTTAAAAATTTTTAAATGTTGATATGTAATTCTTCATTTAAAATGGAGAGACTCATATTTTTAAAAAGTGGTCTGTAATATTCCCATGCTTTTTAAATCACCTGAGATTTGAAATTAAAAATTTTCCTGTGGCCTTACATTCTTGCTCAGGGAAAAAAAAAATCACAGATGCTATTCAGAGATTTATTGAAGTACTAAACTAAGCAATAGTAATAATGATTAATGACCTAACATATTAAAAAGAGGGATGACTAGTCATCTAACATAGTGGAAAGAAGAAAATACATGAACATGCAGCAGTGAGAATACACAATCGTTTCCCCCAGGATTTTAGTTAACTATGGAATCTCTTATAGTTGATTGGAAATAGCATTTCAATCCAGTCTTCTTTGGAAAATGTCAGTAGAGTGTGGAATAAAACACGACCAGTTCCCCCAAGAACTCTGGAAGGTCTCTCCTGACTGTCGGCGTGTGGCGCGCAGGGTCGGCCGTGGGCTTAGTAGCCCATTGCGCCTTCAAACTTCTTTTTCTTGGATTTGCGGTGCTTGGTTTTCTTGGAGGAGGAACGCTGGGACACTTGGTTCAGGTACTTGGTCATCATCGATGTGGTCGCCACCAGCTTGCAGAGCAGTTGGTCAATGTCATAAACGGACGGGTTGTGCAGCTCCTTGCCAGCTTTATCCAGGCAAGCTTGTTCTTTCATCTACAAAGAGGAAAACAAGTGAGAATAGATTTTATCTGCTCAAATGTGTATTCTGAATACATAAGGTGCACTAAAGCAGCGCGCATCAAGTATTGATGTCAGAGGAAGGTAATTATGGAAGAAAGGTCTAAGTGCCAATGAAATACTATTGTGTATATACCTCGTATATATTAGTGCATATATTTTGTATATACCGCGTATATATTAGTGCTTCAAGTGATTAGAACAGTTATGGGATAAATCATTTTAATTTTAGCAAAATCATCTCCTTTGCTGAGCAGTGCAAGGGCTGAAACCATGAAACTGTAAGCATTTATAAATATTGAATCGTTAAGTTCTCCGTGAGGTTTTTTGGGGGTTGATTTGTTTAAGGTTGCCTCAAACCATAGCACCATCTATTGGCAAACTGACAATTAGCCCAAGCTCTCCATTAGAAATTAGGGTCCTTTAAAATCCTACATGTCAAATTTCTTCAATAACTTTCCTTAGGACCCGACATGATGGTTCAATTGGCTAATCTTACATGTTAAGCGCCAGGATCCCAGATGGGTGCCGGCTTATGTCCCGGCTGCTCCATTTCGCATCTGTTTCCCGCTTATGACCTGGGAAAGCACAAGAGGGTGGCTCCAGTCCTTGGGACCCTCCACCCACGTGGGAGACCAGCAAGAAACTCCTGGGTTTGAATTGTCTCAGTTCTGCCATTGCTGTCATTTGGGGAGTGAGCCAGAGGGTGAAAGATCTTTCTCTCTCTCCTTCTCTCTGTAAATCTGCCTTTCCAATAAAAATAAGTAAACCTTTCTCCAAAAGACTTGGAATGAATTAAGAGTTCCCTTGTTCTCACCCCTCGTTATATAGACGAGGCAGTTGAGAAAGCTCTCATGAATTACCTAGGGACATGGACAGATGGCACCATTTCCTGTTATCTTTTACTCACCCGGCTCAACGCTTTTTGGGGGTGTAGCTAGGTGGTTTAAAATAATTAATAATTCAGTATACTCTTATTCAAGCATGTGGTAGGTGCAAGGCACCCGATAGACACTGGAGATGAATGAGGAGGAGGCTATAAAGAGAAGAAGAATGGTCCTCTCAAAGAAACGGAAAACCGTATCTTCTAAACTCCTGAGATTCTGTGTTGCAGTCTACACAAGCTACTTACCTTCTTTTTGTGTTTCTTCCATTTCACCCACAGGTAGTGCGTAGATAAAACCGACAGGATTAGAACGAGAGTTTGCACTAAAATAGAAGTCACGTGTAAACAGCTCTGTAAAATATCCATATTAGCAAAATTGCAGCATAGTTTGTTGAGAGGGTAAGGCAGACAGTGAGATGGAGAAGGACTAACTTTCAGATAATATACTTCTTCTGGAAAAATCTCCCAGCCAACTTTTGTCCAAGTGGTTCCATCACAGATGCAGAAGCTTTCCCTGAAGAAGCAGATAAACAGCAAGGGAAAAATCACGGACAGTCTTTGATTACACATTTGTCCTTATCAACTGGAAAAAAGAGAGATCTGTATCTAAAAAAATGCTCAGAGACAGATCGTCAGGTAATTAGATAATACTCAGGTCAGAGCCTGGGTATTAGAGAATGTGGTTCACCGAAGTGTATCAGACACGCTTGCCAGCCAGCAAGACAAACACAGTGAAATGCACACAGGTGACCATTGTAACATAGGCAGCAGGCCGGGCATCTGTGACATCATAAAGCACCACCCTGGAGCGAAAAGCTGTCCGCTAGCCAATCACCTTGGGTTTTGTAGAAGTGCTCCTTGCTAAAACGCTTTGAAATTCTTTTCTTGAAAGTGAAGACTACTAAATTTTAGAAGCCTGTAATCCTGTTAATGGGGTTTCAAGGAAACAATTTGTCATATCCTCTCTAACTCTTCTTCTGCATGGTTACCATTTTACATCTGTTTTTAAAAGTAGCTGTAGTATTTTATTCATCCTTGTGCCTCGTTTCTCATTATGGAAAGTCCTTCAAACAGCCCAACTGATATCAAGCGTCTACCCCATTTAACATACATGTTCATTTGGTGGTGGTGTGGTACTGTCAGGGAGTAACTGAGGGGTAAGGAGGCAGCATGGTATATGACAGAAATCAGGAATAGGGGAGCGTGTGGTACAGGCGTAGAGATACCACTTGGCACACCTCTGTCTCACATCACAGTGCCTGGGTGCAGTTCTGCTCCTAATGCTAGCTTCTTGCCGATACGCACACTAATGAATCGTGGGATGTCTCAAGGATTAAGGTCCCTGACAGCCGACTGAATTCGAAGCTCCTAGCTTTGACCTTGCCCAACCCTGATTCTTACAGGTGTTTGAAACGGTAATTGGGGGCTCTCTGTTCCTGTCCCCAATTTCTTTTTCTGTCTCACAAATAAACAATTTTTGGGGCACAGACATTTCCATGATGGAGTTTTTAGTTTAGAGCTGGGAGAAAAACCAGAATAGCAGTAATTAGAAATTGGAGCAAAATGAAAACTGAAGAAAACTGGCAGTGTGTTAGAGCTGAGAGAACAGCAGGTTCTACCAAGTAGAATCGGGGTGTTTGCAGGAGGCAGAAGGGGCATCTCAGCTTGAAGATAGTAACTAAGAGTTGTGTATAAATATTCTTACTAAAATGCTGCGTGCCTGCGCTGTGCTCAGCATTGGTCTGGGAGTTGAAAATGCACACGCAATGTGGCACGTAACAGTTTTACCTTTTCAGAGCTTGCTTCGCTGCAGGAAGACACAGAAAGCGTAGTCTCTGTGCGAATCCGTTCCTCTTTCTCTGAGAAGTGCTGTACGGAATCATAGGAGCTGGGAAGCTGAGAGTAAGCTTGTTATTTCCTGGAAGAATCTCCAGAGCTGTGTGATGTGACGCTCTTTCAGAGGGACCTGAGAGAATTGCAGGATGGAGGCCTGTTAACGCGAGGATGGAAGGAATAGGAAATGAGCCTGGAAAGACAGTTTAGGACTAAGTAGATTTTGGATGCCTCTGTGTTTTGTTCAGTAGGAAATGGTGAGTCATTTAAACACTTTTGGAAAGGGAATGAAGGCTTTACTGCGTGCCAGGCACTGTGCTGAGATGTTTGCATGTGTTCTATGATGTTTTTTGTTCTGCTCTGGAAACGTACGCTGTATACTATGTTGTGTCATGCTACATACTGTAATAAATGTTTTATCTGATGTGTTGTAGACCTCAAAACAGCTCTGTGAACAGGTACTTTGATTTTATAGATAAGGCATTGAGCTGTTATGGCAAAAAGAGAATGGTAATCATCTTCCACCCACTTGCCCAAAACAAGTAAACATTTTCAGTAAGATCGGTGTGTATGATACACAAACACAGTTTCCCTCTGAGTTTTCTGGCTCCTTTTCTAATGAATGTCTCCCCTAAACTCCATCTTGTGCTGACATTCTGCATTCACCAACTAGTGGAGCTCAACCCCAGACCTTGAGTTTCAGTTTAAGAAACTAATTCTGCTCGTGATAGAAATATGAAAAATTTCAAACAAAAAGAATAATGAGCAGGAATATAACTATTAAAAGTACTCAGCTATGGGTCTGAATTCGACTGTGGAAGGTGGTTTTGCTGTGTTCACTTTATGAACAGGCAGACGAGGCTTACAGAGATTGTCTGATGACGCAACAATTGAGCTTTTGAATGCTTTAAAGTCTCTTAAATGTTCCTGTTCAGATTCTTGTGAGACTGTGTGTCACACGTGTGGTGAGCTGAATCGGGGCCTAAAAGGTTCTGATTCCTGGGACCTCTGAGTGTTACATGACAGCCAGAACGCTGCACATGTTACTAAGTTAAGGATCTTGAGGTGGGAAGAGTCTCCGTGCCTGTCCAGGCTGTTCTTGTGCGAGGTAACTAGATATTTGACACAGATGAGGAAAGAGAAGGTGATGTGATATTGGCAGTAAGACTGGGTTGATGTCCCTTTATATATATATATTTTTTACTTTGAATTTTTGAATTATGTGGTACAATTTGGTATAGACTGGAATTTCCCCCCGAACTCCCACCCCCGACAGATTTTCCCCATTTTACTACAATTGTATAGTCCTTCACAAGGAATCAAAATTCCATCAGTCACTTATTTAGGTGTACCCTGACATGGCTGGTACAGACAATGTCAGACAGTCCAGCATCCCATTGTCTACACACATCCAGCAGTTTCATTGGGAATCCATCTTTCATCTGGAAGCAGGGGTGCATGTTGCATTATACCCACACAACTGGGTATGGTAGACCCCAGGGCTCATCATTATACATTTCCATAATTGAGAAGCCGTGAAACAAGGTCAACAACTGGTATGAGTTAGAACAACAGCCTCAACAACAACAACAACAAATTACTGTCCATGAAAAAAACACGTCACTTAGTAACCAAAAAGTGGTCACTTTGTCAACCACATGGGTGACAAATAAGAAATACAAAAGACTCTTGGGAAAAATGATGCTACCATGTAATCCATGAGCAAAGAGCAAAGAAAGTATTTGGAATAAACCAAACTGCAATAAAAAGCATTGAAACACATGGGATGCAGCCAAAAACAAAACAAACACAAAAACAAAAACAAAAAAGCCAAAAAGCAACAGTATGGATCTGATTACTAAAGTTACTCTTTCCATGTTGGTTTCCTTATATAAGAGAGAACATAAGCTACTTGTTCTCTTGTGATTGACTCATTTCACTGAACAGAATGGTCTCGAGTTGGGACCACCTAGTTTTAAATAGTATAATCTCATTCTTCTTAACAGCTGAATAATATTCCATGGAGTAGATGTACCACAGTTTCTTTAACCACTCTCCTGTGGACGCACATCTGGATTGTTTCCATGTCTTTGCTATTGTATATTGTGCTACTGCAAATATAGGATTACAGATCCCCTTCTCACATATAAATTTCACTCCTTTTGGGTATATTCCTAGGAGCAGAATAGCTGGGTCATATGGCAGGTTTATTTGCAATTTTTCAAGCACTCTCCATACTGATTTCCACAGTGGTTGTACTAGCCTACACTCCCACCAGCAGTGAAGGAGGGTGCCTTTCTCCCCACATGCACACCAGCAGGTGTTGTTAGTTGAGTTCTCAATGTAGGCCAGTCTCACTGAAATTAGGTGTTACTCAACGCGGTTTTCATTTGTATCTCTCTGCTGGCTAGGGAGCCTGAGCATCTTTTCATATGTCTGTTAACCATTTGAATCTGTTCTTTTGGAAAATGTCTGTTCATTTTCTTTGCCCATTTTGTTACAGGGTTTTTTTGTTTTGTTTTGTTTTTGCTGTCCCTGGGTTTCTGAAGCTCTTTGTAAATCCTGGATATTAGTCCCTTATCACTAGTGTAGTGTGCAAAAATTTTCTCCCATTCTGTTGGTTGCTTCTTCACTTTAATTGTTTCCTTTGCTGTACAGAAGCTTTTTAGTTTGATGCAGTCCCATTTATTCATTTTGGATTTGATTGCCTTTGCTTTAGGCATCTTTTCTAAGAAGTCTTTCCCTGTTCCTGTATCTTGGAGTGTGCTTCCTATGTTTTCTTTTAATAGTTTGATGGTTTCTGGGTGTAAATTTAAGTCCTTAATCCATTTAGAGTTGATTTTCTTTTTCTTTTTTTTTTAAGATTTATTTTTAAATTTTTATTGGAAAGGCGGATATACAGAGAGGAGAGACAGAGAGGACGATCTTTCTTCCGTCCAATGATTCACTCCCCAAGTGAGCGCAACAGCCGATGCTATGCCGATCCGAAGCCAGGGGCCTCTTCCGGGTCTCCCACGCGGGTGCAGGGTCCCAAAGCTTTGGGCTGTCCTTGACTGCTTTCCCGGGCCACAGGCAGGGAGCTGGATGGGAAGAGGGACTGCCGGGATTAGAACTGGCGCCCATATGGGATCCCGGGCATGCAAGGCGAGGACCTTAACCACTATGCCATCGCGCTGGGCCCTAGAGCTGATTTTCATAAAATGTGACAGGTGTGGATCTTGTTTCTTAATTCTGCATGCTGCTCTCCAGTTGTCCCAACAGCATTTGTTGAATAGACCAGGTTTTTTTCCTGGGTTGTTTTCAGTTTCCTTGTCAAAGATTAGTTGACTATACATGTGTGGGCTCCCTTCTGGTGTTTCTGTTCTGTTCCACTGATCTTCTCTGTTCCTGTACCAGTACCAGACTGTTTTGATAACCACTGCTCTGTAGTATGTCTTGAGGTCTGGAATTGTGATTCCTCCAGCTTGTTTTCTGTTTTTCAGGATAGCTTTAGCTATTTGTGGTCTTCTGTGGTTCCAGATGAACCTTTGTTTCTTTTCTATTTGTGAAAAGAATGTTATTGGAATTTTGATTTCCTATACTGTATTCGTCATTTCTGATATATCAGCTTTCGTTTGATTCATTTCCTGTGTAACATATTCTTTAAATTCCTTGAGTGCCTGCTTTACGTGCTTCTCATTATTGATAAGAAGTTTTATAACAAGTGTTTTGAATTCTGTATCCAGCATTTTCTCGATGTCTTCCTCAGTGAACTCTGAGGCTGGCAAAGTCTTTTGCTCCTTTGCAGGGGAGTCTTCAGTAATATTCACAGCACCTCTGTCTCTTGTTTTGCTCTTGGTCATTGTTCTTCTGGTTATCAGATTCTTCTCTTGTGGCAGGTTTCTAAGCTGTGTCACCCACTGATCTACGGATCAATTTTCCTTATTTCCGTTGGTACTCGGCTCTTTGTTTGCAGTCAGTTCTACCACTCCCTCCAGTGAGTTCCAGGTCTGGGCTCTTACGTTAGATTACCACCATGGTCCCCATAGCCCCAGCTCCTGGCTCACCAATCTCCCCCTCCTGTGATACCATGCTGAGGCTGCACCATTGTACAACCTTTCTCCCACTTCCAGTTGTAGTAGGTCCCAGGATTAGGGAGACACCAGGTGTCCTATATAGCTTGCTTGTTTGTGGTTCTGATCTTGCTGGAACCTGTTGGCTGTTAGGTCTGAGGGCCTATTTTTATCCTATGATGCCATAGTCGGTATTATTTTCCTGAGGGACCAGTGCAGTGCACTGAGCTCAGTGAGCTCTTAAATTCTTTGCCACACTTTAAGAAATGGTGCCTGAAGTGCCTCTGCTAGAGTTCTTGATCTGCTGCCTCTCAGGTCTGAGGGCTACCTGGACCTGTGTTGGGTGGAACCTGTAGGATGCCTCATTGTTGCAGTTCACTGAGCCAGAAATGAGTTCACTCCCAGCTCAGTGCATGCACATTCCTGCCCCAGAGCCCTTGCCTCCTTAAACAAGATGGTGCCTGATTCAGTTCTAGGAGGCTGACTGGGCTGTGAAATCCACCCTGTTCCTGCACTGCCCGTATGGGACCTGCTGCTCTGTCTCTGCGCCTGGTCAAATCAAACAGACCAGCAGGACGGGCAGTTCTTTGTCTGGGTTCACCTCTCGAGCTCCCAGTAAATGTCCCTTCCCACCTTGTTGCCGGTGGAGTTCAGATCGCTGTTTGCTGAATGCTGCTGCGGTATCAGTCACTGCAACACCACACTGTTGTGTCTGCTGCTTTCCTGTGTCTGTCAGTCTCTGGGTACCCCTCTGCTGTTGTTCTGTCCTCCTATTTCCTGGAATGTGCCTTCTCTGCTTCACCTCGACTAATGTTTCTCCCTCAGTTTAAATGTGTCCTTACCCTATTCCGTCATCTTGGTTCTTCAGCGTTCTATTTTTAGTTAACTTTTTTGATTAACATTTGTATTTCTATGGATTATTTTTCAATTTTATAACAGGAATTTGATTAAGAACTGATGAATCAGGCAGTTAGCACTTGCATTTCCTTTTCATATGTGCAGCAAATGCCTGCAGCAGCAGGCACTGGGTCAGGCTGGAAGCTGGGAGCCACACACTCAGTGTGAATTTCCCATGTTGGTAGCAGGGACCCAAGGGTTGGGACTGGCACCTGCTGCTTCCCAGGGCACACATCAGCAGAGCTGAGACACAAGCCAGGCACAATCATGTGGGAGTGGGTGTCCCAAGTGGTTTCCTTGACTTCCTAGCTGAGTGCCCAGGCCCCAAGTGACAAGTGCCCAGGGCGTGGCCTTCTGCCTTTATCAGAAGTTCTGCTATTGGTGTATGGAATGCCGTATTTTTGTATGTTAATTTTGTATCCTGTCATTTTCTTGAATTTAATTTCAGCAGGTTCCTTTCCTTTTCTTTTGCTAATGTCTTTATGTTTTTCTGTGTATAAGGTCATGTGATCTGAAAACAGAATCATTTGACACTTGACATTTGGCTTCCTGTTTCCTAGTTGGCATCCTTTTTTTTTTTTAAATAATGTTTTGGGGGCCCAGCACGATAGCCTAGTGGCTAAAGTCCTCACATCGCATGCTCCGGGATCTCATATGGGTACCAGTTCTTGTCCCAGTTACTCCACTTCCCATCCAGCTCCTGCTTGTGGCCTGGGAAAGCAGCAGAGAACGGCCCAAAGCCTTGAGACCCTGCATCCACGTGGGAGACCTGAAAGAAGCTCCTGGCTCCTGCCTTCAGATCAGCTCAGCTTCTACCGTTGAGGCCATTTGGGGAGTGAATTAGCGGACGGAAGGTCTTCCTTTCTGTCTCTCCTCCTCTCTGCATATCTGACTTTCCAATAAAAATAAATAAATAATTGTTCTTAAGGTTTTGTTTTTGTTGAAAAGGAAGATTTTACAAAGAGAAGAGGAAAGGCAGAAAGGTCTTGCATCTGCTGGTTAACTCCCCAAATGGCCATAATGAGCAGAGCTGAACTCATCCGAAGCTGGGAGCCAGGGGCTTCTTCCTGGCACCCCGTGAAAGTGCAGGATGCATGGATATGCGCCATACTCCAGTGTTCTTCCCAGACTGTCAGCAGAGAGCGAGATCGAAAGTGGGGCAGCCAAGACGCTAGCTAGTGCCCCTGTGAGATGCTGGAGCATGCGCGTGCGTGATCTCCCTGTGAGCCGCTGCACTGGCTCTGGGTCCTTGGCATTCCCTTCTCTTGCCTGTTCACTCTGACTTCTAAAACTGTGTTGATTGACAGCAGTAAAATGAACATCCTCGTGTTGTCCCAGCGCTTAGAGGGCATGCTGTCAGTGTTATCCTGTTTACCATGGAGGAAGTGTAGATACAGCATTTATCGTGTTGTGATATGCTCCTGCCAGATCTAATCTCATTTCATTTTTTATTTTAAATTTTTTATTTTGATGATGCTTACATAGCTCATAAAGGTGGGAAGGGATCAAGGCTTAGGGGAAAGTGGATGTGATCATTGTTTCCAAATTTTCCATTTCAGTGTCTGGGGGAAGGGCCAAGGAAGAGGAGAAGCCACACACTTTTTCAGGCTGCCGTTTAATACTTGTGTAGGTTCTGGCTCCCTGATGCCCTCTTGGCTCCACTTGTTCTTTCTTCTTTTTAAAGATTTACTTATTTTTGAAAGCTGGAGTTGTAAACACACACGCACACACACACACACACACACACACACACACACACACACAGAGTGAGATTGTTACTCCACTGGCTCACTCATCAATTGGTCCCAGTGGCCAGCGCTGGGTCAGGCCAAGTTCAGCAGCTTCCTGTGAGTCTTCCACATGGTGACAGGGACCCAAACACGTGGCCCACTTACCCTTGTCTTTTTGAGACCACTGTCAAAGAGCTGGGTTATAAGTGGAGCTTGAACCAGTACCCATATGAAATGCCCATCTTGTGGGCGGTTGCATCACCCATTTTGCCACAAGACAGGTCCCTGGAATGTACTTTAAAAGATGTTTTATCCCAATTTTCTCCTGGATTTCACCCATCGACAACGCTGCTGTGCATGGCCTTTATAAAGCACTGGATAGTTGAGAGATATCACAAGCTGTGGGCTGCTGTTTTTGTTTGTCTTGTCAATGTGTATTTTACTCTCTTGATTTTTCAGATGCCAGGCTGACTCTGAAAAAGTGTATCGCAAAGGCCACTCTAGCTGTTACCGACACTGAAAAGGGGCCGGGGAAGCTCTTCAAGGAAGAGAAGGTACTGTAGTGTGCTCATCGCCTGCTATGCCTTTTGAGAATTCTGTCTTACATCTTAATTTCTGTATTGCTGCTCCAGGGGCTGGTGCTGCTTCTTTGTGCTCCTCCTCTTCCTCTTTTTCTCCTTTCTGTGGTTTCAAATAGCATCACTGAGCTGTACCAAGCGTCACGTTGAGCAGCATGAATGAATCTTTGAAATGAGAGTTGAGTGGAAAAGGAAAAATACACTGAAGGCTGCATACTCTTTCTGGTGAAACTCGAAATTAATACTCCTGTATTGCCGAAGCCTGCCTCCATGTTGACACACAGCTATTAAGGAAGCAAAAGAGTGAACACGGACTTGGTTGCCTTGGAAACAGGCCGGGACTGGGCCACGAGAGGGACGCAGAATTACGCCAGCAGCACTGTCGCTGTAGTGTGCTGTTGAGTAGTGAGGTCCACTGATGTAATTTCATTTTTCCAATCCACGACTTAGAAGTAACTATGTATTTCAGTGTATCTGTATATGTATGTGCGCATACATATTGCCTGTTTTCAATGATCAAAATTTTCATCGTGGGAACAAAGGTAGACGTACAGACTGCCATCGTGCAGTAGCTTGCACTGTGACGGTCTCTAGCCTATGGACTAGTTTGGTACTCAGGAGGTACATTTTAAAAAAAACTTTTTTCCATTTTTTTTATTATACTTTTGACAATCTTTACATAGTTAATCAGGGTAAAAATGTTTAAGCGCTGTAGGAAAGTGGGTACCTATTGTTTCTACTTTGTTTCCTTCCTGTATCTGAGGTAAAGGGGGATATTAAGGGAGAAGCCCCACCCAGTCTTCCACCCACCCCAGGTCCCTGATGTGGGGCATGCTCCGAGGGTCTTGCTTAAGTGGTAGGAGGTACATTTTCAAAATAAGTTTAAAGTATCACAAGTATGCTTTGGTTTTACATCATTTCCTGAATTTTTACAGGATGCTCTGTGAATTCCTCGTGGCTTATAATTTAGCTAAAAAGATATTATTAAGCCCAAGAGTTTGATCAATTATATATGGCACTTATGTCTTACTAAAATATTCCAATATCTCTTATGAAACGAAATATAGGCAAAATTCTATTAAAGTAGCTATTGGAACCACTAAACATCCAAAAATAATTTTCTGCCATGAAGAAAAAGCACTTTGTTGATAGTTGCTAGAAAAGTCATTAACTTCATGTTAAAGCAATCTGGTTATTTGAACTACAAGATACTGTGTACATATAATAATAGAAAAAATACAACTGTTTAGAACAAACTTACTGCTTTTTACATTCCCATCCTTGTGACTCTAGTAAATTTTGTATCCATTTTACAAATGTTTCCTTTGTGAACAGAAGATAGTGCCAGAGTTTTTTGGAGATTGTTTATTTCAAAGGGAGAGTTACAGAGAGAGGGAGATGCAGAGACAAAAAGAGAGGAAGAGAGAGACCGCTTGTTGGCTCTGGGGCTCAGGTTCCTCTGCAAATGCTGCTGGGAGCCAATAGCTTCATCCAGGCCTCCCACGTGGCTGCAGGAATCCAGGTGTTTGGTCCATCTCTGCTGTTTTCCCAGGCACATCAGCACATCAAGAGCTGGACTGGAAGTGGAGCAGATGACGGACTTCAACTGATGTCTGTTAAATGCAGGTGTCACATGTGGTGGCGTAGTCTGTTGTGCCACAATGCCTCAAGAGAGTTTTAAAAAACGAGATCATGCTATATCATGCTGTCATATTATTTTTTCATGTTAATTCTTAAAATTTAGAAAAACATTTCCTTCTTAATAACATACTTTGCACCTTTCCAAGCCACTTCTTGCTCCATTCTGCTGTCACCACTGATAAGTATTTGTGTACACAGCATAAATGTATTCATTTTTCTTTATGGTGACAGTCACGATACCGCGAACGTCTTAAATCTGACCTCAGGAATTTGCTACAGAGATGCGGCAAGATGGTTTTCCAATGTCAATTTAGAACTCTTCTGGGAGGTAGATCTGTTCTTGGACTTTGTCCTCTAAACTGTTTGAGAGGGAAAAATCTATCAGCGTTAACTAATTTGTTACACAGAGCTCACACCACTTGCCCATTTTTTTTTTCTCTAGCCTTTCAAGAACTCTTTTTGTCATAGGATTCAGTGAAAATAAAGAATTAGGGAACAAATGTGTACTGGCACAGGCTTTGTGAGTCATGGTGAGTCATGGAGTTCTAGTACAAGAATATCTCACTACTTGTTAGAGCTAAAATGTCCAACGCAGAAACCGCCAGTCACGTGTGCTTAGTAGATTAGTGGAATGGAATTAGAAACTCCGTTTCTTAGTCACACTACCTGCATTTTCATACTTAAAAGGTCCATACTTACATGTAACGGCTGTGGAACTGGACAGAGAAGATCTAGAACATTCACAGCACCCTGGTGCAGGATTAGAGATACTGTGCAGTTTTATTTTGCTAATAAGTAAGGGGAGAAATAAACTGTTTCTGTTTCTAGAACACCATCCTTAATGCATGCCGTGCAAAAACTGAATGGCTGGAAAGCCACACAGAGGCTTCTGTGAGTGACCTCTTTGAGCAGAAACAACAGTTAGAAGATATTGTGAATCCCATTCTGGCAAAACTGGCTACACCCCGTAAGTACTGGGTGGAAGGTGATCCGAATGTCAGACGAGATGGAAGCGAGATTCAATGTAGTTATTTCTGAGATATTCCTTTTTAAAAATTAAACAAATATTTTTTTTAAAAAAAGATCGATTTATTTTTATTGGAAATGCAGATTTTCAGAAAGAAGGAGAGACAAAGATCTTCCACTCCCCAACTGGCTGTAATGATCTGAGCTGATCTGAAGCCAGGAGCCAGGAGCTTCTTCTGGGTTTCCCATGTGGGTGCAGGGTCCCAAGGCCTTGGGCTGTCCTCAACTGCTTTCCCGGGCCACAAGCAGGGAGCTGGATAGGAGGTGGAGTAGCTGGGACACCAACCGGTGTGGGGTTTCTGGGATCCCAGTGCTGGCAAGGCAAGGATTTAGCCACCTAGCCTATGCGCTGGGCCCTTCTGAGGTGTTCTAACAACCTCATTAAAGAAGGGAGATGAGCTGGATGGTTGAGACTTGACTTTTTGGCTGCATAGTGGGTCTCCACTTTCCCGTCTAGGCCCCCTTCTCACCTCCGAGGGATTGCCCCTCTCCTGCAGCTTCCGCTGTTACATCCCTTCCCAGCACCTGCATATCATGGCATGCTGTACCTTCATGGAACCTCTGAAATGAGATGTATTTTACAGTGATGAAAGGGAAGATGAGAGATTCAGCAGTTCATTCAAAATTACTGTAGCTATTGGCAGAACTAGGAACAAGTGTGACCTTACAGTTTTACATATCCAAAAGAGCCTATGGCTGCTGCACTTCTCATCCAGCTCTGCTCATGTGCCCAAGTGCTCTCCTGCGCTGCTTGTCCTGGTGGCCTGGGAACATGACGGAGGATGACCCAAGTCAACCATGTGGCAGATCCAGGGGAGGATCCTGGCCTCTGGTTTTGGGCTGGCTTAGCTCTGGCACTGGAGCCATTTGGGGAATGAACCAGCGGATGGAAGATCTTCGTCTTTCCTCTCTCTCACTAACTCGCTTGTGAAATAAAATGAAAGTGAAAACAACAACCACCACCACCAGGTTTTAATTAATGACTTCCTACTTGAACGCGGATGTTTCATGCCCATTGTTTTTTTTTTTTTTTTCTTTTTTAGGTGGTTTTGCTTTGTTTCATTTGGCAAGCTAATTAGGTGTAATTTAAAAATGTGCTTCCTTCCAGGTCAAGTGAAAAGTGCCAAGTCAGTGATCTAAGCCATGGTCGGCAGAGAACGCAAGCTTCCACCTTCCGCCGAGCATGCACTTTGTGAAGACTGCGTCTCTTTTTGTATCTGTAAAGTACAAACCTTTTCAAGCCAGCTAACGGCAAGGCAATAGATGGGAGATTTTATAAAAACATTGAACTGATTTCAGGCACCCTGATTTTATTTTCATCTGGACTCTGGCCTTGCCCCTGTTCCTCCAAGCACAAGCCCCACGTGGGTTTCATGTGCTCCTCTTAGAACATATTTGAGTAAAAAAAAAGAATTGCAAAGAACAGCTGCGGTATTTTAAAAACACTTAGACAATTTAATAATTTTGTGTATAATTCAAGTAGGAATTCCATTCAGCTGAGGAAGTTTATTTAAGAAAGATACATTTAACTATTTCCAGAGTGGCTGTGGGTGGGGGTGCGGGGGAGGCAGGTGGGGGAAGAAAAGTCTGTGAAATTACATTTTGAGTAGGGAATATTAACAGTTCTTTGGCTCAGGGCCCTCTGGTTATAACTGCTACTTCTTATGTCCAAATTCACCTGAAAGGCGGAACCAATCAATGAGTAAAGCCCTATTCATCTTTGACTTCTTTCTGTCTTCAAATGAACAAGCACAAATCTGAAGTGTTTTACATCTAGAAGAATTCATCTATCCTATAGATTTACAAATATATATATATGTAATATTATATATATATACTGGACTCCATATCTTTTTTTGAATTCCTTTTTATCGTTCCTAGTTTTTAAATATCTTAGTTGGTTTCATAATGGTTATTTGGAAAGTCACTTTTTGTCTCGCTTGCTTCATCAACCCCCTGAACCTTTCACTACTTTGTGACTTTCTTTGAAAGTTTCATGGAAAAGGAAACAGCAAATTAAAAAAATGCAAGTCCTTGTTGGTCCGGCTTTCCCCTCTTGGTCCTGAAAGCTAGTGTTTTGTTATAAGGACAGAGAAAAAGAAATTAACCATGCAGCCCTAAGTTGACCACTGGAGTTTTGGAATAAACTTGTCTCCCAAATATTTAAATCTTGGAAGCTTTTAGTGAATAGTGATGTGGCTTTGAGTTCTGTTAAAGTGAGGAAGTAGCACGCCAACTCTCATCCCCTTCTCTGCTGGGTCTGCTAGGTGCGGTGTGCTTGGAGTAGTACAAACAAGAGGAACTGGATTTGCCCTGTTCTCTTTAAATAAAAAAAATTAAGACAAGATTTATTTATTTTTATTGAAGAGGCAGATCAGATTTAAAGGGAGAAGAAGAGACAAAGATCTTCCATCTGCTGGTTCACTCCCGAAGCGACTGCAATGACTGGGGCTGAGCTGATGCAGTCAGGAGCCAGGAGCCTCTTCCAGGTCTCCCAGGCAGGTGCAGGGTCCCAGGGCTTTGGGCTGTCTTTAACTGCTTTCCCAGGCCACAGGCAGGGGGCCGGATACAGTTTATTTTGAGGAGTCCAATGCTCTAAAATACTGCACTAACGTAAGAGAAGACCAGATGCCACTTTGTTGCTCTGAGTCTTGATCTTGAATGCATTACTTTACAAATCTGTTTTCTTGTTGGTTAGGGAGAGTTTTCTAGCTTGTAATTCAAAGATTCCTAAATAATACCAAATCATTTTTGGAGACCTTTAGTACAAAATGGATGTTCTTTTTCTTTAACTTGCAATCCTTATCCTGAAACTTTGGAAAGCTTTTTATTCAATTGCTAATACTGTATTTAAAAAACTCCTTATATAGGCACATGTTGTGCCGATCCTGATTCTTTACCTTTCTTATAAACCCCTTTTCTTTCCGTCACCAGTTCCACTGCTGCATCTTGCCGTCAGCTGTGGTGACTTTGTACAGCTGTCTTGGTGCGTGGTGAAGTAATGTGTCATTCGCTACCCTGTGACCTCCCTGGTTCCACTGCTACTGGGATCCGATCCTTCCTTCTTGGGGCATTCAGGGCGAGGACAGCCTCACATTGCATTTTACTTAATTTCTTGCATGCCTGTCTTCCCACAACAATTATGAGCGTTTTGTTGGTATGGGGTTTTTCCCTATTCTTCCTCATACCCAAATAATCGGTGGAGAGATTTAAGTCAGTAAACAGTAGTTTAATGAATTCTCTTTTAGAACTGTTTCAACCTCAGAACTGAATAACCTTTCATTTATTTATAGAACTTGTTCATCTTTTAAAAAACGGCTTCCAAATCTTTCTCCGTATCTTGCTTGTGCCAGGGTGCCATTTCAACTCTAGTTCTTGCAGCTGAAAAGTTGCACACACATCGAACACGAGAACTTGTAACCTGCCGTTCCTAAGCTTTCATCTTGAAGTACATTCATCTTCAGGCAAATGAACTTCATGGTCATGAAGAGATTCCTGGTTCTCACTAAAGATTCCTTTAATGGGAGGATCTCAACGTTTATTTTTAGCTATAGATCTGTAATTTTAGGGTGTTTTGAGAGACACATCACTTGTTGCTGGCCATTGTGACATTGGATTCTAAGTACATTCGCAGGAGAGTTAAGATAGACCTGCATGGCTTTTTTCTGAATGCTCACAGAGTAATTGCATTTAAAAGTGCATACCCGTAAGTTAAGAAATCCTCTACGTCATTTAAAAGGCTATATTCAGTGTTATGATAAATGTACCTAGTGTTTCTTTAGACTTTCCTAATTAATCGATCAGAAAAGCATAGAGAAAAGAAGATTAAAATGACACAAAACTAGCTCCTGTCACTATGGTTTAAAGGACATTTTATGGGCAGACATTGCAGTGTGGCAAGTTGAGCCAGCACTTGGGACACCTGCTTCCGATACTGGAATACCAGTTTGAGTGCCAGCTGTCCACTTCTGGTCTGTGTTCCTGCTATGTGCCTGGGAAGGTGGCACATGATAGCTGAAGCACCTGAGTCTCTGCCACATGTGTGTGAGGCCTGGTGGGGTTCAAGGCTCTCGACTTCCGCGCAGCCCAGCCCCGTCGTTGTCATGTGGGAAGTGCAGCGGCATTGTTTCTGTGTGTCATTCTACCTTTCAAAAAAATACAAAAATACACAAATCCTAAGAAAAGACATTTTGGTGCCAGAAAAGAAAGAGATAAACTCCATGTAATGCTCTACCCTTTAAATTGAAATACCTTAGACATTATCACATATCTTTATGTCATATTTATACATATATATGTATTCTCATTTTGCCATGCACAGTAGCACATTTATCTCAGATTAGTACTGATCTACCATCAAAACTTTTTTAAAAAAAAATTATTGTCATTGAAAAGGCAGATCAGATTTAGACAAAAAGAGAGATCTTCTGTCCTCTGGTTCACTCCCCAAGTGGCCACAATATCTGGAGCTAAGCTGGTCTGAAGTCAGGAGCCAGGAGCCTCTTCTGGGTCTCCCACGCAGGTGCAGGGGTTCCAGGGTTTTGGGCCATCCTTGACTGCTTTCCCAGGCCACAAGCAGGGAGCTGGATGGGAAGTGGGGCTGCCAATATTAGAACTGGCGCCTATATGGGATCTAGGGGCATGTTTTCATGGCGAGGACTTTATAGCTGCTGGGCCACTGCGCTGGGCCCTATGGTGGATTTTAATCCCCCCATAGAGAAGTGGGTTTCTGTCTTCTCCTCTTGAATCTGGACAGGTCTGTGACCATACTGGAAGTGGTTCTGTTTTTTGCAAAGTCAGATAATGAAACATGGTGCAACTTCTGCCTCATTTTCTTGAGATAGTCAGCTCTTGGAAACAAACTCATCAAGAGACCCATGTGGGAAGAACACTGCGCTAGTCCACAGCTGCAGCCAGCGATTATCCACAGAACTAAGCCATCTTGAAAACCAATCTCCCAGGCACATCATCCCATCTGATGCCCCTTTGGGCACAGTCAGGCCTTCTTCCCGGAGCTCCGCCATAACTGCCAATGTGTGAGCCAAATAAACGATTCTTACTGTTTGGAGCTACTTGATTTTGTGTGTATGTTGTTATACCGCAACTTACAACGTGCGCATTTAGAAATGTAAGAAGTGAGACACACATGCAACCAAACCTAGGATATATGTGGCATTGGCTTTGGGATGGCACGGTAGGCAGAAGCCGGAGAGGCCTAGAGAGGAGCGAGAACGGAAGCCTCAGACGTTCTATTCGAATCTTAGCAGAGGCTCTGAGGGCCTCTGGGAGATAACGGGGAAGGGAGGGAACCGTTATTGGAAGTTGGAGGCAAAGGGCCTCATCAGAGAGAGTGACGATTTTGGCTATGCTGCTGTTGGAGAAATGAACTTAATGGTCTTGCTATTTCCAGACACAGTGTTCAGATGCCACCTGTCCTCTGCTTCAGCTGACAGTGGAGAGCTGTGTGCTGGACAGGCATAATTCAACTATCAAATATGATTTCAAAGAACAGCAAAGGAGCCAGTACTTAGCAACTAGGTCTGAAAAAAATGAAACTTGCTTCTCATTTCTAGCCTCTCTAGATTGGGAAAAGTTTTCAAATTGAGAAATGGTTGTGAGGAAAAGATAAAATCCAGGATGGAATTGTCAGATTCAGAGCTTGGAAATCTCTGAGGTGAAGCCTCCCAGACCCTTCCTGACTTCAGGTGAACTTGTTTCACACAGCGGGAGATGGCCTGGGGATGCACTACACAGCCAACTGAAGAGCCAGTTGGCCGATCATGGGTCCCATGGCCACCTTTGACCCAATCATAGCACGAGGGGGAAAGGAAACTAATTAACCCAGCACCTGGTGTGCCTCTCACAAGCAAACAGTAGACACCTATTACTAGTAATTGGGGCTTGGAGGAATACATGGAACAATCTCTCCTTCCTCAACTCCCCAAAGCCCCAAAGTCTATCTTAGCTGGTTCTACAAAAATGGTGTGAAATGCAAATTTCCTGCCTTATTTTTAGAGGTTGATGGTAAGGGCTGTATTGTATGGGGATTTGGTCATTCTCCATTTCAGTCACATGCTCTCTCTAGCTTTCAGAACCACATGCAGACAGGAGGACTCTATGAATTCTGGCTGAGTCTTGCTGATGTTTGAGAAGTTTTCTAAAAGCTGTGGAGGACCTGAATTTTGAAACTTAAGGCTACAGGAGTCTTATCTGTTAAGGTTTGGGTGAATCAAATAGGCCCATGGGAACAACAATACGATATGAACTAGGTAGAATCTGGGTCCTCATTATTTGAAATATCGAGGCAGTGCAGCTGAGGAGAGATTGCATGTGGCAGGAAGCCAAGGTTACAAGTCATCTGCATAAGGTGGAGATGAAGATGGGATCATGGGTGACGAGCCTGGCAGCTGCTTAAGGCCATGGCAAAGAGGAAGAGCCGGATCTCTTAGGAGAGAGACTTCGATGACACAACCTTTTGTTTTGACATTTATGGCAGTTTTGAGCCGAGGAACCTGGAAGGACCGTATCAAACTGTACTAATAAGATTTAAAGAACATTTTGAGGTGTAGCATGTGGACATTGAAGATGCTTATTACAGTCGGTGGATGGAAGACTTAACAGTAGCTGCTTGAAATTTGAATCTCAAATAGAAATTAGGACGTCCCCCAATACATAGAGATGGAGAAGGCCGATTTGGTCATCTTCGTTGCAGTGGTACTGCTTCCGGTGCCCTGGGAAGAGGACGTACACCTGAACTACTGAGTACAAGAGTAAGAGTGCAGTTTTATTGTCTCGAAGCAACTGTCTTGAAAGTAACCTATAAATGGAGGGTAAGTAGTTACTTATTTAAGTTTATGTTGTATTTGTTTTCAGTGAATAGAGATGAGGCATCACAGAATCTGGCATGCATTTGATTTCAAATTGAAGGGGAAAAGTCCAATATTTAAGGAGGAAGATTTTCATGAGAAACACCGCAGGAAGGAGAGGTGGAAAAAGTGGAAAAATGAGACAGGTTGGTGTTGAAGGGCTGAGCTGGATACAGAAACAACTGTGTAGGTAGATAAAATAGATTTTGTGTCCTTGATTAACATCTTTTATCATTTCCACTGTTATGTCAGGCAAAGGAAATCAGTGCCCCATTTCGGCACTGAAGAAGGCAAGCTTCCCTATAACTTAACTTCTTCTGGACTGGGGGTGGGGATTGCATAAGTAACCAATCAAAATGAGAGCAGGTTGAGCAGAAGCCAATAGGAAGTAAGCATGCAAATGGCCTTTGCCATGATAGCTGTTGGTGACTGTTGCCAGCAAACTGACACAGAGCTGCACTTTGATCTTTGGGGTTTTGAGCCTTCATGTTGATTTCAACTGTGAATTAACTTAGGTTTGCATAGGCTGTGTCCTACACAGGAGCACCAGGTAAGAGCACAGCTAAAATCCAGCCTGTTGGTTACATGGCAACTCATGTGCCTTGGTATCAAATTTCACTGTTCTGAGGGAAGGGACTTGCTAACTCACTCAGAAACATGTGGGTCTTTGGTCCTTGTATTCTCAGGGTACTCCCCCATCCTCCTTCCTTGTATTCTCAGGGTACTCCCCCCATCCTCCTTCCTCACTCTAAGTTGTGTGACTCAACTTTGACCTTGACTCTCACTTGCCATTTTGGATTTGAAAAAATTACAGAGTGATTTGTAGCTCTAGAAAATGAGGCATATGACATTTATCCTTGCTCCTTCCCCCACGAAGGGCTGAGCTCATTACACATTTATGGAAAGCCTTTCTTGACTGTAAGCCACGTGCATAGCCGTAAGAAAAGTTCACGTTCACCCTTGGCCCCTGAGAAACTCGTGGGGAAGGAGGCACATTAGCTAATAGAACATGTTATAACAGGTGCTGCAGTCAATACGCGCCCCACTTCCTTATGTGTGTCCTGAGAGAATGTTCTCTGAGCCAGAGGGACAACAGGCGGTCTTGCATGCTCTGGGACAAGAGCAGATGTCGCAATATGCAAGCGTGCTAGCACCTCAGACAGTGTGCGTGTCCTGGTCCTTGCAGGTTTCATTTCTTCTGGCGTGTCGTAACAGGTCAGTCTACATAAGAATCCACCGAGTCAGGACTGGAGAAGAAGTGGCAAAAATGAATGCTTCTAACAGATCTGACTTGCTTTGTGGAAGATCAGCTGATTACCTTGCCAGAAAGGGACATTTCCCCATGTTTGTGTGCTCCGTCATCACCGTGGGAGGTAGGTGGACGTTTGGTAAATGCTTTTCCCCTCTGCCCCCTTAAACACTCTCAGTGCAGGAAGCAGTTACAGCTACATGAGAAGGTGCCAGTGAATCAAGGTGTGACTAAATGCTGCACTGAATTCCAGTAGCTCCTATCCTGGCTCCTTCGCCCAGTAACGTTTTCTGAGCACTGCAGTGTGGTGGGCACATTGGAGCCTCTCCTGGGGAGACAGGCACACACATGGTCCTGCGCAATGTGGAGCTACCTATACAGTGAGCTGCGTCCTCTGGGAATGAGGAAGGGGGAGAGGCTCCTACTTCCTTCCTGATTAAAACATCTGAGATGAGAATGCTCGGGGCAGACAGACCGAGGGGGAGCTGCAGGTGCAGGCCTTTCCTAAATGTGAAAATGGAGCGTGGCGTGACAAGGAAGAGCAGGGCACACTGTGCCTGGAATCCTGAGTTCACAGACCACCAGTGCTGGAGACCAAGGTCAAACTGCAGGCAGTGGTCCGTGATTCGGCAGAACCCAAAGCAATGCTTGAAGGCTTTGGGCTGGGATCCGCGGCTGGCCAAAGATCCCGGCCTCAGAGCTGTGTGCTGCAAGGGAACCTGTTCACTTCTGTGCTTGGGTCACACTCGCGACCTGATTGTTCAGCAGTGGATGGTTACCATCAATAGGGGGCGTAGCCAACCAAATTTCTGTCACATCAAGTTTGGAAATTTGACTCCCCAAGCACTTCAATAAAAGATTGAGGCAGCTGAGCCTTCTGGATGGGCCCCCTTCCTTAGAGCAGGGGGCTTCCCTCGCGCCTCCTACATCAAGGCTGAGAGCTCAATGTTTGTGGTAACACTCGGGTACCCCACCACACAGGCGCTTTACGGCATGGCTCAGTGCCACTGACCAAAGGCACAGACCTCTTTATAAAGTTGTTTTTGGGGAAAATGAAAAAGAAATCCATATGGTGATCCTAAAGTATCATTAGGTGAACAAATGGAAGACTGGAAACTTCAAGTTCATCTGTGAGAGGCTTCTCATTTTGTGTGACTTATAATTAGGAGATAGTATTTATAGTACTTTTTAATTATTCATTTATGAATGACCAGAAGAAGGCTACAATTAAACGGAGTAATAGTAATGAATAATTTTTAAAACTATAAATTGTGTTTAACACTTGTACGTATTTTTTTTTTTTTTTAGGAATTTTGAGGATATTTTTAAGGAATTCTGAAGTCATTGTCCTGACGATTCTGTCCCTAGCTGGATTTGTGATAGGACAACTGGCCTACCACCTGGTTGAGGTATTGTGAAGCGGGGAACACACTCAGGCACATAGGTCTACACAAGGGCAACTCTGACTCTGCCAACCTTCCCTATGTAGAGGACTTTTTTATGTGAAGTGCAATGCATAAGCTTCTTCTGGTCTTAAAAATCTTAAAAATAGAAAAATCACACGCTCAAGGAGGAATAAGTTAGGAAGGCTGAAGGTGTGGGTCCGCCTGCAGTGAGGAAGGCTTCCCAGCGCTTGGGTTCTTCCTTGTCTTTGGAGTCTTGCTTTCCCTTTCTTGCTGTGTGCCCACTGGCTTCTCTGCTACTGTCCAGGACTGTGGAGGCCCTCGTTATCAGAGATAACTGTTCATGTTGACTTCACTTTTTTGCCGCATTAAATGCGAAACAGGCATTATATAATATGTAATATAGGCCCTTGAAGATTAATTTATCAGCTTATTTATAATCACTTATTTGATTTTTAATTAAAAATTTAAAATAATGTTTTCAATTGCATAGCAATGTGCGCAAATTCTTTGTCACCAAACGACCTCTTTTTTCTTTTTTTGTGGAGATAACAATGTTGTGCAGTCTAGGATTATGAAAGCCTTTTCTTAGTCTCCGGAAATATGACTGATACTCCTGGATTCTTGTGTTGACCCCACGCCAGGCTCTGTTTTATCTGCTTTGTATTTATCAATGTATTATCACATTAGCACCTCGATGGAACTACGTACTGTATTAGCACAGACAGACAAATGAATCCTAGAGTGGTTAGGTAATAAAAGTTAACTGATTGGGTCAAAATAAAATTTTTAAAAGACAAAATAGTTATAATATTCAATCATTTTTCTGGTTTTTTTTTCTGTTGATGTGTGTGATGCCTTCATGATATGCCTTATATGTACAAACTGCACTGCTATCTAAGTATTCAGACCTGTACAGGTTTTTGTTTTAACCCGATGTAACATAAATAAAATGTAACTCACTGACGTAAGTATCTCACAGGTTAAACAAGTTTGCGAATCACTGAATATCATCTTAGAAATTAGCAGTGATAGGCATGCCAATTTGAAATTGATGACTACATACTGCAAGGAAAGTTTGTATAACCAAG
Source organism: Ochotona curzoniae (assembly GCF_017591425.1). NCBI lineage: Eukaryota > Metazoa > Chordata > Mammalia > Lagomorpha > Ochotonidae > Ochotona > Ochotona curzoniae. Next base: position 1,643,298 of record NW_024466129.1, on the reverse strand, counting down.
AATCACTCAGTTTTTTGGTGAATAGAGGACTATGCATGTCACCCATCATGCAGTGTGCCAGAGTCTCCAGGACTGACTGTAGACAACCTCTCAGTTGCAAATCGGAATAGTCTACATTTTAAACTGATTGACTTAGCATCAGCATAGTAACCAGTACCTGAAATGGTGGCCGGCTAATTTCTGATTTGCCTCTGTCATTTCAGGTACACCAAGTTGTCTATCCTCTTCTGAAGACACCGAGCTTTTCACTTCTCTGTTATTTTTTGCCTATAATTATATTTATGGCTGCTCTGGAAGTGGACTTGTATATACTCAAGAATATTATTTGGCAGGTAAGAACATTGCAAAGCCAGCCCTGGTTGATTCTTGCTATTCATGCTGATGGAGAGCATGACTCGGAGCTAGTCTGGTGGAACTTGCCCGGTTACTGTCAACTGAGTGCAAGCTTACCCAGACTAGGCAATGGGGAAGGCAGAAGGGCGGTCCTGAGGAGCCTCCCACCCAACAGTGACACTGTAATTGGCTAGAAGGCACGTCTGTCCCTTTGGACCCTGCACTTGTGTCACAGGTCAGGTTCCGCTGGCCTGGGGGAGGCCGTGCCTCAGGTCCTGGGCCTGTAGGCTGTGGGTCACGCCCGCCAGGCAGCAGGCAGAGATCCAGGGGCGATTGCCCACAGAGGGGAATGCAGTTACTATTTCAGAGTGACCACTCACAAACAGGGTTGGCGAATGGCAAAACTTCATGCTAGCCCCTTATCTGGCTTCATCTCAATTGCATCTGTAGACTTTTCCTTTTCATTTACTGCCAAAATTATTTTATTTGAGCCTCTCTTTTTTATTTCTTATGCTTGTTGGATTGCTGTATTCTTAATTTCAGAGAATATATATTTGCTCTGATTTCTATTCTTTCTCTGACATCTTTTTTTTTTAACACAAATTTTTTCCTTGTGTATAGTTTTTATTTTGAAGTAGTTTGGCTCACAAAAACTTGCAAAAATAGCAATGACAATTCCTATTACCATACATTCAACCTTTTCCAAAGCCATATACATTTTTTTAAATTGATTACATTGCTTTATGTGACACAGTTTTATAGGCACTGGGATTCCCCCACCCCTCCCCAAACCCCCCCTCATGGTGGATTTCTCCACCTTGTTGCATTACCACAGTTCAAATTCAGTTGAGATTCTTTCATTGCCAAGCATAATCTCTGACATGTTGAAGTAATGTTAGTTGACTCATTTTTTGCTTTTTAGATGTTTGATATTTTCTGTGTTTTGTTTTAGCCGTATCCTACAAATTTTGATTTTTTAATGTTTCCACCAAAACCCAATTCTAACTTTTATTGTGCTTTAATTATCAACAATTTAAAAGCTACTTAAGGATTCCAACTGTGAATCTTTATTATCATATTTTCATCAAACAGCTGGTTTGAGTACCACCTGTTTTGAGTTGTGGAGATTTGTTTTGCAGCCTTACACGTGATGGATTTTCCCAGAGGTTGTATTTGTCTTACAAAAACGTGTATTCTCTAGTTGTTCAATGCGGGGCAGTCGACTTGTGCAGCTCACCGTATTGCTGATGGTGAAGTTCGGTCTCTTGTGCGATTGCCATGCTTGTTTCTCAGTTTTCACGGTGATGGCACATTCGTGTGTGACCGTGTCCCTTTTGAACTCGTAGGAACGGAGGCTGTGACGTACGCCTGCAGTATTGTCAGTTCCCACTGCATTGTTGCTCACCGGCTGATTACCTTTTCAGACCAAATATTATCTTTTATCTTGATTTTGTAGTTAGTTAAGTCAATCACTGTGGTTATAATTAGCTGGTTTTTTTGTGGCTAGTATTTGTCTGTTGTAACTTTCTTTGTTCTTTTAGTTTCAAGATTTTGCGGTTATTATGTTGATTTCTTTCTGACAGTATGGAGCCAGATTTTGTTATTTTACTCAGGCTGAGAATTTGTGCATTATTTAAAGAAACGAATTTTAATCCATGAAATCATATAGTGTGGGCGTTTGATGTAACAGTTGACACTGCTTGCGACACCTGCATCCCCAGTTGGAGCTCCTGCTCAGATACTGTCTTGGTTCCAGTTGTAGCTTGCCATGAGTGCGTACTCTAAGACATTCCAGGGCAAGGCCTTGGGCTCCTGCCACCCACGTGGGGAACCCTGTCAGCTCCTGGTGCTTAGTTCCAGTTGTAGCTTCCTGTGAGCGTGCACTCTGCCACCCACGCGGGGAGCCCTGACTCAGCCCCTGGCACTGGCTTGGCCTGACCCAGCACTGGTCTTGCTGCTGTTTGGGTTTCTCTGGCAGTCTCTTGCTCTCAATCTCTTTGCTTTTCAAATAAAATAAAAATAAATGAGAGAAAAACAAAGCAAAATGAGACAAAAGCAACCAGCAACCTACTTGGGTAGGCACCATGGCTCAGTTTGTCTGATCCTCCATTTCCAAGCACTGGCAGCCCATATGGGCACTGGTTTGTTCCAGTGGCTCTGCTTCCCATTCAGTTCCCTGCTTATGGCCTTGGAAAGGAGTGAAGTATGGCTCAAGTGCTTGGGTCTATGCACCTGTGTGGGAGACTTAGAGGAATCTCTTGGCTCCTGGCTTTGGAACAGCTCAGCTCCAGCTATTGCAGCCACTTGGGGAATGAGCCAGCAGATGGAAGAGCTTTCTTTCTGTCTCTCCTTCTCTCTGTAAATCTGCCTTCCCAATAAAAACAAATCTTTTTTAAAAACTTACTGTGATTAGAAGTAGTTTTAGAAGGACAAAAAATTTAACCAGATTTGAGACAAGGAGGAGATGTTGTGACACAGACGCTTGAAAAGATGCCCAATGTCTTAGGTCGGTAGGGAACGACAGGCTAAAATCCCAATGAGACACCAGCTCGCGTCTGTCAGAGTGATTCCTGATAGCAGCGAGTGTGATGAGGATGCTGAGAGCATGTAACACTCGGGCAGTGTTGGTGAGAAGGCACCGCCGCACAGAACCCAGCTTCAGAGCTTCTCATGCAGATAAGCATGCGCTTTAACCATCTAGCAGCCCCTCTCCGAAGGACACACAGGGAAGCGAAGACTGAGGCTCAAACAAAAGCTCTATGTGAGTCTCACCAGCAGCTTTCTTCATGATCTTACAAGTCTGCAAACAACACATATGTCCTCAGCGGTGGCAGGACAAGCAAACTGCGCAAGGGCAAGAGAAAAGCAACGGGGCTTTGAGAGGCGCAGGTGGAAAACTTTTCGATGCCTTCTTCCAGAAGAAAGAAGCCAGGCTCAAAGATGTGTCTATAGTGGATACTTCCACTCATGGACCTTCTAGAAAAAGCAGAAACAAGTTTGGAGAAAGAAAAATCACCATTGATTTTCTGGGACTTGGGGCAAGGGGAGGAATTGACAAGAACCCGAGGGATTTCAGAAAGTCACAGACGAGCTTTGTTTCTTAAATGTGGCTGCCACCATGTGACCACACACACTCGGCGAAACTCACATGACTGAACCGCAAAAGAGGCACCTCGGAAGCAATAAAAGATCCCAAGATTAGACTGGAATTTTTCCACGCGTATTTTATGCTTTTTATATTCTATGCTTTTAAAAAAAATCTTGATTATCTTAGTTGGCAGTCAATTGGATTGATTCACTTTTCTTTAGTCTCCTATTCTTTTGTTCAGACTCTTCACGTTCTATTTCTATTTTTTTTTTTTTTTGTGGTAAGCACTCCTAACACTACTAATTACTTCTCTAACATGCACTCTTGCTGTTTTTCACCAACAGAATTTTGCTATTTTTGGGTAGGCTTTAACAGTGGGTCATTGTAAAATACATTTTTACAGCTATGGTAGGCCAGGAAGACAGTTTGACCAATTAGATGCGTATAGGCATTTGTTGAATAAACTTTAAGAAAATTCTGTAAAATAGCCCAATCAGCTGGCATTCCCCCTTCACCTGTCTTTCTCGCTGGAGCCCTCTAGCGGCTGCAAGAAGAAGATTCTTTTGAGAAAAGCCATGTGACATCAGACTAAATATACAACAACATCGATAAAGATTGACATTCATTTTTTAAAGATTTATGTGTTTTTATTGGAAAGATAAATAAAGATAAATAAAGATAAATCTCCTCTCTCAGATATACAGAGAGGAGGAGAGACAGAGAGGAAGATCTTCCATCTGCTTATTCACTCCTCAAGTGGCCACAATGGCCAGAGCTCAGCTGATCCGAAGCCAAGAGCCAGAGGCTTCTTCCAGATCTCTCATGCAGGTGCAGGGTCTCAAGGCCTAGGGTCATCCTCGACTGCTTTTCAGGCCACAAGCAGGGAGCTGGATGGGAAGTTGAGCTGTCGCTATTAGAACTGGAGCCCATATGGGATCCTGTTGTGTACAAGGCAAGGACTATAGCCACTAGGCTATTGCACGGGACACAATATTCGTTCTTAATGAAAGTAAGGGACAGGCCCACCACCACCATCTTGGTGGGGGGAACCCAGGTGGGTTTGACCTGGAGGCACAGGTGCTTGATTCTCCCAACTGATGGCAGCTGCTTGGGGGAATCCAGGCTGGCTCAGGCTCCATGCTTGGGATCCCAGCCCTAGCCACTGCTACCAGGTGGTGGGCAAATCCTGAGCTTGTTGAGGCCTGAGAGATGTCTCTGTCCACAGTCATCACACCGTGGGGGATGTCAGGCTGCTCTGGCAGGCGGGACCCTGGCTCTGCCTCATCTTGGTGGTAGGGGAGCCCAGGTGAGTTTGACGTGGAGGCATGTGTGCTCGACTCTCCCAGCTGCATGGTGGCTGCTGAGGGAATCCTGACCAAGCCCACGGGCCACCCAGCAATGTGCTCTGGAATCCTGGGGGTGTGGGCTTACAGGGAGTCTGGGAGATGGCACAGGTGGGGATTAGCAAAGGCCATAGGGTTCAGGTCCAGGTGAGAATGACTTTCCTGGAACTTCCATGGATGAGGCCACTCTTGTAGAATGGGCTGGGCTAGGTCTTCGCTCCCACTGAATCATGTGAAAGCTGTGTCTGGGAACGGACCAAGTGTGGATGGGCTGTAACACCCAACAGAAAGAACTGGAAAGGATATAGGCTGATTGGGCAAGGACACCATTTCTGCCAGGACCAAAGGTGGTCGAAGTCAACTTGGGCCAGGGACCCACTGGTGTGTGCAAGATGTGCCACTGGGAGGAGACTGAATAGTGGAGTCTGGTGAACTTCTCTGTCAGGTTGCAGTCCCTGCAGGTAAGCACAATACCCAAGGCAAGGAGCAGCCCAAACCAGACCAGGTTACAGTACCTACATGTGGGTCAGGTCAGGGAGTGGGTCAGGCTGGGCCAGTTCGTAACATCCCCTGGCAGCTCCGAGACCCAGATTGGGTACATGAGGACCTGAGTTGGGCTGCATCACCAGCCAATTCACACTCGAGTTGGGACTGGGCTATGACTGGGAATGGCTAGACTGCAGCACCAACTAGCATAAGCTGAAACTGGGGGCAGATTGGATCAAATTAGGCTGTAGTATCCACTGGTGGATGCCAAAGAAAGATGGGCCATGTCAGTCTGGGGGTGGTGGGTGTCGGGTCCATGAGCCCCGAGGGGTGGGGAGTCTAGTGGGCCCTGAGTCTCCTGGCCCAGGTCCTAGGGTCCACCTACAAAGTGGGTACTGGATTTGTGTGCCCCAGGGTGGGGGCCCTGAGGGGCCTGGGTCTCCTGGTCCAGGTCGCTGAGACTGCCTTTGTGATGGGGGCCAGGTCCGTGAGCCCTGAGGTGGGGGTCTGGCAGGTCCTGGGTTGCATGGCTCAGGCTCATGAGCCCACCTGGGAGAACTGGTCCTCCTCAGTGTAGAGGATGGAGTGCTGGATGGCAGACCATGATGCACATGGAGGACATGGTAGCTCATCGGGGCCTGCAGAGGACATCTGGTACCATAGCAGAGTATGGAGAGCAGAACATATGGACAACTACCCTGGCCAAATACTGACAGCAAACATCAGGGCGATTGGAGACTCTAAGGTTAACTGTGTCAGCCAATGGACCTTGGAAAGGATTCCTCATTCATAGATCTGCAAAATCGACAGCATTTCGAAATTATCTCATCCACCTGAGTAGAACCTTCGAAACTTGTGCCATGTGACCCTGGTTGATATCAGGTGGCCTCTCCCCATCCTTGGGTACTGGGATGGTGGGGAGGTTGGGTATGGCCTATCCCCTTGTCTCTCCCCGCCCCCAAAATGGGAAAAAGAAATAGCTTGGAAACAATTATCACACCCACTTCTCCTTAACCCTGGATCCTTCCCACCCTGATCAACTATGTAAGCATCATCTAAAAGAAGAAAGAAAAGGGACAGGAGAAAACTTCCCAATATATATAGTTTATAGCCTTGCAGAAACAGTGGGAGTAAAATCACGTTAAGAAGAGAGGAAGAGCCAGAAATAAGTATTGAAAAGTGAAAATATGATATCTGAAATAAATTCAACAAAAAGTATTTAGGGGGAAAGTTATGGGAACCTGGGAACTTCATGGAAAATGGAACAAAGAGCAGAAGTGGAAAATAAGAAAAAGAATGACTAACACAAGTATTTTTTCCTTGAGGGGTAATTTTCTTTGACTTGGACACAAATAATGTGTTGAAAGCAAGAAATTGCAAATAATTTGATTTCAGCATTTCATGGTGTTTCTCTTCTACACTACAGTACGATCTGCTTGACAATGAATAAAAATCCCTCCATTGAGGGAAAGAAGAATGTGTTTTATACAGAGGGAGGAGAAAGACACTTGCATTCTGTGTCAAGAATGTTCTGACATTGAGAACTCTTAGGTGGAAGAGCGGCAAGAAAGAGGGTTGAGCCGATCTTTCCAACAGTAAGACTGAATGCCGCTGTGTAAATGGGATGGTTTCTTTGAGGGAGTTAAGCTAGAATGCCGGTCAAAGCGCATTTTCCAGAGGATTTGTATGTTTGTAACCCACATGGGATTGTCACAGCATAGGCAGATGCACCCACGCCAGCTTTAGAGGCTGACCATAACGCCGTGCTCTCATTGGCCCACAGGTCTTGCTAAGTCTAGATGCTGACCATAACGCCGTGCTCTCATTGGCCCACAGGTCTTGCTAAGTCTAGATGCTGACCATAACGCCGTGCTCTCATTGGCCCACAGGTCTTGCTAACCACACTGATCAGCTTTGTAACGTCATTCATCCTAATTGGATACGTGGTTATGAACTTCAATCCGGAGGCCTGGGACCCGCAGTCCTGCCTGCTGTTCAGCATCGTCCTTGCCATTACAGATCCTTTTTATTCGGTGAACGCTCTAAAAATTATTGGTATGTCAGACTTGCTTCTTCCGCTTATCTTGAAGGCAGGAAGCAGCATGGTATTCTTGAATCAGTACTGGTGGAGGAGGGGTTTCTCCTGGGAATTGCGTACTGACTGACGTGTGGAAAGTGGTGCGGCCACTGAGGGTGTGAAAGAAAGAGCATCAGATAGAATAGCAAAGTAGTTTTTCTTTCCCCTCAAGAACAAATCATAATCTTGGTGACAAAAATGGATATTTTTATTCCATTCCATTGAATTCTAGGCTACACAATAGAGATTCTAAGTAGGTGAGTTCCTCTGCCAATGCACAGACAAAGCCTCTCATGAGATTGTCCAAAGCCTTGTTACTTCTTGTCAAAACTGCCTCCTGAGGTTGGACAGTGATGGCCAGGGTGGTCGTTTATTTTGTTATTATTATTATTTTTCGGTCGTTTATTTTAAAGAAGAGGGGGAAAGATGCAATCGGGCAGTCAATATACATTCAACAGAAGCTGATCCCGAAAAAGCTGCGGACTCCTGTACCACTTCTAGTTTATTTGCTGGAGTAAGTTGACATCACGTCATAAAGTTCCTTTATCCTGGCCATTTCCCTACATACAATTGTGGTTTTTGTGTTAATTTTGTAAAAGAGCGATTTAGTAGAAAATCTTCTGTTTTAGAAAAGTCACACAAGTTTGGCCAGGCCTACATTGACATTTCCTTTATGTCGAGGATGTTCAGGTGTTATTTAGGGTCTGGATAAGTAACAATTTTTTTTCCTAGAAAGATGAACTCAACTTGTGTTTATGGGGAAAACCAACATTAACTTATTTTGATGTTGGTAGGACTACCATGTAGTTCCTTTGTTTGAATTAGATAAATGAATTTTTTCTTAAAAACAGTTTATCGGGCCTAGCGCTGTAGCCTAGTGGCCAAAGCCCTCACCTTGCATGCACTGGGATCCCTTATGGGCACCGGTTCTAATCCTGGCAGCCCTACTTCCCATCCAGCTTCCTACTTGGGGCCTGGGAAAGCAGTTGAGGACGGCCCAGAGCCTTGGGACCCTGTACCTATGGGGAGACCCAGAGGAGGTTCCTGGTTCCTGGCTTCGGATTAGCTCAGCTCTGGCCATTGCAATTGCTTGGGGAGTGAATCAGTAAATGGAAGATCTTTCTCACTGTCTCTCCTCCTCTCTGAATATTTGAGTTTCCAATTAAAAAAAAAAAAACCTAAAACTAAAACAAAAAAAACAGCTCTCCACCTAATAGTTATAATAAGCTAATTTTTATGAGGAAAATGATTTTTTTCTACATTCTCCACATTACCATACTATACCAGACACAGTTTCCACAGCGTGATTGGCGCGTCCTGGAGGGGTGCTCTTTGCACCATGGGTGTAGGGCTGGGCCTCCTCTGGACAGAGTAACGGCTATATGCAAGTTTAAAGAAACATGTCCGTTCATTATCTACTTTTTTAAAAAAATATATATTTATTTCCTTTTGTTGGAAAGGCTCTCCATTACTGTTTTAAAGGCAAGTAAAGAACTCAATTCTTATTTTAAAGCAGATTAATAAGAGGACCTTGAACTAAAACCCAAAGTTTTAGTATGATTTCAGCTGTTTAAAAGGAATTCTACATTTAGAAAAAGACTTGAAGAAAGATCACAGCTGGGTTGTGGGTGATTTTTACTTTTATCTTTTCCAATTTTTACAAATTTCACAACAAATCAGTAAAGGTTGGTTGCACATGATGGTGGTGATTGCCAATTATTGAAGTATCGCTTTTTACTGATATGTAAAAATCTCACATATTTCTTGAGCATGAGGTGATGTTTCCATCCATGTATTTGTTAGGTAATATTTAAATCTGGGTAGACATAAATATCCCCTCAAACATTGTCATTTCTTTCTGTATGTTTTATTACTGAAAAGAACTATGTTCAGCTGCAAAACTTCCCGCGCTGGAGCTTACAGGTTAGGTGCTGCTTGTTGACTCACTGAATCTCAGACAGGCGACTGAGGAGTTTCTTCCCCAGAGAAATCAAATGTGTGAACACCCTCCAGACCTGCCTGACCAGCATGCTGCTGCATCCTGCCATTGCGGAGTCGACAACAGGCTGCAAGATGAGGATGGTTACAGCACATTTTGTTGACTGCATTTGTTTGGGGGCTGCCGCCATGAAGCAGGAGGAACAGGAACAAACATGAACCCAGAAGCAGGTGGTACATAGTCCAGTAGTCGCCCTGTCACTCGGGATTTATTCACAAACGTGGACACCGTCTGAACGTCTTGATTGATACTTTACATCTTTATACATTAAAAAGGAAACATTTATTTTAAATGAAGCATCCTTACAAATAATAACAATTATTATATGATTGAAAACCCCCAAAAGGCAAAGGTACAGGGCATTACTCAGGTCCAGCTCCACTTGGATTTAAAAAATAATCACATCGCTTCATATGATCAGTTTAGGTTTTGCTGCGATAGATGAATATCTTTATCAAGGCAATGCTTTCTACATCAATTTGTAATTGCATTAGGTGCATGATACACCAATGTGGGTCTGTATTCTTAAGCTTGGGTTTATGCCCTTAAAGGGAAAAAGTCCATGGCAGGAGTGGGGTTGCCCACACTCACTGGAGACAAGGCCCCTTCACTTAGATTCCCTCATGGTTAGATGCACTAACAGGGGCTGGATTTACCTTCCTGCTGGAGCACTGGAAGAAACGCCTAGACAAAAACAAAGACAGCAACAAACCTGTGCTCAGGCTTTGGCCATGAGGCAGGAGAGCAGAGTGTCCTTGGTGACTTTCATAGCCACGTGACAGGAGAGTGTTTGCTCTGAGTGCACTGAGCTGGGGAGATCTCCAGCGGACAGTCGAGGGGCCAGAGCAGCTGGAGTCCTCAGGATGACACTGCCTGGCAGGCAATGTCCCAGCAGAGGCTCCTCCTTCAGTGTGGGCAAGCCCTCGTGAGTACAAGCAGGGAAAGGCTGGAGAAAGCAACAGCTAGAAAGCACGAAGGCACCAACGTCCTTCTTGTTTTCGATGGAATGGAGGACCCTCCTTACTCATGACCTGAAGGAGCAGGGAGCATGGCCTTGGACTAAAGGCTGCTCTGATACCATCTGACAGAGCTTAACCTCACGACTGGAAGGGCTGACACGGACTCTGAATGAAGCTCAGAAAGATTTATAGGAATATAATGTACACAATACTTCATTAATAGGAGAAAAAATACAATTGTGTCATCCAACTGCAAATGACCAAATGGGTCTTGTGTGATGGCTCAGTGGCTAAATCCTTGCTTTACACATGCCAGGATCTCATATGAGCGCCAGCTCATGTCCTGGCTGCTCCACTTCCCATCTAGCTTCCTGTTTATGGCCTGGGAAAGCAGTAAAGGATGGCCCAAAGTCTTGGGATCCTGCACCTGCGTGGGAGACCCAGAAGAAGCTCCTGGCTCCTGGCTTTGGATCAGCTCAGCTCTGACCACTGTGGCCACTTGGGGAGTGAACCAGCAGATGGAAGACTGTTTTCTTTGGATCTCTTTCTCTCTATGTAAATCTGCATTTCCAATAAGCGTAAATAAATCTTTTTTAAAAGGGGACCAGATATGCAAAGAAACAGGAAAAATGATTCACAAAGTACAAAAATTATGAGTAGAAGCCGACTCAACAATGATAGAATTAATGGATGAAAACATTAAGACATTACATTAAGCTTAATAACATTAAGTTAATTATAGTTATGCTTCAGGCAGTCGTGAGGCTAAACGTTGAATTTGGGGCAGAAATTAATTCATATGAATGTATGAGAACCAATTATTAAATCATTAGGGATTTTGAAAGCTGATTGTTAAACTGTTGGTAGCTTAGAATTGGCCGGGTGGAAGTTTTTGGAAGTAAGTTTCTTTTAAACTTAGTTTTGGAGAGCTGATGTGTCACACCACTGGACATAATAGATAAAAGGTTGAAATTTTTTTTGAATCTTTTAAATTTATAAAATGGGAACAAATTTCATGCATTTCATATATGCAGTCTTAAGAACATAATACTTCCTACACTCCTTCCTTCTTTTCTTACTTTTCCCACAATGTCATCCTTTAAATTTTCTGTATGATCGCAAGCTTACCCCTCCGCTAAAATACAGAACCCAACAACTGGTGAGTAGAAGAACCACTCTTCCTCAAGACGATAGGAAGAGCTGTTAAAAATAATCAACCCCTGTCAATTTCACTCATATACATGACACTTTTTTGAGCCCTTTGTATCAGTAAACCTCTAACAGGTGAAAGAAAGTCTAGGATGAAAAACACATTGGATTGGCAGGATTGGCAGCAGAGGGAAGGGTGAGCGAATGGAGCTCGTCCAAGATGAAATGTGCACAGGGGGGAAAATCCTGTGGCAGGCAACAAGCCACAAGCACGAGTGAGCTGTGGGGCAGCCTCAACCACAATGTATGAGTCCCCGAGAGAGAGGAAGGGAGCGGTAAAAACATTTCAGTGTTCCAGTTTGATGGAAACAAAGCCACAGATGGACAATGCTCAGCAAGGCCAACATGGAATCAGAGCCCTTACAGCCAGTGAAACATGGTAAAGTAGCGAAAGGAAAAAAGGCGCACACTGAGAGAAACAAAGCTAGTAACAATGACACACTTGAGAAGCAACGCAATTGAACAGTGGTGCCTCGATACTTTTCAAAGACTGAGAGGAAGATTCTACTGACTTAAGATCCATACTTATAGTCATTGTTACAGCAAATGTGCTCAAACTGGAATGATACAGAGATGATTGACATGGTCCTAGTGCAGGATGACACATACATTTGTGAAGCATCCCATTTTTATTGTTAATTCTCAGGAAAATCTCAAAGTGAAGAGGAAATAAGTGGTTTTTAAGCATACAATAGCTGAAGTAATTTATCATGAGCCCATCTACACATCAGAAAATGTTAGCAGCCTTTCAGGTCATCCAAAATAAATAAATAAATAAATAAAATGGCATCAGAGAGAAATTTGGATGTGGAATTTGTCAAGCCCCTGGCATTTTTGGTTTCTCAGTATATTCTGGAGACTACACAGTAGTGCCCCGAATGTGCCCTTCTGAAAGTCAGAGCGGGTGGCTCTTCAGTCGACACGTTTGCTTTGCACATGCAGAGCACGAAGCTTAATTTACACATTAGGCATAATGAACAGTAATAACCAATCAGAAGATGCAATTATAATAATGCATTATAACAAGTTACTTAAAACGCATGACTTTCTTTGAGGGGGCGATATCAGGTACCGCCCCCCGCCCCTTCCCTGGCTCAGGATAAGCTGCCTGATGGGAAGAGGTATGCTCTCTCCCTGTGACCATGGACACAGGGGAAACAGTCCCCCACCTTCCGCCTCCCTGCCCGCTCTCTCTCTGATGGTGTGTCTGTGATTTCCTCAGCTTTTAAATAAACTTTACAAAAACAGAGCAAAACATCTAGTGAGTTTTTTTTTAAGTTCTGGAATTTTTCTCTTAATGCTTTTGGACCACAGTTGACTGCGGGCTTCTGAAACTGTGGATAGCAAAGCTCCAGATAAAGGGGTGGCCGGGGGCAGCCACTCTGCGCCTGGCTTGGTCTGCCGTGTTATGATGTGTGCTTCTCCGTTCGTCAGCGGCTGCACCCTGAGTTGTTTCCATGTTTTGGCTCTTGAGAGTCATTCTGTTATGAACCTCTAGGTGCATGGTTTTGTTCTTTCTTTGTGTGGTGCATATATTTAGGTGTCCTTTGTGAAAACCTAGGAGTGGCATTGCTGGTCATTATTTGGCCTTATTCCTAAAGAAAGAATTCTTTCTAGTGTGGTTCTCATTTACTTAGCCAAACTTCACACAGCGTCCTGAGAAGTGTCTGTGTCCCTGTGAAGCTCCTGTGGGATGAGACCAAGGAGGCTGCACAGAGAGGTCACTGCCCTGGGAAGGACACATCAGCCCAGGGCGCTGCCCACATCCAGCATGCCACTGCACTCAGCACTGGGCACGTTCCCTGTTCTAGTCCTTTTTCTTACATTTTTCATGTGTGAGTAGAACTTTCACTTATTTCATTAAATTTTACTTTATATTTTCTTTTCCAGGAGGTTCCAAAATGTATACCGATATCATTAGAGGAGAGTCACTGATCGTCTGTGGTGTCACGGCCATATTTTTTGGAATGTTCCGGAGCCAGCCCATGCATGTGACTCTGTTTAGTGGTAGGAGGGTTTGCTTTTTTGTCTGTATATTTTCTAAAATCATTCTTATTGAGATAAAAATCCATTCAGGATGTTTGAAACTTTGCTGCTTTCCCTCTGCTTGTATCTACATGGACCAGAAAATGTCGGGTACCAGAACACAGTTTCCAGCTGTGTGGTTTCTTTCTTTATGTGTCCAGGGATGTTCTCTTCCATCCCCTTGGCTGACCATCCCTGTGTGCACGCAGAGCATTGCATCCGCTGGCTCACACCGACTTCTTGCCTGGGTCCGTCTGCATCTCAGGGCGTGTGGACCCTGGATTTGGGTAAAAGGGTGAAAGCATGATGCTTCATGTACCACTGGCCAGTCGGGCCCTTGAAACGACCATAGCTGGATTCTTCTGGTGAAAGCTCACTAGAATGTGAAAAGTGTTTCCTTGTTAGATTTCTAGATGTAGTACTAGTAGAAAATTTAGGGGCAGGGATGGTTATCACAGAATGAAAGAGGAAAAGTGTCCTACTAATGTATTTGTGTGATAGTTAAAAAAAAGAGACTAACAGGAGCCAAAGGACAGGTGTTGAGCAGGTGTTGGGCAGCAGGGAGGATGACAGGACAGGGAGGACGACATCCGTGTTGAAGTGATCGGGTGTCAAAGCCAGCATTGCTTCCAACCCTAGCCCTAACCCTAACTTTGCTACTGTGAGCTGTGAGAAGCACAGTGCACGCCTCAAGCCTGGCCTCATGGCGGGCACTGGGAGATTGAACCCCACACAGTAGATCTTCCATTTGCTCTGGCTCTGCTTTTCAAACACAAATGAAAAAGAGACTGTGTGTGATTTGTTTGCTCCTGCAATGATTTGTTAAAAAAAATTGAATCTGGGTGTCTTTTGTTTGAATATTGAGCTTCCAGTTTGTTGCAGTTTTTTTTTAAGACTTATTTATTTTTATTGGAAAAGCAGATTTACAGGAGAAGGAGAAACAGGGAGAAAGATCTTCCAGCTGCTAGTTCACTCCCTAAATGGCCACAACTACCAGAGCTGAGCTGATCCAAAGTTGGGAGCCAGGAACTGCCTGACTCTCCCTCTTAGGTGCAGGGTCCCAAGGCTTTGGGCAGTCCACTATTGCTTTCCCAGGCCACAGACAGGAAGCTGGAAGGGGAATGGAGCAGCTGGGACTTGAACCGGTGCCTATATGGGATGCCAGTGTTGCAGATGGAGGATTAGTCAGTTGAGCTGTTGTGCCGGCCCTGTCACATAGTTTTCATATGTGTGATTCCTGCCTGCCTCCTGTGGCAGTGAAGGATCCACTGAGAAGGAATGCTCCAGCTGCGGGCCGTGAGGGGAGGATCTGCAGAGAGAGCTAGAGGACTCTCTCAAGAGCAGGCGCAGGGTCACAGCTCCAGTTGCTTTGTTCCTCAGAGATACACGTGCTCATGGAGATCCTGAAGGACATCTGTGGAAGCGCCCTCTGCGGGTACCTGTGTTCAAGGTTGATCCCGTCCATGCTGTCTGAACTTCACAGCAAGATGCGGAGCAACGTCATTCTCTGTGTCTCCATGGTGTACTTGATTTTCTACCTCGGTAAGGCAGAAACACCCAAAACTGCTGTCCTTAGGCCTCTGCATTCCCTGGGACATCCAGCCCAGTTACTGCTGTCCGAATTCGCCTCTTTGTGGCCCCTCCGTGTGTCACACTGTTGTGTTCTGTTAATTCTTGAGTAGCAGCCCATCCGGATGGGAAGCTGCGGTTCCTTCCAGGTCTCTGCTCGGTCTGTGTATGGCCCTGAGGCCCCTTCTCCTCGGCGTTCCTCTCAGGGTACACAGTGGCTCTGTTGAGAGCCCTGAGAAGTCAAGGTGGCTCCTGGCTGCCCTCACCCTGATCAGTCCCTTTGTAAAAGGACAGAGTTGAGGGAGGCACTCCTGAGGTGCTTTGCCGCTCAACAATCTTGAATTTAGTGAGTGCCACGTTGAGGGGATTAAAAAAATTACTGAGGTAATTTATTTATTGCATATTTTCCTCAAAAAAAAATTGGGATGCAGTTACTGGTGATTTTAAAATGAAAGCATGCAATTTGAAAAAGAAAGGCACATACTTTCAAAATAGTTGAACTTCAGAAAATGAATGCTTAATGTGGACAAAATGTTATTAGCTACTGGAAAGCAAACACATTGTCAAATACCTTTACATCTATAGAAGAAAACAATATCCATGATAACGTTGGTGATTACGTTTTTGTGCTGGTCAGCACAGCATTTCAATATTTGTTCAACTTGTTTTTAAAGATTTTTACTACTATTTTCAATGGTATTGTTTTGTAGCTACAGTGATTCCCTCCCTGCCTGCCTGCCCTTCCGGCTTCCGTTTCTGCCTTCCCTGTCCACCTGCCTCCCCTTCCGGCTTCCGGCTTCCGGCTTCTGGTTTCCGTTTCTGTCTTCCCTGCCCGCCTGCCTCCCCTTCTGGCTTCCGGCGTCCGACTTCCAGTTTCCGGTTCTGCGTTTCCTCTCTCCTGGACTTGTCTGAAGGATGCCTTGAAAGTCTGAGTCATTCTCCTGCTAGAGTTTCTGAGGCAAAGGTTGCTACATAATCGTCCTCCTCTCTCTCCGATCTTCCCTCAAACAAGTTCAAGGCTTGCTGCATGCCCAGTAGCCATGAGACATGTGTTGGCCTAACACGCCGCTGACAG
Organism: Ochotona curzoniae; assembly: GCF_017591425.1. NCBI lineage: Eukaryota > Metazoa > Chordata > Mammalia > Lagomorpha > Ochotonidae > Ochotona > Ochotona curzoniae. The sequence continues at coordinate 1,627,135 of NW_024466129.1, read as the reverse complement.
TCCTTGAGGGGCTTGGAAGTTCGGCAGACCTGCACTCACGTCCCAGGGACACAAAAACTCTCTCACGTCTCTAAGCTTCTGTTTCTTCCTCCACAAATGTGCTCTAGCTTACAGAAGCTGGCAGGTCTCACTGAGATGCCGTGTGGTATGAGAATCACTCCAGCAAGTGTGCTGGAGGTGGCTAACAAAATTATCAAAACATTTGACAATTAACTTTCCTAAGTGGGCACAGGTCTCTGAGAATCAGTCTTAAAGAAGTTGGTAATTTTCCTTAAAAACTATACTGTGATTATAGCTACCTAATGTCTAAAGTGAGCCAAAATGCTTGGATAAACCAAAGGAATAATAAAATCCTCTTTAACAAATAATATTAGTAAAGTAAGCAATAAAAAGATAAAATAGGAGCATAGTAATTGTAATTTATTCATTGCTTTCTAAGTGTGCCAAGCACTTTAAATGTAATCTGAACTAATCTTTATGATAACTTTATGAAGCTTGATGTTTTATATCTAGTCTACAGATGTAGGGATGCTAATGGAGTTGGGAGGACACATTCCACAAGCAAATACTGCGGCTGCTCCAAAACTCTCCTGTTTTACCTCCCCTCCCCTCCCCTCTCCTCTCCTCCTCCCCTCTCCTCCCCTCCCCTCCCCTCCCCTCCCCTCCCCTCCCCTCCCCTCCCCTCCCTTCTCTTCTACTCTGCTCTCTGCCCTAACCCTGAGGTTGTCCCAGGACTCCCAGTGCCATGCCCTACAGGTGCAGGACAGAGGTGCTTAAACTGCTTTTTCATGAGTCCTGTGTGACAGTCTGCAGCAGGACTTGGCAGTCTGTGAACTCATATAAGAATGGTCCCTGTATTTTAAAATGTTTTAAAACATAAAACTAAAGGCAAATATTTTGTGGTCTGTGGAAATAATGTGAAGTTCAGATTTCAGTGTCTGGAACACTCATTTCTTTGCATGCTATCCGGGTGGAGCAGCTGAGGCAGGTGCTGGATGCCCACAGCCATTTGACAAATGCAGCCTTTAAAGCAACTGTGCAGGGTTACGCCATGCACCTGACTCAGCCTTCCGGAAAGGGCTCTCCAGGGTCTTCACTTAGTACCAAGTCTCTCCATTGGAGACTTGATTGCATTTAGTCTCATCTATTCACTTTGCCTCCTCAGTGGAATTTTGTGGAATGTCGGGCATTGTTGCTTTAATCGCTCTCGGGCTGAATTTAGATTCCTTAAGCTTCAAGCCAAGCATGGAGTTCCTACTCACTAAGTAAGTTATCTGCTGCGTACTTGGTATCATCTCATGAGAGAAATATTGGGCTGAAAGGGTCCTGCCTGTGTGGACATTAATAAAATGTCCATTATTTAAGGATTCTCTACTTTAAAATGATTAATTGTGCTATCAGTTCTGCTTGAAAAGAACTTAAGGTACAAGCAGTCACCAATATTGATTATTTTTATGATTACTTTGAATTGTGGCAATTAATAAAAAGAAAGACTCCTTCCTGCCCTTAGTTTCCTTGTGGAGTTAGTTGAGGTACAGTGTGCTGACGTGGAAAGGGCTAGGAGAGCAGCAATGCCGGCACAGCTCACCCACCCTTTATAGCTGGTAGTGCGCCTAGCTCACCGGGTGTCTTTGGGCTCTGGCAGTTCACATGCTGCCTTCCCACCAAAGGCACTGCCCTGAATGGCTGCTGAGACACACAACACCGAATCATGGACTAGTGCATGGCGGGAATTCTCTCAGTGCATGAGACCACATGCTAAAATGAGAAAAATAAACCATGCCTTCAGAAAAAAATCTCCACAAAAATCACTGTGAAAAAGTATTATGGTGGAAGTTGTGTCCTTTCTGCTCTGTTGACGCCCCAACTCTCCTTCGGGACATTTCAGAGACGAGAGGGCCCTTTCTTGCCCTCCTGGGTGAAGAGTTGGCACCTGGAACGATTCTAGTTTTGTGTGCATGTAAATAAAACTTCACTGTTATTTAAAGACCCAGATGCTTATAGAGCACGCTTGGCGGTGGTTCCGAATTTGAGCAGTCTGTATGAGAGCCTCCTTGTAAGTGAGACATTGTGTTCACCCAGTTGCTTCTCTCACCCCCTCAGCCCACCTTTGTCTACTGGGTCCCAGGTGTTACATCTCAGGTGTGGTGTTATGGAAACAAGCCACTTCTCAGAAAACACTCAGGAGGAAAGGGCAGACATGTTGTATGCAAGAATCTAATGATGAACATGAAGAATTATGTATTTATTTGGATCTGATTATATGTAAGGCATCTTTTCAGTTCCTTTAGAGAGTCTTTTTTTTTTTTTTTTTTTTTTTTAAGTATAGTCACTTCAGCTATTCTGTGAGTTCTGAGTTTGCAGAAAGCCACACACTGGGTGTTTAGGCCCTCCTGCTGTATCTTCTCCCTATAGATCCATTGAGTTAGGCACCAGGAGTCATCCAGACTCAAGCTGTAGGCTTGGGGTAATGCTGTGACGTCAGAACATGGCTGGTGTCTGCAGACTGAAATGCGGCTTTTCCTTGAGATTGTCCGTAAGGAAATGGCTTGAGGGGCACACACAGTTACCACTGAGCTGTAAGGCTAAGTCCCAAGAGAGGGAATCAAGAAAAGGAAGGGTCATGTTTGGCTACCACAGGCGAGCAGACCCTAAGAACTGTGTTTCAGGGGTTAGCTTGGCAATCTGCGTGATTGTAGTACCAGCTTCCCCGTCAGAACCGCGTGGTGCAGACAACCAACCCGAAGGGATTCAATGGCGAATCACTTCTACCTAGAGCGCACCAGGTGGTTTCCTGGAGTAGTGTGACGTAGTCAGCCTGGCAAGACCATTAGGAATTCAGTGGGTGTGAAAACAGACAACACAGACTTTCAGAGTAGAGGACACATGTACAAGTCACCAAGGGAGAAGCTGTGCAGAGCCTGCCATCAGTCAGCCCCAAGTTGGTCAGTCGGTCAGCCAGCCGTGACCTGCCAGCTCTGCCTGGCAGTTACAGGAGTGAGCCAGCCGTGACCTGCCAGCTTTGGCTGGTGGTGACAGGCCCACAGCGACACACCATCAGTCAGCCCTCGGTCGGTTGGTCAGCCAGCCGTGACCTGCCAGCTCTGCCTGGTGGTGACAGGAGTGAGCCAGCCGTGACCTGCTAGCTCTGCCCGGTGGTGACAGGAGTCAGCCAGCTGTGACCTGACAGCTCTGGATGGTGGTGACAGGCCCACAGCGACACACCATCAGTTGGTCCCCAAGACTCAGTGGGTGCACACAATGGGAAAGTGTTCATTTTTCTGCCTTGCCTTTTCTGTCCTGAGAGGCAGTTCGTAGATACTGATGGAATGAAGGCAACTGGGGATGTGAAACTGGGCATGTCTCCATCCAGCAACACAGCCTTCAGAATGGTATTTATTATCAGAAAAATAGATCAAATTTATGGACAGAAGGAGAACAGAGAGAGTAAGATCTTCCATCTACTGATTCACCCCCAAATGGCCGCAACAGCCAGAGCTGAGCTGGCCCAAAGCCAGGAGCTCCTCCAGGTCTCCCTTGTAGGTGCAGGCGCCGAAGGCTTCTTCCTGCCCTGGCCACAGGCAGGGGGCTGGAAGGGAAGTAGGGCATGTGTGACACAAACCGTCATCCGTATGGAAGCCTGACCCATGCAAGGTGAGGATTTAGCCATTGAGCCATCTCTCTGGGTTCCCCTATGACATTCTTCCAAATGTTGACGATGGTGAAGGAGATTGTTCCTGTTGAGATCCAAGTGGCAGACACAAAAATACGCTCTTTTATGTAAAATTGGAAAATATTTAAAATGTGCTTTGCATTGTTTAAATCCGTGGCTTTCTTTTTATTTGTCCTAGGTTTTTAACAATGTTATCATCTGTATACCAAAATCTAATATACACTTTCTTTGGCATTGTGATTGGATGTGGAGAAACAAAGTATTTTAGCTTTCACACTGTAGTGTTTGTGATCATCTTGTTTACATCAGTAAATTTGGTAAGGTAAGAATTATGTTTCAGATACTGTTTTAGAATTTAGGGGCCCGAGCCCAGAATGAGAACTGGAAAGCAAAAAGCCGTTGGAGTGAGGGAAAAACTGTGTTGCTGACAACAGTTTCATTTGTACGCATTTTTACAAAGTTGTACATGTATGCAAGTTGGCTTTAAGAAGTAACCGATTGTTTAACTTAGAAAGCTTGTGTCCAGTGGTCTCTGTCAGTTCCCGCATCTCCACCTCCATCTCTGGCAAATGACAACTGCATGTCCCTGTCCAAAAAGGAGTGCCTTTGTGAGCACAAACAGGACTTGCTCTTTGAAATTTCAAGGGTCACAGAGGTGAGTAAACTCAATCTATTTGGAGGGATAAGACAGTCCTACAAGTGACAGTAACGTAAAGAGATACATGCTTAAGGAGACTTAAGTCAGTTCTTTGGGACTTCCTAGGTAGTTGTGGAGTTCTTTTTACTTTTTTTAAAGATCTGTTTTATTTTTATTTGGAAGGCAGAGTCACAGAGAGGGAGGGAAAGACAGAATCTTCCATCTACCGATTCCCTCTGTAGCTGGCTGCAGTGGCTGGGTTCAGTGTGCCAGGAGGAAGCCAAAGTCAGCTTTATCTGGGTCTCCTACGTGGGTGGGAGGGGCTCAGGTCCATCTTTTCTGATTACCAGAAGTGAAGCAACCAGGCCATGATCTACTTACTGTCTTAAGCATTGCCAGCCCCTCAGGGAGTGGCTTTATGTGCTAGGCCACAATGTTGCCCTCACCACTAGCCATTTTCTTACAGATACAGTTGAAAGTATTTGTATAACATTTAGTGTATTTTTTTGGAATTCAAGAAAAACTCTGATGGATTATATTATGATTGGTCTATAATAATTTTATTTTAGGTTATCTCACAATTTCCCAAATCTCTGAATCCAGTCATCCTATGACCTGTACAGTAGATGCAGCTTGTCACTGTTCTTTGAAGAAATTTTCCAGTTGTAATTTACTTTCCAAGTCCAAATTTTGTGCACTACGGTTAATGAAGTTTTCTTATTTTCATATTAGATCTTCTAAACATTTTTAATGATGAATATTGTATACCAAATTTAGATAGCAGATTTAGGCAATATCAGAATATATGAATCATTTCTCAATAAGCTGCACTGTCTTCTCCTTACTAAAAATTTAAAATGAAAATGTGGATGAAGCAGATGGTCCCAGCTGGTATGCTTAGTGTTCAAGGTGTGTGTGGTTAGATTGTGATGCTTTTCTCTCCACAGAATGCTTGCCATTGTTTTGGTGAGCCCCATTCTGATGCGCTGGAGTTATGAATATAGCTGGCGATGGGGATTTGTTATCGCATGGTCTGGAATTAAAGGGATTTTTAGCATACTCATGGCTCCTGATATTCATAGATTTGCTGGCCAAAAAGTCCTGGCACCACATATGGTAGGAGAACCCACGTCTCATGAATGAGCTGTAGCTATCTATGTCTACATATTTTATAGCAGTTGTAAGACTATGCAGTAGTAAAGTTAACTAGTTTTAACATGAATTTTAATTTTTTTTCATGATATAGTTCCTTGGGCTCAGGAATTTTCCTATTCTGCCTGCCCCCAATGTTTCACCTCATATTACGACAATAGTACAATGGTACACTATTCTGCAACAGACACTAGTCCATGGGCCATCGTTCCTCTCTTGAAGTGTATCCTGACATTGTACGTATGGACAACGGCAGAAGTCCAGCATCCTTGAGGATCCTGTTGTGGAGTAGAGATGCAGCCTGCACTGTATCTTCTCCTCTGTATGCTGGTCTCCAGCACACATGTCCTTTCAGGATATGTGCACGCACATGCTTACCTATATACCTCTTGATGTTGTGTTTTGTAGGAAGGCTGCCTTAGATCAGAGAGAACCTACGATATTGGTCCTTTGGGGATTGGCTAATTTTACTAGCATCATGATCTCTACTTGGGACCATTTTGTTGCAAGTGGCAGCAGTGGATTTTAAATTTGTTTATAAAGTTTCTCTTCAAGTAGATAGACTCAGAGGAAAGTTTCTGTGTTGACCATGTGAAAGGGACTAACAGTCTTGTAGTAGTTGTGGGCATGGTCTTAGACAGGCTTAGATTCCCATCCTGTCTCCAGCGTTCACATCCTGAGGAGCCTTGGCCAAATTCTTGAGCCTTGCCAGCCTGTTTCCAGGTGAGGACTGTGGTGATTAGTGAATATCTCACACTTTATAGATGTTCAATGACTGTTGCTTAGCATACAAGTGCTATTTTATTTATTGGAAAGACAGAGAACGACCTTGCATCTGCTGGTTCACTCCCCAAGTGACCACAATGGCCAGATGTGAGCCAATCCAAAGCCAGGATCCAGGAACTTCTTCTGGGTCTCCCACATGGGTGCAGGGTCCCAAAGCTTTGGGCCGTCTTCGACTGCTTTCCCAGGCCACAGGCAGGGAGTTGGATGGGAAACACGGCAGCCGGGACACAAACTGCTGGTGCCTGTATGGGATCCTGGCAGGTGCAATGTAAGGACTTTGGCCACTAAGCTTTCATGCTGGATCCACAAATACTATTTTAAAAGAGCTGTCAGGAAGAATGAAAAAACAGTACCCTTAAAGAGACTGTCTAATCCCTGTTGATGCTAGGAAAAAACCGGAACTTGTGATTAAGTATACTGGTGGAAGGAGGATTTTATAAAATGCTGAGTTAAGGATCAGGTGGTATTTATGTCACCAGTGATAATTTTGAAAGTTTACTTTTTGTAAAGTTCTCAGTAGATTTCTGAGCAGAGTGTGGAGTGCATATTCTGGCCGCATGGGGGCGCCCTGTCACTGGAGGCAGGACATCTAACTAAACCACAGGACCTGCCCCTCCCTACCTGTTAGTCAGATAAACCCCACACTTAGTTCTCAGGGGAGTGAGAGGGGGTTAAAAACCGCTGGAATAGTGTAAGCAGAAGGCCACTTTCCTTCTTACCAAGGAATCCAGAGGGAGGGAGATTCCCCATGTTATCTGGTTTCCAGCTCAGGATTTTTCTTTTCCTTGCTGTTCTGGTCTTGTGCTAGAAGGTCCAAGAAGCAGAGTATTTTTTGAATGCCTTCTTTTTGGGAATAGCTGTCAACCTCTTCCTCTAACATGTGGAATAACAAAAAAAAAGCCCAAATGCCGCATGTAGCATGCCAAGGAAAACTCGGGTCCCTGACTCTAGCCTTCTAGTCTCAGTGGCATGTCAGATTCCTCACCACCGAGGACTTCTAGCTGAAGGCCTGGTCTGAAAGTTGACTAGAAGTTGAAACAAACCTAAAGTTCTGCAAACTTTGGAAGCTTCCATGCTCCAATGGGGGGAAAAAACCCACTTATATCAAAGTATGAGTTCTTTGAATTCTCTTTATGAAAGGAATTCGCCTGAAACCAAGTCAGTGAGCTGTTAAGCAACTCATGAGGTGTCATTTTCCAATTCCTTATGTCTTATGTCAAGAATTATCTTGGCTCCTCCCAAGCCCTTCATCAGTCAAGTCTGGGAAAGGCGTTGTGGAGGGAATATTGTGAATAACTCCATTTTTTCAGTGAAGGCAGACACTGAGGCCCAGGGAGGTTAACTGGCCCAGGGTGCTTAACTGGCCCAGGGCACTTAACTGGCCCAAGGCGCTTAACTGGCCCAGGGCGCTTAACTGGCCCAGGGCACTTAACTGGCCCAGGGTGCTTAACTGGCCCAAGGCGCTTAACTGGCCCAGGGTGCTTAACTGGCCCAGGGCGCTTAACTGGCCCAGGGCACTTAACTGGCCCAGGGCACTTAACTGGCCCAAGGCGCTTAACTGGCCCAGGGTGCTTAACTGGCCCAGGGAGCTTAATGGGCCCCACCTACCATGACCCATGAAGAGCAAGCCAAGGCTTGGCTGTGTCTCTGTCCTGCGCAGTGCGTCTCCAGCTGCCCCACAGACTGCCCCCCAGGGGCTCTGTGCAGCACCCACAGGCAAGGGTCACCCTCTGAACTGCTTGTGGTGGAGTTTCCCTCCAGCCTGTATCCTGCTAGCTGGGTCTGTGGCTGCAGTGGCTTTGTGTGCTCTGGGTGACTGCTGTCTGGCAGCTGTGAGAGCTCTTCCCTCAGGCTCCCTAACCCAGGATCGACCTGCCGCTTTGACTCATTCAGATGGAAGGGCATTTTTGCTGCAGTGTACTGTGTTTAAGCTGCTTCTGCAAAACAGCCCTGTTGCCCCAATGTGCAAAACAAAGGGAGGATTAGAAAAATGTCAGTGGGGATAGAGCTGTGCTGGTGATTAACTGAGTAAGGATTCCGTCTGGAGAACCTGTCTAATGTTTCTGCAATGTGTGCTTTGTTCGCAGTTTATATTCTATGTGCAAATAATATCACTATTGACGATGGGCATAAATTCCTACCTGATGAGTGAGTCCGCCAGGCTATTAGGTAAAGTATTTGTGACATTTGCTGATTGCCTGGGGAGGAAAACGCAGGCAATTGTTGCTGGGAGTCATGGGGACATGCCTTGCGGAGCATAAGGAACTGGTTTAGAAGTCAGTTTACTTCTATGTAGATGCCTTAGTAATTTCCAATATTGGTTCAGTCCGTTTCATAGAAACAACATGGACTGGGGCCTAGATAAAACAAGAGCCTTTCCTGCCTGCATCAAAGCGTGAAGCAGAGTAGGATGGCACGGTGCTGGGGTTGGCCATGGCCAGGCAGAGTAGGATGGCACGGTGCTGGGGTTGGCCATGGTCAGACAGAATAGGATGGCATGGTGCTGGGGTTGGCCATGGCCAGGCAGAGTGGGATGGCACGGTGCTGGGGTTGGCCATGGTCAGGCAGAGTAGGATGGCACAGTGCCAGAGCTTGCCCATGACCAGGCAGAGTAGGATGGCACGATGCCAGGGTTGGCCATGGCCAGGCAGAGTAGGATGGCACGGTGCCGGGGTTGGCCATGGCCAGTTAGAGTAGGATGGCACGATGCCAGGGTTGGCCATGGCCAGGGTTCCTTCCTTTGACTGCTCCTCTATTCTGGGAGGGTGTTCACCCCTGATCTACAGAGCTGAAGGCTGCCAAGTCTGCAGGAAGCCAAGGAGGAAGGGGAGACGAGGGGATGTTGCAGTGCGGGTCAGGGTGGTTCCCTTAGAAGGGCACAATCCCAAAGTTATGTAGGAGGGCACTTTGACAAGTTTGTGGGAAAGAGAATCACAAAAAGATTTTGGTGCAAGAATTTTAAAAATCCGTGCATGAATTGACATAAGCAGGTATGAGGAAGGAAAGCTTGAGGTCCAAACTCATTTTCTTGGTGAAAGGAGAAAGAGAATGAATGCTTGGGTACAGCAGCAGGCTCTGCCATAGTTGTCTGCTATATAGCTGTTCACAATCAAGGCTGTACACACGATCCAGAAGCACAGACACAGCCCACAGAGAAGAGCAGGAGAAGGTGCCTGGCAGCCCTGGGTCACGGGGGGCGGCATCAGCTGGGGTCCCACGCCAGGGTACCAGTATCCTCCATGAAGGCTGAGGCAGGGACTGATTCTGTTGTTGGTGATTTCCTTCCACATTGGAAACGCTTGTCGTCATGTTCAGAGTAATCACCTTGAAATGGCAGCTTCCTCGAGAAGGTTAACTGGAGAGCATGGAGTCGGTGGGAGCTGATACAGGAGTTTCTGCCCCATCCATAAAGCTGGCCCCTCATTGCTGGTGACTCTTCAAATGCCATTGCTGCTTCTTGGCACTGTGTTTTATGAGCACCACGCCAGAATTCCCTCTACAAGGCTAAGGGCTCAGACACGGGAAAGGCACCAGTGACCTCCCTGTTTTCAGTACCTTGTGGGTTATCCTGTTTGCAGTGAAAGCGCATGTGGGATGGGTGGAAACCTCTGCTGCCTGGGGGTTATCCACATCTTCCTTCCCAGCCATCCTGCTCTCTGCTTGGGAAACTACTTCTAGATTTCTCCCACAGTTGGCGATTCTTCCTACCCTGATAGTCAAAGTGGAGCCCAACAAAGGATTCTACTGTCCATCTTTGGTTATATCCACAACCTCAGAGTTTAATTTGCTGTGCAGTAAAGATTAGGTAGCAAATGCTTTATCCACTCAGTCGTTGCTCATTTTTTCTAGACATACTATGTCACACACATTTAATGGGGACTTGACAAAATAGGGTTTTGTGTATGTGGTCTAATTTAAGGGATCCCTTCTCAGACTCTCCCATGGTCAAGTGAAACATGAGGAATTCACATGTTTGTGGTCCTAACAAGAGACCCACGTGCCCTCAAGTTTACTGCTCTTGTCCCATCAATGAATAGAGTCTACCTGGGACTCCTTGTTTGTGCTCAGCCACGAAATTGAAAATCCAAGCAGCTGCTGACTCTTCAGCACGCAGTCGATTGTATTTTTGTTTTGCACCTGAGTGAACTACTCCTGGTCCTCGAGAAAAATATACTGCGAGATCTCTCTGAAACCTCCACTTTTCAAATGTTACCGCTGCGCACTGCCCATCAAGGACAGTAAACTAGAGAGCATGCGAACTAAGACATTTTGTGTGCAGTTACAAGGAGAGAGCATCTCTCTTGAGATGGATTGTGAGGAGGCTGAGTGTTCATGGGTTCACTGTCTTCGCATGCAAGCCTCAATGCCGTGACTTCAAATTCACGCCAAGACCAAACCAAACAAACAAATAAACAAACAAAACAGCAAAACCAAGTGCTGCTCACTTGGGAAATATGTATTTGGTGGCCAAGAAATGAGATGTTAAATTTGAAGACTGTCTATTCTAGTGGTTTTCATGTTTCATTATGTATCAGAAACACAGAGCTTGTTAGAATGTAGATTCTGAGGCCAGTGAGAGTCCGTGTTGTGGCTTGTGTAGTTTAATAAGCTTCCCTTTTACCTGCAGACAATCAGGGTAATTTTTCACACTTTGAACAATACTGATTAGATGCCTTGAAATAGCAAGTCACATTTTTAACCAGTTGAATTAGATAAAGCTGAGTTTATAGCCAGCGGGAAACAGATGTGGGTTTGGGGAAGTTTTGGGTGAGGAGGTGGGTTGACTGTGCTCCGTGTGGGCTAAGAACTCACTGCCTAATCGTGCAACGTTGTTCTCCCTCGCGGTCTTCATTATTCTGTCTTCAGGCCCCTGCTTTCCTGTGTCACAGGTTTGTGCAATATAACCCTCCCGAGACAAATGGCCATCCAAAATGTCATTCAGCACATACAGAAGATAATTCAGAACACCATAACTTTATTTAAAACAGAAAAAAACTTGGCAAATGTTAACTGGGACTTCGTAGAAGACAAAACGAGGATACGCTACATGACTTGGGTTAGTTGCTGGCTGGCGTAAAGCAGTAGCCCTTGTTCTCCCTAAGTCTGCCCCTCTGACTTGGGATTGTAAAAACCCTGCTTCTGTCAGGTGACGTCAGGTGACGTCTTCTAACTTCTAACTCTTGGCGAATTTTCTGAATTTTGTCTCTGTAGAGGTTTACTTGGCGATTCCACCTTATCTGCCTAATATCAGGAGAATGGTTGTTTTTGTAAATTACCTGGTTGTGTATCCACGACCTGTCTCTCCCAGTACACGCGTGTAAGGAGCAGAGAGCATGAGCTGCTTCAGATGGGTGTGGAGAGGAGTTTGGCCTTAATTTAAATCTCTCCAAATTAATACTTGCTATGTTTGAGAGAAGCACTTCTTATATGAAAAACATTATCCAAGTGACCATTTTAACAATCTTTAGCCTATCATTTTCACAATTCTGATCTAAGTTATGGAATTGCTGCTGGATGCAATGTTTGTTGGCACCTAAGATGTTTTTATGCTTTAACATCTAGCCTGGTACCAAGCAGTTCTGCGTTTCCCCCGACGAAGTGGAGGCGTCTCCGACAGATGCAGTTCTGATTGAAGAAGCCAGGTTGCACGTAGCTATGATACAAGTGGTTGGTGCTGCTATGAAATCCTTCCTCTTACAATGCTGTTAATTCTTACATATGGCTTCCAGGCAACTAGACTGTTTTTTTTTGTTTCAAATTCTGATAACCTATTTGGTTTATGAAGGTTAAAAAACAACCTAGGCTTTAAATTTAAGTGACAGATATAGGTCTGGCCAATCTTGCCAGTTACTTTCAAGGGTCTTTAGCATGATATTTTGTGCCATTTGCATACTTTAATAATTAAGCATCTCTAAGTATTTGAAACTTTTATAAATTTAGCATATTTTAGTCAAATTTTTGAGAACAGAATTTTTTAAAGTGCTTATTGAATTCTTAGAAGTACAGTAAGTTAACATTAGGCTGCAGAAACTGGCACTCTCCTAAGATGTTCTAATAGTAATATTTAAATGTTCTAATATAAACATAGGAAGAATTCTAAGTTAAAAAATTCTAATCAACCTATCAAATTGGACATTTAAATTGGATTTAGATTCTAATGGGCAGATATTATTCACTATAGCAGGTATATAAAATACTTTGTGCATAGTTTTTTGTTTGGTTTTAACTTTCTTTTAAAAGCGTAGTTTTAAGGAGCTGGCATTGTGGCACAGCAGGTTAAGTGTCCACATGGCAGTTCTACCATCCCTCACTGGAGTGCCAGCTTGGGTTCCAGCTGCTCTGTTTCTGATCCAGCTTTCTATTAATGCACCTTGAAGGCCACTGCCTCGATGGATCTGTTTGAAAGTTAGAGGAAAAGAAGAATGAAAGCTCTTCCACCTGCTGATTCCTGCTCCAAGTGGCTGCAACAGCCACAGCCAACTGGGCTGTGCTCAAGTCCGGAGCTAGTAGCTTTGCCTCAGTTTCCTCTGTGGGTGGAGAAGCCCAAGCCCTTGGGCCATTTTCTGTTGCTTTCCCAGGAACATTAGCAGAGTGGGATAGACAATGGAGCAGCCTGAACATAAACCAGTGGTCATACGGGTAGCCTGCATGGCATCAGAGAGCTAAACCTGCTACAGAATGTGTCTTTCCATTCTTTCAAACAACTCTATACTTAATCTAAGATGTTCTTGGCGTTTGAAGGGCTGTCACACATGGTAGTGGAAATGAAGGATGGCTGCAAGGGCTTTGTCAAACCCCCTGCTAGAAGGTAGCGACTTGGTCCCCACCTCTTGATCTGTTCTGACGGGTAAATGCAGCACAAGTAGCTCTGTGATGGTCTGTGGGCTAGACCAGGCTTTGGATGGCTTGCTGGGGCTGCCAGGTGAGGCTCATGGCCTAACCTCTGTGTCACGGGAGGCCACACAGAGGAGGGCCGAGGCACACAGCCAAGCCTCTACCCATCTGCCAGTCTTGTGAATGAGGCCATGCAAACTCAAGGAGTAGGGCAATGGACTCACTATGGCAAGAGATTCAGAGATTTGGTGATCATATTTAACACGTCCATAGTTTTGTTGTCAGCCACAACTTTTGAGATCCCTTGTGCATACATAATGTTTACTCTTTTTCTAAGATTCCCTAGCCTGTTGCCTTATTATGCGGTCACACTCAACATCTGATCTGCCTCTGGTCCAAGTCCAGGCTCCTTGGTTCTAGCTTTTTATGACTCTCTTTACCTAGAGACCTGTGAGCTAAAAGGCAAGTTCCTTGTGCCCGCCTCTAGCCAACATTTGGGTGGTTAGCAGATACTTGTGTTTAGGACAGGGAAGCAAGGGCAACCCCAAAGAATCCTTGTCCACGGCCACTCTGAAATGCAGGTGGTGACACGCACAGTTCTTGCTGCTGTTTCCATGTCTGCAGGAAGTAGCCCATGATGATAGCTTAGATGGCTGGCTCAGTCTAGAAGACTGGGAGACTTAGATGTGTATGCCTTTAGGCTGCCTCTCTCAGTGTCAGTGTGGCCTGGGATAGTTTCCTTAAGACCTCACCACGTGTTTAGTCAATGTGATTAGTCCGATGCACCCCACACCTTCTTGTCACCCAGAGGACATTGGAGACAAGGTGGAGCAGCCCGTGTAGCAAAAGCCTGTGTCTATGCCCTCAGCTGGGTATTGAAGCTGAGCTCACTGTACTGGCAGACTCCGGATTTGGCTTCTCACTCCTGAACCTTTGCCAGCGGCAGATACTACAGAGAGAAACAGCTTTGGCTTTTATCTGGCAGATCCTGCCTTTCTTTTATCTCAGAACGTGGTGTATGGAACAGCTTCTCTTGGGTTTATGTCTGTATCTTACCATATGGACACTTTCGAGGTCCCTATGTTCTCAGAAACTCCCTCGGCAGATCTGTAGGCTTGTTTGGTGCTTCTGCCCCAGCTGGCAGCCTTGGCAGTGGTGCTGCCACCCCCCGGCACAGCGGCCTCCCCTAGCCGCCTCCAGGAGCTGCCTCACCGTTCCTTCGGCTCCCACCGAGTGTCCCCCCTGCCCTTCTAGCCTCAGCCTACCATCCAGTCCCACCTTCCGCTGTATAGGTGCTTGCGGATAAGGTTTTTCACAACTTTCCAAAACTTCCACAGTTTTGGTTCATTTCTGTTGTAATACAAGTCACACCAACTTAAGGACTTAAAACATCAGCGGTTTATTGTTTTTCAAGGACCCGGGGCCTGGGCAGTCTGGAGAATTTTAGTGTTGGTCTGGCCTGGGATCACTCACGTGTTCCTGGTCATCTCGTATGTGAGGCAGGGCGGAGGGCCCAGGATGTCTCCATTCACTGGCCTGGCAGTTGGGGTCGGCTGTCCCTCTGGATGCTCTTGTTCTTCCCTGCCGGGAGGCTGGGCCAGGATCCTGTAAGGCATGGCAGTGTGGTTTCCAACAGAGGAAGAGGGGAAAGCTGCAAGGCCTCCTTAATCCTAGGTTCTGGAATCTCAACAATGTCACGTTTAACCCCATCCTGTTAGAGCAAGTCACAAAGCCAAGCCAAGCATCACGAGAGATGTGGATGCAGCAGCGTGAGTCGCGAAGAGGCATGAAGCAGAAGGGCACGGTGCATGGGTCCCTTGTAACGACTACCTGTCGTAGCTTCATTTTTTAAAAGACAACAATTGTGTAGAGTAACTTATTCCACGCTATCTTTAGGTGGCTTTCCTGAGAGCACCTTGTAGTCACAGCCTGTCTGCTTTTTTGATCCGTTTGCTTCCTAGTCTTGTCTATCAGTTGTGTCTTTCCCCTTTATTCCTTTAATGTTGGTATTCCGCAGGACAGTTATCGCTGTCCACTGTCTTCACTTTACCTATGGTGTAACCCTGTTTGGTCTCAGCCGCACTCTTGGTTCTAATACTACCCAAGAAAGCCCTTGGGAGCTGCAGCATTTTTTCCAAAGCCCTTACGACAGCTCTTCACACTCAAGAATCCACTTGTGGCTAGCTGGCGGCTCCTGGTGCCACACGTGTGCTGAGAGCATCAGACAAACCAGCTGTCACGTTCTGGACCACAGTGCAGGAGCCCACGCCCGTGGGCATGAGTTGCCCGCATCAGGCCTCTCCTTTCGCTCGCCCAGCTCTGTCAGCTTCACCTTCTACGTATTTTTCAAACTGGTCTTCCTTCCTCCAATATTTCCATTCTCAAATCACAACGACTTGCTGAAAGGCAGATGCGACTGTGCTGCCTTCCTGCTCAAAGTCCTAACTCCATCCTCACTGAATAGACTTTCCAAAGTAAGTTCCAAAGAACACGTGCCAATCGCACCCGAACAAAAATGAAGTTTCCTCTTTCAGTAGCTGAAGAAATGCTGATTTATAAATAGGTATTTTGGTGGGACTTCTGGTAGAAATTTTAGGGGTTTCTAAGATGCCTAAGCATGAGGAAATTTCTCCGAGAGGGAATATTACAATGTATTTCCTTCCCCTTTCGTGCATGTCCTGCCTAACTTTCCTGGGATTGGAATTTGAGGAGTATTAAGTGTAACATGCTCCAAGAAAAAAGCTAATCTGTGAAATTAAGTCTGGGTTTTTTAAAGCTGGTGCCAGCTTGTTTCTCTGACTACCTCTGTGCCCATAACCCATCCTTTCTCACACTCACCATATGGTCCAACCACTGTGCCCATAACCCATCCTTTCTCACACTCACTGTATAATCCCATCTCTGTGCCCCATAGCATGTCCTTTCTCACACTCACTCCTTTCTCACACTCACCGTATAGTCCCACCTCTGTGCATGTCCTAGAGACGCACCTTCTGTCTGCCTTCATCTCCATCTCCACTCCTCATGTCTGCTCTTTGTCTGGGTAAGTATGCTCCTCCCTCAGTTCCTTGTAAGAGCGCAGCTCTCGGTCCCTTAATGAACTTCTGCCTGTCTCCATCTGCACGCCAGCTACGATGAATTCTCCGGTGTGTTTGGTTTTATACTCTTCTCTTTCCTAATCTGTTTTATAATGCTATGTATGCTGCATTCCCCACCCTCACTAGACTATGAACAAAGCCTTGAATTATACCATCCTTGTCCTGGCATAGAGTACTCAATAAATAATTGTTTAAGGGATAAGTTAATTCCCATCAGAGTAGAATCGCTGTTTTCTCGAGCCAGGCCTACTTCTGCTTGTGCAGGAATGGAAAAACTGTGATAACCGCTGCTTGTAGGCAGATGCCTCAGGACTGACCCGTGGCACATTTCTTTCTTCTCTGGTGGGTATCCAGGACTAGCCTGGAGGCTCACAGCCTGAACTTCCTGAACTCCAGCAAGTGTAGTTCTCAGCATCAGGGTAGGCCAACCGCAGCCCCGTCCTCTGGCAGGTGCCTTCGGAGTCTGCATATACTCCATCAAAGATGCTACAGGTCGGTCATTTTTCTGTCCTGGAAAGGAAGCTGGTGAAGGCACAGCCATGGCCTTGAGTTGTGGGTGACATGGATTCCCTAGAGCTGTAACACTGTGGAAGACATGTTGGACATAGTCGAGATTGGAGACCGCCTTTGCAGAAAAGGTACCGACAGGAACCCGCAGTCAATAGGGAGCAGAACGTCGAGGTAGCAGCCCCAAGGCTGTAGTTTCCATCTCTGAATTGAGCATCAGTGGCACTCCACAGCTGGGTTTTCTCCTATTTTAAGAAGGAATTGGCCCAAAATTCAGGCTGCCTCCCTCCCTGGGGAAGTATTTAGTAGTCTGAGGTGATTAGTCACATTTTCAGTTAATACTTTCCACTTCTTGTTTTTTTTCCGACAGGATTTTCCTATGTTAGCATGTTGCTCAAGGTCATTTCTGATTGTCTAGAAATCACCCGTCAAAGGTGGATTCTGGTACCGAGAGTTCCTGTCAGTTTTTTTTTTTTTCTTTTTAAGATTTAGTTTTATTGGAAAGTCAGCTATAGAGAGAAAATCTTCCATTTGATGATTCACTCCCCAAATGGCCACAGCAGCCAGAGCTGAGCTGATCCAAAGCCAGGAGCCAGGAACCTCCTCTGGGTCTCCCATGCAGGTGCAGGATCCTAAGGCTCTGGGCCGTCCTTCACTGCTTTCCCAGGCCACATGCAGGGAGCTGGGTGGGAAGTGGGGCTACCAGGATTGGAACCAGTGCCTGTATGGGATCCCAGCACATGTAAGGTGAGGATTTAGCCACTAGGCTACCGCCCCAGTCCACTTTTCACTTTCTGTTTGCTGAGGAAGCTTGGCACTACTGATAATGCATTGATGTTACTCAAGAGATTGCTTTAGTTTGATAAACTTTGAGCTTCTTCATGCCAGGAACCTTTGTACCTGTAACAACCAGTACTGTACATTGATATTTGAATTGAATGAGATTTATTTCTTGCTAGAGATATTTTTTGAAAGATAGTATACTTTCACATATTGAGTTCGGTAGTGAAATCTAACAATTAAGAGGGTTCATTACATTTATTTTTCATTCTTTGTAATTTTCATTTAAAATGGTATATCTAGAGTAGCTTTGAAAAGCAGTGTAATGATGGAATCCTTCGAAAAGAGGCAGCCCGGATATTAATTGGTGCAGTGAAAAGCTACTGTCCCAGCCAAGGAAAGTAAGTGTCGCTCTCCTTTAACGGTTCTTTCCCAGTAAAGGCGTATGCAATCAAGAATGGGCAGGCAGAGAATTAAATCCTTAGCTTGATCAATCTGTTACTTGACCTGACCATATCAGTCTGTCAACTGAGCAATGCATTCATCCACTTCGTATTTTATTTGTTGATATTTTCTCCTATAGTGTTCTTTAAAATTTACTGGGGCAGTTCCTTCTCTCTCTCCCTCCCTCCCTCCCTCCTTCCTTCCTTCTTTCTTTCTTTTTTCTCTCTTTTCTAGTTCTCTTTGTCTGTATTTCTATTTTTAAAAACCCACAGGATTTATTTACTTTCCCTTGAAAGGCAAAGTTATAGAGAAAGAAGGAGAGACAGAGAGGAAGGTCTTCATCCGCCAGCTCACTCCCTAAATGGCCACGATGGCTGGAGCTGAGAGGATCCGCAGCCAGGAGCCAGGATCTTCTCCTGGCTCTCCCACACTGGCGCATGAGCCCAGTGCTTTGGCCCGTCCTCTGCTGCTTTCCCAGGTTGTAGTCAAAGAGCTGGGTCAGAAAAGGAGCAACTGGCACATGAACTGGCACCCATATGGGATGCCAGTGTTGCAGGTGAAGGATTAGTTTGCCACTGGGCTAGCTCTTTTTAAAGATTTATTTGTTTGAATGGTTACAATGGCTGCAGTTGGGCCAGTCCAGAGCCAGGAGCCAGGGACTTCATCTAGGTCTGCCAGGTAGGTGCAGGGGTATAGGACTTGGTCAGTCTTCTGCTGATTTCCCAGGGCTGGGAGCTGGCTTGGCAGAGGAGCAGCTGAGGCTCTAGCCAGTGCCCATATAGGCAGCAGCTTAGACCCATTATACCACAATGGTGGCTCCCCATTCCCTTGCAGTTGGCAGATTCCTTTCTCAGAAAAATTATTATTTAAGTTACTTGAAAGGCAGAAGTATAGAGAGAGGGACAGAAAGAGAATCTTTTATTTATTGGTTCACTCCTCAAATGGCTGCAGCTTGGCCGGTCCAGAGCCAGGAGTCTGGAGCCTTCTTGGGGTCTCCTGCATGGATACAGGGGCCCAAGAACTTGATCCATCCTCCACTGCTTTCCTGGGCTCATGGGCAGGAAGCTGGATGGGAAGCAGAATATCTGGCACCCATGTGGGATGCCGGTGTCGTAGAAGGATTAGCCAGATGTGCCACTGCGCAGCTCAGACATCAGTGGATTCTTGAGGAAGTTCTAACTGAAGATAAGAACACTGCTATAACTTCAGGGTAACATTTTACTTGCAATATAGTTAGGTAAGAAAACTTGCATAGTTTTGTCTGTGTGTTAGTTTCAGTAAGACAGTGACTGGAGGAGGTGCGGAGGCCTGAAGTGTATGTGCTGTCAGACTGCTCTCATGGATGAGGCTGGCTCTGGAGGCACTGACCCGACTGACGTAGCAGATGTGACGAAGTAGGTGGGGGACAGTTCAGCGTGCTGGAGTTACAGTGAAGTCCAGTCACAGCAGGCTCTTCAGGGTTCTGAAGAAGCTTGGGCTAGGCGAGGTGCTACACAAGGAAGCTCAAGCTTGAACCCCAAAGGATTGGCCTGGGGGAGCTTGGCTCCTGTTCCGTCTCGGGCCAGGAATGGCTCCAGAAACAGCAGCTGCACAAGTGTGACACTGAAGGTGACCCGTTGTGGTGTGACCATGGGGGCCAGCTGGGAGGGTGCTGGGGCTTGGTACTGACTGAGCATTGGCAGCCAATTCTTACCAAGTTTGTAAGGATTATGAATTCTCCTGTTACATTCCCCAAAGTGTAGCACTTGATGTTTTTTGTAACATATGCATACTTTTGTTTTGTTAGATTCCTGAGTATTTATGACGTTTCAACTTATGTACGAGCTAGAAGTTGGCTCATGAAGTTTAAAAATGTGTTAACCTACTTGGAATATCATAAAGAAAGGATACCCTTTCCTCCACCTGGGTAAGTAGCGTGAGGCTTTAACAGTGATATATTGGAAAATACTACCATGTCTACATTGTTGGAATAGATTGTCTGTTTTCTTTATTAAACCTAGACTACTTCTGTGGTCATCTCAACACCTGCTAGAGGAATGGAATGCTCGATTCTCTTCCTGCATGTTGTTTTCACTAACTCCATTGGAATCTACATTGGAGAGTGGGCAGGAAATAGGAAAGGATGCTTATGCTGTAATTCTCCGAGTTTAAGCCACTCTGACCTGATCATGCTGTGTACCAGGTTGCTCACATATCCTTCTGAGTAAGGGTGAGAAACGTCTAACTGGTTGACCACATGGATGCCTGTCTGTTTCATCTCTGGATGAGTAGGAAGCAGAGCAGCCTGGACTAGAACCTGCGCTCTGATAGGAACCCTGGAATTGCAGGCAAGGGCTTAACTTGCAGCACCACAAAACCAGCTCCTCGACAGTTCCATCTTTGCGTTGTTTTCTATGTTTTTAGAAATGCACCCCACCTGTGACATAGATGAGCATACAGACCAGCAATGCTTTCTATCCTTCTCCAACGTGACGTACACGTCTGCTTGTAATTGTCATCGTCGTCACATGATGTTGAAGCAGGTGTTCTGCTTTTAATTGCACCTTTAAGTGAACTGATATTTTATTTTGTTCTCATTTTTTTTCAGGAGTCATAAATTCATGATGTTTGTACACCATATTGTATTTTCAGAAGAATTTGAATATGTAGGCCATATTTTAACATTAATATATGTTTATCCTCTAATAATCCACCTGTGGCCAATGGCAAGAGAGTTGAACGTGTCAACACTGATAACATTAAACTACTATTTTATGTTTGTATGTATGTTGCAATCATCATTGAAGGTACTGCTTGTATAGAAATGTATTGTAGAAATAAGGGAGGGGGTGGGTCGAAAATGCACATGGAAGGAGGCTGGGGGGGTGGGAGGAGTACGCTAGGCTCTCAAATCTGAATTGTGAAATCTGAAATTTGTTCACTTTATGTGAATATAATAAGTTATGCCGGGGGTGAGGGGAGAAGAAGAACTGCTCTGGGCCTGAAGTGATGGTTCAGTGGCTAAATCCTCGCCTTGCACATGCCAGGATCCCATATGGGTGCTGGATTCTAATCTCGGCAGCCCTGCTTCCCATCCAGCTCCCTGCCTGTGGTCTGGGAAAGCAGCAGAGCATGGCCCAAAGCCTTGGGACCCTGCACCCGCGTGGGAGATCTGGAAGAGCTCCTGGCTCCTGGCTTCGGATCTGCTCAGCTCTGGCCGTTGTGGCCACTTGGGGAATGAACCAGCAGATGGAAGATCATTCTCTCTGTTTCTCTTTTTCTCTGTAAATCTGCCTTCCCAATAAAAATCAGTAAATCTTAAAAAAAAAATGAGCAACTTAAAGCACAAGTTTCAGAATACAGTTCATTTAACATCACTGTTAATTTAAAAATATCCCTTCTCCTGTATCACTGTATAGTGACTAAATAATATATCTGTTTTTCCAAACAGATAATAATTCTGAAAAGGAGATACTTTGAACAACATTGGAATATTTTGGAATTTCTCATTGTCATCATTGGAATCATAGATGTATTTTGCATATATTTTGTCAGATTGAGACCAGATAACTTGCTTCTTATTCAGGTCACTGTAATGCTGGGATATTTAAGAATAATTAGATTTCTGCATATCTTCAAGGTAAGACTTGATAGTTTTAATTGTTGGGGTTGTATTAAACACTGTTGAATGAGTTTTGAAAAAGTCACTGTTTTGAAAGGAAGGAGCTTTCTCTTTGGACTCCCCTCCTTGGTGTCTGCTGGACTCACACCCCCACCCTCTTTGGGTCGCTGTTCACACCTTAGTTTGTCACATAGGCGTCCTTTCTGTAAAATTCCCAGGTCTTCACCCTGCCTGCCTGCTCCCTCTCCATTTGCTTGGTCTTTATTTAGCCCCCATGGCACTTCCTGCCTGCCTTCCATAAGCTGTGTGTACTCACCAGGAGGTGGGGATGTTGGCTTTAGTCATGGCTAATACCTAGGACTGAAACAGGGCCCACTGAAGGGGTCAGCAAGGTCTGGGTGCCACTAGGAGTAGGGTGACCCAGAAACAAGCTCTTCCAGCTTCAATGAAATGTATTTTATAAACTGCAGAAAGAAAACAATATTTTTTCCAACAGGCCTAGGCTCACACAGCAATTGGTCTGCAGAACTGAGTTTGTGTGTGAACTTCAATTTCCACAGCAATTGCTATCTTTTCCTTTTGTGTTTCTGGGTTTGATTTTAAAAGTAGATCTTCATGGGCCTGGAACAAATGGCTAAATCCTCACCTTGCACCTGTCGGGATCCCATATGGTAACTGGTTCACGTCCTGGCTGTTCTACATCCAGTCCCCTGCTTGTGGCCTGGGAAAGCAGTCGAGGATGGCCCCAAAGCTTGGGGCCCTGCATTTGTGTGGGAGACCCGGAGGAGGCTCCTGGCTCCTGGCTTTGCATCAACTCAGCTGTGGGCATTACGGCCACTTAGGGAGTCACCTAGTGGATAGAGGATCTTTCTGTCACTCCTTCTCTCTGTAAATCTGCCTTTCCAATAAAAGTGTATAAATCTTTTTTTTTTTTTTTTTAAGTAGAGCTCTGTGATTTTAGTCTCCACTGTCATGCCTCTGTTGTGTCAGGACAAGCAGCACTGAAGTAAGCAAGGAGCCCTCGATGGCTCTGTCTGCCATCTTTTCTCTGTTGTTTAATTCTTACTTTATCAACTAAGTTCATTGTACATTCTGACTCCTAGATTAGTTTGTGTTACTATACAGTTATAACTTACATGAGCCTTTCCTGCTA
This sequence comes from Ochotona curzoniae, assembly GCF_017591425.1. NCBI lineage: Eukaryota > Metazoa > Chordata > Mammalia > Lagomorpha > Ochotonidae > Ochotona > Ochotona curzoniae. The sequence continues at coordinate 1,604,470 of NW_024466129.1, read as the reverse complement.
AGTTCAGCTTAGGGCAAAAATCATACGGAATCAAAATCTCATGTTGGGGGGGGATTTAATTCTTATTATGCTAAGTAAATCTACTAGTATTTATTCAAGTTACAGAGGCTTAACATCAAAATTTATAAGTCCTGATAGTAAAATAGACACTTTAAAATCTCCATCTTAATTAATTCCAATTTTTAAAGAAATTTCTCTCTTTTTTTAAAGTATTCGTTTATTTTTGTTTTCTTTGAAAGACAAAGAGAGAGGGAGACAGAGAGAGGAATTTTCTGTCTGTTGGTTCACTCCAATGCCCACAGCAGAGGGCTGGGTTGGCTGAATCAGGGACCTTGACCTCAGTCTGGGTCTTCCCCATGGATGGAGTCCTCAGGGACCCAGGTATTCGTTCATTTTATTTGAAAGATAAAGACAGGGGGCGGGGGGAGAGAAGAAGGGAGGGAGAGAGAGAGAGAGAGAGAGAGAGACACACACACACACAGAATCTTCCATCCACTGATTCACTTACCAAATACCCTAAATGTTTAGCATTGGACCAGAATGAACTGAGGGACCTGGGTTGCTACATGGTATCCCATGGGAGATGGCAGGGGCCTGAGATGTGGCAGGGTATCCCATGGGGGTGGCAGGGTCCTGGGATGTGGCAGGGTGCCCCATGGGGGTGACAGGGTGCCCCATGGGGGTGACAGGGTATCCCATGGGGGTGGCAGGGTGTCCTATGGGGGTGACAGAGGCCTGGGATGCAGCAAGGTGTCCCATGGGGGTGGCAGGGTCCTGGGATGCAGCAGGTGTCCCATGGGGGTGGCAGGGTCCTGGGATGCAGCAGGGTGTCCCATGGGGGTGGCAGGGTCCTGGGATGTGGCAGGGTGCCCCATGGGGGTGACAGGGTGTCCCATGGGGGTGGCAGGGACCTGGGATGCAGCAGGGTGCCCATGGGGGTGGCAGGGTGCCCCATGGGGGTGGCAGGGATCTGGGATGCAGCAGGGTGCCCCATGGGGGTGGCAGGGTCCTGGGATGCAGCAGGTGTCCCATGGGGGTGGCAGGGACCTGATTATTGGGGTCTGATTATTAGGGTCATCATCCAAGTGTGCATCGTAGGGAGCTGGATGGAACACTGGAGTAGCCAGGACTTGTAGAGGCTGATGTGAGATGCAGTGTTACAAATACTTTGCAAGCCACTGTACCAACACACCTGTCCCTTAGCAATTATATAGTTTTTAAAAAATTATTTATTTTTATTGGAAAGGCAGATTCACAGAGAGAAGGAGATACTGGGGTCAGTGTGGCTTTGGAAGAGCAGTGCCATGGGATTCCTAGCGCTTACACTGCATTCCGCATTTCACACACGATGAAACCAAGTCCTCCAAGTCTCTCAGTCCTTTAAGCAAGTCCACTGAGCCTGGGAACAAGGGAGCTGGTGTCTGCGTCTAGAGAGGGGTTTATTGAAAATCTCATTCTGACATCACTGCAACATTTTCGGGTCATGATTATGGAAGTCGAGCGCTAAAGAAGAGCTCAGATACCTCCGGTTCCTCATCTTACAAGAGGCAAAACTGAGGAGAACAGAGGGTCTGTGCAGTTAGTTAACTTTGACCCAAGTTCCAGTCTCCTGAAATCGGAGGCTATCGAGAATGAAGGGAAAGGCACCATTTTCCCTTATTGCATCCCCATAAAGGCTCCATCACGGTGGGTTTCCAACTGGAGTCTACATGGGATTGGTTTCTGGACCCCACTCGGTGTGCTGAGGCCCAAGGCTTTGAATCTATACTAGTTTCTGCGTTGTGTTGCCACTTGTCTGGAGACAAACTCCACCTTGCACGGTACCTTTCATCACCGTGTTGAAAGTGTTTTTCCCTCCCCATCATTTCAGATACTAATCCCAGTACTGAGAAAGGTGGTGGAAGTGATGGTTAAGAAGCGCCTGTGCATGATGTTCCATATTACAAAAGGATATATCAAGAGTCAGGAAGACACCAAACTTCTACTGAGACAGATTTCTGGCTGTGATTCTGTATACCAGGTGAGAAGCAAGTATTGGTCGTTTGGCAAGAACACAACACACTTGGGTGCGTCAGTTCGTTTTAAGAGTGTTTCTTTCAGACCCACCAGTTGAAGGGGAGTTAATTGTTTATCGTGCTGCGCGAGGTGCTGCAGGAAAGTCTGTTCATTACCTTTCAGCTCTCATTGCCAAACTCATTGTCTTAATAGCAGAAATATCCGACTCACTCTCCGAGTTCACAGTAAAGAGAGGATTGCATCTATCCCTGCAATGCTGTTGGAAAGACCAGACACTTGGGAAAGGCTTTAAGCGGGAGCTGGAGTTCAGACAAGGCTGCAGAGGGAAGGCTTCTTAAGCAGAAAGGGAGAAAACACTTTAAATGATGCTACCGTGGGGTGGGTAAATAGTACGATGTCTATTTTATGATTCAAGACCCTCTGCATTTCCAGGCATATCTAGTAAGTGTCAAATGGGGAGCTAGCAGCTCACGGGAGTCGCTTCTCTACTGGGCTCCCCCGTGTAGTCGGTCCTCTCCAGGACACGTTGGACAATTGAGTAAGGTGCCTAAAAGACCTATTTAGATTTCACATCTGTTTTCTGATGAGTACTCAATGGCTCCGTATGGTCTAAAGCATAAGATCTGTGACTGCAAATATAGACAGATACAGAAAAAATAAAAAATGCTGATAGGGGACTGTGGCACAACTTGTCAGGCTGGCGTCCTATATCAGAGAACCTCTTTGGAATCCTGCCTGCTCTGCTTCTGGTCCAGCTTCCTGTTAAGGACAGGGCAGTGGAGATGGCCCAGGTGGCCACCCAGATGGGAGACCCAGGTGGGAGACCCCAGTGGGAGACCCAGGTGGCCACCCAGATGGGAGACCCAGATGGGATTCCTGGCCCTAGACTCCCACCTGGTCCCGCCCTGGCTACTGTGGTGACTTGGGGAGTGAATGAGCAGATGGAAGACCTTTATGTCTGTGTGTCTCTCCTTCTTGATCTCTCTTTCACTCTGCCTTTCCAATCAACCAATCTATCTATCATTTTTTCTTACTTATTTGAAAGGTAGAATTACAGAGAGAAGGAGACAGAGAGAGAAAGGCAGGGAGGAAGGGAGAGAGAGATAGACTTAAACTCTTCCCTCTGGTGGTTCACTCCCCAAATGGCTGCAGTGCCTAGAACTGGGCTGGTCTGAAGCCAGGAGACTGGAGCCTTCCGGCCTCCCCTTTGGGCACACAGGCCCAAGACCCGAGGTCATCGTCAACTCCTTTCCCAGGTGTTACTTCTGGTCCCAGGTAGCTGGACCAGAAGTGGAGGAGCCAGGACACAAACTGATGCCCATATAGAATGCCATCACTTCATGCATAAACATAATAAGAAAAGTTGAAGTATTCTTCTCATTTACCATACCCAGAGATGGCTTCTAATAATTCCCATGTCAAATTCCTCTAGTGTTTCCACAGCAGTAGTATGAATCCGTACTTAGTTCTGGATTAAGCAGTCTTTGTTTCCTGTTTTCCATGAAGCATGAATATGAGATCAGAACATTCTCCTTTAACTTTTACTCTTCGTTTACGTTTTTTTGGAGCTGATACTTTAACAGGAAAAAGATTTATGATATATATATATATATGGATTTTTTGTTTGTTTGTCACCCATAAAAACATCACTTTTCTAGTTAGCTTTTAAATTCCAGACATGTTTTATATATATTAACTGTGTAGTCTGTCTTGTCAGTGTTCCTTTTAATAAATGACTACGCATGGACAAGTGGACAGCAGTCTTTATGAGTGTATCAGTAATATTTACCATAGAACCTATCATTTGACTCAACCCGACCCAATTTCACTAACAGTTTACTGCTCCAGACTTGGGAATGCAACGCACTGGATTAAGAAGCACTCCTGTTTTCTCCCGGTCACTCTGCATCCTGCGTGAGCCTCTTTCTACAGCTTTCCCATCTTGTTATGCTGGATTACTATGTCACTTTTCCGTAGAACTTCATAGAGTTTAATGTTTCTAAAATGATTGTTATTTCATTCTAGTGGTTAATACATTGACTCTGAAAGACTATTTTTGTTGTTGTTGTTGAGCACTTGAAGACATTGCATCTCTGTTTTCAGGTTTGCTAATAAAATTCTACTTTTACTCTAGATTTTGTAGGTAACTTTTTTTTCTCGTCTCTTTTGGAGCCTTCAGGATTTTCTCTTAATCTTTAGAGTTACAAAACTCCACTGGGGTGTGTCCGGGTGTGGTTAAAGTAAGAGCTGCACCTTGCACTTGGTGGAGTCTGCTGTCTGTGGATTATCCTCCTGCACGACTTCGTTCTTTGCCTGTTCGTACCTTCTCAGGCTCTCACCTGCCTCTACGGATTCTGACCTAGAACCTGTTTCAGCTTTTCTCATAACTACTAACTCTTTGCTCTTGCAATAAGACGTCCTCAACTTGATTTTCCATGGTACCAATTCAGCCTTGAGCTCTGCTCACGCAGCTGTCTGCATATCAGTTTACATATCAAGGTGTCTATTTCTCTGACAACATTTTTAAAATCTTAAAACAGCAGATTGCTTCTTTATATAGCAAGTATTTTTTTTCATAAAAAAACTAACATGCTAATCCTTAATTGTCTATGCTGGGGTTTATTCTCTTATTTGTGTGCTGGGCTTCTATATTTCATTATTTCCCTCCCCCATCCAGTGGCTGAATAGTTTGAATATACTCTTATTTAGTCAGTCAGTTAACTTAAAGATTTAGTTTTAGTTGGAAAGCAGAGTGATGCCCTCCCTAGGGGGAAGCCTGCTTGTGACGGTTGCAGCTGTAGCATTCCCTAACGTATACGGACGCCTTTTGTAAACTCAGCCGAGTTCACAAGTCCATATGCATCTGCCCAGTTCCAGAGTCCATACTGCAGGCAGCAGTTAATGATGTGCCTTGGTCCTAGTCTCCTGGTAGCCTCCTAATACCCTTTATAAATGCTCTTCTAATGTTGCTTTTTTAAAATTTAATTTTGAAGTTTTGATACAATTCCATAGAGTATGGGATTTCCACCCGCCCAAATTCCCATCCTCTGACTGATTTCCTCATATTGTTACAATAGTATAGTCCTTTATAAGGAGTTGTAATTCCATCAGTCTGTTTTTTTTTTTATTACAAAGTCAGATATACAGAGAGGAGGAAAGTCATATATACAGACCTTATGTCCGATGGTTCACTCCCCAAGTGAGCGCAACGACTGGTGCTGTGCCGATCCGAAGCCAGGAACCAGGAATCTCCTCCGGGTCTCCCACGCAGGTGCAGGGTCCCAAAGCTTTGGACCATTCTTGACGGCTTTTCCCAGGCCACAAGCAGGGAGCTGGATGGGAAGTGGGGCTGCCAGGATTAGAACCCGTGCCCATATGGGATCCCAGAGCATTCAAGGCAAGGACTTTAGCCACTAGGCCACGCCACTGGGCCTCATCAGTCTGTTATTTAAGTGTAGCTTGACATTGCTAGTACAGACAATGTCAGACAGTCCAGCATCCCATTGTCTAGTTATGTCCAACAGCTATGTCCATCTTTGATTTGAAAGTAGAGATGCATGTTGCATTGTGTCTTCACAGCTGGATATGGTAGTCTCTATTACTCCATCACAATACATTCCAATTTGCACGATGGTCTCTTTATATTATAGAGAACATATGGTATTTGTCTTTTGGGGTTTGACTCATTTCGCTGAGCATAATGGTCTCTAGTTGGGACCATCTAGATGGGAAGTGGAGCTGTCAGGATTAGAACCAGCGTCCATTTGGATTCCGGCACATTCAAGGCGAGGACTTTAGCTGTTGTAAATGGTATAATTTCATTCTTTTTCATGGCTGAGTAATATTCCATGGAGTGGATGAGCCAGTTTCTTTAACCACTCTTCCTTGGACGCACATCTGGATTGTTTCCATGCCTTTGCTATTGTAGATTGTGCTGCTGCAAATATAGGATTACAGATCCCCTTCCCATATGAAGTTTTCATTTCCTTTGCGTATATTCCTAGGGAAGTATAGGTCATATTGCAGGTTTGTTTGGAGTTCTTTAAGCACTCTTCATATTGATTTCCATAGTGGTTGCACTAGCCTGCAATCCCACCAGAAGTGAAGGAGGGTACCTTTCTTCCCACATTCACACTAGCAGGTGTTGTTAGTAGAATTCTGAATGTGGGGCAATCTCACTGGAGTTAGGTGGTACCTCAGTGTGGTTTTCATTTGTGTCTCTCTGATGGCTAGGGAGCCTGAGCATCTTTTCATATGTCTGTTAGCCATTTAGAAATGCAATGAGGTGGGCCTGGCGCCATGGCCTAGCTGCTAAAGTTGTAAACTTTAATGTTTCTTTACATTATGATTTTCTCCTGGATTTTGCATATATGAGATCTAAACTGAATACCATCAATAGTTGAAAGAAATTTGCTCAACCCAGCTGAGACTTCTGATTTTTAAGCTTCAGGAATTTTATGCGCTAGATACAGTGATTGTATGTATATGCATAAAGCCATGGATGGGTCAGAGCTTATGTCTTCAGCTGCCTTTTTTGTTTGTTTGTTTTGATAATGAGCCATCTCAACTTCCTAACTTAACTTTGCTTAAACCTTAGAGATAAGCCAGTTCTTTCCTGCAAACAGCGGCAGGTCATACAGCATTTGGGTGCAGAGTTGGAGTCTCCCATACCTGAAAATTTAGGAACGTGAGCTGCTGGTCCAGAGCTGTTGGTGTGGCTAAGCACAGGTTCCACAAGTCAAGAGGAAGCTTCTGGACGAACACTGCCTGGGTTTCAGGAGGAACGTGACAGCCATCTCATGTCATTGAGTGGACATCATTAAGTTAGTCCTGGAGTTACTGCATGAACTAACTGGCATCCTGTTTTTGCCATGATTCCACTTGCTTTTGTTTTCCCAAAAGGCTGGCTTCCTGAGAAGTTACTCAGGTGGCTCATGCCATACCAGAAGCTGTGTATGAGAGTTCCTCGGTGCACAGTGGGGTCTGAGAACTTCTAGACACAGTGGTTGTGCAAACTTCGGACTGCACTCTAGTCTGCAGTTTGAGCATGAGAGTGGGGAAAGCAGCAGAACTGAGCCAGACAGCACTCCTCGACCTGACTGCATGAGGTGTCCTCTGCCACACCTTTCCCCTCTGAATTCAAGCTCAGAAATGCAGTGGGTGCGATGAAAAGCTCATTATTTCTTAATCTGTTTCAGAAACTACAAGACATTTTGGAAACCAACAAGCGAGATGCCGTCAGAGAACTAGGTGGGTAGTTGTGGTCTGCATTTCTTGAAATCACACTTTATTATCCTGTAATTCAATGAAAGAATTGAAAGTTCTTGCTTTCACTGACTCATTGAATCGATCAGCAAGCATTTATTGAACACGTAAAACGGGCCAGGAATGGGGAAACACAGACAGCTGTGCAAGAGTCAGTAAAAAGTGCAGGGTCTAATGGAGTGTGTGAGCGTGCCAATAGATAACTTCGGAAACGTCAAGGAATTCTGTTAGTTGCTTCCGAGAGCGCGGAGGGAGAATGGGAATGGAAGGAGTATGGAGCGTGTGTTAAGGTGGCACGGTCAGATTCCTTAAGATTGTAACAGATGTGAAGGTGACGCCGGACAGTTTTTTCTCTTGTTTTTTTTTTTTTTTTTCTTGGGGAAGCAGTGGAAGTGATACCGCAGCCCGAGCATCAAGGTGCTCTCCTTGACTGGTACCAGAAGGCCGGGGATTTAAGGCAGCTTCCCTGTCTGCATTCCCATGGTGGGAACAACGAGCCAGGCTTTTTCTGGGAACTAGGCCTTCCACTGGTTGAAGGCCAGGCCTACATAAGTCCTTAGAAAGGAGCATTACCAGAAAAGAAATAAGATTAAAGCACTTTGTATTAAAATTGCACTGTTAAATGCTATATTGATTTGTGAGGGGCATGTCTTCCAAATCATAAGACAGAGAACATGATCTAATGAATGCACATAGGGCGCAATAACTTGACGTTGTCCGGGAGAAGCCAGGATTCCTTGCCCCATCTGCATACTGGCAGGTCTCTGCGCGCGCCGCCCCGTTGAACTCGCTGTAATTACACTCAAGGCTAACGCCACCATCATCCTGACCCTATGGGTAGAGCGCTGAGGCGGAGAGCAGTAAGCTGGCCTGCGGCTGGCGGCTAGGAAGGAGCCAGCCGGACCTCAAGGCCAGGCCCTGACACTGACACCAGGGGCCATCACGGCAGCTTACACGGCTGAGACGCACCCTGGAACTTGTTCTGTCTGCGGTGAATTACAAAACCAGATGAACAAACATGAGGTGATTTTACCAAAAAAGTTAAGAAACTCATGTGAACGTAGCTAGGAGACAAGGTGAGTTGTACTGCTTTCTTGGGTAGCGGATTATCCACAGCAAACAGCAAACGTTTTCTCACGGAACATACAGTCCTATCGTGAGCGCTGTCGGAGCGCGGTTCACCATCCTCGCGAGACTGGTCCCAGACAACTCCAGGCACCTGGCGTGCTGCTTGGCCTCGACGCGAGAAAACATCTGCTTTTCTTGGTTTCCCAGCTAGGACAAGAAATTTCCCACATTATGGGAGGAGCCCACTGCCCTCTCCAACTCATTGTGGCTAAACATTGGGTGAGCGAGTTCTTTCTGTATGCGAGGCATCTTGCTCATGTTAGGATTATAAAGATGAAACAGATGCAGTTTTAACCTTGATTTGCAGCCCACACTGTGACTCCTCGTATTTATTAAAAGAATATGCAGAAAGAATATCTCAGAATGTCTCTCCCCAGCCAAAGCCAGAGCCACACTGTCATTGAGATACTTAGCTCACTTAAACAGTCATGCAATATGAAGGATGAGACAGCTAGTTAAAATTACACTATAATGAAGTTACTTCCACCAAAGATATGGTGGAGATCTCATAGAATTAAGAGAAAGAAAGTGAATTTTCTCTTTGCTGCCGGGGGGAGGCCAGTTTTCAATTTTCCCATGCATAAAATGGGAATGAATATATCCTGCTCCTCTGGCCTTACAAGCTCCGTACGCACGCAGAATGGAAGGAGACCGTGTAAGTCCTTTGGGAGCCGTGCGCTGTGACCCGGTACCAGCGCCTCTTCCGGTCGCACCTCAGGACTCATGGAGCACGAGGATCGGGATGTCGTCATCGCCGTGAAGACGGAGCAGGCGATCCGGAACGTGATCGCTAAGGCTCTGAAGAACCTCAACTTCCTCTGGTCAAGAGGCATTATCGATAAACACGAGGGCAGCGAGGTGAATGAGGTAAGGAGGAGAACTTCCCACGCTGCTGGAGTCTGTCGGCCCAGCACCCCATCCTGCAGTGTAAGTAAAGTGTAATGGGTGAAGAAGATGGGAAGAAAAGAAACCGGTTTACTTACACGTATTAACTGTAATTGCCCGCAAGGTTTGTTCATGTCAATGGGAACCGATGCCAAGGCTACTTGGTGCATTCCATCATTCAGAACTGCTTGGTTTGCAAACAGCAGAGACCAAAGTGAGCAAGGTTTAAGCAGGCAATAGGGTTAGGGAGGGTTGTTCAAAAGAGCTGCTAAGTCTTATGGAACCCACAGCACAGGCCGTATTCCAGAACATGAGGCCACATGATCTATGCTATGACTTGAACAACATGGAACAACAGGAAATGACTTGAACAAACACGGAGAGAGAGCTTTTCAGTTGCTCTATTTGTCTATTTCCTGTTGCTATTAGCATGTTTACATCATGTTTACATTGTAAGGAAAAGGAGCTTGCTTTGGTTCAGAGTTCTTGCGGAAGGAAGTCTAGGAGTCACACCTGCTGAGGCCTTTTGCTAGCAGAGTGCCCGGGTGGTGAGGGGCTTCATGAGACAGGAGAGAGATGGGGCGTGTGTTTCATGTCTTTTCATCTCTTCTCCCGGTTTATTAACATAAACACTAATTCAGTCATAAACTCCACCCTGACAACATTAATCCTCGTGATCCCACAGGCCCCACCTCTAAGCTCTATAATCGGATTAAAATTTCTACCCTCTTAATACCTCGAAATGGAGATTAAATTTCAAGGCGTGAAGCCCTGGGGGATATACACAACCACATCCAAACTGCAGCAGTTACTCTCCATGGAATCTTTGTGTTGTCTCCTCACCATGACAGCAAAGGGTATGGGAGTCACTGAATATTAACACTGTGAGGAAGGGACCAACCTCGGTGTGTGGACAGGAGCAGGGAAAATGCCCGTGTTGATCGACTAATAAACAGGCTTTTAAAACAATTAAAAATGTATTGGCCAAAACATTTAGGAATGTAACAGAGGGAAGAAGCCACATACAGTTCTGCCACTCAATTGCATGTAGCACCTAGAAGGTGTTTTTGAAAGCACCTGTGTTAATTCCACATGTTAGCTTCTGAGACAGCAGAAAAATGGAAGTTCTACTCCCAGGATCTGTGTGCATTGCTCACTGGTACAATGTTCCCAATGTTACCAGCCTTTCCTTGTTACTGCTGGCTTCCACGCGTGGACCATGTGGTCATTCCCTGGATGTGGTGCCCTGTCCATAGTCCTTCTCCCTGGCCCTGTTCATGGAAGTAGAAATGGGACAGACAGCTTTCCCTTGTAGGGCTCCATCTCCTTCACAGGAAGGAACTCAGCATGGTTTCTATAACTTCTCCTAAATGCCTGTTAAGGAGGGACAGGACACTTCGTGGTATTCTTCAGTTACACCTACACCTGTATTGTGCTTTCTTGTATTTCTTTGAAGGTGATGTACAATAATGCAATGCTTGAGGCTCCTTGGTTAAGATAAGTAATAGCTTTTATGAATGGAGAGAGATGTAGGTTTGTTAGAAAGGTAATAGATATTGAACAGTTAATCCTTGAATGCTTGCTAATTTCGCATAAATTTCAGCAAAAGAATACAATTATTTGTCCTGGGTGTCAGGAGATAGGAAAATCTGCTCATTAAATGGAGTCATTAGATGTTGGATAATTATGAAGAGCCCTGGGTGCTTGAGGCAGTTGAGGCAGTTAATACAATGCTGACACTGGAGTCTGTTTAATCTACAAGGTACAAAATAAGGAGGGTGAGACATGTAGCTAAGGGTAATAGTGCGATGTGATGTGCTCCTTAACAGGTGCTGCCGTGGGAATAAGGCACACAACGCGGCTTTCTCTTCCCTCCTGGGGGGAAGCCAGAGAAGGCTCCTTAGAGGCTTCCAGGCTGGCGCCACGCCCTCTGCAATTAGAAGGAGTTAGAGGAGTGAATCATGCACTTGGAGAAAAAAACAAAAACAAAAACGGGGAGAATAGGATTATTAACCATATAGTAATCAATGGTGAGATTCAGAAAATTTGAGACTTAAGACAAAGTAGGATACAGTGTTAGCTGGATCATTAAGATGATAGGTCACTGTGATAAGCAAATCATTGGAAATAATAACAAGGAGAGAACAAGGAGAGAAGAGGTTAGAGGGCAACTTCACATGCAAGCCAGAAACTAAGCTTAAGTTTGCACAACAGGAGTTTACTTAACTTCCTTCGTTTTTGCCGAGTGCTTGTCACTTCCTGTCATCGAATCACATTTTCATTATTTTGACTGTTTTTAGGTTCTTCTTACAAAAATAAAAGCACTGAACAACTTTCCAATGGCAATCCCACCTCCTACTGCTGACAAATACCTTCCTAACATCGTTTGGTTGGAAAATAAATACGTACTCATTGATTTCTTCAAGGTAAAGATGCTGTCTTCCACTCAGCTTCAGGATGGATGATAATTATTTTTCCAGCTTTTCCGATCTCTTAATGCAAGGAAAATGGAAAAGCACATCCAAAGAACAAATTCTGTAATTTTCAGTTCCAACTAAAACAAAGACCCAGCAAAGCCCAAAGTAAAAGCAACTTATTCTCGGACAAACGGCGAAGACATGATTTCATAGTGATTTATCTTCTTGGATGAGCTATCTATGTTTCCTTATTATTGCTGATTCCATTCTAGTCTGTGTTATAGGGCTCCGGATTTCTGGAAGTATCCTCGGGAAGACACAGTTTTCCAAGCAAGGTCTCAGATGGTGGTCATTTGGCATAGTGGTTAAGATGCCTGCGGCCCATCTCAGAGTGCCTGGGTTGGAGTCCCAGCTCTGGCTTTGCGTCTGATGCCAGCTTGCTGCTAATTTGCACTTTGGGACGAGCAGGTGATGATTCCAGCAGCTGTATACCTGCCGCCTGTGTACACCTGGACCAGTAGACCTGGACCAAGTTCTTGGTTCCAGTTTTGAGCCACACCAGCCTTGGGAAGTGAGCCAGTCGATTGGAGTGTTCTCTGTCTCTCTCTCCGTCTTCCATTTCTTTCTTCCCTCCCCAACCCTCCTCTATCCATGTGCGTGTCTCTCTTAAACAAGTATTAAAATTAATAGAAATAAATCACAACACAGGCTAGGCAGAAAATGGAGAAACAAAACCAACCACGTGAGGAATCATTGGGAGCAGTAGGGATTATGGTATATTCAAGAACTCATACTCTGTCTTAAGTCTGCTGAGAGTTGTTGAAGAGATTTGAACTCTTTTATCTATAGGCAATCCTCTGTGTGCCAGAGACTGTTCTAGATTTTGGAATATGACAGAGAAGTCTGTATGTTCACAGACTTGGCAGTTCATGGACATAGATGGGCGATAAACACGCCAACACGTAAGGAAATGTGCATCCTCCAAATGATGACAAGTGCTGTGGAGAACACAGAAGAAGAAAGGTGGTGGACATCTGTTTCCTGTGTGGTAATCATGGCCACCAGCAGTGAAAAGAAATCTGAAAGAAACGAGGGCGAGCCATGAAGAGTCTCAGAAAGGCATGTTCAGGCCAATGACAGCCGAATGCAAGAGCCTGAAGTCAAGGATACCTGGTGTATTAAGGAGCCTAACACAGATCCTGCAGCAATGATGGAGGAGATGAAGTCAGACACATGTGCACACGCTGTGTTGGCCATTGCAAGCAACTTGGCACTAACCTCAAAGCTGAGTGAGACGTGACAGTGTTGAGCAAAGAAGTAACAAGGTGTAACTTAGATTTAGAAATGACCATTCCATGGTTGTGTTAAAAACTGACTACCAATCAGGGGCAGACAACGGAGACAAGAAATGATGGTGGCTTGAACTAGTAAAACGGAGAAAAGAGGCGACTTTTGGCACTGCGTCTGCTGATGGCTAACGGGTGACTCTTCCTGCCTGAGACACACTGGATCTCCTACAGCTGCCCAGATGCTGAGTGACCATCAGCTCCCAGCGTGCCCTGGCTAATCTTCTCTCTTCTTACAGGCCTCAGCTTAACTTTAACTGGAAAGACTTCACTGAACAACTGAGAACAGGGTTTGGTGGCTTTTCTACATTTTTTCCGTATTTTTATCCCTGTCTCTTTTGTAACAATTATCACACTTGATTGTGAATATGACCCTTGCTAACTGAAAGGTCTTTTGGAGAGTGTCAGTTTAGCTATCACCCAAGACTAAATGGGGGCTTAAAAATTTTTATTCATTAATTTATTCTCCCTGTAAACATTCATTTTAAAGGTTTCTTTCTTTTGCTTTGTTTTGTTTTGTTTTTGAGATGGAGGGTTACAAAGATGGTGAGACAGAAATCCTCCATCCTCTGGTTCACTCCCCCAGTGGTGTTAATGGTGTTAATGGCAGGTGCCGTGCTCGGCCAAAGCCAGGAGCATGAACTCCATTCTGGCTGTCCACAAGGGTGACAAGTGTCCAGATGGCTGGACACTCTGCTGCTGCTTTCCCAGCACATTAGCAGGAAGCTGGAACGGGTTTACGCTGGTGCAGGATTTACGCTGGTGCTCAGCTGTGGGACACCAGCATAGAAAGTCATGGTTTAATGCTCTATCCACAACGCTGCTCCCTCGGTAAGTATTACCTAGTGTCTCCATCAGTTATTGCTGAGTAGTCGCCATCTGCAGTTGATCTTCTTACCCCTAGAAGGGGATGTGACACAGCGTGTTAGAGTTCACCAACGAACCAAGATTGTAGTTTGTCTTCTTACGCTGCTCTAAAACCGTTTTGGCTTTGTGTGTGAACTCCCCACCTCACCTTTGACGCCCCTTCCTTTTCTCCATTCAGGAAAGAACCAAACTTGCCTTCTTTGACTATGGAGACGTTATCTGCAGGGAAGGCGACAGGGCACAAGGAATCTACCTAATTGTGTCAGGAATGGCAAGTGTAAGGACCTGTTGATTCTTTACCTAAAGTGTATTTTGAAATATGTAATCATAACATAAGGATAGATTCAGGAACTGCAGATGAAACCACTTGTGCTCCAAATGAGCACGACGCTAAGAGCCAATACTACGTGGTGTGTTTCCTAGACTACAAAATGCTGTCATTGCCCTTACCGACTCCAGCAATGTCCAGATGAGGAGCCAATACTTGGGTGATGTAAATGACTTACCTGAAGTCATTTAAGAATGAGGAGGTAGGCTGCCAGGCCAGATGCTCAGAGAGGTCCAGTGGGATGGAGATCAGGTGCTGGTGCAACGCAGGGAAGATCCCACAGCCGGGTACCCGTACGTGATTGCGGGCTCCAGGTCCTGTTCCCAGCAAAGCAGTGGGGACAGGAATCCTTTGGAACTGAACCAAAAGTGTAGCAGCTTCACATATAGGTAATCCAAATGACTCCCAACTTCAGATGACAATCTTAGTCTCAGACCTTCATTGTTGGCTTTCGAGCGTTAAGATGAAAATCGCATGGACATGAACTATAATAGATAAGACACAATATAACAATACGGCAAGCATTTGGCACTGTCATAGTAAGATTTATTCATTCAACAAATATTTACTTTGTTGCTAACGAGTAGCAGACACAGTTCATTCCAGGCATGGAATTGACAAAACACAAAAACCTCTGCCTTCTTAGAGCAGATTTTCTGGTGGAAGAATAGAAGAGATGGGATAATGAACAAAATAAATGAGTAACTTAAAAAGAAAGAAAGGAATACACCTTGAGCACCCTGTGTGAAATTATTGAAAGAAGTGTTTCACATTTTGGATTTTTTTTCAGATTTTGTGTTTGCGCTTACATTTTGAGATGCCTGGGGAAAGGACCTAAGCCTGAACTCAAAATTCTTTTATGCCCATATATGAGGGATTTTCAAAAATTTCCTGGTGGGCCTGCAATGAAGGCCCAGTGGCTAAATCCTCACCTTGCACATGCCAGGATCCCATATGGGTGCTGGTTCGTATCCTGGCTGTTCCACTTCCCATCCAGTTCCCTGCTTGTAGCCTGGGAAAGCAGTCGAGGACGGCCCAAAGTCTTGGGACCCTGCACCCACGTGGGAGACCTAGAAGAAGCTCCTGGCTCCTGGCTTCAGATCAGCTCAGCTCCAACCATTGCAGCCACTTAGGGGGTGAATCAGCAGATGGAAGATCTTTCTGTCTGTTTCTCTTTCTGTGAATCAGCCCTTTCAATAAAAATAAATCTTTCAAAGTGTTTTTTTTTCTGGAGAATGAATATTATGACAAACACTATGCATGAGTTTCAAAAAATTCTTGCACCAAATTCAAACTTTGATTCCACTTTTCTACAAGTTTTTCGAAGTACCTCAAAAACTTTATTTATATTCATAGCCTGATAATAATTTTCTAAAGATTTATTTTTATTTGAGAGACAGGAATTACAGAGAACAGGTGAGTAAAGGTTCTTGGTTCTGCTGGCTAGCCCCTCAAACGGCCACAAGGGCCGATCTGAGCTGATCCAAAGCCAAGATCCAGGAGCTTCTTGTGGGTCTCCCACATGGGTGCAGGGGCTGGAGGACTTGGGCCACCCCTCACTGTTTCTCCACGCCATAAGCTGGGAGCTGGATTAGAAGTGGAGCAGCCGGGGCATGAACTGATTTGCGTATTTGACACAGTGATTTGTGTCATCAGGATAGTACGCCACACAGTGAAAATGCCATCTTCTGCTGGAGGCGTCATCCCATTGTGACCCAGAGTTCCAGTGGGCTCGGAGAAGCTGATTGTACTAGCTGCAATTACTGGTTAGGTGAGGATTTGTTGTCATATATCTGTGTGTTGCCAACAGAGGCCATTTGTAAAGGTAAGCATTGAAAGCAAAGCCTTGCTCTGGAGTGTTGAACTGTGAAAGCAGCCGATTTCTGTGCGCCCCCGACAGGATCCATAAGGAATCTTTGCCCAGAGCCCGTGGCTCCATCAGCAAGTTTTCACCTGTTATTGTCCTCTGCGCCTGCTTTCCCCTTCTGCAGCTGCGGAGTTCATCCCCTACCTTTGGAATAGACAGCATCCTGAAGCCTCGCGGGGACGCCAAGGCCCCGTTTACGGAGTACTGCACCAGCGGTGACGTGCTGGGGGAGCTGAGCTGCCTGGTGAAGAGGGAAATTCAGTATACCGCCATCTGCGAGACTGTCCTACAGGCAAGAAGCTGACTGCGTGATGGGTTGGCTAACTCTTCCACAAGCAGATAGGAATGCCAGCATCTTGCCTGCCTTTGGCTTCTGATAGCTCATTCTCTCCCCTGCCCAGCCTTCAAGCAGGCAGTGCACGAGGCTACTTCAAATAATAGCCTGTTGAAAAACACAACTAAAAAGTATTTAATTTGACCTCAAGATATTTTGAAACTCATGCATATTTTTTTTAAAAAGGTTGATTTATTTTTATTGGAAAAACAGATTTGCAGAGAGAAGGAGAGACAGAAAGATCTATTATCTGCTGGTTCATGCCTAAAATGACTGCATTGGCTGGAGCTGAGTTGATTCGAAACCTGGAACCAGGAGCTTCTTCCAGATCTCCTCTTGGGTGTTGGTCCCAAGCTAGGGTCCCAAGGCATTGGAGCAGGGAGCTGGGTAAGAAGTGGAGCAGCCAGGACTTGAACCAGCACCCATATGGGATGTTGGCACTTGGAAGTGGAGAATTAGTCAGTTGAGCTGATGTGTTGGCCCTCTTGCATATTTTTTCATGATTTACATTTTCCACAGTATCTTTGAAGGCCCATTAGATGCATGGATTTCAAAATTTGTTGCACCAAAAGAGACCTATCTTTTAAGTCCATTTTCCATGAATTGACTCTGTAAGCTAGCTAAGAGAAGGCAGACTTAAGTGTCTCCCATGCCAGCTCTAGCTTGCCCTGGCACGGGACCTGGAGCAAATTATTCAACCTTTCTAAATGTTAATGTCCTTGGTAATGAAGCAGAGAGAATAGCTACCTTCAGGTGTCACAGAGAGTATGACAATTTCGGCCACCCTACATTGATGCAGCTAAGAGGGCGTTGCTTTTGAAGAGTATTTGCTTTTAAATAATCTTTCTTCCATTTTTATGCCAAGTAGGAAGTTACTTATTGGTAACTTGGTCTGACACTCTCCTACTGGTGGGAGGAGGTTCCAATGGGAATGAGCCTGAATTTCTGCTACAAACGCTAGTCCCTCTTTGGGAACTGTTATATGCAGCCTGGGAGGAGCTAGAGCCTCCAACCTGTGTGGAGTAGAAGGACAAGCACAGAGGCATGCGTGTAGTCGTAAGACTGAGTTGGACTCATCAAGGTTCATTTAACCTGAAATCTGAGAGAACAGTCCCCCTTCTTTGGGTAAGCAGTTGGTTTCCAGAGGCAGGGCGAATAAGTGGCTTCACCTACTGTGACAGTCAGTAGAGATACCTTTGTAGGTCTCAGTTCCTGAATCTTGGGTTTCATGAGCCATTCCTTTCAAATCATACAGTGATTGATATGAGTTTTCCTGGCATATTATTGAGTCTAGCTCTAATTAGATCACAGATTTTACCATCTCATCATAGCAAACCACTTTTCCACAACTCTGTTTTCAAACAGCACTGTGAGCTGGTTGTGCTGGAGTTGGTGCTCAGTTTTCTTGGGGCAGAATGGAGATGAACTCGGCAGGCTTCTTGCATGCTGGTGGTTTTTCACTGAGTCCAGGACCCTGCTGCTCATGGTCTGGTGCCCTCTCGTTTCAGGCCTTTTTCATCTCCGTGGAGGATTTATACGAAGGCCTCGATGCCTTCTGGCCGTCCCTGGAATATAAGATATGGCTAAAGCTCGCTCTCAGTATCGCCTATCAGTATTTCAAAGCAAGCCTTGAGGACGAGGTAAGTTACATGATGAATGCTTTGTAGGTTTTGTGTGTTTCACAAAATGCATTTCATATTTTTCATTGTGCCACAATGATGCCCCATTATTTTTTTAAAAGCATTTTTCACCAGTTTTATTGATAGAGGGGTTCATCCCTCCCGCTTCCCTGCCTTTCTCTTCATTTTAACCTTCCACCATTTGTTCCCAGTTTACCACGGTAGTATAGTCCTTCAATGTAAGTTCCATGCTTAACTTTTTCACATTTAAATGTATTATGCTGTGCTAAGTATAGGAAAGGGCAGGAAGCCTAGCATTGTAATGTGGGAATCCCACTTTTATTTGCAAGCTCACTTGGGTGTAAGCGTCCAGCCACGATGTTAATGTCTAGTGTCGTTGGCACCCTGCACAAGCAGGTGTCTGATTTGCCTGTGGGTGACTCACCTGAGGCTCTGCGGGAGGAGTCCTCTCCTTGAACTGACCTCTAGGCGCTGCTGTCAGGCCATGCCACAGACTTCAGCAGGCAAATGCTGTGGAAACCGGAAATGTGAAATCCAGGTGCTGGGTCGACTCGGCTCCTACTGTGCAGTGCAAGCCTGTGTCTGGGATACCTTCCGTGGCCTGTACGTGGCTGCCTTCCTGAGCCCTGGAGGATGACTCGGATTCAGTTCTGTGCTTTGCTCTGGTTGGGTTTCTGGTGCAGTTTGTTCAGTTGTCAAGGGGGACACTTGCTTACTGTTAAGTAGAACCTAGAAATGCTGAAGATCTTGCAGATCCCATGTTAATGGGCCTGGGTCTTGTGATTATAGAGATCCGACAAGACGGAGCTGAGTGGCCAGTGACTGCGGCTGATGAGAGCTGGTAAGTCCGGGCCGAGCAGCTACAGCCACTGTCACAAGCTGACAACGGTGCAAGGCTTTGAATTCAGAAACCAGTCAGGGTGCCAGGTTCATGTGTCATCTGGTTACCTCAAATAACTCACACAGATGGCTGAATATGTCTCCTTCCTGGTATTCTGTGTCACTTTATGTAACTTACAGAAATAATGTAATTTTTTTTATAGAACTTGAAGTTTCAGAGCTGTGTGATGGACAATCACGCATACGTGGAGACGTTATCACACTATGTTGAATTGCCTATCAATAATGTGACCATGAAATTTGTTATCGTCGTGTATGGCAATGTGATCAACAGCAAGACCGAGGAGTCGTATTTTGCACCGTGCATCATACCTAAAACCTGTGATCAGGTGAGGGGAATCATTGTGAGGCATTGTTTTCTTGTTGTCTCCCAGGCGACTTCAAAACTCCCAGAGCAGCATTTGCATATTTCAAAATAGTTAGTAGAGAGGATTCTGACTGCTTCTAACACAAAAGAAGGACAAATTTTGAGAGTGATAAATACGCCAGTTAACCAGATCTGCCTGTTGCACATTGTGTTAATGGTCTGAAATGTCGTACTGTATGTTACAATACATACAATTATTTGTCAAGTGGAAATTTAAAATATATATGTATACAACTTAAAAAGAATAAAAATACATTTAAAAGCAATAAATGTAACGAATAAGATCAGAGTAAAAAATAAAGAAGTAAAAAAAGCAAACCTCAGCTAACTGTCCCCTTTCCTAGAGGACAGTCAACATGGTAAAAACCTGCAGTTCTTACCTGTCCTTAAGAGGCACCTAGGGTCTGCACGTGCCCCCATAAGGGGTGGCCATGGAGCAGGAGGGCTTGAGTCGGCCTACTCGCTGCTTGCTGAGCCGCTTGCCTTCCCAGAGGAAGGATGGCACCTGGTGCATTTTTCCCCTGGCCAACAGCAAGGTAAGATGCTGAACAGTACCTTGGCTCTGGAAGGTCTGCCCACCCTTGCTTATCAGAAGGAACTGAGCTGGGGCCTCTTCGCATTGTTGCCAGGTTAGTGGACACCACTTGCAGGTGGGCCCTTAGCAGGGCCTGGCCATTTCATGCCTCTGTAGGGACAGGGGGCATGTGAACATCTGTAATGGCAGAAATAAAAGCCCCAGTATGCCAGCTGTCCTGCTGTTGGACCATGGACAGATGGACAGGAGTGGGGAAGACCAAAAGGCTTGGAAGAGAGCCAGTATCTCCTTAATCTTTGAAAGGGATGCCTTTAGCCTGTGACCCTGTAAAAACCGACGGACTAAATGAACACTCATTATTGTTATTATTTGAAAGATTTATTTGTTTGAAAGGAATAGTGACAAAAGGATGAATCTATTTCCTGGTTTACTGCCCAAACAGCTACAACAGCCGGAGCTGGACCAGGCCGAAGCCAGGAGTCAGGAATTTCTTGCAGGTCTCCTTACTGGGTACAAGGGCCCATGGACTTTTGGACCATCTTGTACAGTTTTAGCAGGGAGCTGGATTAGAGGTGCAGCATCTAGGGCTCAAATTGGCTCACAGATACTTATTTCTTATTTCTGCAACTGTCCTAATTAAGCAAATATTTTTTGTCTAGGGAAACTTGTTAAGACGTACGCATGCTCCCTTTGTAATATTCTTGTGTAGTATCTTTCAGTGACTTAGAGAATGAAGGTAATTTTAGCATTTGCGTTAGAAACTGAAAATCGCTTCATCTTTGAAGCAAAAGGTGGAGTAAGAGATGGTCAGGCTCATCGCCGTGGCATTGTGGGTTAAGTCATCACCCCAATTGCTGAGATCCTATCTGAATATTGGGTAAAGTCCTGGCTGTTCCACTTCCAATCCAGCTCCCACACTGGAAAAGCAGCAGGAGGTGGCTCAGCTGCTTAGGCTCCTGCATCCAGGAAAGACACCCGCAAGAAGCTCCTCACTTCTGACTTCAGCCTGGCCCAGCTCTGCCCATTGTGGCCATTGAGGAGTGAAGCCCTCCTTCTTTTTCTCCCTCTCTCACACACAGACAATCTGTAGCTCTGCCTTTCAAATAAATAAAATTGATCTTTAAAAAAGAGAGAAGTAATCAAGAGGAAAGCCATCGAGTTCAGTTAAGAGAGAGTTGAAGTCAGGTACACTTGGATTAAAAGCTTGACTTGCGTACCCAGCAGGTGCATGAGTGAAGGGCGGCTGCTCAACTCGTCTGATGCTGTTTCCTCCTTACTAAGATGGAGATCATAGGAGCAGCTGGCTCATCAGGCTAGGAGGTTCAAGTGACATGATGTGGTTCGAGACGTGATGGTAGCGATCATTTGTTGCTAATTGTATTCTGAGAGGTGGCTTTTGTAGCATGGGGGACAGAAACTCTGGCTGGAGTTCAAGTGACCAAAAGGATGCTGGGGAGTCAGGTTGGGGCTCTCCTCCGTGGTGCCTGTAAATGTGCAGGACAATCGACTTGTCTGAGATGTGGGCCTGTGAACAACATCAGAGCGTGTTTCTGAGAGAAAAGCTGCATCTTTGCATGTAAGACTTAATGCAGGGCCTGGCACGGTAGCCTAGCGGCTAAAGTCCTCTCCTTGCACGCCCGGGATCCCATATGGGCACCAGTTCTAATCCCAGCAGCCCTGCTTCCCATCAGGCTCCCTGCTTTTGGGCCGGTAAACAACATCAGAGAGGATTGCTAATGGAAAAGGTGCATCTTAGGGTTAAGACTTAGTGCAATATTTTGCTTTATTTCTTATCATCTTTAGAAAGATTGGGAAGCAGGCAGTTTAATAATCAAGGAATCTTTTGGTTTTGGTTAATGTTGATGCTTCCCCTCTAGGTCCAGGGAGCTTCAGATTTAAGTAAACTGCTGATAATCCAAGCATCGGATCCAGACAAAGATGATAACACCAACCTCGGGGGTAAGGGACAGCTCCTGGCCAACAGAAAACTGTTGCGAAGGAACTTCCACACGTGCCGGGTTCCTTCCATTCCAAGTGTTGGTGAGGGCCTTGTGTGGGCTTCCCATTGGTTTCCGCCTCTAGGCCCAGGCAGTCTGCCATCCTGAGCTCATCCATCAGATCAGAGGCTTCAGGAGAGCAACTTTCACGCTTCACCCTTCTGCCGTGGTAGGCTGGAGCTGCTGAGTGCTGTTGGTGTTTCAGACGATGTAGCAATGAGGAAAGGATCATCTCTCCCACCTGGAATGCAAGTGTTTTGCAATCAGCAACTTGACCCATGGTTGCTCATAGTCCTAGGTCAGATACCCTGCTGCGGGTGTGTGCTTTGAAAGCCACCAAGCATTTATTATCATCCAATTGTACACCCGCTGCTGAAGGAGATGCAGAAAAACTAGACAGGAAGGCCTTGCTCCAGAGAAATGTCCTCAGGCTCCGCCATGCAGTGCTCAGTCCCCATTCCGTCAAGCCCAGCATGAACATTCTCCGAGTCTCGTAGCTTGAAACTTGAACCAGCCTGTTTATCGCTCAAGTGGCCCCAGTCAGCTTAGGTATCATGGAGTTTATACTGAATTGCTAATTTGAGGGTAAAATCTACATGATTTCAATTTGGGTGTATAAACAGCTTCTACTAATACATTATTGTCTCCCATTGGTATAATTCTTATAAAATGAAACCCCATTGTGTGCTTGGGATGATCTCAAGTGCTAATCAGTGAATGGACCGAACATGCTTGCAGCTCTTGTGGGAGGAATAGACACTGAATAAGTGATTATATGGTTTTTGCCCTTACCAACAATTACAACCTCAGATTTAAAAACATTCTAGTACCTATTTTTGAGATTTCAAATCTATTTACTTCTTAGTTGAAAGGCAGAAAGAAAGGGAGGAAGGGAGGAAGACGGAGAGCCCCTCCACCTGCTGGGCTGTTTCCCAGGTGCCCGCCGTGGGCCACTGTGAAGCAGGAGCAGGGGACGCGACAGGACTCCAAGCCTGAGCCATACCCTGCTGCCTCCTGGGCGTGAGTGAACAGGAGTCTGGAGCCGGAACCAGCAGGGACGTGAATCCAGTCACCACAGCATGCAACGCAGGGGGTCTCAAGCAGTGTCTGAAGTGCTGTGCCGAGTGCTTGCCCCAGCCTCAGATCTGCTCGGGGCTCCCCTTTCGTGTCCTGGGCTCGGCTCATATGCTCCTCCACAACTCCAAGAGTGTCGTGTGCTCCTGGGCTCCTTGGTGTCCAGGTAGCTGAGCACTGAGATTACCCTTCCTCAATCCGCAGTCCTTCAGCTCATGTGCTCCACTGCTTCCAGAGCCCTCTGGGGACCTGAGAGGCTGCAGCAAGGTGGGATGCTCAGGGTCCTCTGTCGGCCCCCATAGCACCTGGGGCTGGGACTCCGAGATCTTAAGCATGGCTAGCAAGTAGAATAAAGACTTCTATCAGTCCTAGGTTCACAGAGCCCTCTGGAATCATTTTGAGATTGAAGGAAACACACCACACTCTAGTCCCCAGTAGATCTGAGACACGTGTCATGAAGAGTAGGCCTTCGGACAGCAGTCCAAACTGTACTCTAGCTTTGCCACCCTTCATATTTTCTGAGTTAAATACAAAGTTTCACACTTTCAGAGTGGTTTGGGCAGACCTTTGGCACGGCCGGGAGCTGCCTCCTGTGGTGCCGGGGTGCCCTGTTCGAGTGCCAGCTCTACTCTGATGACAGTTTGATGCTGGAGGCAGCAGGTCCAGCGGTGGCGTCACTTGCTGACGGAGGTGGTGTGGACTGCATTCTGACTGCTAGCCTCAGTGTGGCCGAGCCCTGACCCTGGGCACTCAGAGACAAGTAGCAGAGGGGGATCTTTGCCTCTCAGACTCTTGCCCTCTGCGCTTTCAAGTGAATGGACACATAAATCTAGGGAGGTCTTCACAGAAAGTGGGACGGTTGGCCAGTACTCAGTTCTCATTGCTGTGTGTGGCAGCGCTTAGAGCCGGGCACTAGCTGGCTCCTGGGACAATAGTTACTGTCTGGTTTGGCACAGGCCACGGGACAGCACGGCTGTGTTTGTGTGATGTGCTGATTTGCACTGGAGCTGGCCAGTTCCTGTGTTGGACATTTGTTGCAAAGCTCCAGGAGAAGAAAGTCAGGAGCCCATCGGAAGAGGGGAACGGCAAGGGGGGCTGACAGGGAGAAGGCAGAGTTCAATTCCTGACGTGGCTTTTCTGTTCCTTATGCTTGGTTAGCCTCGGTGGACGCTGGTCTTCGAATGACAAGGGAGAGAAAATAACCACAAAGGTGAGGTAATGTGATTCGCTTTTCCTTTCTGTGCATATTTAGCATATTTTAGAATATTTTAGCACATGGCTAAAATAAGATCAGGTCAGATGGCAAGATGCCAGCGGTGAGAAAAGTCTTCCAGCTGCAGCTCGTGCACTTGGGCACACAGGGTAGGAAACTCACCCCAGTGACAGAAGGTAAAGTAATAGCCGCTTGATTCTTTCTGGGCAGTCCTCCTGGGATCATCCTCTCTCTTACTAAAGGAATCCCATTTCACAAGGGAAAAGGAATTGGGAGTGGGAGCACCGAGTTTCCTGTTGACTGTTTCCAGGCCCCATTGTTTAAAGACGCAGATTCCAGTTACTCTGGAATAAGGTCACTGTTGGATTTCTCTTTTCCTTCAGCACGCCTTTGATAGGCTTACTGAATTACCTTAGCATCCCTCTGCAGGATGGCAGTGTTGAGGTGCACATGTGGTTCATTATAAGGGATCCCTCAAAACCTGGAATATGTCAGATCCGCTACGGGAGGACTTGCAGGCAATTGAATGGAAACTCATTGGTACACGTTCTTTCATTCAACATGTTAAAAGGTTTTCTTGAAATGCTCATAATCTTTTACTTTTGCCTTTTTTTTTTCTTTTTAATTTTTGCAGTTGGGCTACTGTATGTCCATTTTGAAAAGAAGATTCATCGTACTTCCCTGAGGGGTGGAGTCAAATTAATGTCCACCTTCATACCCCAGCTCGACCGGGGAGGGCTCACCTGGCAAGGAGTTTGCTCGGAAGCTCTGGAAGCATTCACTGCTATATTTATTTTATGAGCGATCGGAAGACGACTGTCGACACCTGCCGTTTTCAGCAGTTGCATTATACTTGAAATGTTCCAAGTTCTTGCAGGTAACATAAGCTCCCCGCAGCACTCCTGGCACAGCACAGGCAACCTCGCTTGCAGCAGGCAGTGAGTTATGCGAGTCCATTACCGCAGCTCAACGAGAACGGCACTGCCATTTTAATTTGTGAAACTGCTGTAATTAGTTTCTCCCTCATACTTTTCAGAGTACGGTTATTCTTTCCACCCACTTTAGTAAATATTGAAAAATAGAACTATGTTCTGTATTCTGAGTTATTGGAAACCAAGTTTAGGAAAAATTAACATTCTTATATTGTGTAGTGCTTTCTGATGTCTTCCCATCTTGTTTTTCAAAGTTAAAGTCAAATTTCATGGCTGACTCTATTTCAAAAAGGCTTTGAAAGACACATGGGGAGAAGGAAGCGCTGTGGTGGTGACGTCAGCCACCAGTCCCCGTCGGATCTGTGACTTGGAACACAGCCTGGACAACCTGAGAGGCCACCCACCCAAAGCTCCTGGCTTCGGCTGGCTCAGCCTTGTCTAGAGAGTGAGCTGATGCTTATGCCTGGGGCTCAGGGCCCAGGTGAAGCAGATTCCAATTCTCACAGGTCAGAGAACAACTTGGAGTCGTGTGTAGGTTACTATCTCCTTTACTCTGTGGCAGTGAGAAATAGAAAAGAAGAGCCACTGGGCCCCGACAGCAGTGGCTGCAGGATCCCTGCCTGTGTGTCCCCGCCAGTGGCTGCAGGATCTCTGCCTGTGTGTCCCCGACAGCAGTGGCCGCAGGATCTCTGCCTGTGTGTCCCCGACAGCAGAGGCTGCAGGATCCCGGCAGTGTGTCCCTGACAGCAGAGGCCGCAGGATCCCTGCAGTGTGTCCCTGACAGCAGAGGCCGCAGGATCCCTGCAGTGTGTCCCTGACAGCAGAGGCCGCAGGATCCCTGCAGTGTGTCCCTGACAGCAGAGGCCGCAGGATCCCTGCCTGTGTGTCCCCGACAGCAGTGGCCGCAGGATCCCTGCAGTGTGTCCCTGACAGCAGTGGCCGCAGGATCCCTGCATGTGTCCCTGACAGCAGTGGCCGCAGGATCCCTGCCTGTGTGTCCCTGACAGCAGTGGCCGCAGGATCCCTGCAGTGTGTCCCTGACAGCAGTGGCCGCAGGATCCCTGCCAGTGTGTCCCTGACAGCAGAGGCCGCAGGATCCCTGCAGTGTGTCCCTGACAGCAGTGGCTGCAGGATCCCTGCCTGTGTGTCCCCGACAGTGGCTGCAGGATCCCTGCAGTGTGTCCCTGACAGCAGTGGCTGCAGGATCTCTGCCTGTGTGTCCCCGCCAGTGGCCGCAGGATCCCTGCCTGTGTGTCCCCGACAGCAGTGGCTGCAGGATCCCTGCAGTGTGTCCCTGACAGCAGAGAGAGCTGCGAGGCCACCAGGCTCTCAGGACCCACAGGGGCCAGAGAAGGCGAAGGACTGCAAATGACTTCTGCAAGAGCCAGCTTCATGGAGGACTGCGCAGCCTGAGGACACAGCGAGAAAGCAGCTGTCCACAGATGCTGAACCAGGCCTCAGCCGCCACTGCCCACGACTCAACCCTGACTCCCAGACCGCCCAATGACCAGCGCTGTGGGAAAGGCAGGCCTCAGCAGTCAGTGCCTTGACCCCGGACCCGCAGGCCACTCAATGACCAGCACTGCAGGAAACGCTTGTCGCTTAAGCCACCCAGTCTACAACTTGCATCAGAGCAGTCCAAGTGGACTCGGACTGTAGCAAGCGATCATTATCTCTAAGGTTCATTCTTTTATCAACAAACAGGGAAACTCGAGGCACAAAGGAGCGATAGTTTGAAATTTTAGTGATTTGTCTAAAAGGCAGAGAAACCATTCATCCCCAAGACTAACGGCTGTGGCTGCGCTCAAAGAGCACAGAGCCCACGTGGGTGCTAGAGACCCAAGTCCTCGCTCTAACCTTTGCTGCCTCAGTTGTATCTCTGCAGGAAGCTAGATGAGAAGCAGGGCAGCCTGGACTTGAACACAGGCGCTCAGGTACGGGATGTGGGCAACCCCAGCAGCACCTTAACCTCTGTGCCACAGCGCATGCCCCAGCCATCTCAGTAAGGTATCGGCCAAGAACAGACCATGAGACTCAGGGCTCAGAAGTACGTGAAGCAGGCGAGCCTGGGAAGCCTTCAGCTGCCTCTCCATTTTCAGTGCGTCAAATCACAGGGTTGTGTCTTCTGAGAAACCTATTCACGCTAATCCTAGTAACAAGGACACCTCTGCCCTTGGCGACACGACTGCACAGCAGTTCTTCAAAGTGTGACAAGAGAATTCTGTGATCCGGTTTTAACGAAGAATTTTATTTGCTGATCTCCAGAAAGCAAAGTTCAGAAAAATAGCAACCCCTTGCAAGAGTCCTGTAATAAAATACTGTCCATCAATCATGCTGTGAGCCCTTCCATGTGCAATGACATCAAGGGGACAATGCGTGTGGAAGGCACGTGGCATTAGACACAGCTCTGGCTGTCTCCCTGGTGGGTGGTGCACCTCTGCTCCAACCTCTCCCTGAACTGAAAATGGATCCCATTTCAACCACTCCACCCCCCCCCATTTTTAAAAATAGTTATCTACTAGAAAAGTACACAAAGTCAATCTTTCTTCCGGTTATGGTTAAAACACTGATTAAAGAACTTTCAAGTGAAATTCCTAAGTTCTTGGGTTCCAGGTAGTACCTGTAGATATTTACAGAGATCTTTTCTCCAAATGGGTTAGCAGAAGAGAGGAACAGTTAAGAGAAGCAGCAGTCAGCCTAGGATGGAGCGAAGCAGGCTTCTCAATCAAGAGATGTTATTCATTGATCACAAACAGCAGAGACCCACCAAGACGGGAGCTTTCACACACATGGCGTGTTCCCCAGGGCCCAGCCAGCTCAGCCTGCTGACGCCTGGGAACGGGACAAACGCTGGTGACGTCACACAGTAAAGAAGCCCAAGGTACTTGAGTGTCATTTTCATTTAATAAGTCAGCAGTACGGTGACCTAAAGACCCAGGCGGTGATTAAACTGAGATGTTTGCATGGAATTGTTAGGAAAACATGATTGGCAGCTGGCATGTTGCGGTTCACTGTGCTACACGAGCAGCCCCGGCCGTGATTTCTCTAGGGCTGGGGCGTGTAGCGGAGGTATTTCTTGCCAGACGGAAGCTCTTTGGTGAAGACTCCTTTGGGGAAAAGGGTTTTGGCCTCCTCTTCAGGGATGGTTGGAAGGACCATCACACTATCTCCCTCCTGTTGGGAGAAGTTGAGAATGTTGAAATTCAATCTTACGGTGAAGCTTAAAGATCTTCAAACATTAACTCCGGAAAGGCAGCCAGTGAGAATGACCAAGTGTTCTTTATTTCCCCAGAGCCCATTTTTCCACCTGCTGGTATGAAACGGTCTTGTTTTGAAATCAGCAACGGCTAGCCACCGTCCTTTATTTACCTTTTCATTCTGACTCCATCCTGCGCTAATGAATCCCCTGCTTCACGTTTTGTCCCGTCGCCCCCACCTCTTGCTGTTTAGGCCTCCCTTCCATAGCACTACTACGCCAAGTTCACGTGAAGGGCACTCATTGGGAGTGCCCTTTCCTCAGGCGGGCACTGTGTGGCCACCTGTCTCCTCCCTGGGAGAAAGACATGCCTCCACAGAGAACACAACACTCCCGCTCCCGCGTCCCCATGCCCTGCCACTCTGCTGGGTGATTCTTTGTAGCTCCTGAAATCACTGCTCATCAGACCACCTACCGATCCAAGCTCTGCAGGGCAGGGACTCCATCGCGCAGTGTCTTCAAGTTTACAAAGGGCCCACAAGCTAGTGCAGTGGGCAGAGCACTGCCCGTGACAGTGGCATCCCACACATGCACGAGTGTGAAATCTGGGCTGCTCCACCTCGATCCAGCTCCCTGCTAGGGCACCATCACCCAGTGCCTGGGCTCCTGCCGCCCACGTGGGAGGCCTGCATGAGGCTCCTGCTTCCTGACCTCAGAGCAGCCCAGCTCTGGCCAATGAGGCAGTGGACCAGTGGATGGAAGACCTCGCTTTCTAATTCTGGCTTTCAAATAAATAAATTAGATGCTAAATCCAAAGAAAAAGCTAAGCATGTATTTCAACGTTTTGGCGTCTCCCCAGTGTCTGGGCTCAGTAAACACAGACTCAGTTAATGGACACAGAACTTACATGATTTGCCTATTGGAGAAAAACATATAAAACATATAAAAACAAACCAGTAAGACCTCATATTCAGGTTAGCATGTTTAAAAAATATGAAGCAATCCCACGGATTGTAAATTCGCATTTCACAGAATTCTGGGAAAATTTAAAGAAGACAGAAGCCTAAGAGAAATAAAATCCTTCACGATGCTAATATGGCAATAGCCTTCCAGCCACAACTTGGGAAAAGTGATCAATTCTGCTTTTGCTATCTGGAAAGTACTAACAAAAGGCTTTAAAAAAAATCCCCTTGTATTAACAAAAGGCATGATTCTGACCAAACAAGTTGTCCAAATTCTGTAGGATTCGGAAAGCAACACAGGGAGTTTGTACTTCAAGACCCTGAGAACGCGCACTTGCTCCTGATGGACTGGGGGTTCGCCCCAGCCCAGCCAGCACAGACCCCACAGGCCGCTGTCCAGGCCAGTGGGGACCCACCCTGGGGCCCCTCGTACCTTCCAATCCACCGGGGTGGCAACTCTCTTCTCTGCGGTCAGCTGGAGAGAGTTAACCACTCTGAGGATCTCATCAAAGTTCCTGCCCGTGGTGGCTGGGTACAGGATGGACAACTTCAGCTTCTTATCGGGCCCGAAGATGAACACCTGCAGGCACGGGGAGGCAGGAAGTGTCTCCAGGGCTCGTGAAGGGAGCTGTGCACTCACCCACAAACAGCAGCACCCAGGACCTCCCCGGGGAGCCGGAGCAGACGCCCTCTCCACACAAGGGGATCACACTGGGGCTGGCTGTTCAGGAGAGGCCCTGGGAAGACACCGCGCACACCAGTGCCAAAGGGCACCGATGCCTGTCCTCAAATGGCCGTACTTTCCTGGGCCTGGGTTTGGTTTCTGGCAGGCAGAAGACACAGTTGAGAAGGATTCAAAAACGGCTCACTGTGATGAAGGGCTGTTGGAGAGCTAGAGGAGTGTTCTCAGTTTTAGAGTCTGTCTTGGGAAAAGCTGCTGATTTTTCTGTTGAATCTCCAGAGCTCTAAATCAGGCATTAAGAAATCTGGCTGGGCCCGGCGCAGTAGCCCAGTGGCTAAAGTCCTCGCCTAGCATGTGCCAGGATCTCATATGGGTTCCAGTTCTAATCTCAGCAGCCCTGCTTCCATTTCAGCATTGTGGCCCGGGAACGCAGTCGAGGATAGCTCGACTTGGGACCCTGACCCCACATGGGAGACCCAAAGGAAGCTCCTGGCTTCTGGCTCCTGATCAGCGCAGCTCCAGCCATTGCAGATACTTGAGGAGTGAATCAGCGGACAGAAGATCTTACTCTGTCTCTCCTTCTCTCTGTGTATCTGACTTTCCAATAAAAAATAAATAAAAGAAAAAAAAAAATCTGGCTGAGGGGCTGGGGCGCAGGGCGTTAAGCTGCAGCCCAATTAACACAGCTGAGACATCAGTGGGAGAGTGCCCGGTACCTGGGCCCGACGCCCGTGTGGGAGACCTGGCTGCTGGGGCAACGTGGAGAGCGTGTCAGTGCTCGAAAGCTGCTTTTCTGCCTTTCCTTCCCTCTCTGTAACTAATAAACAACCCCTCCACTGGCCTGCTTCCCTCGCCGCTCCCGAGCCGACTCACCACGCGCGCCGTCACGGGCATGTTCTTTTCGTCCCTCTCTGCCGGGTCCAGCATGCCCAGGAGGATGGCCAGGTCCCGGTTCTTGTCATCAATGATGGGGAAAGGCAGCTTTTCTGTGGGAGCCTCACCATTGTAGGCGTTGATATCCTGAAAGGCACGGAACGAGAACCGCGAGGCTGAGGGACCCTCTCAGTGTTACCAACGTATGTCTTCCGGGTCAGGGAACAGGCTTATGAACAGAATCAATGTTTCTGAGAACAATTTCAGTAAGAAAACAAACTCCCTTCCCAAGGGCTCACTGCAGGAATCAGACGAGGAGGGTGAGGAGGGTCGGCATTCGGTCTACCAGCATGGCTCGAGGTCCTGTTCCCGCCTCCGTGCTGCCTGCCTGCAGAACGCAACAGCACTGCTCCACAAGTGGGCACAGCCAGATGCCAACACAGGGTGCTGGGTGCTCAGACGCTGGGAAAGCCACCACAATGCTGCCAGTTCTAGAACAAGCCTGATACTGCAGTGAGCAAAGCAAATTCTGTAGATGTTATCTTTGCTTCCAAAGCACCAGGATTCAGATACTCAACTGGAAGATCGACACTGAGAAATCAAAGAGGAACAAAAACCCAACACAAGACTTGGAACAACCCAAGGAGCTAAGTATGAACTTTAAGGACAGAGGAGTAAAAAGGCAGATGGAGGGCAGGCCCGGCGAAGCCCAGAAGACAGAGCTGGTTCTGAACTGCAGTAGGGGTTCTCCCAACTAGGGCGATGGATTCTTCCACTCCTCCCCTTGGGGAGTGAATCACTGGACAGAAGATCTTCCTCTCTGTCTCTCCTCCTCTCTGTACATCTGACTTTCCAATAAAAATAAATAAATCTTAAAAAAAAAATTTTAAAAAGAAACTGCGCTACAGCCAGCGTGTCACCTAGCGTGACCGTGTGAGCAAGTACTGGCAAGGACTGCAGGTGGCCTACGCAGCACGGCAGGCAGCCAGCGTGTCACCTAGTGTGACCGTGTGAGCAAGCGCTGGCTAGGACCGCAGGTGGCCTGCGCAGCACAGCAGCACATGGGGTCGCGATGGTATCCATGAGCCATGCAGGCTAGTCAGAGCAGAAACAATTACAGGAAAGTGAAAACCTGGCTGGCCGTTTCAGGAAGTGGAGGAAAAGATGATTTAAAGTTGCAAGTGGAAGTATTTTATTAATCATGTGCAGCCTGGGAAGTGAAACAGCGGGCGGATGGCACAAGATATGAAACATGGGTGGGCTTCGCAGCAAGAGATGTGGCATTAAACATCTTCCAAATGGACACCGCATCGTCCCATGAGCTAAGCGCGCGTCAGGAGTGGGACACTGCTTCTGACCTGACAGTGTATGGACTGTTCTGCTGACACAATGTTTTAAACTTCAAGGGCGGAAGTTCACCTGGCAGAATGTACCTAGGGACACTGATACTGCTCAGGAGGTATTATGCAATTGGCTATGAAGTCTTCCCATAAGGAAGTGTAATTCTGATTATTGCTGTGCAGTGATTCTCCACCCTGTTCTATTCACCAACACAGAGGAGCCGTGGCTCAGCACCACTGCGGCGTTTTCTTCTCTCCCAGACCGGGTGAGGTCCCAGCCTGGTATCAAGTACGTCAGTTTGAGGTTCAAATGACACTGCCATTATTTTCTAGCTGGCCAATGTTGGGCAAACCCCTCCATCTCTGTGAGTGAAACAAAAAAAAACACATAATCTCATCCCTGAAACGAGAGCAGAGCTGACACGCCTAACCTCAAGGGCTCGCTAAGCCGCTAAGGGGAAACCGTGTGTGAGAATGTTGTAGAAATGCTGGTCTCCATCCACTGCCAAGTGTAAGGAATGAAAGAGAAATCTACCCCACAAAAGATCGCCTTTCCTTTTCCTCCTACAATCTTCTGATCTGAGACAATAAGGACTAAGCTGTACTACTCTGTCCTTTAGTCAGCTGCATGCACTTGACACAGAGCCTGGCACAGGCAGCCCTCAAACTGCAGCCGCACTGCTTAGTAACACACTGTGGCTATGACCTTTAAAAGCAAGCTGCTAAGGCAGGTTTGGACCACCACGCTCGCTGTCAGGTACACCCTCCTGCGGCAGTACCGACCACCTAAGACGAGCCAGGTCCTGAGCACTCTGCAGCACTGCCCAGCCAGGAGCCTCTGCTCGCGCTCAGCCTGCACACTCATGGGCAGAAGGCAACACGCACACGGTAGCTGCTGGGGACTCGGACCCGAAAGGCTGCCAGCACTTTACAAGTAAGCCTCATAGCTGTCATCTGAGCGGAGACTGTCAGGCAAGCCACACACATGTATCTGGAAGGTGAATCTGGATACGTAAACCAGACATATGGCATGAAAAAAAAAGTTAGGAATGGCTCCTTGGTTCTGGCTTGAGCAACTGCAAAAATGAGGCTGGCATTGGCTGAGAGGAGTGCGACTCTGGGATTGGGCAGGTGAGGCGTGAGAAGACTGGGCGTCCGAGGGACAGTCAGAGGGGGCAGTGGCCACACCAACCTGGAACCCCAGGAACTGGCCTAGAGAAGGAGGGTTGAAAACCAGTGTCTATCTACACAGCAGTTCAGTATGGGAGTGAATGGACTGAGTCAGTGGAAGAGGGCAGAGACCAGAGAAGAGCAAGAATAAATTTGGGGCAACATTCCTATAAATTAGCATAAAACATCAGGGTAAGCCTGAGCAGGACGGCTAGGCCACGGTGTCCTGGAGGCCATGAGAGGACCAAAGTGATAGCTGAGCTGAACACTGCTGGCAGACGGAGCCAGGCGCATTTCACAATGCGGAGGTCATGTTCTAAACCTTAAACCCGAGGTATACTCAGACCTCAAGAACCAAGCTTATGTGTAATTAGCCAGTTTGTAATTGTGGCATGTGGAACAATGAATCAGTTTCAAGCGGACACCACCCGGGTGCCACCTAACTCAATCCAGTTCTCACACGGTCCACCGGGCCAGCGCTGAGGTCCCCAGACCCACAGGACTGGCCCCACCTCTGATGACACTCTTAAGTTTTAGGGAATTTCACACTCGTGCTTTGAACAACTGGCCATCAAGTGTGTCCCCGAGCCCTCTGGCGCTCCGTCAGCTTTCCAAAGGGCTCAGAGCCCAGGGGCCGCACTTACTGGCTTGTCAGGATGGCCGGTGATGAAGAGACCCACAGGTGGACGTGTGGGCAGAGGGGAGGGAGCACCGAGTCCTCCCCAGCAATGGCTCAGGTTCAACGACCCTGCAGCTCCTCAAAGCCAGTGCTGGAATACCTGTGGAAGCCTCATCAGATGCACCGCCTGCTGACGAAAAGCTCATACCCTCCTCCTCCTCAGAGGCTGGAAGTCATCTCAGCACGCCCTCCTTGGATCAGCCCCAATGCTGAAGCCAGCTAAGGGCTACCAGCCAGTCGACGGCTTAGCACACACAGACATACGCATCCCTTTGGAGACTCCACAGGCTGCACCAGCAGAAAGGCCAGGTGCACAGTACTGTACCTTGCTCCAAGCAAGATGGTCCTCAACGCTGTCTACTGAGAGGGCGATCATCTTAACATTCCTCTTGGCAAATTCCGGGGCCAGCTTCGCAGCTCTGCCGAGCTCTGTGGTGCACACCGGGGTGAAGTCCCGGGGGTGGGAGAACAGAATGCCCCATCTGAAACAAAGGACACAGCTGATGAAGAGCTGCCAACATCGCGCAGTTGTAAAGCCACAATTCCTAGCAAAGCAAACCAAAAAAAAAGGTTTACTTTCTCAAATGAATGCTTAGGAAGCCACTGACTGGGGAGGGCTTATGTTTTACCTCCAGCGAGGCCTATGTTTACAGCCCAATTCAAAGATACAAAATTCAAGATGGCATTTAAAAATAGCAATTTTAGGGTGTTGTCTCTTTTAATAGCGAACAAGTCACCCTGACTGACTCCCTTCTAGCTAATAAAATCTGTGTGCTACCCAAGCCAAAAGCTTGGTGAAGTCACTTTTTATTTCTCTGTTTTGTGTGTTTTCCTGGCAGAGACCACGAAGCTCAGCTCTGACAAGGCATGTTTCAATGTGTGCTGTGTCCAAGCGCACATTTGCCTGCAACAGTGAACAGGTGACGTAAGCGAACCACATAGGGACCTCTCTGATTCAAGTAAAACTGCAGCTGACACTTGGCTTTATTATAAAACCTTTTGCAAATGCACTAATGTGCAAACAGGACAGCCAGGGTTTGCGCCCTAACAACCCAGAACACTTGGGTGGCTCCACCCAGCTCCTGCTCGGTAGCTGTAATAGACTCTAACTGCAGGTGCTCAGATAAATGCAGATTTCTGCTTCATCATCCTCTTAAGGCTAAAACCACACAGATTTGCAGCACATTTTGAGTCATTAAGAAACTTTGAGGGCCACTTCTCCTTGACAACAAATGCTCTCTCAACTGAACAGGAAATTCTTAAAAAATTATATTATTTATCACAAAGGTGAGGGGGTTGCAGACCCATATGGGCTTCTGATGAGAAAATAAATGCTTAGTTTTCCATTTAACATTCAGTTCTCCACACCCTCAACTGACTCACACCAATTACGGGGTGTCCTAAGCCAGTAGATCTAGCCTGGACACTACGCTGACCTCTGGCACAAAAAGAACAATACAGATAACAAGGGAACCTCCTTCTTCTTGAGACAAGACTGAAAAACAGGGCGGAAGTCCCGAGACAAAAGAAACAGGTTCCTTTACATGAAGAGCCAGGGCGGGACGCAGACTTTCTGAGGCAAGTTATCCAGCTCCGGGCCTTAGATGTTTTCAGAAAGGATTTAAGCAAGAGTGAGATGAGACTCCACCAAAGCAGAGAAAAAGTGGATCCGGGAATTTGGTAAAGAGGAAGCAAGTTAGGAAATTCCTTGTTTCGGTGTGGGCCACAGAGTCTGGTTCGCTCACCCGTGCCACGGAGTGGGCACTAAGCCACCGGGCAGTCAAACACCCACCCAGCACATGGCCAGAAAGGGGCTGAACCCCAGGAATGTCTCAGCTTGGTCTGCCTTCTTCCCAAGTCTTCCTACTGCTGCTCTTAAGAGCAATTCAATGACTTTACACCACTCCACGCCTTCCAGCCTTCTTCGAGGAGGTCCCTGCCCACCAAGCCCCCGAAGCCCACCGTCCTCTCTATACTGTGTGTGCCCCTAGACACGCCTGCGTGTTACTCGCTCACAGAAGCAGACACTTGGCCCTCTTCTTCCAGATGGCTCCCTGATGGGCACCACTCTCAGTCACTCCTGGGGGGGATCCCAGGCCAAGAAACGGCAGCCCAGAAGGACCCCGGCCTCACGCTCGGGGTTGCAGCATGCTTTCCCACCTTCAGTCAGCACTTCCGGGCGGTGAGAGCTGCAGGTGGGGGAGGCGGGTATGTTCTGAAAGGCCCACAAGGGTTGGAGAAACGCTAATATCTAGATTCTGAACAGGAGGCTGGCCACGACCTCTGCTTCTGCACACTCCGTTGCCTTCAAGGTCTCAATGTTCCATCTCACTGATTTTCCATTCTATTCCTCCAAGGTTAACTGTTCCCTGGTCTGAGATGGGGCAGAGTGGGCCTGCGGTAGGAGGCTCTGGCCCACGTTCCCAGCACAGGCTTGTTCAAGCACTGCTTTGATGAACTTCTCTGCCTCTCTGGCCACTGTGCTTTGAAAAGTTTGCAGAGCGGAGGCGCGGGGCGTGGACGCCTGCCTGCAAGCTTGCCCGTGCAACTGCACAGGCCCATCAGCCTCCGCGTGCCAACTCTGCACCCTCAAGTGGGCTGCACAGGAGCAGAGTCCACGCACCGGCCAGGCCAGAGCGCCGGCCACCCGCTGGGCCGCACCAGCAGGGCCGCGGGAAACAAAGGGGTCGGCGCGCATGCCCTGGCCGGCCCAGGCCTAGCGGGCAGGGCACCTCCGTGCCCCGGACACACCTACACAGGCCGGTTCCTGGTTCCTCCCCAGCCGTTACCACATCGCGGCCAGCCGGGCAGGCTCCGGGCGGTCTCTGGGTCACTTTCTGGGCAGCCCGCGCCCTTCCCCTGCAGAGGCCGCGGCCAGCAGCAGCCCTCCGCTGGCCTCACGGGCCGCCCGGCTGCCCCGGTGCGCAAAGCTGCAGGCCGAGGGCAGCTGGGAGGGCGGCGCGGCCCCGGGCCCCGGGCACCGGGCACCGGGCCCGGCCAGTGACCGCGGGCAGGACAGCGGGCGCGCCCAGGCCCGGCCGCACGGCGCGAGGCGCGGGCCGAACCCAGGCCACCCCGCGGCCACTTACGAGTCTCCCAGAAAGTCGTGGAAGCGGATGCGTCCGTGTGTGGTGTTGGCCTCGAAGTTGGGGGCCTCGTCCCCGAGAAGCAGACCTCCGGGCATGGCGGCAGCGCGGACAGACGAGCACGGCGAGGCGCGCGGCGGCAAGCAGGGTCGGCGGGTGGGCGGGGCGGAGGCGGGGCCGGGGCGAGGGGGCGGGACGGAGAGGCGGGGCCAGGCAGAAGGCGGGCCGGGGTAGAGAGGCGGGGCCGAGGCAAAGAGGCGGGCCCGGGGGCGGGGCCTGGGAGAGGCGCGCGGCGGCTGCAAGCAGCGGGCCGGCAGGTGGGCGGGGCGAAGGGCGGGAGCGGAGCCGGGGGTGGGGGGAATGAGACTGAGGGGCTGGGCCTGGCCGAGGGGCGGGGCGCTGGCCGAGGGCCGAGGGTTGAGGAGCGGGAGTCGAGGGGCGGGGCGCGCCCGGCGGTGGGCGGGGCCTGGCCGAGGGGCGGGGCTGGCCGAGGGCGGGGCGCGCGGCCTCTCACGGGGCCCCTGCACACGTGACGCGGGCCCAGCTCCGGGCGGTCCCCGGCGGCCTGCGGTGCTCCGGGTCTGAGGGCCGGGGCGTGGGTCTGGGGGCGCCGGGGAGCCGCAGGGCAGTCCCGGGCTCGGGACCCGCGCGGACCCGCCCCGCCTTCCCGGCGCCCCCGCGGCTCCCCCGCCAGGCCAGCCGTGCAGTGTACATGCGTGTCCCACAGAGGATGTGGCGAGGCCCGGGCCTTAGAGGAAGTGCCTTGACTGCAGCCAAAACCCCATGCTAATGCCAGGGCAGCGTCACCAAGCTCTTATTTTTATTCAGCCTTCTCGCCGTTCACGGCCCAGTTCCCTTCTGAACCGCCTTCATACACGTTCTCTGAAATCCACACGTACATGGTGAAATATGCTTCACTGCTCTGTTGCCACGGGAGACGGGGACTTAGACTGCTGCCTGTCCCCGAGCGGAGCCTGAGGAGGGCCATGTGGGCGGCATCAGCTGCACTTAGAGGGGGAGGCGGCTCCCAGCTGAGCTGTGACTTAGTGGGGTGTCCAGGGCTGGGGTGCTCCCGGGCCCAGAGGTCACCATGCTAGAGGCCTGCTCTCAGGAGGGCAGTGTGTGGACATCGGAGTGTTGGTGCAGTGATGGGTGTTGATGGGGTGATACGTAGGGTTGAGGTTCAGCGCAGGGAAGACCCACTGGGTGGGGTGTGGTAGGGTTCAGGGAGGCTCCTGACAGAGATCAGAGTGGTCCTCACTGACCTGGGTGCTCCCATAGCCATGGTGCTGGTCCTCACTGACCCGGGTGCTCCCATAGCCATGGTGCTGGTCCTCACTGACCCGGGTGCTCCCAGAGCCGTGGTGGTGGTCCTCACTGGCCCGGGTGCTCCCAGAGCCGTGGTGGTGGTCCTCACTGGCCCGGGTGCTCCCAGAGCCGTGGTGCTGGTCCTCACTGGCCCGGGTGCTCCCAGAGCCGTGGTGCTGGTCCTCACTGGCCCGGGTGCTCCCATAGCCGTGGTGCTGGTCCTCACTGGCCCGGGTGCTCCCAGAGCCGAGGTGCTGGTCCTCACTGGCCCGGGTGCTCCCATAGCCGTGGTGGTGGTCCTCACTGACCTGGGTGCTCCCATAGCCGTGGTGCTGGTCCTCACTGACCCGGGTGCTCCCCCTAGTGATGTGTTTTGTCACGTACTTGCAGTTCTTCAGTGAACTTATAGTAAGATGACTGGGAGATTTTGTAGCCACTCTAGGAAACCTAATACTAATCTGCACATTTTAGAAACTTTATATGTTTTTATTAGAAGGCAAATTTACAGAGAGAAGGAGATGCACAGAGAAGGCTCTCCCATCCATTGATTCACTCCCCAAGTGGCTGCAGTGGCTGGAGCTGATCTGAAGTCAGGAACCAGGAGTTTCCTCTCGTCTCCCCTGCGGGTGCAGGGTCCCGGACTTTGGGCCGTCCTCGACTGCTTTCCCAGGCCACAAGCAGGGAGCTGGATGGGAAGTGGAGCTGCTGGGACATGAACCGGCGCACACATGGGATGCCTGTGCCTTGGAAGAGGAGGGTTAGTCAATTGAGACATCGTGCCCAGCCTTGCTGTGAACATTTTAAAAACATGATTTCTCACAACACTAGGTGAGAAGCTCTAGCGACGCTGTGTCCACTGCAGTGGAAGTTCCGTGTTGTTCGGAGAGCCCCTGGCCCCTACACCGCAGCGACAGCGGTTAGGAGGAAAGGAGCCGCTCCGATCTCGCAGCTCTGTGAGTGGCAGCGCTGTGAGACTGCACAGCGGGTCACTGACCACACGTTTTCAGGAAAAACTGGACAGAACATATTGGCAAAAGCTACCCCACGTATTTCATATGTGAGGCTGGAGGAATGCTGTCCTGACTGGCCAGGGCAGGTAATTGCTTATACCCTCCTGCCTATTGCTGAGATTCAACCTCTGCCCCCTGCCCCACTGACTGAGCCTCATTCCAGAGAAGTGGAAAGCGGAGTGCCAGAGAAGGCCTTCCAGGAGAAACCCAGGTGGGGAGAGGAGAGGCAGGCCCGGAGAAGGCTTCACTTGGAAGAGGGTGTAGTTAGACGGTCAGCTCCAGAGCTACTGACAAATCATGTGGCTGTTCCACACGAGGACTCGCAGGCACAAAACCCAAGGGCAGCAGTGGGCGCTGCCTTCCTGAGCCACAGCAGCAAGGCTGCTTGGCCCCTGCATCCAGGAATAAAATGGGAAACGTGTTCTTAGCCGAAGTCCTAACCTAGTAAAAATCCCAGCGCATGCGAGAGGAGACCTCTAAAGCTCCAGGTCAACGCTGCGGTGGCAGGATTAGGTTCTAAAAAAACCCAGCAACACCTGTACGGAATGGTCTGATTTGATGATCTTTTCTATAACCATGCAAAAAGGCCAGGGCACAGGAAACTACGCAGGTGTTAGGACCGTGCTGTCAACCTGCACAGGAGGGGGCTGATCACCTCGCGCTGCTGGCTGTCCAGCCTGCTCGCTCCTCCCTGCCGTGTCTGCTCCAGGACTCCTACAGCAGGTGGGGAATGCCAGTCTCCCATCTGTCTGTCCACAGAGGTGTCCCAGAGGGAGAGAGGAAAGAGAGAGAGAGCCAATAAAGAAGTTGCAACTGAGAGAAAGAATGAGCTGAGAAAAGAACGTCTGTAGAGGAGCCTCTGAATGCCTGTCCTCCCAAGGAAAGCTGGGCACGTGGCCTGTCACTCGAACCTCAAGGAGGACACAGAACTCAGTGTTTGATCCTATGGTAGCCAACATACAGCTCGGCCAACAGCCTTTGGAGGGAACCGGGGTGGTGAAAGGCAAGACGAGAGATTTAGCCCGCGTTTGTTGTAGGTATAGAAGCTGAAAGATGACTTCTTAGTTACATGTAAGCCACCGATGGAGGGAGGTTTCTCCTGACTCACTCATTCACAGTTCAAGACTGGGAAACCGCTTTGGTGTGGACGCTGATGTGGGTGGGGGGTGGGGGGATGCCTGCAGAGCAGGCGGCACACCTGAGCCAGGACGGACACCAACAGCACGCATGCCCCTGGCCGTGTGATCTCTCCTGAGAAGGTCACCACGTTGTGGTCACCAGGGCTCGGCCCTAGCAGCCTTCTCCCTTCTCACCGCTTCCCAACAGCTCTGCCGTCAGACACCACGACTGGATTAACTTTTCAACCATAATTGATTAGCTAGTAACCTAAAACGTGGGCGACAAGGCCTGCAGCCCATGGGCACGGGGTGGAGGGGGTGGACACTCACACTAACACACAGATCGGAGCAGGCGGGAGGCGAAGCCTGCAGAAGCTGCACCCGGTGGCGGTGGAACTCTAGAAGCGGAGCCACAGCTGAGCCGCGCTGAGGGCTGCAAGGGGATCTGCCCCGTCCTGCAAGCTGCAAGCTGCCAACAGCCTTCCAGCTGGAAGCCTGACGCTGGGGTGAGCAGAGGCAAGGAGGCGAGCCTGCGGAGGGGCCATGGCTGTGTGTCCTCCGAGAACCAGAGCTGCTGATGGTTTTTTTGAAGAGCGAGACGACAAATAGAAGGCCTCTCTCCATCCGCCTCCCTTGCACATTCTCTGAAATAAACTGAGAATAAGGAAATAAAAAGATTTAGATAAGGAACCTCTTTCCTTTCAAGAGTCAATTGATTATAGTACAACTTATTATCCAGGCCAATTTCTGTCTCCAATTCCTGAGGTGATCGTTTCTTTACTTAAAGAACAAGACAAACAATAAAA
Source organism: Ochotona curzoniae (assembly GCF_017591425.1). Taxonomy (NCBI): domain Eukaryota; kingdom Metazoa; phylum Chordata; class Mammalia; order Lagomorpha; family Ochotonidae; genus Ochotona; species Ochotona curzoniae. The sequence continues at coordinate 1,563,129 of NW_024466129.1, read as the reverse complement.
TAAATAAATAAACATCAAAAACAGATATGAAGTGAAAAACAGTAGTTCCGTGATTGTGGTTTAAATTGCAAAACTGAAGTATTTTGCTGTGAATGGCCCCTTGGAACTTTTGTGTGTTTTGAATCACAGACTGCTGCAACCAGAGCAGACCCAAGCCCATCACTGCCCGCAGCAATCTCAGGAGTGCAGCCTCGATGCAAATCTCAATTTTCCACAAATGCAGAAATCCATCCAGAATTTATATTTTATAATTTTATATTTTGTAATTTATATTTATATATATCAAGGGCCCCTGGATGGCCAAAATAATCTTGAAAAAGAGCAAAGAGGCATTTTTAAAATTTTTCTAAATAATATTTATTTTATTTTTCTAATTGGAAAGGCAGATATACAGAGAGAAGAGAAACAAAGAAAGATCTGTCTGCTGATTCACTCCCTACGTGGCTGCAACGGCTGGAGCTGAGCCAGTCTAAAGGCAGCCAGCAGCCAGTGGCTTCTTCCGGTATCCTGTGTGGGTGCAAGGTTCCGAGGCTTTTTTTTTTTAAAGATTTATTGATTTTTATTGTAAGTCAGATATACAGAGAGGAGGAGAGACAGAGAGGAAGATCTTCCATCTGCTGATTCATTCTCCAAGTGACTGCAATGGCCAGAACTGAGCCGATCTGAAGCCAGGAGCCAGGAGCCTCTTCCAGGTTTACCATGCAGGTACAGGGTCCCAAGGCTTTGGGCAGTTCTTGGCTGCTTTCCCAGGCCACAAGCAGGGAGCTGGATGGGAAGTGGGACTGCCGGGATTGGAACCAGTGCCCATATGGGATCCTGGCGTGTTCAAGGCTACCATGCTGGGCCCGGTCTCAAGGCTTTGGGACATCCTCTACTGCTTTCCCAGGCCACAAGCAGGAAGCTGGATGGAGTGGAGCAGCTGGGATATGAACTGACACACATATTAAGATCCCAGCACTTGCAAGGTGAGGATTTAGCCACTAGGCTATCATGCTGGGCTCAAGACAGAGGTTTTATACGCTTTGTGATTTCAAAACATAGCACAAAACTACAGTAATCAAAATGACATTGTACTGGCATAAGGACAGACATAGATCAACAGAACACACAGCTCAAATGAAAAAAAAAGCGTACAGAGTCCAATAACTGACAGGATTCCAGCGCTACGTACTCAGGAAAGGAGTCCATTAAACAGAGAACTCCGAGGAAACTGGGAATCTACATGCGAAACAATGACGTCAGGCCTTTATCATCCACCTTATGCAGATTCCTGCAGCTCCAGAGCTAAAGCCAAGGAGTACTTTAAGTCTCTGAAATGAAAGGATTCTCTGTAGAGACAGAGCCGTGGTGACTGCTGTTTGATCCTGGACTTGTCAGGACCGTGCCCTGGCGTTGTCACGCTAAGACAAGCACACTCCTCAGTCTGTGATGCTAGGGTGCTGTCTCCCCTTCTTCCAGGTTAGTTCTGCTCAACTGTCCGGGCAGTCGCTCAGGGCAGGGACGTGGCCGCTGTGTTCTAAGAAGGAACGCATACTTGTCTCTCGTTTTTACAGAGGGCTGAGCAATCTTCAGACTGTGTAAACGCAGCGTTTACATGTGTTACACAATCAGTAACATTCTTTCCCCGGGCAGTTTTCTGGTTCATTCTACAAGTAACACTCAAAGTCCTTGGTGAAGTTTTGATTTGCAGATTGAAAGGCCGGAATTTGACCTCATGCTTCTGGTTTGCTTGGTATTTGGAAATCTTGATAAAATTGAATTATGAGTGCGCCTCCTTCCCCCCGCACCCCCGGCTCACCTCTTCACGCCACAGAACACTCCGCAGTCCTGAGTGGAGAGACACAAAGCCTCCATCAGCCCCTCCACCTTCTCGTTCCCAAGTCACTCCCTTTTCCTCCAAGTTTTCATTCCCCACTCCCCCTTTTATTTAAATACATAATGTGAGGGAACTTCACAAAGTTCTTGGAGAAATAAAGATGTGTTTATTTTGTTGCAAAAATATTTCAAAATTCATATATTATTTTTCCTTTTAAAAAGCAGCTTATTCATTTGTCTCAAAAGCAGAGAGAGTGTGAGGGAGACAGTATGTTCTCTTGCTCAAAGTCATACTCCGCAGATGGCCAAACCCGAGAACATAATCCATCCGGGTCTGTCCTGTAAGTGGCAGCAACCCAAATGCTTGAGCCGTCATCACTCCCAGGACTAGCCGAGAGCTGGGGTCGGGAGCCAGGGGCAGGCACCATGCCCAGGGTGCCCGCTAGCCGAGAGCTGGGGTTGGGAGCCAGAGGCTGGCACTGCGCCCAGGGTGCCCACTAGCCGAGAGCTGGGGTCGGGAGCCAGGGGCAGGCACCATGCCCAGGGTGCCCGCTAGCCGAGAGCTGGGGTCGGGAGCCAGGGGCAGGCACCATGCCCAGGGTGCCCGCTAGCCGAGAGCTGGGGTCGGGAGCCAGAGGCTGGCACTGCGCCCAGGGTGCCCGCTAGCCGAGAGCTGGGGTCGGGAGCCAGGGGCAGGCACCATGCCCAGGGTGCCCGCTAGCCGAGAGCTGGGGTCGGGAGCCAGGGGCAGGCACTGTGCCCAGGCCCTCCCTGCAGTGTGGGAAACAGACATTCTAAACATCCACCCCCATCATGAAATTGCTGAAGACCCCTCATAAAAAAATAATTGTCTATTAATATCTGGACAACTCAAATTTAGAAGATATGCCGTTTGAGTAGTTCTTAGAGCAATGGCAGGCCGTACTTGGTGCACTCTCCCTTAGCAGCTAGTAGGATCTGTTTGTGGGACGATGGGGGCATGGGAGAGTACGCATAAGGCCTGATGCCCTTTTGAGATCAGCTCCATCATGCGGGACTCGAAGCTCTAAAAAGTTTACCTTGGCTGTGAGTACCTCCCCTTCTTCCTCTGACACAGTCTTACCTTTAGCAGATTCTCTCTGCCCAGCTCCCTAGCCTGTGGAGGGCCTGCTAAACTTGGCTGCACAAAAGTGTGCCACCCAAATAAAAGAATTTAGAGTTGTTCCAACTGTAGGTACAATTTATGAAAATATAAAGGCATGCATGTACTGTGAATCCCAAATGGAACCTTGAGGGCAGGGGACTCCAGTTTGTCCAACACATGATCTGGTTTGCTCACTTGGTAAATATTTACTGTTCGCAAAGAACAAATACCACGAAGCTGGCCTTTGTGTTTCATTGGTTGGGAGGGAACTAGCTGAGACCAAGTCAAGCGTCTTGACCTTTCCTACCTCATGTTTGTATTTGTATTTCAGCCTTAGATCCTAAATTGGAGCCAGAAAGACTGTGGGCCGCTGGAGGAAACAAGCTCTGAGAACGAGCCCAGGGATGCGCACACTGCAAGAGTTTCATAACTTTTCAGTTACGTTGACCCGCACTCTGCAGGGCAAGCAGTGACCTGCCGAAGAAGAGGCAAACCTGGGAATCTGGGCTCAGCTCCAAGCTTTCCTCCAAGATTTGCTGCCCCTTCCAGGCTGCTGGAACATGCTAAAACGTCATCCTTGTGGGGTAGGGTTTTGAGGGGAGTGGCGTTCTCCCCTTTATAAGGCACCTGCTTCCTGTGAGGTCATCACATGGTTTTAGGGGGCGCGGGGGGCTCATTCTTCAGACACACGAAGGTTGAACCATCTTTCTTCCCCCTAAGAGATGATCACCTTTAGGTTTTGTATTTAGTTACACGATTCATTTCGTGTTAGTTTTTCACAAAATGTCACGTGTAAGCCAGACAGTCCCACGACGCTGTGTACACGACTGTATTTACGTTTGAATATCCAAAGTTGCAGTACCACTTCTTAAGGATATTATAATCTCTCCCTTTGATTCCTTCTGCATTTTTTGTTAAAAAAATGAACTGGCTGTAAACATAAGTAGAAGGGCTTATTTCTAGACTTGAAATTTCACCTCACTGCTTTGCCTGCAGTACAGTTCCATTCTGTCATTAACTTGACTGCTCTGGCTTGAAATCACAGTGTGAGAACTCCAAGGTTTTTTGTTTTGTTTTACTTTATTTTTTGGACATCTTGGCTCCTTTCGTTTTCAATATGAAAATTTGAATCAGCTTGTCTGAATCTGCCAAAAATCCTGCGGGAGCTTTGATCGGGGTTATGTTTACTAAAGGATTTGGGGGAAAATCAGTGCTTATCAATATTGAATCTTCCAACGCGTGAACACCGTATGTCTGTATAACTATTTAGGTCTTTGTTTTCATCTTCCATGTTCAGCAGATTTATTTATTGTTATTTGAAAAGCAGATTTTACACAGAGAAAAAGAGACGTAGGGGAGGTCTTCCATCCAAATGATTGCAACAGCCGAAGCTGAGCTCATCTGAAGCTGAGAGCCAGGGGTTTCTTCCAGGTCTCCCATGTGGGTACAGGGCTCCAAGGACCTAGGCTGCCCTCTGCTGCTTTCCCAGGCCCTAAGCAGGGTGCTGGATGGGAGCGCAGCAGCCAAGACACGACGCTGTGCCCATATGGGACTCTGGTGTTACAGGTGGAAGATTAGCATGCTATGCCACTGTCAGCCCCTCCACTTGTTTACATTCCTAAAAGGAAAGCATTTAACCTTTTGCTAGTTTTTTTCTAGATGTGTCGTGATAGGTTAAGGAAGTCCTCCTGTGCCTTTTTGCCCTTGTCTGCTGAGAATATTTATCGTTTTTATTATTATTATGCAGGTAAGTTCATTGCAACATGTTTCCTACACCCGGTGAGCTTCTCACGTATTTTCATTGGAGTGTTGGCTTACATCGATTGCAAGGCTCTTACAATATTAGGCTGAGTACCACTTGTCATGATATATATTAAACATAACATTGGATTTAGTTTGCTAATATATTGCTAGCAAAAATATTTGCATCGTATTATACAATTATAATTATGTATTATACAATAGATATAAAATATGTTCATGAGAGATTTGGCTTTGAAAAAAATTTTTTTTCCATATTGGCTTCTATTGGGTAATTCTCCCTTCACAAAGTGGATGGGGTGGTAGTCCTTGCCTTCTTCTGGAAGGAATTATGCAGAATTATTTCATCAATATTTGACAGATGACTAAAATCCTCGCCTTGTATCTGCCAGTATCCCATAGGATGCTGGTTCATATCCCAGCAGCTCCACTTCCCATCCAGCTCCTTGCCTGTGACATTGGAAAGCAGTCGAGGACGGCCCAAAGCCTCGGGAATCTGCACCCACGTGGGAGACCGGGAAGAAGCTCCTGCTTCCAGACTTTGAACCTGCTCGGCTCTGGCTATTGCGGCCAATTGGGGTGTAAACCAGCAGACAGAAAATTTGTTCCTCTGTATCTCCTTTTCTCTGTATATCTGTATTTCCAATAAAAAAATTAAAACAAATCTTGAAAAAAAATATTTTATAGGAAAGGCAGATTTACAGATCTGATCTGGAGCTGAGCTGATCTGAAACCAGGAGCCTCTTACGGGCCTGACACATGGGTGCAGCGTCCCAGGGTTTTTGGCTGTCCTCCACTACTTTCATAGGCTCCAAATAGGGAGCTGAATTAAAAGTGGAGCTGCTGGGACACAAACCAGCACCCATGGGACCCCAGGGCTTGAGAGGAGGATTAGCCACTGCGGCCACTGCACTCGGCCCTAATTCATTCTTTTTCTTCTCATCTTCCTTTTCACTTTTTTCCCAGCCTATTTTCTCTATTCTCTTTTAAATTTTCTTTGTCTTGAAAGATCCGTAATTGTATCTTTTAGATAAATGAAGTTGTATATTTTTACTTTAAAAATATTATAATTATTATAGAGAATTTGGAAATGTTCAAAAATTTAAAACAAGAAAAATTCCCCGATAGTCTCAGCATCCACAGAGAAAGACAGTTACGTTTGTAGGTGTAACCTTGAGCGCACAGAGCAGGAGGCTGGATTGGAAGGGGAGCAGCTGAGAGTCCAGGCAATACGCTAGTGAGTGGGGTGTAGATTTCCCAACTGATGGTGTGAGACTGAGGTGCTAAAATAAGGAGCTAAGTAGTATTGAGCGGCTCGAAGTGTGCTAGGTAATAGACAAATGGCAAAAATATGTAAGTGTTAAAAGATAACATTAGATAATTATAGAGATTAAGGTCAAGGGATAGCATTAAATAAGTAGCTGGTAATAAGGTAATTAGAACGAACATGCAGGTGTTAAGAGATAGCAACTAGTAGATGGTCGGATAAGTAATGGTAATTAGAACATGGGATAAATGATGTTAGAATAATGCTGATTGACTGATTGCTAAGCTAACCCTAAGTTTGGCTTCTGTGATTAGTACACCACTTGCTATAAAGGGAACCAAGGTAAAGCCATGCCAGGCATGGGCAGGCCTCTGACAGGCTGGGCCTAAGTGTCAGTCCCTAGGATTGAGGCACCTGCTTCCCCCAAGTTGGCTGCCACACACCCTAGACAGGACCGACCAATCAGAGGGGACTTGAAAGGTCCCTAGTCATCAGGGACCCCTGGGGTGGGTGCGGTTAAGGGAGAGACTGACCACCAGAGTGGTCATGGAGATAGAAACTGGTCAATTACAATCTTGCCAATGCCTGTTCGTAGAATCCATGGCTCATTTCTGAAACTGCAGCCAAAACCCTTTATGAACTATGTGAAATGTATGGTCAGGGTCTTTGTCAAGACTCCACTGTGTTGGATGAGACTTGGACCCTAGTGTGCTAGCAATAAAGTTCCTTTGCTTTTGCATTATCTTGTGTGGAACTCCTCTGTTCAAGACGGTGGGATAAATTCCGGACCCTGTGGTGCCAGCCAATTATTCTTTCCATAAAACACTGTTGTTGGTGTGCTTCATTCACCAGTGACATAAGTATGAGATAATGGGGTCTGAGCCAGGAGACGGGGACTTTATCTGGATCTCCGTGAAGACGGTGTGTTTCAAGTACTTATGCCAACACCTGCCGTCCTCCGCGGTGTGCGACTCTAGAAAGTTGGATTGGAAGTGGAGTCACCAGGACGGGCATTCGCAGGCAGGTGGGTGTGGGCACTCCAAACCTCCCCAGCTGTTCTGCAAGGTGAACTTCTCATTGTTAGGATAAGATGTTCTCACTGGCTGGGAGTGTAGTGGTAAATACCCGCCAGGAATCTGCCCTGAGGACAGCATTAATCTTTCCCTTTGCGTGCCTGAGGACCAGCTGGGGAGAAGGGCAGGACTAGGCCGGGCCTGTCACACCACGCTGCTCTGAGATTGTCAGTTTTACATCCATTTGTTCCCTTCAAAAGATTTTGCTTTTTAACCTCTTAGTAAGTATCCAAAATTGTGATAAAAGGAAATAGCAGATGCTCACAGCTAATAGGGAGTCCTTCAAACCGTGTGAAAAGATTGATTTTTAAAAGACAAGCTTACTATGGCGGCAAAAACTTCAAAACCCACGCATGTAAGGAGTCTTGAAAGTGTTCATAAAAATGAGCCTTAAAATAAACTGATCTTCAGTTCCCCATAATCGTAGGATTGGTGTGAGTAGCTACTCCTCTTCCTCGCAGATCCAAACCATGTGAGCCAAGGGGTCCTGGGTCTGAGGCTGGAGACGTGTGAGGAGACTTCATGGAGGACATGCTGTAAAAGGCAGGAGCCTGGGGCTCTGTCCAGGTCTTTCAGTGTGGCTGGTGGGGACCAAAGTCCTTGGGGTTCGTCTGCTGGAGCTTGGTAAAGAGGTGACTCAGAACTGGAGCAGTCGGAACTTGAACCAGTCTACGTAGGCGATGCCAATCTGGCAGGCAGTGGCCTAGTCCACTGGGCCATGTCCCGGGCCCCAAGAAGCAAGCTCGCTAGTTATTCATTTATTATCTTCTACCTAGGAGCATACTCTTTATGCACAAATTCAGCTGAAGCAGATTCGGGAGTGTCTGCAAAGGCGGGCGTCCTGAACACACAAGGCAGAGCCAAGCAGGCGAGAGGGGGGTGGGCTGTGGGGCCAAGGGGAGGTGCCGGCTGTGCTTAGGGTCGGGGTGGCACTGGGAGTGCCAGGGACGCCAGGGGCCACCTGCTGTGACCGTATGCGACAACAATCATACTGGGCAAGGAGGCTTGTATTTCCATTTTCCTCCTTCATTGTTTTTGGCAATCCAGGCATTTCTCATGGGACTTTGAACACTTCCAAGTGGTTATGAAACTACTTAGAATTAAAGATGTGGTAATTCTATGGCGCGAGTACTCAACCATTAGGATTATACCAATGTACTCTGTATTTAAACCTAAGACACTGTGAATTGATAAGTTACCGCAGCTGGAGGTGTCATTGGTCTACTGATTATTTAACTTCTTTGAACAAAATACTTGGTTTCAGACTGGACTAAGAAAGAGAAGGAAGCTGATTTCTCACGAGCTTGAACCTGTGTTCTGGTCTGAAGGTTGTGGTGAGTGTAGTCCGCAGGACTGCCCCGTGGACGCGGCAAGGCCTGGCAGAGAGGGGCTGGCAGGCACCAGCGTAAGGAGAGGGACATGCTGAGTCCTATGGGAGCCGTGATGCTGCGTGAATGTGTCGCAGTGTCAAACTATAGATGAGTATTGCATATTACTCAGACGTAAGAAGATAAAACCCTTAAGAAAGAAAACAGTGGCTATAGCATCATTTTCAGGTAATATGGAATTACTATATAAATATTTTGAAATATGCAGATTTAGTTTTAAAAAAAAGATTAATTTATTTTTGTTTGAAAGACAACTTTACAGGGAGGAGAGGTGGGAAGAAAGATCTTCTATCATTGCTTCACTCCCTAAGTGGATCCAGGGGATGCAGTGGCTCCTAGCCGAAGCCAGGAGCCAGGGGTCTCCTCTGGGTCCCCCCCATGTGGGTGCAGGGGCCTAAGGCCTTGGGCCATCCTCTGCTGTTTTATTCCAGGTCACAAAGAGGGAGCTGGCTGGGAAGTGGAGCAGCTGGGACATGAACTGGCGCTCATGTGGGATGCCGGCCCCACAGAGCACCAGCTGCTACACCAGGGTGCCTGCCCTCAGCTTTTTTTATTTTTATTTTTTTTAAGGCTTGCAGTCCAACAAGGGAGACAGAACCGAGAGAGAAAGATCGATAAATACATGAATTATGCTAAATCCTGGGAAGGAACCGAGCCAGGGCTGCCAAAGCAGGGCAAGCTTGGATGGAGACAAAACTTGGCAGCCGGTGTCTGTTAACAGGAGCCTGAGGGACAAAAACAAGCCAGCATGCAGCGAGCTCTGATAAGAACACTTTAGGCAGCAGGTGTGCCGTGTGGGACGCCCCTGAGGCCACAGAGTTCCTTAGTGATGGGCTGAAGGCTGGCTGGCTGGCACAAATCCTGGGAGACTGACCACGGGGGAATGCCCCCTCGGGAAGGGCACAGATCCTGGGAGACCGACCACGGGGGAATGTCGGTCCTGTCTAGGGTGTGTGGCAGCTGGATCGGAAATGGAGCAGCCAGGACTAGAACTGGCACCCGTATGGGTGCTGGCTTTAGGGGTGAAAGGCTTACCAATTACGCCACATAACAGTTCCTCACATGAATTTCTTGGGTTTTAATCCTTGTCTCGGGGGATGCTTTGGGAAAAATATAAAACTAAGAAATAAAATTTATTTTTATTTTTTTAAAGATTGATTTTTATTATTTTTTATTGGAAAGGCGGATATACAGAGAGGAGAGACAGAGAGGAAGATCTTCCGTCCAATGACTCACTCCCCAAGTGAGCGCAACGGCCGATGCTGTGCCGATCCAAAGCCAGGAGCCTCTTCCGGGTCTCCCACATGGGTGCAGGGTCCCAAAGCTTTGGGCCATCCTCGACTGCTTTCCCGGGCCACAGGCAGGGAGCTGGAAGGGAAGCAGGGCTGCCGGGATAGAACCGGGCGAGGACCTTAACCACTGGCGCCACCGCGCCGGGCCCAAGAAATAAAATTTAAGATGAAATTCAGGGAAGGTTTGCGCGTGTAGGTAAACGAATGTTCTCGTCAAGTCCGTCGTGGACTCTGGAGAGGGTATCGAGTACCCTGAACGTGGACCCAGGCCTGACTTGGCACCTCTGCGGCTGTCTCCCGAGACACGACTTTGGCTTTGCCGTTTTCTGTGCATCTACTTTTAAAGTGTGAGAAAGTGCAACCGACACCGCCCTCAGCGTTTGAGAAACTTCTGTTTCACACACACGAGGTGCAGCACAGCAAGCAATGGAAGGCGGATTCCTTTCAGCAGTAACTATGAGCCGCTAGAAGCCTTCCCGACAAGGCAGGAAACCCACACGGTGGATCCATCCACTCTTCTTCCCGTCGCTGGTCATGGGAAGACTTCGGATGCGTTGTACACTGCACTAGCCCGTGGGAGCTGTAGTAACAAAATGCCATCAGGTGTGATTTAAAGTGTGGCTGTGGAATTGTCTTTTCTCACTTCTAGGGACTGGAAAGTCCAGTATGGTGAGGACCAGGCCTGTGTCCTAGTGAGCACTGGGCAGCTGTGTCCTGGCGAGGGCTGGGCAGGTGTGTCCTGGCGAGGGCCGGGCCGGTGTGTCCTGTTGAGGGCCGGGCAGGTGTGTCCTGGCGAGGGCCGGGCAGCTGTGTCCTGGTGAGGACCGGGCCGGTGTGTCCTGTCGAGGGCCGGGCAGGTGTGTCCTGGCGAGGACCAGGCAGCTGTGTCCTGGCGAGGACCGGGCAGCTGTGTCCTGGCGAGGGCCGGGCCGGTGTGTCCTGGCGAGGGCCGGGCCGGTGTGTCCTGGCGAGGACCGGGCAGCTGTGTCCTGGCAAGGACCGGGCAGCTGTGTCCTGGCGAGGGCTGGGCAGGTGTGTCCTGGCGAGGGCTGGGCCGGTGTGTCCTGGCGAGGACCGGGCAGCTGTGTCCTGGCGAGGGCTGGGCCTTTGGCTGGGGGGCTGTTACTGTTTGCCATTTTGTCCCGTGAGGCATTTGATGGCTCTCCCAGCCAAGAACAGCCTATCAGCTGACACTGTGGGCATTGCTGTGTTTCCTTCTTCCTGCTGAGAAATTAGACTTCCTGAACCAAAGTCCTGTGTGAGCGAGCTCGGGCCAGGCCTCCCCTGAGACTCCAGGATCAGTGATCAGGATGGCATCACGGGTGCCAGGCTCTGCGGACAAGGATTTTTATCCCCCTGGCTTTGAGCAGTTTGCATGTCTTTAAAACCATGAGCATTTCATGACCTTAAGTCCTTTGAAGCAAGGAAACACTTAACTGCCTAGTGTAGAGCTCTGGCACGGCAGGCTAAGCCGGCATTCCACATCAGAACACTGACCCAGCTCCCTGCCGGTGTGTCTGCAAAAGCAGTGGAAAACGGGCCCCTGCCACCGCCATGAACACCTGCCTGGGCTTCTGGGCTCATAACCTTGGCCTAGCCCAGTCGCAGCTCTGGTGGTCATCTGGCGAGTGAACCAGTGGATGGAAGGACTCTCTCTCTTTCTCTCTCCCCCTCTTTCTGTTTCTCCCTTTCTCTGTGTTACTCCGCCTTTCAAATAAAATAAATCTTGAGGGCCTTGCACAACAGCTCACTTGCCTAACTCTCCCACTTCAAGCACTGGCTTGTGTCCTGGCTGCTCCACTTCCCATCCAGCTCCCTGCTTGTGGCCTGGGGAAGCAGTCGAGGATGTGCCAAAGCCTTGGGACCCTGCACCCGCGTGGGAGACCCAGAAGAAGTTCCTGGATCCTGGCTTCGGCTCGGCATAGCATCGGCCGTTGCGCTCACTTGGGGAGTGAATCATTGGACGGAAGATCTTCCTCTCTGTCTCTCCTTCTCTGTAAATCTGCCTTTCCAATAAAAATAAATAAATCTTAAAAAAAAAACCCCACAAATCTTGGAACTACTGGGTACTATGGCCAACAGCCTTGCCGCCCACGCACCCCTATGCCCCATCTTCCATTCCCACTCCCACCCGAGCCTGACTCAGCATTTAGGGAGGAACAAAGTGACAGGTTAGGGGTCAAGCTGGCACCCACACCATACTCCGTGTTCTGGAAGCACGCCGATTGATTGCTCGCCTACTAATCTCTTCTTCGGTGCCAGGGCTCCCCAAAGTGACAAGAGAATGAGAAGATACCACAAGGCAAATTATTGAATGTTTGGCAGAGACCGAAAATTCCTAAGTGTAACAGTCGGCACGTGGGCGTGATTGTCCGGACCGGGCCAGGCCAATAGACACACAGGCCGATAGACATGGCACTGAATTCCCACTCAGTGCACGGCTGTGAAATCCACCTGTCTCACCACAGACACTGCGTTCTTCATGGGGCACCTGCTCTCAGGCAAGGACCAACCTGCTCCATTTGGTATGTGTGATGTGCTAATGTGGAAGGACGGGTCTTCCTCCACCTGCCCAGGTGTGTTAGCTGTCAGCGGGCATCCTTCACCCGCCCCGCGCAGTTCCACGCAGAGCATGGTCACACACGCTCGGACCGGCGCTCCATTCATCGCTGGCCACGCGTTTAGACAGGAGAAGGTGTCTGCTGAGCAAAGCAGCAAAGACCTGACGGCGGTCACCTAGCCATGGCTTCCTGCATGGAGGGCTGGCAGAGCCAGTGCACGGGGCGGCCCGGGAGTGGACGTGTCCTTTCAGACAGGCTGCAGAAGACTGGAGCAAGGAGCGAGTTCCTGTTGCCTGGCTTCTCCTTTTCCTGCGTGTTCTCACTACTCAACCTTGCCCAGTATTCGCACAGGCCATTCAGTGGAGCACGTCGGGGTGCGTGCTCAGGTCACGGCGGGCAGGGCTCGGCTGGTTCCAGCTCCCTGGTCCCTCAAGCGGCAGTGTGTCCAGTCCCAACGTGCTCCATGCTCTGCATGCTGGGACCACGGAAGGACCACGGGTGGTGCAGGGCAGCACGCCGGGCGATGCTTGTGGAAGCAGCTCACTGACTCGGAAATCTTCATTCAGAGGGTACTGGTTTTGGCAAAAACAGTCTTTTCGGCAGCCAACCTTCCCGGAGGGGCAAGCTCCACGGAGGTTAGCTCGCTGATGGCCGATGAATTGCTGCTTGGCAGTGGAGGACCCGGGAGGCACAAGGAGGCGGCGTTTTCTCCTTGGAGGCCTGGCAGCTGTCAGAGCCCAGCGCTCCTGGCACGAGGCCTCCCTGGTGCCATGCCAGCCAATCTTGTCCCGCTGTGCTCCCAGCACAGCAGCTTCCTCAGGACTAGATGGCAAGGATCTTCAAGGTCAAAGGAACTAAAGTACTTTAGCTTATTGTTTAAGGAAATTGCTGTTTTCATAAGAAAATGGTTCTGTTGGGAAATATTTAGATATTTTAAAAGATTTACTTTTATTTATTTATTAGAAAGTCAGATCTACAGAATGAAGAAGAGACAGAGAGAAAGATCTTCTGTCTGATGACTCACTCCCCAAGCGGCCACAATGGCCGGAGCTGCGCTGATCTGAAGCCAGGAGCCTATCTGGGTCTCCCACACAGGTGCAGGGTCTCAAGGGTTTGGGCTATCCTCGACTGCTTTCCCAGACACAAGCAGGGAGCTGAATGGAAAGAAGGGCCACCGGGATTAGAACCGGCGCCCATACGGGATCCTGGTGCATGCAAGGCAAGGACTTTAGCCGCTAGGCTTCTGCGCTGGGCCCGGAAAATATTAGACTGTGAGAGTATTATCCAGTGGAGAGCTTACAAAACAACGATCTAGCTCATTTCTGACTGAATCGTGCTCTGAGAAACGTTAGCAGAAAAGGTGAAAGTCAGAGATCCAAACTTACCTCTCTTTTCAAGTTTCACTGATTTGAAATTCAGAGCTGGAGAGGTCGCCGTCCAGTGTGGCCAGCAGGCGACGGTCGTGGTGGTGCTCCTTGCCCAGGTGTTTCGGGTCACATGCCAGGGGAACAGGCTGTGGCCGACTACCGCGTGAGCCTCGAGCAGCTGCCCTGCCTTCCCACGGGCTCCGGCTGCCCGCATCCAGCAGATCGGAACTCAGGATGCCCACCAAGTCTGCAATTTAGATAAACAGTGATTTCCTTTTAATAGAAATGTACCCATGAGGTACGTATGTTCCTCGCAATAAATACGTCCCCCAAATTGCATGGAACACATACTCAAATATTGTGTATCGCTCACCCGAAATTCAACCCTGAGTGCGTTTGCGGCTTTCCTCCGGCCACCCTGCGAGGGGCTGGGTGCTAGGAAGATCTTGTAGGGGCACTGTGGAGATAAAACCGTAGCATACGTAAGCCTCACAGCAGCAATCGGCGTGTAGTTGAAAGCGAATGGACACCATTACTAGGACGGTTAATATTTAATAGCCGTCCTTAAGTAGCATTTCCCAAACAAGGAGCCCTTGGGGAAGAATTTCTGGTACGTTACATTCAATGTCTGTAAATAAGCCTTACTAACGTGGCGGGGAGGAACACAGCAAATTAATGCTGTAATTCCGTAATAACCACCTGGGGAAAGCCTGCTTCCTGCGGCGTGCTCCTTAAGTTATGTTTATCCTGCACTGTTACAGTTGGCACATTTGTGTCTTCACGTGCTTCTTTTGAAACGGAGGGAAAGCGTGCTTAAGAAATTCTGTGCTGTTCCAACCCAAGGGCTGCTCTTCTGGCCTTGCGAAGGGCTTTACCGCCACCTCGTGGCGGCTGGCCCTTACTGCGGTGTCCTCAACTGCCCTGCAGGTGTGTCCCTGTTGGAACTTCTCCAAAGGCCTGGGACACCCAGGTCGCCTGTGCTGGTGAGGGCCACCAGCTGTTCCCGTTTCTCCGGCTCCCTCTGATGAGGCCTGAGGTTGAGGCTTCTCAGCCAGCTAAGGGAGGACAGGCAGGGAACACCGTGAAGCCCAGGCCAGCCCGGGTAGGACCCTGGAGGCCCAAGGCTGGCGTGGACCAGTGGTGCTGGAGGAGCTGTGGGTCTGGAGGCTTGCGGAGGCTGGGCCAGGCTTGAACCGCTCAGGGTTTTTAGTTCAGCAAATCCGTGGCATTGCATGCCTTTTTATCTTTGCAGGGCAAATCAAGGGCAGGGACGGGAAGAACTCCGAGAGTGGGGTTGAAAGAACAAAGAGAAAGTGAATGTGCCAGTTCTTATTCAGCGCTCACTTTACATGCACAAGTGTGCCAGGGGCTAAGGGAAGGGGGCGGGAAGCACGGGGCTGCTGACACTGCGGGCCAAGAGGCCTGTGAGTCCCCGCTTCCTGTCTCATACTGGGCAAATCAAGGGCTAGCTGCATCCACCGAGCCTCACAAGGGCACGTCGGAGGGCCTGGGTTCCATGCCCAGCTCCTGGCCCCACTGTCCCGCGCTGCTCCTGGGATCGGGTCCTGGCAGCAGCCTGAGCTCTGGGTCTTGTTCCTGGCTCGGCTCCGGCCTGGCTGAGGGCTCTGGCAGGCTTCTGGGAGGGAATCATGGCTGGGCTATTTGTTTCTTAAAGAAATACATTGTAAACATGAAAAAGCAAGTTTGTCCTTCAGGTTCTGCTGGTTTATTCTGTGTCTTCCCCTCGTGTCCTCTGGTGGCCCTTGAATGCTGCTGGCATCTGCCCAGGCCTTCTCACCCCCAGCTCAGGGAGGCGCTGGCGTCCCAGCAGAGGGACAGGATGCCCGGGCATCCCGCACCTGCAGGTGAGCCTGTCAAGGCCAGTGCTAGGTGCTGCCCTTCACCCCGAGCCGGAGGCCTTCTGTTTGTGCTCCCCGTTTCGAATGATCATGGTTTTCTTGACTTCTTTTTTTAGTATGAAAGTTTTCAAGCCGCCTACGAGTGGAACACGGCCCGAGCCCTGACAGCTGTGTGCACTGAAATGACTCATGAAAGGCAGCGGGGCTGGCCGCCAGTGCGACTCCACACAGCACGCCCGGGCACCCTGGCTGCTGCATTGACCTACTGGGTGTCACCCCAAAAGTGCCCCACTGGGGGAGTTCCAGGAAACAGTAAGAAGGCCTTGGAAGGTGTGCTGCCTGAGCACAGGCCCTGAGGGGCTTGCAGACCCTCTCTGTCCTGGAGCACAGCCCCTGAGACTGGGGGCTGACCCAAGGCCTGCTGGCTGTTGGTGGGGTGCGGGAGTCAGGGGCCTGTGCAGGCCGGATGTGCCAGGCCATCCGGGCAGGTATCTGCAGCCTGGGTGTGAGGTGGGCGCCCCGGGGACTCTGAGCTGCAGCCTGGGTGTGAGGTGGGCGCCCCGGGGACTCTGAGCTGCAGCCTGGGTGTGAGGTAGGCGCCCCGGGGACTCTGAGCTGCAGCCTGGGTGTGAGGTGGGTACCCCGGGGACTCTGAGCTGCAGCCTGGGTGTGAGGTGGGCGCCCCGGGGACTCTGAGCTGCAGCCTGGGTGTGAGGTGAGCGCCCCGGGGACTCTGAGCTGCGGAACCCTTGGAACCTTTCCCTGCTGCTCAGAGGCCCCTTCAACAGTCCTTTACTCTGAATGAAAGATGGACTCCCAGAGAAACTGTTTACTGTCTTGACGACAGGATGTGATGCCGGCCTCTGCCGTTGTCCACGCCTGCGGTGTCAGGATACACTTAAACAGCACAATGCTGGACTTAGGGCTACTTTCTAAATTTATTGTAATAAAATAGGGGAAATCAATGGGGGAGGGGAAATCCCAGAGTCTTTGGAACTGTATCACAAAATAAGTAAGTTAATTAAAAATGCTGGCCTTTTGACAACTCATTTAAACTTTATGGAAACAAGCTCGTCAGGGTTCAGGCAGTGAAGAAGAAGAAAACCCGACTCGTGGTGCTCTAGCCAGTCGTGAGTGAGGGATGAGGCTTTGTGTGGAAGCGTGTGGAAGAGGGTGGAACCGTGCTGAGAAGGGCGGTGGAGCCCCAGGACGCCCTCTGTCTGCGAGCAGGGTCTCCGTGTGAGTGCCAGCTGTCAGCCCGGCCTGGGCGCCCTCAGCCTTGGGGCCTCTGGCTCTGCTGGACTTTGGCCTTGGCCCCTGACGTCTGGTAACTTGGCCCTGCCAGCTGTCCACCAAGGGCTGTTTCGGAGCAGTATCGATCTTCCCCTTAGGTCCAGCCTAGTAACTTAAGACTGCCTGTGAGACCAGGAAGAGCCCCGGTGGCCCCGGACTTGCTGCACCTGCCGTGGTGAGGAGTGTGGCGGTCAGTCGCTCCGGACAGCCTCGCAGCATGGGCATCGCACTTGGTGGACATGAAGACCCACGGCTGCTACTTGGATCATTCAGCTGGTGGTTGGCGGAGCACCTTTCTAACCTGCTCGCGTGGGACTTACGTCTAAGCTCGCATATACACTGCTCCGTAGTTTGGCTTCTCCAACCCAGTTTAGAGGCAGGTCATTTCATTGTGTGCGCGCCTCTTCTGGGTCTCCCACGTGCGTGCAGGGTCCCAAGGCTTTGGGCCGTCCTCAACTGCTTTCCCAGGCCACACGCAGGGAGCTGAATGGGAAGTGGAGCTGTCGGGGTTAGAACCGCTGCCCATATGGGATCCTGGTGGTGCATGTCAGGTGAGGATTTTAGCCACTAGGCTACTGCACTGGGCCTGACATTCTTTTATTCACCAGTTCTGTGCAGCTGTCATTTTTCTCTCAAATGTTATCAGTCTTACAGATGTACACATTTGGACAAAAACCACTATCAGGAAAACAACCAAATCCCAGGTCTTCATGCGCTCTGGATAGAGGACTTACAGTCTTTTTGTGACTCAGACATTACAAGAAAGAAAGAAAAATGTTTCCCACGCATGCGCTCCTTGCCCCTGTCGGGAAGCTCCTATTACTCTCCTTCACACACAGGGAGTTGAGGACCCAAAGGCTGCTGCTTCTCCCAGCACACACAGCCAGGCAGTGCGGAGGCAGCGTTGGCCCTGTGCCAGCTCTTGCCCCGGGAATCCGCCAGACTGGGGCTCTTGGAATGCCTAAAGCGGCAGCATGACCCAGTTGGCTCCAACTGACTTTGAATCCGGCGGAGTGTGTGCAGCCGGCCTGCTCCCCCTTCTGGGCCTCAGGCTGCTCCACCCCAAGAGTGCTCACTGGGTCTCCGGGCGGTGTTTGGGCTCTACTTGACCTAACGGTCCTCTCTCTGGTCTCTAGAGCAGACACCTGCTGAGCCTCAGGCTCGGAGCTCTGCAGCTGCAGAAAGGCAGTGCGATGCGTGCTTTGGCCTCAAGAAAACAAACCAGCAAAAGCCATGGTAAGGCACACCTCATTCAGCACAACTGCACAGAAAGGTTCAGACGTTGGCACGAGGGAGGGAGAGTGAAGTCAACCATGACTGTGCCAGGAACGGACAGGCCTCACTGCAATGGTCAGGGTGAGGGAAGAGGAAGCTGGCACAGTATCAGGGCTGGAAGCTGCTTGGGAGAGTGGCTCAGCAGGATTCCTCACAAAGATGGATGCTGGCGTGGGGCCCAGTGGAGGAGAGGCAGCGGAGTCAGATTAGAGTCTGGTCAAAAAGGAAGTCTTTGTTGGGTTTGTTGAATAGTGTGTCAGTCGGTCTCTATATATGAGAACCAGAGGGATGAGAGGCAGGGGTATGCTTGCCAGGGACCCAATAGTGAGCAGGTGTGACGGAGGATGTCCTGTATGGACCAGCAGGTCAGCAGGTGTGATGGAGGATGTCCTATATGGACCAGCAGGTCAGCAGGTGCACTGGAGGATGTCCTGTGTGGACCAGCAGGTCAGCAGGTGCACTGGAGGATGTCCTATGTGGACCAGCAGGTCAGCAGGTGTGATGGAGGATGTCTCATATGGACCAGCAGGTCAGCAGGTGTGATGAAGTGATGGATTTGTTCTAGCCTCTGACTCCAGCACTGGGCTTTGCAGACACACTTGCTTCATCTCTCGTCCACTGCTTTCTTACTACACTGTGAGCTCTGCTTTATTTATATTTATTTATTTATTTATTTATTGCACTTTATGAGCCTGACTTTCTTTGGTTTCATGATTCCCACTAGAGGCAAGAATTAAGCGCAGGAAGACCTGAATAAGGGTGGCAGCCTTAGGTGCTTGTTCTTTGACAAACTGGGGCAACACCTTTCAGAGACTCTCTGGGTCTCTCCACAAATCCTGCTGAGCTCTAAGCCCCATGTCACAGGGCTGGTGACAGGCCCTCTGTGGAAAAAATGTGAGGATGCAGAGGTCACAAAAGTGGAGCCATAATCCAAGAGGACTGGTTTCTCCACGGAGACGAGTACAGAACACTCTCCATGCAAACAGAGAAGGCAGCCACCTGCAGCCCTGGTCGGTACTTGGCATTTCATCTCCAGTCCTGTGTGAAAATAAAATCCTGTTGCTTAAAGACTTCACGGTGGAGCATGAACACATCCAAGCGATTTAGGTCTCGTGGACTTTTAACAATGAGAGTTAGACGTCACCTACAGAGCCCTCTCCTTATTTGTGGTGATCATTTTGTGGAGTCACTGATTTGTGGCCAACAGTAGCTTGAAATAGGGAGTGGGAAGTTCCAGAAATCAGCAGTTCGTACGTTTCAGCCGTGTGCCTGTCCTGTGTCTGACCTGGCATACGAGTCTTCCATCTGAGCCTCTAATGACGAGATGCCAGCTGCTCCTCTCCCCTAGTTACACCAACCAAAGATGGGCCAGGCACCACCCAATGTCCTGGTCATGGAGACAGACAAAATTAGCCCGAGCTGAGAGCCGCTTACCTAAGATGATGCCTTGCGAGTGAGTCTAACACAGTAATATTCTCACTCATGGAACACAGTGAGAGAGGGGCTGAAAATGAAACACAGCATTGAACATTTAGAAAAGACAGAGCGGAGTTAATGATCTAAGTTGCTGTCTCAAAAGTCTGGAAGAACAGCATATGAAAAGTGGTGAAGACTATAGCAAAAAATGAAGGCAGAGTAAGGAAATAACCAGTGTCTTGGGGATAAAATAATAAAATGTCAAAACACCAAGCAGGAGTGATAAAGGCCTCAACATTCACCAGCTCACCCAAAGGCCAAGAAGAGGGGCAGGCTATGCCAGACAAGGGCCTAACACCTACTGCAATGTGTGAGATCTAGGTCTAGGAGTGGGCCAAGTGGGGGAACGTGGGAAACTCCCCTAGTGGGTCATAGCTCCTGCTGGTGAGCACGTGGTCCAGGTCTGGGGGAGGGGCAAGCTAGGCAAGGTAGCTCCATCTGTTGGCAAGTGTGGGTTGGTTTTAGAAGGGGGTGGACCAGGTAGGACCAAGCAAACCTTAGCTCATGGGCAAGTGCAGAAACCAAGCTGGAGCACAGGTCATGCCAGACTAGGCTGTCACATCTACCGGTTTGCATGAGTCAGGAATGGGAACGAACTGAGCGGGGCCAGGTTCTAGCACCCGCTGGCAAGAGTTGAGACTGGGAAAGGCCGGGTCAGGCCAGGCTACATCACCCAAAGACAAAGGTCATAACAAGTGAGGGAATATGCCAAACCGGGTCAGAGCAACCACTGGCATGTGCAATATCTGTGGCTGGGGACAGATCTGGTTGGGGTGCTAAGGGGATTCCCTGGCTGGGTTGTGGTGAGTGCTAAGGCCAGAGTAGGGGCTGCAGTCTGGTCTGGACATGGCTGCAGTGTCCCTTGGCACAAGCGTGCACTGGATCTGGGGTGCGCCAGATGGGGCCAAACTACAGCCCCAAGTGGTGCTTGTGAGAATTAGGATGGGTGTAGGACGGGCTGGACTAGGTCTCCGCCCCTGCTGAACCATGTGTGAGCTGTGTCTGGGTGTGGGCCAGGTTTGGCTGGGCTATAACACCCAAGAGTAAAACATCGGAATGGGTAAGGGCTGGTGAGGGAAGGCCACTCTTCCTGCTAGGACAGGAGATTGATTAAGTAGGGTTGAATCCACTGGTGTGTGCGAGATCTGGCGTTGGGAGAGGTTGTGATGGAGGAGCATGGGGAACTCCTCTGTTGGGACACGGTTGCTGTGAGTACAGGAATCACAATAGGGAGCAGTCCAGACCTGGCCAGGTGATGGTACCCATGGGCATACATTTGGTTCAGGTCGGAGGCAAACCAGGCTGGGTCAATTCATATCACCTGCTGTTGAATCCAAGCACCAGAATGGAATGTGGGTCTGGCTGGGTTGGGCCACAACAGAAGCCGGTTCACATGAGGGCCAGGACTGGGAGCTAGCTGGGTTGGGCCTATACCAGTGTGAGCTGAAATTGGGGTTGCACCAGGCCCGGCCAGGCTATGGCACCCACTGGCAAATGCCGAGGTGAGGCGAGCCATGCCTGTTTCAACAACTGACCGCTCTATCTCCAGGACGTTGGGCTGCTGATCTGTTTTCTGACTGATTTGCACTGTTTCTCTTTTCTGGTTACGAATCCTTTGCTGGGCACACACATTGCAGACCTTGGCTTGCAGTTTCACTCTCTTACTGAGGTCAATTTAGGAATGCAATTTCAGCATATTTTTTATTAATCCTTTTCATAAACACTTCTTCACTTGTTATACTTAGAAAATCTCTGTTTACTATGAAATCATGAGTCGGTTAATGACATTTTAAGGAAGTAGAAACATATGGTTCCCCTTTCTGGTGCCTTTGAGCTTGCGAGGAGGTGAAGCTGGGCCAGAAACAGGCAGAAAACACAGACTTCTGGGCTGCCCCGGATGTGGATTCTGCAGGAAATGCCCACTGTGGCTGTGATGGATCAGAGGATGCTGAGAGCACGTGACATCGGGCGGCTGACCTCTGAGAAGCGTTGCTTAACTATGATTAGTTACTCACTGAATGGCTATTTTCATGGAGCTTATATTGTAGACTATTTCATAAGCTACTTAAAAGGATCTACTCACCTTTTGAGCCAAGAAACCAAGCTATGGACATGAAAATCATTGCTTGTTGTCACAAAGCTAGGCAGAACTGCAGCAAAAGCCCCAAGTCCTTTCGCCAGCAGTCCAGGAAAGCCTGGGCGGGGGCAGGGGTGTGGTCGGGCTCCTTTACATCTCAGGCTTAAGGTTTTTAACTCTTTTGTTGAATCCAGTACAAAGTGAGACCCCCTCACCCACTTGTGAGACCCAGAAGTTCCTGGCTCCTGTCGTTGGATAGGCTTAGCTCTGTCCATTGCGGCCACTTGGAGAGTGTATCAAGGGATGGAAGATCTTCCTCTGTCTCTCTTCCTGACTGTATCACTCACTTTCCAATATGAATTAATTTAAAAAGCAAGTGATGGAGATAAGACAAATCCAGTGAGCCTGCAACAGCAGTATTGGAGCCAGGCACGGCAAATCCATCACACCTGCTGACCTGCTGGTCCATGCAGGACATCCTCCATCACACCTGCTGACCTGCTGGTCCATGCACGACAAATCCGTCACACCTGCTGACCTGCTGGTCCATGCAGGACATCCTCCCTCACACCTGCTGACCTGCTGGTCCATGCAGGACATCCTCCATCACACCTGCTGACCTGCTGGTCCATGCAGGACATCCTCCCTCACACCTGCTGACCTGCTGGTCCATGCAGGACATCCTCCATCACACCTGCTGACCTGCTGGTCCATGCAGGACATCCTCCATCACACCTGCTGACCTGCTGGCCCATACAGGACATCCTCCATCACACCTGCTGACCTGCTGGTCCATGCAGGACATCCTCCATCACACCTGCTGACCTGCTGGTCCATACAGGACATCCTCCAGTGCACCTGCTGACCTGCTGGTCCATACAGGACATCCTCCGTCACACCTGCTGACCTGCTGGTCCATGCAGGACATCCTCCAGTGCACCTGCTGACCTGCTGGTCCACACAGGACATCCTCGTCACACCTGCTGACCTGCTGGTCCATGCAGGACATCCTCCGTCACACCTGCTGACCTGCTGGTCCATACAGGACGTCCTCCAGTGCACCTGCTGACCTGCTGGTCCACACAGGACGTCCTCCGTCACACCTGCTGACCTGCTGGTCCACACAGGACATCCTCCAGTGCACCTGCTGACCTGCTGGTCCATACAGGACGTCCTCCGTCACACCTGCTGACCTGCTGGTCCATGCAGGACATCCTCCATCACACCTGCTGACCTGCTGGTCCATACAGGACGTCCTCCGTCACACCTGCTGACCTGCTGGTCCATACAGGACATCCTCCATCACACCTGCTGACCTGCTGGTCCATGCAGGACATCCTCCAGTGCACCTGCTGACCTGCTGGTCCATACAGGACATCCTCCATCACACCTGCTGACCTGCTGGTCCACACAGGACATCCTCCAGTGCACCTGCTGACCTGCTGGTCCATACAGGACATCCTCCATCACACCTGCTGACCTGCTGGTCCATGCAGGACATCCTCCATCACACCTGCTGACCTGCTGGTCCACACAGGACATCCTCCAGTGCACCTGCTGACCTGCTGGTCCATACAGGACATCCTCCATCACACCTGCTGGTCCATGCAGGACATCCTCCATCACACCTGCTGACCTGCTGGTCCATATAGGACATCCCCCATCACACCTGCTGGTCCATACAGGATATCCTCCGTCACACCTGCTGACCTGCTGGTCCACACAGGACGTCCTCCGTCACACCTGCTGATTCTATCATAATTAGCAGAGAGGAGCAATGGCATTTAGTGCTAGAGGCTGAAGATGCTGGTGTGAAGTAGGCTGTATATGGGACAACTACTCCAAAGTATCAGTAATAGTTAAACTGATAGCATTATTTGTCACAATATAGTTAGTGAATGTGACTTGTCTCCACACTCCTTCCGTGTCTGTTCATGGGACATATTATTTTCTCATTGTTTCAGTTTCTTATCCTACATAAGACTTCGAGAGAAGTTGCTAATTACTGTCAGGCCCTGGCCTTCCAAGGTACCCCTTTCGTGCATCTTAGCTTAAAGCCTCATCGTCCTTCTTACTTGATTGAAAATTAATTTCTTTTTTTAAAGATTTATTTATTATTTATTGGAAAGGCAGATATACAGAGAGGAGGACAGACAGAGAGGAAGATCTTCCGTCCGATGATTCACTCCCCAAGTGAGTGCAACGACCGATGCTGCGCCGATCCAAAGCAGGGAACCAGGAGCCTCTTCCGGGTCTCCCACATGGGTGCAGGGTCCCAAGGCTTTGGGCCGTCCTCAACTGCTTTCCCAGGCCACAAGCAGGGAGCTGGATGGAAAGCGAATGAGCCAGGACACGAACCAGCGCCCTTATGGGTCCCTGATGGAGGCTAGGTGAGGATCTAGCCACTAGGCTGTCACACTGGGCTCTCTTGAGAATCTTGATGCCTGCTGGCATATGAAACTCCCCGCACATTGAAGTACTGGGAATGCTTTCTAGTCTTTGTGATCTGGATTGATGTTCGTCTGTCTAAGCAGTGGGCCTATTTTCTCCGAGTCTGTGGATCCCGTCACTGGCCTGGAGCTGCTCGGCACAGCGGGTTGAAGCCGGCTGCAGGTCCACCGCCGTTATTTCTCTTTCAGCACTAGAGGGCGCCCCGCCTCAGGTTTGCCCTCACTCCACGGTGGATGTGTTCGGAATAGCTGGGGAGATTGGTTGAAAGTCTACCCTCGCATGCCTCTTCCTCATTGAGACTGCACTCATTTATTCCCCCCCGGAGTTACTATCCCATGGCCAGGAGTGTCTCTAGGCCTCACTGTGGGGGAAACAGCCTCCCTTGCTTATAGAAAACCTTCTCTTTTCCTCTCCTGACGGACAGCGGCTGCCCACGTGCCTGTGGCCAGACCGTCCAGTGGGCAGGCAGGCCTGTGGCCAGGCAGTCCGGTGGGCAGGCAGGCCTGTGGCCAGGCAGTCCGGTGGGCAGGCAGTCCAGTGGGCAGGCAGTCCAGTGGGCAGGCAGGCCTGCGGCCACCCATGACGCAGTACCTAATTATAAACAGACACACGTGCGTCTGCCTCGGGCTGCCTGCTGCGGAGGTGTCCTGCAACAAGCCACAGGTTTGGGACAGCCATCCAGTTGATGAGGACTGCAGATTTGCACCTGCACCTGGGTGTGTCCACCAAGACTGACCTGGGGCAGGGTGCCTTTGGACCGGCACAGTGGCTGGTTTATCAGTTGGGCACTGAATTCCAAGACAGAGTTCTGTATTCAGTTTTGTTTCTTTTGCCCAGGGGCTGGAATCTTGTCCTGCTGTCTGGGAGAGGCTGGGGGAGGGGTGGTCAGCACGGTCCCTCCTCATTAGGCCCAGTGGCTGTACTGGCCTGAGAGTGGGGCTGTGGAGCCCCGCCCCGTCCTTGCGTGTACCGTGGTGGGCTTGGCACTGGGTTTGAAGTCTCAGGACCTGACTTGCCTCTCCCTCTTCCCTGAGGAGGGGGCGTGATTTTGGAGCAGGATTTGGGGAGCAGTAAGGCCGGCAATGCTTGGACGCCTTCTCCAATGCCTCTGTGATCATGATAAAATCCAAAGCAGACGCAGTGACCTCTGTCCGGCTTCCTTGGGGTTTGTGTAGGTGGCTGGATGTGTGAAGCGATGTCTGCAAGGAGACGATAGCTCTGCCTCTCATTCAGCGACCGCGGCTCTGCCTGCCCACAAAGCAGACTTAATTGTCTCATTTTGTTTGTTTTCTTGCAAATGGGAAGTGTCAGGCTAACCAGAATCGAAATGGCTTCTTGGTGCCAACATTTAAGTGCAGGTGCAGGGCCGGAAGCCAGAACGTTTGACTTGGGATCCCTTTTGCTCTCATTCCCTCCTGCCAGTCTGAGAAGCTCGAAGTCCCCCAGCTTCCTCGGAGTGAGTGTGCCCTGCAGTGTGACTGTGGTGGCATTACTCCACGGCCTTGCTTTGTAAGGACTCGGGCTTGGTCCCTCTATCCATCTGAGGGTAGCGACTTCCCCGTTTGTATTACCAGCATTTAGCACGGTGAAAGGAATTTAGGAGCTATGAAAATGAATGCAGAAAATCAGACGTAGCAATGAAAATCAAAGCCTTCCATAGAAACTCCTCTTGTAAGAATTTCTGTTCTTCTTAGGCCTTCCAGTTATTAGACCCCACAGACTCACTCGGAGCCATTTCTCTCCTTGACCCCTTTGGCATTCATGGCGTTGCCAGAGACGGGCTTACTGCGAGTCTCTACCGGCCACTTTTCCTGTCTGTTTCTGTTGTCAGCCACCGCTGGCAGCCAGCCTCAGGGGCTGAGTTCACCTCTCCGTTCCCTGAACATTTCATTCCGTCCCATGTATCTGTCCGTCCTCTCATTTCGTCAGCAAACATTTTGTGCGGGATCACTGAAGACGAGGAACGGTGCTCACCACACAGCACGATGCGCGTGCTAAGACTGTCCAGAGAAGAGGATCATTTGGTGAATTTGGGGAAAGAGCTACAGAGATGACTTCTTCGAGGAAATTTATCATCTGAACCGAGACTGAAAAACCCAATTGAGTTGGGAAGGCAAACAAAATGGGGAAAAAATGGAAAACAAGAAGATAAATGAGAATGGAAAAGAGAAATGATGCCCACAATGGTGTCCCATTAGGATCACCGCTGGCCTCCCTGGTCCCATTGTCATCACTGCATCACTGCATCACCGCTGGCCTCCCTGGTCCCATTGCCATCACTGCATCACCGCTGGCCTCCCTGGTCCCATTGCCATCACTGCATCACCGCTGGCCTCCCTGGTCCCATTGGGATCACTGCATCACTGCTGGCCTCCCTCGTGCCATCGGGATCACCACATCACTGCATCACCGCTGGCCTCCCTGGTCCCATTGCCATCACCACATCACTGCATCACCGCTGGCCTCCCTGGTCCCATTGCCATCACTGCATCGCCGCTGGCCTCCCTGGTCCCATCAGCATCACTGCATCACTGCTGGCCTCCCTCGTGCCATCGGGATCACTGCTGGCCTCCCTGCTGCTGTTTTCCCCACTTTGTCTCTCACCTCACAGCCCTGCTCTCCATGCAGTCTTCTCATAGATGTCTTGGTGGGCAAACCACTTTTCCTCAGGACTTATGTTTATGTCACTTTATCAGAAAGGGCTTCCCTGGCCCATCCAGGAAACGAGAAGTGCAAAGTAAGGACATGGGAAGTGTTAAAGAAATGCCGAAACTCTTCTGTGGCCGGATTCCCTCTGTGGTTCCGTAGGGAACTGTTGTGGAATTGTGAGCGGAGCACCGTGGCAGCCTTGGCGAGTGTTGGCCTTGCAAAGGGGAAAGGAAAGCGTTTTGTTTTGGTTGGCGCTGCTGACTGATTTTCCCTCGCCTTCCCAGATAATGTTCGAGCCTTCACCCCCACCGAGGGCTCACTTCCAGTTTCCTGAGAAGGGCTTTTCCCTTTGAGACAAAAGCTGCTTCTGCAGAGCTGTGGATTTCCTGGTTACCGTTCACTGTCACAATGCAGTTGTTGGGAGGCGGAGAGGGAAGTTGGAGTTTTTGGTTAATGGATTCTGCTTTCTCAGTGTGTCCGAGCATAGGTCATCTGTTTGCAGGGAGTTAATGGGGCAGGCATGATGAAACTCCGAGCTGTCACGGGATGAATGAATTGTTCAGGAAACACTATGTTGACAAGATGTCTGTATATATTTTTAAAAGTTATTATTTTATTTTGATGATCTTTACATTATTGATTAGGGCACAAAGGGTCAAGGGCTGCAGGAAAGTGGGTAAGACCATTGTTTCCTCATTCTGTCTCTCTCTTTTTTTTCTGTATCTGGGGTAAGGGGGTGGATAAAGGAAGAAGCCCCGCCCAGCCTCCCACCCATCCCGGGGTGTTCGTTGTTGTGAATCATGTGCCTTCAGTGTTGTGATTTTTCCAGATTCAGGGAAGGAACAGGAAAGAAGTAATATATTGTGATTTGTTTGTGGGGGATCCTTCTCAATGAGCGACGGAAGCTGCTCAACCTGGGGGAGAAACCTGCAGGACAGCGTAGTTGTCAGAGCCCGGCAAGTCACCAACCATCCTGCAAGTTTCTGGGGAGCGTGAGGGAAGAGCCATCTCCCTTCCAGAAGGCCGACGTCAGGGCCACTGCTCTGTGCTCACTGAGCTGCTGCTTCTATCGTCAAACTTCCACATGGGGTGAAATATGTGGCATTTCCTTCTTGTGTTGGGTTTTCTGCATGGTGTCTCCCAGTTCGTTTGTTTTCTGCAAATAACGGGCTCTAACCTTGTTGATGGCTGAATAATGTTTCACTTTGTATATGTACACACAAGGTTTTGTTTATTCATTTATCTGCAGATGGGCACCTTGGCTAGTGCGACTAGAGCTGCAATAAATACGGGGTAGCAGCTATGTGATGCAATGATCACATCTCTTCTGGATGTTTGCCAATAGTGTATTGCTATATTAAGATTTGCAGATGTATTTTTTGATTATACAAGAAACTTTCATACTGTTTTTTCATAATGGCTATATTCATTTACAAGCCTACAGTATTTAAAGAATTTCTCAGCCTCCATATTTTCTTTTCTTTTTTTTTTGAATTTTAAATTTATTTCATTAAAAATAATTATTACATAGTTGATCAGGGTGGAAATTGGGTGAATTCTTACTTCCAAATTTGCCCTTTCTTATTCCTGGGAGAAGGGGAGAGACAAAGGGGAAAACCACTCATGACATTCCACATGTCCCAGTACCCAGGGATGAGGACCCGCCACCTCCTGTCAACCCAGTCTCCCTGTGGACACACCCCGAGGGTTCTGGCCAAGTGGCCCGGATAGTTCTAAAATGCTGCTGATTTCACCGATCCGAGGATGACGTCACCCTTCCAGTGTCCATTGGCTCCATTCACCGAAATTAATCACTGTTATCATTTGTTTGGGATTGTTGTCCATTTAGTTCTGCTCTGCTACAGCATGAAACATGCTGCCATATTCTCTCTCCTTTACAACAGGGCCTGTGTCCACCGCTCCGCCTTTTTCACTAAGTAGGACATATTCTTGCAGGCGAGTCCAAGAACCTGGGCCAGGTGTCTCAAGCATCCCGCACCCCTGGGGTTCACAAACCCCACACCCACCTATCATGCCAGCCCTGAGACCCGGGTTGGTTCACGGAACCAACATCCACCTAGAAGGTGAGCCCCAGGATCTGGGCCAAATTCCCCCAGTTCCGCCATCCCCAGGGCTCAGGAACCCATCCTCCAACACACACGTGGACCCCATGACCTGAGTCTATCTACCCATGCCATATCAGATCCCCTGTTCCTGGGATTTACATACCTGGTCCCTGTTTGGCCCACGCTGGCATGACTTGCCTCACCTGAGCTTCCGCAGACTTATTGTGCTCCCTGGCCTAGCCTAGTCTGCCCTGCGTTCCAGCTCCTGCTGGCGGGTGCTGCAGCCTATCCTGGTCCAGCTTGATTGCTGTCTGGGTTTGAGTGTGAACTGGCTGGTGTTGTGGCCAGGTCTGGCTCCTCTTACCCCCTTCCCTGGTTCTCAGATCTGCCAATGGGTGTCATGTGCTGGCCCAGACTGGTCCGTCCCCAGCCCTGACCCACATGTATGCAGGTGGGTAAGGTAACCTGGCATGGTCCGGGCTGCTCCTTGCCTTGTGTCTAGTGCTCTCCTGCAGGATCTGCATCCCAATGAAGGAGTTTCCCAAGCTCCTCCATCGAGTCTCCTCCCAGTGGCAGTTCTTGCACACACCAGTGGGTCATTGCAGGATCCATATTTCCTCTAACGCTTGGTGTTATTATTTTTTTTGATAATAACCATTCTAAATATAGTGATGAGATATCTCATTGTGGCTTTCATCTGCCTTTCCCTGATTGTTCATGATACTGAATTTTTCTGTATATTTGTTAGCTATTTTTATTTCTTTATTTGAGAAACATCTATTTATATCCATTGCTCATTTCTTTTTTCTTTAAGATTTATTTTTATTGGAACGACAACTTTATAGAGAGAAAGAGAGAAAGATCTTTTGTCTGCTGGTTGACTCCCTAGGTGGCCACAATGGCGAGAGCCATTTGAAGCCAGGAGCTTCTTCTGGGTCTCCCACGCAGGTAAAAGGTCTCAAGTCCTTGGACTATTTTCTATTGCTTCCCCAGGTCACAAGCAGGGAGCTGGAGGGGAAGTGGAGCAGCCGGGACAGAAGCTGGTGCCCATACAGGATCCTGCATGTTCAAGGTGAGGATTTACCCACTGAGCCATCACAGTGGGCTCCAGTGCTATTAAGTTCAGAGCCAGTGGTATATTGGGGTCCATAATTAATTATCTAGTATCCATTTAGGACAGTATTAGGAAAAAAGCTATTTCAGAGTACACAACTTTTCTGAAATCCTACAAGGCCTGCCCTTACAGAACCTACTTGTATTGCTCCTTCAGTGATTACGGGACACATTGCATCAGATCGCTCCTGCCACATGGGTCTCTTTCGCAGTTGTCTGTTCTTCAAGGTCTCACTCAAAACCAGCAGTTTGGATGAGCTGGCCAACAGGTGCTCAGATGAGGAAGGTGCTTCTTTCAGGATCCAACAAGGCTCGCTAGGGGCGTGCCCCTTCACGCCGAGAAGCAGTGTCTCCACCTGCTTCGTGTCACTGGGTTCTCAAAAATTTCACTGAAGAAAATACCCTTAAATTTTTAGATTTTTCTGTTCTCTGACATGAAAATGTCTTAGTAGTAGGTCTAGAATAATTGCTGCGTCTTGGTCACTAGTCCAGTCCACATGATATCACTGGAGCGAACCAGTGTGACATCCTGTGAGAGGGGAGGTGATGGTGAGCCCTGTGGACCAGGCCCAAGGGTTGCTGCAGCCCTGAGGTGAGGCAGGGAAAGTATCGGATCATGCCACACTGGCCAAGATGGGCTTAAGCCCCTTGGAGCAGTGGGCATTTGCCCTGTCAGGTGCATCCCAGGCAGCAGGGCGTGTGTGGACTCCCTCATGAAAGCACATCTCATGCAGGAGCCTCACTTGGGGCACCTTCCGATTTGCAATTTTCTGAGATCTGTCTTGGGCACAAGCCAAACAGGAGAGCTAAACTCTCCCCCCTGCCCATCTTTCAGGTCCTAGTATTGATACAAATCACAGCTATTCTCTGGAAACATGATATTATCTCTTGCTTTTCCCACAATGATGATCCTGATTCCACAATCAGGGAAGCAAATGCTAAATACACGGTTGTAATAATACACGGTTGGGTTACATTTCAACAACCAACCCAATACACCGTCACTTCTAACGATCTGTGCTTCGCAGAGAACGCAGCTGCTTCCGCGTGGTCTACCTGATCCGACTCTGTGTTCCTTTGACTACTACCTCAGTGCAAGTGTTCCCAGGACTTGGCCTGTATAGACTAGAAGGCTCAAGGGGCCTTTGGGAGTGTAGTCTCCTCTGGGGTTATCCCTGGTACCTCCTCTTTAGAAGCCTTCTGAGTTTTGAGTCCATATATAGCTCTAAGAGAAAAGAGGTTTGTTGTGGAGTTTGATCCCTTGGGGATTTGCCATTGTCGTGCAAGGGACTACCTCAGGGGAGGCTGTTAAAGTTTCCAGGGAAATTCAGCGTTAATCCCCAGAGACTGGGTCGGAGATACCTCCTTAATTGACAAGAAGACTTGATTATTTAGGATCTCTGCATTTTAGATTCATCAGATTCAGCCCATCCCAATTCTCGGGATTCTATTAGTTTCTAAGCAACAGCCTTGTTTTAACAGTGGGCAACCTACAGGTCTGCAAGTTCAAGTTGTGTTGGAAATTGTTCTGTCAGCCCATTGCAAAGTCAGACTCTGGCTGACCCTCTTTATGTCCGTCCTGTAGCTACAGGAGGCAAGGATATCCTCCAGGAGCGTTCGGGTCGTGTACACAGTGCTTGGGAGCCGAGTGCAAGTCCCTGAGCTTAAACATTTTGTTCCCCATGTTGGGCTCAATTGGTCAATGTCATAACGTTTGAGAAAAATGAAAGTACTATTGACACAGTTATTCAGAGCCTTCCTTCTTATCATTGGTTGATTGGGAGTGTCCAATAGTGATATCTATTGCCAGATTATGCCACAGATTATTAATGTTCCTTACTGCTGCAAATTAAGTCATTTTTAAAAAACACTGATGGGTTTAGAGAGCCAAGTCCAGACATTCTGAATCCGCTCTAGAGCTCTCACGCATGGGGTAGGCAGGTAGTGTGGCAGTCATTGGTGACACTGCCCAGTCTGTCTGGGTTTGTCCAGCCTTTCCTCCTGTTCCGGCCTCCTGCTCACGCAGGTTCCAGGATGAGCAGTGACGCCTCAGCTTGTCGGGTCCTTATCATTCCCACGACTTCCTGAATGCCGGCTTGCGCCCAGCCCACGCCTGCCCACTGTGGCCACTGGAGAAAGAGCTAGCTAGCTGGCGCAAGTTTTCTTGCTTTTTCCCTTGTGCTTGCTCTAGTTCTCTTCCTGGATGTCTTTCTCGATTGTCTTTTTGTTTCTTTGCCTCTAAATTAAAAGAGAAGGAAATTCATGCTTAAAATGCTCTTCAGAGTCTACTGTTGGCATGCAGAACTTTTGCAATCAGCGTTTTGAGAGGAACAGAAGAAATAGGACATTTTGTTTTTCTTTTCCCTTTCAGATCTGTGCCGCAACGCCCTGTGGAGCGGTGGGCCAGGGAGAAGGGCAAGAGACGTTTGCTTCCTCACCCATGCCAAGGGAGGACACTCAGCTCCGAGCCAGGGAGTGTCCGTTCCGGGTGGAGCGTCGTCCTGGCTCATCTGGGGGATTCCCTCGGGTCTCGGACGCATATCTCAGAGTGATTTGATTCTGTCCCGCTCAGATTGTGGCTTGTGGCATTTGGGCTGCGTGAGTCTTCGTTGCTGAGCCTGTTCTGTTTCCTCCAGCATGTCTGTTGGTGTCCCTGGCCTAAACCTGCCACGGATCAGGCAGCACCTTTACCCCCCGCTGTGATGGCCAGACACCTGCCGCTGTCCCCTGGAGAGCATCAGTGTCCCATCTTTGCTCCCTGGTGTACCCAGCATCGCTCCCGCGTTCACAGGCTCCAGGGCCTGCCGAGCTCTAACCGGGGGAAGCCTGTTCTGCACTTTACTCACAGGGTCAGCTCACATCTGGCTCCATGCCAGCGCTCTTGTTCATAAGACTCTAACAGTAAATAATTAAAAGTATCTCGACTCAACCCGGAGGGAGGTGTCGGTGTTGAGTGCAGAACAAAAAAGCCTCTGTTACATCGTGAATTTTGACAAAAGGACGCCGGTAAATACTTTGCTATGACCAGATTTCACTTCTTAGTTTTATTCTGATAGACTTTCACGTAGCCTTTCTGAAAGGGAAGGAGTTGAATTTCCTCTTTGAAGCGCTTGGTTTTGTTTTTGGCTGCTTGTGAGTCTTGAGCCGGGGCTAATCTGCACTTCCCCTAGGAGGTGCGTCACCGCCGACCGCGTGCACCCCGCCCGGTGGCGGTGTTCCAGACGGCAGAATACAAAACGGCCTTGAGAAACGGAAGTGTGCGGTAATCGCTCCTGACACTAGGGGAGAAGATTGGAGAGAATGGGGAGTGTTGAAAAGTCACACAATTCTTGAGACCTCAGAGAAATATCACGTTCTGTGTTTTGATAAGAAGGAAGTTTGTGCTTTATTTTAAACTGACTTTTGAAACTAAAGTCTGCTAGGCAACAATGAGAATGGAATTCAGCATTTTTCATTATTAAAATATATGATTTAAAAAAATATTTTTAGCTTGTTTGTTTTAATTGGAAGGGCAGATTTGCAGAGAGAAGGAGAGACAGAGAGAAAGATCTTCCATCTGCTGGTTCACTCCCCAAGTGGCTGCAGTGGTGCAACTGAGCTGATTCGAAGCCAGAAGCTTCTTCTGAGTTTCCCATGTGGGTGCAGAGCCCTAAGACCTCGGTCCGTCCTTGATTGCTTTCCTAGGCCACAAGAGGGGAGCTGGATGGGAAGCAATCAGCCAGGATATGAACCAGCAACCCTATGGGATCTTGGCAGATGCAAGGCCAGGATTTAGTCACTAGGCTATTGCACCAGACCCCAAAATGAATCTTTCTTATCAAGACATATTTCTTCACCTTGAAGTGCAATTGAGTTATTTCTAGATATTAGATTTCAAAATCGCTATTTTTGAACTACCTTTTAATGATAGTAGGAAGTTATTAAATGAGGTTATCCGTTGTGATTTATGGTGTGCCAGGGTTGCCAGGGTTTGAGTTTTATAGAGAAGCAGGTTGCGAAAGCACAGGGCCGACTTCAGACTTGGCAAGATCTTTCTTGAAACTTACTTGAAAATGCCTTGGCCTCTTCCTGGTGCTCTACTTTCTCAAAGATAAATTCAAAACACTATGCTTGGCTATTTGTTCTTTGGACGGATGTTAAAATGACCACTCTCAATTCCCCTCTTTGGCCCCCAAATCGCACTGATATTTTAGGTGGAGTTTTGTCAAAATTGTTTATGAAGATCATAATTAGTATTTTTAGATAATTTTGTTTTCCTATCCAGGAATGGTTCTTTCTTGGGCAGGTGCCGTGGCACAAGCAGCTACAATCGCTCCCTACATATTTAAAACCATCATTTATTCTACATGTGGGCGAGAAGCCAACTATTAGTTTCCTTGTTTTTTTTTATTGTTAGTAACATTGTATTATGTGAAACAGTTTTATAGGTACTGGGATTCCCCCCACCCGACCCACAACCCTCCATCCTTGGTGGATTTCTCCACCTTGCTGCATAACCACAGTTCAAGTTCAGTTGAGATTCCTTCGTTGCAAGCATATACCCAGCATAGAGTCCAGCATCCTATTGTCCAGACAAGCCCAGTGGCCGCTTGGGGCGACCCTCCCTGGTCTGAGGGCAGAGCTAGCAGAGTAAAGTCCCGGTCAGTTAAAAGCCCCAACAAAACATCAGCAACAATATACAGTTTCGTGGAATTAATTGACATAGTATTGAGTAGACAATATGTTGGAAATAATGCAAGTTGAATATGGATCTACTTCTTAAAGGAAGACTGCTATTAAACAAGCTCATAAGAGATCAATATGCAGAGATGAAAATTCAAGAGCTGATATGTAGATAATATTTTTATTAAAAATAAATGTATTCAATATTAAAAAAAACAATTGCTCCCTACAATCCTGGCATTTCCTATAAACACTGGTTTGAGTTTCTGATCCAGCTCTCTGCTAATGAGCCTGGGAAAGCCATGGAGGAAGGCTTAGAGGCTTGGGCCCCTGCACCTGGCTCCTGGCTCCTGGCTTCGATTTGGCCTAGTCTTGGCCACGGAAGCCGTCTGGGGAGTGAACCAACAGATGGAAGAATAACTTTTTTCCAATCGAGTTGCTTTTAAATAGCCTGATTCCATTGCACATGTATTACTTAGTGACTCCCGAGAAGCAAAACCAATGCTGACACGAAAGATACACATTTGACTAATACCCTCTTTAATGTTAGCATCTTCGCCCGAGGCACTTGCGGTACCGGTTGGACACAGAGATCGTCACATGAGGATGGTCATGGCATTTCTTATGAATTTAGATCACATGCACACATCTGGGCAGCACGCAGAACATGGCGCCGGCAGCATTCAGCTGCGGGGGGGATGGTTTGTCGGATTCACGCTCACTTTATTCACGTACCTGGCTCCTTGGTGGGAACGGCTGGAATTTAGATGCTGCTGGGACTGCTAATCAAGGCATACAAGCGGCTTCTACAACATTTTAGTCTCAAGTCATTTGAGCTCTAACTTGCTAGCTTGAAACTCCCGTGACTGTTCCCAGGGGCTGGTGGAAATTCTAAGACTTTGTGACCTAGCTTCACAAATCCTAGGGTGACGTGCCTGTCGGTGTAACCGGTCACGGAAGACCCTAAGGCCAGCCCACCTCCACAGAGGTGAGACTCACGGAGAGAGGGTCAGTACAGATCTTGGACGATCTTTATCATAGCAGGTGGATCACAGGCCTAATAAGACACAGCTTTCAGAAGAAAACCGGGGAGAGGAAGCTCCACGGCTTCAGGAGAGGCAGGAGTCCTTAAGATAGACACAGCAAGAACGAAGCACAAAATAAAAACTGAGTACATCTGATTTTATTAAAATTAACAACCGTACACTAAAGCACTTTTTAGAAGGTAATAATCTTCATGTTTTAAAATATGTCCAGAAAATAAAGAACTGCTCAATCAATAAGACATAAATCTGCTAAAAGTGATTTAAACAGTCACATAACTAAAATGAATACCTAATGAAGATAAAAAAGCATACTCAATACCTGTGATGTTTTCAGATAAAAGGAAACTGTGGAGCCATGACCAGCAGGCCTGAAGTGGAAGGACTCCCGACCCCGAGTGGGTGCCACGATGCAGAACTAGCGTTCCTAGAGAATGTTGATCGGACCATGAGTTGGTTCTGCTGCTTGCTTCTCCAGGAGCCTGGAACTCCAGGGCATCTCCTACTTGAGTGTCAGGGGTTCAAGGACTTGGCTTGCTTCCTGCGGCTTTCCTAAATGATTTAGTAGGGACCAGGACGGGAAGTGGAGCAGCTGGCACTCCAGCTGGAGGAGGCACGTGGCTGGCTTTATAGGTGGCAGTGCGAGATGCCACTCTCAAATAATACAATTATTCACAGCCCATGACATAACAATTCCACTGCTGCAGAGATACTGAACAACAGGAAATGTATATGCTTGCAGAAGCATTTAACAGTGTTCCTAGAAGCTTTATTTAAAATAATCTCACACTGTGAAAAAAAAAAAGAATGTGTATATCAACTGTAGAACGGATGAATGACTTTTGTGCTATTTTGGTATAATGAATGTGGCAATGAATGAAAACTACATCAACAAAAAGAGCGAACTCCGGTTTCATTGTATAAAACCAACGGTGTTACAGAATGCAAGCGAAAAAAGCCAGGAACAAAACAGTGCATGCCTTAAGATTCTCTTTCTACGGAACGGGATTAAGACCAATTTAATCAACAGTGATGGAGTGCGTTTGATGAGAAGGCAACCAGGGAACCTTCTGGGGTATTCCATACTATACTCTTCTGTATTATTTTTCATGGGCTGAGCTATAGAGGTAAGATGTGTGGATTTTGTACAGACTTCAATATAAAACAAAAATCCAAGGGAAAGTAATGCTTAATTTTGTTTTAAGAGAAAAGGCACAAAATGCTCCATGTCTTTTAAGATACAATGTTTGTAAGACATCTCCATGTCTATTCATAACCTTGGAGAAGCCCATTAACTGTATATATATTTTAAAGATTTCATTTGCTTTTCTTGAAAAAGTAGATTTATAGAGAGAAGGAGAGACATTTGCTGGCTTACTCCCCAAATGACACAATGGCCAGAGCTCAGCTGATCTGAAGCCAGGTGCTTCTTTTGTGATTCTGTAAAATTGTCTGCTTACTGGGTTCGATATGATGTTTTAAAATATCAATACATTGTGAACTTTCCAATCAAAATAAAATAAATCTTTAAAAACATACGAATACATTGTGGAATGGCTAGTTAATTAACATGCATAACCTCGTATGATGATCCTATTTATGCGCAGAACACCTGAAGTTTACTCTCAACAATTTTAAATAAAATATATTGCGGTTGCCTGTACTTTGTATTCTTCAAATTTAGGTCTTCTGAACTTATTCCTCTTAGTTGAAATTTTGCATACAAATTTTTTTGAGAGGATGTTTTTGTCTTCCACATGACTTTTAATTACAATAACTTGTTTAGAACAGCACTGGCTATCACCTTTTTGAGCATAACAACTTTTAAAAATAAACAGTAAGCTTAATAATTATTGAAGCAATTACAGTTATTCATTAAAACGATAGCAGCATATTTTGTTGATCTTGACTTCTCAAGGTTTAATTTTGAAGTCAAATATATTTCAGCTGTGAAACACTCCTAAGTTCCTAAAAATCCTGGGACCTGCATGCTGGTGCAGTAGGCTAACCTTCCACCTGGCGGCACTGGCCAACTCTTAGGAATTTCAGTTTGCATTCCAGCTGCTTCTTTCTTTCTTTCTTTCTTTCTTTCTTTCTTTCTTTCTTTCTTTCTTTCTTTCTTTCTTTCTTTCTTTCTTTCTTTCTTTCTTTCTTTCTTTCTTTCTTTCTTTCTTCCTTCCTTCCTTCCTTCCTTCCTTCCTTCCTTCCTTCCTTCCTTCCTTCCTTCCTTCCTCCCTCCCTTTCTTTCTTTCTTCAGTCAGATTTACAGAGAGAAAGATCTTTCATCTGCTGCTTTGCTCCCCAACAGGCTGCAATAGCAGGAACTGAGCTGATCCAAAGCCAGGAGCCAGGAGCCTCTTCCAGGTCTCCCACACAGGTACAGGATCCCATGGCTTTGGGCCATCCTCGACTGCTTTCCAAGGACAAGCAGGGAGCTGGACGTGAAGTGGAGCAGCTGGGACATGAACCAGTGTCAATGCGGGATCTCGGCAGATGCAAAGTGAGGACTTTGGCCACTAGGCTACTGCACTGGGCTCTCTGCCCTGCCACCTGTCTCCCTAACCCCCAGCTGTTTCACTTTTGATCCAGCTCCCTGGATGACCCAGGAAAGCAGCAGGGGATGGCTGAGGTCCTTGGGTCTCTGTGCCCTGTGGGAGAGCTGGAAGAAAATAGTGGCTGTGCCCCAACCCCGGTACTGATGCTGTTAGATGCTGGGAGCCGTCCTCTCCTCTCCTCTTCTCCCTTCCTCCAGATACAGGAAGAAAAAAAATTAGAAACAATGGTCTCATCCATTTTCTCCCATTCCTAGACCTTCCCATCCTCAACAGTGGGCATCTGTCCTTCTCAACTACATAAACATCACCAAAATAAATTTTTTTTTTTTAAAAGCTTTGTTCTGGGCCCGGCGCGGTGGCGCAAGTGGTTAAGGTCCTCGCCTTGCACGCCCGGGATCCCATATGG
Source organism: Ochotona curzoniae (assembly GCF_017591425.1). Taxonomy (NCBI): domain Eukaryota; kingdom Metazoa; phylum Chordata; class Mammalia; order Lagomorpha; family Ochotonidae; genus Ochotona; species Ochotona curzoniae. The sequence continues at coordinate 1,524,557 of NW_024466129.1, read as the reverse complement.
GTGCCGGTTCTAATCCCGGCAGCCCCACTTCCCATCCAGCTCCCTGCCTGTGGCCCGGGAAAGCAGTCGAGGACGGCCCAAAGCTTTGGGACCCTGCACCCGCGTGGGAGACCCGGAAGAGGCTCCTGGCTTCGGATCGGCATAGTATCGGCCCGTTGCGCTCACTTGGGGAGTGAATCATCGGACGGAAGATCTTCCTCTCTGTCTCTCCTCTCTGTATATCCGCCTTTCCAATGAAAAAATAATAAAAATAAATCTTTTAAAAAAAAAGCTTTGTTCTAAGAATTTAACGTACCATGTCAATAAAGTTTAACATGACTATCTTTATTGCCAGACTATTGTCTAATTTTAATATGTTTTTCAAAGGTGAATTTTTTAAAGTTGTTTTAATAAGTTAGATATTCCATTCATTTTCTTCTGAAGTAAAGCCATATCCCACACAGAGATGGAAGTCCAGCCATCAAGGAATAAAGCACCAGATAAAGTATAATGGAGGAGATTTTCAACCAACTGTGCTTAACCTCATTCTGCAACATCAATAGATTACTAGCAATTTACTCGAAGGTTGAGAAAACCCTTCCAAGTTTCCTTGGCTGACACAGTCCACCTTAGAGTCTCCACTCGCTCAGATTCTTGCTGTCAAAGCTTGGCCAGGAGAGTTGTCCGGTTTGTTCTGCCCCCATGATCCTAGACACCCCCTGCAGGCCTCGGTGATCTGTCATGTCTGTCATGTGAGCCTGCTGTCCGCTGCACGAGTTACAGCGACTGAGGAGACGCGGTTCTGATACACGCACTAACACGGCCAAAACACGGAACCTGTGCCTTTTTTCCTGACAGTTGGAGTTTTGAGTCTAGCGGTCCAGTTGGGGAGGAGATGAACCCAGACCTGACTCCTGTGTGTGCCAGCTAGCGTGGGGTCGGGCTCAGTTCATCACTCAGATTACACACACTGGTGGTTGCAGTGACCTGGTCAGTTTTGTCCCCAGCCACATCTCACACACAAACCAGTGGATATTATGGCCTAGCTTGATTCTGTCCACCACACACTCGGCCTTCACTCACACCAGCAGGAACTGCAGCCTCGTTGGAGTGGCCTCCCCCGACTCCCACTAGGCTTGTCCCCAGCCTCAGCTCATGCAACAGATGGTCCAGTTGGTCCCACATGCCATTCAGTTCTTGTACAAATCGTTGGGTGCTGCCATCCAGCGTAGCCCAGATGACCCCATTATCCAGCCCACACTCAGGCCTGTGGATTCTACCACCTGTGCAGCCAGGTCTGGATCTCCAGCCCTGGATCTCATGGGAGCTGCAATCTATCAAAGGTGTGCCCATAGTTTCCCTACTAGGCCCAATCCCAGCTTTGGATCTTGTACGTTCCAGGTGATACTGTGGGGTAGCCTGACAGGACTTGTCCCAGGTCCCAACAGTTGTCAGCTGGATGCTGCAGCAAAACCTGGTCATCCTACACCTATTCTGGCTCAAGCATGCACAAGTGGGTATGGTCACTTAGGTCAGCCTGGCTCGCCTCCTAACCCAGCCACATGCAGGCCAATGTGTGTTGTAGCCCTGCCCAGCCTAATCCACCTTAAGTCCCAGCTCACATGTTCACCAGCAGGAGTAGTGACCCAGGAGGGGAGCCCTTGTAGCTCTCCTGTGAGCTTGCCACCCTCCCCCTTGGGGTCTTATGTGTGCTGTTGGGTACCTTGGACCAGTCTGGCATGCCTTGCCTCATCTTAGCATTTGCCAGTGGGTACTGAAGCCTGGAATTGCCCAGCCTTCTGCCAGTTGCAGTTCATGCTATCTGGTGCTACAACCTAGCCCAACTTAACCAGTTCCCACTTCCGGCCTTAGTGTGAACTGGATGGTGTTGTGGTCCAACACCACAGACGTGTCCTGCATCCTGTTCTTGTTCTTATGATCTGGCTCAGCCCAGCTCAGCCTAGCCCAGACCTGAGCCCACATATGCTGCGGGTACTGTAACATGGCTTGGTCCGGACCACTCCTAGCTTGGTGCTTGATCTCCTACAGCGACTACAGACTACATCCTGGCAGAAGAGTCCCCCAAGCACCTCTTTCAAGTCACCTTTCAATCATAGATCTTGCGCACACCAGTGTGATCTTGGTCCACCTCCTGTTCCAGCAGGTACAAGAACCTTGCCCAACCAGTCACACCATTATATTCTGGCTCTTCTTGTTGGGTGCTATGCCTAGTCCCACCTGACCCACTCCAAATCCAGCTTACTCACGGTTTAGCAAGTGCTGAAACTTAGCCCAGTCTGTCTTATACCTACTCAGACTCTTGTGAGCACGAGTGGGTGCTGGAGCCTAGCCAACCAGAGTCAGTCTACTTCCATGCTAAGGGATACTGCAGCCATGAGAGCCCACTGAGGCTCTCACGCTTGCTGCTGGGAACCGCAGCCCATCAGGGGCATTCCCCTTAGCTCCCAACCAGGGCCACTCCCAACCACAGGACTTGTGCATGCTGGTGGTTGCTCTGACCCAGTCTGGCAAAGCCATCACTCAGTTTCGCCTTTGCCATTGGATGCTGCAGCCAGGTCTGGCCTGGTCAGCCCCCAGGCCCAACTCTTGCTGGTGGGTGCTTCAGCCTAACCATGCCCAGTCTGCCCCCATTCCTGGCTTTCATGGAAACTGGTAGGTCTGATAATTTAGCCTGGTATGGCTCACATCCCATCCTGGCTCCTGCACATGCCAATGTGCTGTTGTTTGGCTGGCCTTGCTTGGTCCACCATCCGAGCCATATCACACACCTGCCAACATGTGAAGCAGCCTTGCCCTGCTTGACCAACACCCAGCCCTGTGCCTTTGCCTTTGCCATGTGTAAGTGGGAGCTATGGCCCACCATAGCCTGCGCCCACCTCCCTGGGCCCACTCCCAGATCCAGATCTCATATGTGTCTGTGGGTGCTAGGCCCTTACCTAGCAAGTCTCCCTACAGACTCTGCCTCTGCATATGCTGATGGATGTCACGGCCAGGCCTGCCCCACACCTGATTCTTGGGTTTGCCTTCAGGTGCTGAAAGTTGGACCAGCCTGTTCCAAACCCCAGAACCCATGAGTAACAGTGAGTTACATGGCTGTATCTAGTTTGGTCCATCACTGCTCTCAGCTCTTGAGCAAACCAGCAGATATTGCAAACTGACAGGGGTGAGCCCATAAAACCCCCAGCCCAGGTTCTTTTGAGTGCTAGTTAGTGTCATGGCCCAGTCTAACTTGCCCCATGCCCTGCTCTGACACTCACTGGCAGGCACTATGGTCCAGCCCTGGCAAGTAGGCCCCCAGACCTAACATTTATGTGCTAGTGAGCAGTCAATGCCAGCAAGCACAGCTAAGGTCTCCCACGTGTGCAGCCACACAGGCCTGACTCAGAAAGAGTGTTCAAGTTCGGTCCTTGAAATCACTCGGTCTCAGCCCCCTTGCTTCAGTGCAAGTACAGTCGTCTTGTTGGTGGAAGTGCCACAGAAGTCATTCCTTACCTGCAATGACCTCCTTCAGCGTTCCCCTCGTGCTCATCTCATACCCCCTACCCTGAATGGTCCACTGCCACCGTCCGCACATGTGCAGCCCCATCTTCTGTGGGATGGCACGCTGGTCTGGAGACCCACCTGCCCATCCAGGAGCCCAACATGCATGGGTCTTCAGACTGGTCCTGCCAGTTTGGGACCCAATCACACGCATGAGTCCCCAAGCACAGTTCACCAGCACACCATGCTGGCATGCCAGTCTGCGCCCTCCTCTTCCCCGCCCCAACCTGTCTGGAACCCAAGCATATGAGTGAGTCCCCGGGGCCTCTCGGCTGGCCCAGGCCCCTGGTGTGAGTGCCGCAGCCTTAAACGATCCCCAGTGAGCATTGCAAAAGTGAGAACAGAGGTTTTTTTCCTGAGGAGAAAAAATAATAGAAACATCAGTTGCTTCTCAGATTTGACACTTTGAATGGTAGTTTTTTTTTTTAAGATTTATTTATTTTTATTGGAAAGTCATATTTATAGAGAAGGAGAGACAGAGAGAAAGAGCTTCCATCCACTGGTTAACTCCCCAAGTGGCCACAACAGCCAGAGCCGAGCTGGTCCAAAGCCAGGAGCCAGGAATCTTTTCTGGGTCTCCCATTCAAGTGCAGAGTCCCAAGACTTTGGGCCATCCTCTACCCGACATTATGAGGTTACTGACAGAAAATGTGGGGAGATGCCTGAAGACATTGGGATAGGCTCTGACTCCTTGGACAAAATCCCCAAAGTTCAGGAAATAAAAACAATACCAGACAAAGTATATTCCTTCAAACTCAGGAGCTTTTGCACATCAAAGGGATGAAAAGAGAGTTGACACAATGGGAAAAGAATATATTTTTTAAACTTTATTAATTCTTACAAGAAAGTTAGATTTATAGAGAGAAGGAGACCCCTGACTCAGGAAAAATACTTGTAAGCTACTTATCGAATGACCTAATATACCTTTAACACCTTTTGTTATTCTGTAACAGGGCAGGAGAGCAGAGAAATCTTCCATCTCCCTAGAATATGTGAGGAAGACGTGAAGTATGGCCTATCAGGATCATAACTGGTAACTCATGGACAACAGACTCGAATCAGCATTAGAAAATACTAAAACTACAAAGGCATATGGGAGGAATCAAGAGCAATCCTGACAACCTCTTAACAGGAGGTCATATGCACAGAGCAGGGGTAACCCCAGAGTGGAGCAGGTGGACAGGAGGAGGCTTGTATCCCAACCCTGGAGACTCCTGGATCCTCACCAAGGACTATCAGTATGAGCGCCGAGGACTACATCCCAACTGCCAAGGAGACCACGGGGAATTGGAGTGCCTTCAGAGGCCGAGAACTCTGAGGTCACCCACCCCCAACTGGATCTACCACATGGGATGGAAGAAGTCCAAAACCTTCCTTGTAGGATACAAGGACATCGGAACTACAGCCAGGAGCCCTGAGCGGTCTGCAGAAACAGAAGAACAATAAAGTTCCTTCGGACTAGGGAAGGGAGCTTTCTCTGGTTCTTGCTTGGTTTCAACTTTGGATCCCCACCCTCTCTAGCAATGACCATCAGGATCGCTCCAGAAACCCCTCAAAACAAACAAACAATCTAGAATAGATAGACAGAGAACAACAAGGAAAGCTTAGAATCAGACAGGAAACAGTGTGGATTCACTTATACCTTACTAGGTGGGACACAAAGATTAGTTACTCCTCACTAGGGTATTGAGGATTTCTCTGCACACCCCTCCTAAAACTGTTCTGCACCTAAACTGTTGGCATATGTCTTGTTAGAGTTATAAGCCAGTCTAGACTACCCGAAAAACAGCCAGGTTCAGCAAAATTATGCTTCAACGCTATAAAATGCTAAATACTATAATGAAAATAGACACGAGACAGCTGAATAATAATCTATAGTCTTTTTAAGGTTTATAGAACCCGATTGTATATAAACTAAAATTGGAATGTCAATGAAGAAGTCACAGGATGTAGTTAAGAACTTACATTTTTTTTCCTTCTTCTTTTAACATATTGGTTACTCAATACTATGTCAATTAATTCCATAACATTATAAGTTGTGGCTGATGTTATGTTGGGGCTTTTAATTGATTGGGATGGTACTCTGCCAGCTCTACCTTCAGACCAGAGATGGTCTCCCTAAGAAGCCATTGAACTTATCTGGACAATAAGATGCTTGTTATATGCTTGCAATGAAAGAATCTCAACTGAACTTGAACTGTGGTAATGCACCAAGGTGGAGGAATCCACCATGAGGGGAGAGTTTGGGGATGGGTGGGGGGGAATCTCAGTGCTTATAAAACTGTATCACATAATGCAATGTAATTAATAAAAAAATAAAGCAAATAATGCAAAAACAAAGAATGAGAACTCAAAAAAAAAAGATTGATATCTAGATTGTAACAGCAGCTCAAAAATTCAACAATGAAGAAAGTAACCAAATTCGGTTAAGAATTGGGCAATGGAGCTCAACAAAGAGCTCTCGAAAGAAGAGATACAGGCTGTCCCAATCCATGGAAGAACGCTCGGCATCACTTGGAATCATGAAAACGCAACTTAAATCCACAATGAGAGTATGACCTCCCCCTGTCAGAATGGTTATTGTCCAAAAGACAGAAAACAGCACATACTGATGAAGACATGGAGAAAGAGGGACACTCCTACACTGGCAATGAGAATGCAAGTTAGTGTAGCCATTGGGGAAAGCATTACGCATCTATCTATCTGTGTATCTATCTATCTATCTATCTATCTATCTATCTATCTATCTATCTATCATCTATCTGTCTATCTATCTATCTATCTATCTATCATCTATCTGTCTATCTATCTATCTATCTCTCTCTCTATCTATCTATCTATCTATCTATCTATCTATCTATCTATCATCTATCTGTCTATCTATCATCTATCTGTCTATCAATCATCTATTTTATGGGAAAGGTAGATCTTAGAGACAGAAGGAGAGACAGAGAGAAATATCATCTTTCTGGTAGCTCACTCCCCAAGTGGCTGCAACAGTCAGAGTTGAGCTGATCTGAAGCTAGGAGTCAGAAGTCCCCTCTTGGCCTCCCACACGGATGTTGGGTCCCATAGCTTGGGTCATCTTCCAGGCATAAGTAGGGAGGTGGATTGAAGTGGAGCAGCAGGGACATGAACCAGTGCTCACATAGGATCCCAGAGCGAGCAAGCTAAAGATTTAGCTATTAGGTCATCATGCCAGGCCCCATATGGGTATTTTTTTTAAAACAATGAACAGGACCTGGAAGCTTTTTGACCTGCATGGGCGCATGCAGTTGGGGGCTGCGTGGCCCCCTTGGGGGAGGGGAGCTCGTGGCAGGTCTTCAGGATTGCCAGCTTGGAGGCTTTCCAACTGGCACAGGTACATACAGCTGAGCCCAGTGGTTCCCTGGGGGAAGGGACGCTCAGCAGGCTCCTGGGACCACCCACACATCCAGGTGTGTGCAGCCAGGCCATTTAGCCCCCTCTGGAAGGGCCCGGGTGGCCTGGGCACCAAAGGTGCTGGGAGAAGCCCCATGGGCAGTCCGGCGGTGTGGCCAGGCAGTTTGAAGACTCTGGGTTGGCAAGGGGATATGGGACTGCACAGGTGGTAGTGGGTGTTTTTTATGCCCAGATTAGGAATTACAGCTGAGGGACTTCCATAGATAAGTCCACGACATGTGCTGGTTAAGTAGGGGGTTTACGTGCACATGGTTTGGAGGGGAAGAACAAGAGTGAGAGAAGTAGGCCTGATAGCAGAATTTGTGGGGGAATGTGGGCTCACCTCTATGGAACTGCAATCTCTGCTGGCTCCCCCAAGAACTGCGGATGGGAACATGCTAGCTGGGCACTAAGGGGGCGCCCCAGCTGGGCTGGAGTTCTCACTGGTGAGGAGGAGAGTAGGACTGGGGGCAGCAGGCTTGGCTGGACATGGCTATAGCCTGTACCGGTGTGGGTGTGCACTGGGTCTGGGGAGTTACACATTAGGCTAGACTCCAGTCCCCCCACTGGTACTTGTGAAATCCAGGTTGGGTATAGAACAGGCTGGGCTGGGTCTTGACTCCCACTGAACCAAATGAAATCTGTGTCTGGATGCACACCAAGTGTTGCTGGGTTGCAGTGCCCAGCAGCAAGAACCAGAATGGGTGTGGCTGGTGAGCAAGGCCACTGTTCCCACCAGGACAGGAGGTGGACAAAGTCAGCCTGGGCCAACGATCCATGGTATATACGGGAACAGCCATTGGGAGGAGACTCAATAGAGGAGCTTGGGAAATTCCTTCACTGGGACACAGTTTCTGCAGGTGAGCGAGCGCAAGAATCAAAGCAAAGGAGCAGCCCAGACCATGGCAGGTTACAGTACCCGCTGGCATACATGTGGGTCAGGTCTGGGGACAGAGCAGTATGGGCTAATTCATGACACTCACTGGCAGATCTGAGAACCAGGACAGGGCGCAGAGGGAGCCATATTGGGCCACAACACCAGGCAGTTCACGTTAGGGCTGGGACGGTGAGGAGGCTGGGCTGGGATAGGCTGCCACACCCACCAGCAGGAGCTGGAACAATGGTTAGGCTAGACCAGGCCAAGCTGTGCAATAAGATTGTGGATGCTGATGTGAGGCCAGCGATGCAAGCCTGGGGCCAACAGGGGGCTGGGTTCGTGAGCCCCAGGCAGGAGACCTGACAGTCCTGAGTTTGTGAGTCCCAGGGCTCCGGTGGCTTTGGCCCTGGGGCCCACCTGCATGGTGGAGGCCGCGTTTGTGAACCCTGGGGATGGAGGGTCCGGTGGGACTTGGGTCTCCTGGCCCAGGTTCTGGGGTCTGCCTTCTAGGTGGGTCCTGGGTTCATGAAACCCAGGGGTGAGGGATCCAGCGGGATTTGGGTGGTCTAGCCAGGGTCTTGGGGCCTGCCTATGAGGTGCATATTGGGTTTGTGAGTCCCAGGGTGGGAGATCTGGAGGGGCTTGGGACACCTGGCCCTTGAGCTCACCTCCAGGAACATGTCCTGCTTAATGAAAAAGGAGGAGCAGTGGACACAGACCCTGATGTAAAGGAGAATATGGCAGCTCATTTGATGTAGTAGAAGGAGAACAAACCAAACTGGACAACTTCCCTAGTCAAACAAGGACAGCAAAAAATCTCGATGAATGGAGACTTGAGGCTTACTGTGTCAGCCAGTGGGCACTGGGAGGGTGACATTATCCTTGGATCGGTGAAATTGGCAGCATTTCAGAACTGTCCAAACCACTTGGACGGAACCCTCGGAATATGTACACCCTGAGACTCTGGGTTGATATGAGGTGGCGGTTCCTCATCCCTGGGAATTGGGACGTTTGGAAAATTGGGTGTGGCTTCCCCCGTTGTTTTTCCTCTCCCCCCAGGAACAAGAAGAAGAAATAGCAAATTTGGAAACAATGAATTCACCCAATTTTCCCTAAGCCTTGACTTTCCCACCCTGACCAACCATGTAATTATTATAAAAAAATAAAATTTGCCATATGACCCAGAATCATATCATAGCAATATCCTTACCAGCATATTTAAATAATATTGAATAAATGTGTATATTTTAAAAATATGATTCTCTTGTACCAAGAAATACCTCTAGGAATGGTCATGGCTGCATGCTTTTCAGTAACCTCAAACATAAGAGGTTGAGCCCCACTGGGGGCGGGGGGATCCGTAGCGTACATCAAGGGAATTGTAGGACAAGAGATGTCCCATGATGGAGGTCATTTCTGGAAAACCTACAAAACCACTTCAAGAGAGAAAGAATTGACATTTAGACAGCTAAGAGTGGGTTCCAGCAGCAGCGTCTAGCTGTACTGTGAGAGAATGCTTTTATTTATCTTTTCTTCATCTTGTTCCAATCCCTGAGATGTCCCAATGAAGCAGCTATGGGGTGAAGTGGAGTAAGAGTTGGAGCTGAGTTTAAGTAGCCCATATTCTTTCATTATAGGCGTCTGAGCTTGAAATAGGCCAGAGTTCAAAGAAGAGTAACTTTTAAAATTTGATGATAACAGGATTTTAAATGCTATAATTGACTGTATTAAAAAAAATCTGGAGAAACAAGATTGAGTTTGAGATGTTGTAGATAAGGTGCTCCGTTTTTTTTTTATTCCACTAGAGAAATATCCTTTCAATGATGAGATGCCATTAAAATTCAGGTTTCATACAAAAAGAGAAGCAAAAACGGACAAACACATTTACCTTGGAGCAGATGAGCATATTAACTTTTCAGAGAGTGTCAGGAAGAATTATGACATGTGCCTGGGAGTTCATCCAGGGAAAGATAAATGTGAAAGGGGTGATATAAAGAAATATTGATCGCTGCTTTTACTCTGCGGTGTCCACTAAGCCGATTCAGTAAGTCTGTTCTTCCCGAAGAAGAACTCCTAACTCAAACATGCCCTTCACAGATGCCCAGCAGGTATACCTCCTTTACCTCACGCATCCAATTTCTCTCCCTTTGACTGTGGACTCATGCTTCAGGAGACGGAGTGGTTTCTGAGACTAAGTCATGAGGTCTGTGGTTTCCTCTATGGCCTCTCAGAGCGTCCCCCGAGTGCCGAGAGCTGTCAGATTTTCTTGATTGGAATTGAAAATTGGCATACGTGGACATATTGAAATAGTTGGGGTGTTCTCATAATTTGTGAGGAAATTGAACTTTTCCCATGTTGGCACTTTGAAAATTGCAGTGTTCATGACCTCATTTGCATGTTTGGTAGCATGTGGAAGTTGTTATATAACTAAAGTATCATGAGGCCTTTATGCCTCTCAGATGTTCAAATTCTGTGGACCCAGAAAATCTGAAGAACTCCTCTCAGCTTCTGTGAATTTCTGGAGAATTCTAAATTACAGGTCTTCAGCCTGAGATAGTCAAGGGTGTCAATCGAGATTTGAGTCTAGATTCCTGCGGTGGTTTTAAAAGGTGTCCAAAAATTCTTTGACATGTTTCTGTGTAAGACATCCCCTTGAATGTGGTGTGGATTAACTGGCTTACTTCTAATGAAACGTTGTGGTGGAAGTGATAATGAGTGATTTCTGAGACTAACTAACCAGACGTGTGGCTTCCTCAACTTCTCAGATGACTTTGTTGGGGAACTAGCTGCTTTATCCTGAGGACAGGCAAGCAGCCCTGTAGAGAGAAACCCACGTGGTAAAAGAAGCCCTGGGCAAAGACCAAGATCGCCTCCAACAGCCACATGCTGAAGCCCCGTCTTGCAAGTGGCTGTCAGTACCTTGGGCAATTTATGAAAGACGGTGAAGAATTTGGAAGGAAGGACCAGACTTTGCGTTTACGCTTCTGTCAGCCATGTTACACCAAAGCCCAAGTCCCTTGCCGTAACCACGCAGAACACCTGCAGCATCTTTGCCTTGTGAACACCGAGGTCTCCTTGCTCTGATTCCTCTTTCTAAACCACTGTCTACCGTCATCGAGACTCTTCTGACCATATTGCCCTTGTGTGAGCCCAGGCTTCTGTGCCCCGCTCAGTCCAACTGCCTTCAGGATAAAATCCAAACCCTTTTCCTGGGTTTATAAGCATTCCCAGTGTTGCTGTGCTCTGAGGTTGTGCTAACCCTGTGATCATGGGAATTCAACTGGAATTTCAAGAGATAAGGATTTTGATTTTCAAAGTTCTGTAGAAACAAAAGATATTATAGCCTCAATTTGAAGACTTTTGGTTTAGAAATGAACATTTATTTCATGGTAATGTTTCCCACATGCACAGAATTAGTAGAGCAAATGACTAAAGCTTCTGGGAAAGAACAAACAATGCCTTTTTGTATTCCTAAAACAGAAACTGTAAGAGCTCCGTAGGTAGGTAGAACTGGAGGGGAGAGTGAGGGGGGTGCTGCAGGAGCAATTTAGCACCCTTCTGAAAATGTGACTGAATGAATTGTTTTGAAAACCTTACCTATGAAATAATTAGATACTTTCTCTTCATATCAATAAGAGAAATGATATAAAAAGTCAAATGCAAAAAGAGAATACTATTTATACCATATATATTATATAACTATTGAAACAAAAAAGCTTAATCTGTATTATTGACCTGCACCACTGTCCATCATATAGAGTGGAGAAAATGGTTGGTGATTAATGTGCAGAGGATGTTTTTAGGTAAAAAATTATATGAAAGGATACTTCTGAAAGTTCATGGAATTAAGAGGCATTCATTTTGGTGCATTTTTAAAAAATATCCATGCACATTTCTCTTTCTTTTAAAAATGTTTATTTCTTTTTCTTGAAAGGCAGATTGCACAGAGAGAAAAGGAGAGATGGAGATCTCTCTATCTGCTGGTTTACTCCCCAAATGGCCACAACGGCCAGAGCTGAGCTGGTCCAAAGCCAGGAGCCAGGAGGTTCTTCTGGGTCTCCCATGTGGATGCAAGGTCTCAAGGATTTGGGCCATCCTCTGCTGCTATTTCAGGCCACAAGCAGGGTTGGATTGGAAGTGGAGTAACTGGGACACAAACTTGCACCCAGGATATGCCAGCACTGGCAGACACAGGATTAGACTGCTATGCTATTGTACCAGCCCCACACATTTCTTGAAACTCAGGCATATTTCCATACAGTTTTTGAAAAAACTCAATATGTACAAGATAAACTTATGAATTCTACTTCCAATAAAAAACTTCAAGTACCCTTTAAGCAAACTCAAATGGTATATAAAGACTATCACACATTGTTAATGACGATTACCTATGGGGAAGATGTTTAAGGGGGCAGTGTGTTGGATATTTTCTACAGCATTCATCTTTTCATAGCCTTATTTATTTGGAAGGAAGATTGTCAAAGCAAGGGAGAGGGAGAAGAAGAAGAAAAGAGAGAGAGAGACAGAGAGAGAAAGAGAGAGAGAGAAAGAGAATCTTCTATCTGCTGGTTCATTCTCCAAAGCCAGGAGCCAGGAGTTGTTCTGGTCTCCCTCATGGGTTTAGGGCCCGAGCGCTTGGGCTGACATCCATTTATTTTCCAGCTGCATAAGCAGGGATCTGGATTGGAAGAGGAACAGCTGGACTCAAACTGGCACTCTGTAGAATGCTGGTGTCAAAAGTAGCCGCTTAAATCACTGCTGTGTAACTACATGTGTTCCAACATTACACATTTCAAACATTAAGCTAATTAAAAACATACACATTTACAACTTAAAAAGAGAATTCCATTCTGTATCTACTTCCTTGTCCTGACATAAATTCTCCTTCAATTCCTACTGGGATGATGGGAAGTTTTATATCAGGGTTCAATCACATTGTGAAACCATTTTCCAAAAGTATGCCTTCAAAAGTCATGAGTGGCCAAACCACTACTACGTGTTATGAAATTCTTCATATCATCTAATTCTCATGTGACTGCATGTGATGTTTCCCTGGGCCTCATATAAAAGAAGGAAGAAGACAGGCAACGCTCTGCTGTTTGGAAATGATGATGTGATTTCTGGTTGCTCTTTTCTTGGAAGCTTCAAAAGTGGAAAGTCTGGGGCTGCAGGTTGGATGCACTGGCCTCGTGTCTCGGGAGCCTGCCTGTGGTAAGTCGCCTCTCTGAACTTCACTGTCTCCTTGGACAGAATGGAAGTGCCAGTGGCTGGGAGGACTGTAGCGCATCCGTGTCAGGATGGCAGAAGGTGTAAGCCTTGACTGCTTTCATTCATCCTTCTTCTCTTCCCTTCTTTCCACGTTTCCCCTGTTTTTCTTTCCTTATGAGAGTTACAAGACATTTCTGCTATCAGTATCCTCTCCTGTAAGCAGAAAACCCTCTGTGCTTCAGAGGATCCCCTTTGAAAGGCTCAGTTGGCAAGTACATGTTGTAACTAAGTCACAGAAAGTTTGAGACTAGCCTTGCAATTCAACTAGTCTGATGGTACTAGTTTACAACCATTTGGTTATCAAGGATAATAACCATTTTCATAATGTGACTGTGGTTTTTTGTAGTGAGAATTTAGGTGAGTGAAACCGTAGGAAAGATGCCCGTTATTTGTCTAACACTCAGAAATCACGCGCTTCTCCAAGCACATCTATTGCTCAGCACAGCTGCGATGGCATGGGTGTTAGACGCCCATCTGGAGTGAAAAACCACCTGAAACTCAGAGGCCCAAGGAACCGGCTCAGTGTCACACCTTGCATTCAAAGTCAGATACGCTGTTTCAATACATCATGCTGTTATTCCCCCTCTCTTAGTAAGACAATTTCACAGCTTGACCACAGAGGTCTCAGCTGTTTGGATAGAATGTTTTTTACTCCAGAGACTAGCAATTATATCGAGAATTTTTTTTTTTTAAGTTGAGGGATGGAAAAAAAAACACTTAACAGTAAAGGATTGACTTATGTTTCTCTTAATGCTTACAGTGTGATGCATACACTGATGTCCAAAGCCAGTGGACAGTCACGCGATTGACCCTTAACAACTACAGATAGGGAAACTTGACAGAGTGTTGGGGAAAATCTCCAAGCTATGAAAATCCCTCTGTGACAACGAAGTGCCCCAGGGACCTTTGCTACTCCTCTAGATCATCAAGGAACGTCTCTTTACCAGCGGCAGCTTCTCTCGCATGCCTTTGCGGACTGACCCAAGGAGTTCTCCCTCGGCATTCTCCTCCTTCCTCATAGGAAGTTTCTGGCTGGAGAAGTTCCCAGTAGTGGTGGGCTAAAGTAAAAGACTGGACAGCTTTGAAGACCAACGTCCACTTGTGTGTTGGCTGTCATCTGGCCGCTGTCGAGGAGGGAGGTGCAGTGAACAGTCATCAGATAGCCAATGGGACCTCAGGATCCTCTGAGCTTGTTAAACAATCAACAAAACATACCTTCCAGACGCAGAAATAAGTCGGTTAGGAGCATTTTTCTTTTGGCTGTGTGTGATCTTTTGAGACATTTAAAAAATCAGTAAAATAAAAAATTGATCTTTTAACAGTCCCAGTAATAATTCATAGACACAATTTAAAATATACGGAAAAGAAAATAAGAGGAAGAAAACCCAGAAAAATCTGTGATAGTCTCTCCCTCGCTCTTTCACTTCCTACCACCCTCTGCCTCTCACTACCCCTGTTCCACTCTCCTCCCATTGCATAGAAAAGGTATCTTCAACTTACATTACAGTCAAGGTTCCATTAAACAAAAGCTCCAACGAGTGAAAGACATGGAGACCATAGTCAGTGGAAATACAGATAAGAGCTATAAGCAATGATCAAATGAAAAACAATGATCATTTCACAGCATTTAAAGCAATCAGTTTATTAAAACTGTAACAATGATACAACATTCTTAATCATTAGTTTGACAAAGATCTAAAACAAAATTTGGCAAAACTCTATTTCTGGCATGTGATTTAAATATTCTTTAGTCTTTGCAGCTGAGAAGCCCATCAGTCCACTCTTCATACTGCCAGGAAATATTGTTCTTAGGAAAAGCCTCCCCACGTCTCCTACCTCATCCCTCTAGGGATTTTCTGCAAGCTCTGTATTTTGGGGTCATGGTAAAATCCTAATTCATCTAGTCACCATGAGTTCTGCACCCATGCTTACACATTTATATTATTTCTGCAAAAATCGTCGTTATATGTCATTTTAGAAGATAAAATTCTGGATTCATAAATCAGTCAATAAAAAAAAATCACTAGTGAGCTACCTGCTAAACGCTTTCAATGTAATATCTACATTTTAAGATTTAACTCTTCTAATGTGGCAGAGAAACATTTCAAGGAAACACGCAGACACAATTCTGAATTCCCTGAAACTATGTAAACAGCAGACTCTGGCATTTTCCCTCACATCTGTGTGATGCTGCTTTCGCAAGTGGGTAACCGTAACACATTGACCAGCAGAGTTACTATAATGTGAAAAGCAAAAAGACAGCTGCATGTTAGACCTTAAGACTGTCAGGGCACACACTTGTCTGTCTCTTGAATTTGTACCTATCATCTCAGTTCTTTTCTTAAATGTGTTCACCACCCTATGTTATAATCTCGGCTTCCCTTCTGTGTATTCCTTGCGGGGAAAAGTTTTTGAAAGGCAGCTCACACCGCCTGTCTCCATAGGCTTATCCTAGACAGGATTCTGCTAAAGACATCCCATGAGGCAGATTTGTGTGCAAATGTGTTTATCCCACAACGCTTGTACGAAAATGAAGGGGGAAGGCTTGAAATGTCCATTAAGTGGGTATTTGGTATAAGAGCCGAGACATCAACATCAGTAAGACAGTGACTGGTCAGATCTTGGCTACTTTGCTTCTGATTCAGCTTCCTGCTAATGGCTGGGGTGGGCCAGGCTGCCAGCAGGAGCCAAGAACTCCGTTCTGGAATCCCAAGTGGATGGCAGGGCGTAAGTACTCTTCTATTGCTTTCCCAGGTGCATAATCAGAAATCTGGTGCTGACTACAACCTGGTGCGCCATGATGCTAGCCCCAATTAAAATCTTGTATTAAAGAGGCATGAATCCATCTAAGATCCTTCTAAGATCCCACAGGTGCCTGTGGAATCCTCAATGAGACCAGGAAACCGGGTCTTTTTTTCTCCATTTACCAGTCTTTGAATGCAGGTTGGCTGTAGGAGTGAGTCTTGACCTCGGAAAAGGTAGCGTTTGCAAGCTGCAGTCAGTTCCTAGAGAGTGACTCATCTGTGAGCTGTCGGCCATGGTCCATGCTCACAAGTGCTAAGCTGTGAGCTGTCGGCCATGGTCCAAGCTCACAAGTGCTAAGCTGTGAGTTGTCGGCCATGGTCCAAGCTCACAAGTGCTAAGCTGTGAGCTGTCGGCCATGGTCCATGCTAAGTGGAAAGCGCATTTCAGTCATAAATGCCAGGATCTGGATGTCACATCGGCAATGTGCAAAACATATAACTAAGTAAATACCATGTTCCAGCCACTTCTCTAAGTGGCATGTGTTACCGATTTCATGTATGTGTTTTTTTTTAACTTGATTAGGTGCTAGTTGTTCTGTAATTACTAGATTTTTACTTGGTTTGTATTTCTTTTAGTCTGTTCAGTGTGCTCTGCTTGAAGAAATACTGAACGAAGCGACCTCTATCCTTGTCAGAGCTCGGCCGCTAACGAGGTATTTTACCTTTTCATCTTCACTTTCCTCTCCAGTTGCTGAGAAGGATATGCTGATTTTTACAGGTTTGTTGTGTACAAAACCAGAAGGTACTTGGCCAAGCCCCCTGAGTGTGGGCGAAGAGGCAGCTGGAGAAGCTGCCATGGGATGAGTTCTCGGTTGGCTGGGGACACACAGAGAGGAATGGGGTAAGAGTTTCCAATGAAAAGACATAAGGAACAAAGGTGGGACTTTCCTAAGATGCTGAAGGCCATGGCAACTCAGGTTAGCTTGACACAAATTTCACAACAAAAACCAAAGCACGAGACATACACACATCAGCTGGTCAATCCTTACCATTAGGAGCCCTGCCAAGCAGCTCCGAACATATTCTCCCTCTGTTCCCAGGAAGAGACATTTGTGGGAGAAAAGGAAAATCCATGGCACTGGCAGAGTTCTGGAGCTTCGTGGAGACGAAATGAGCTCGAACACCTCCTTCACAAACTTTGACTCAACGTTTTCGTCTGAAAGCAGGTGGGTGTACATTTCTAAGTCTCTAGCTCTCTCTCTCTTTTCGTTGTGGTCGCTTTAGTCTCATTTTTAATCTTTTCTCTTGGCAGCCCTCTCTCAGTCCTGGTCCTGAAAGTAAGAGACGATCCTTCAGGTCTGAGTGGAGTTAGCATGGACTTCCCCCGGACATCACCCACAGCAAGCGAAATTCCTTTGCATTCTCAGCTTCATCAACTGTGATAGCGCAGTCTTGGTTTTGGTGTGAAAACTGGAGAAAAATACGCGGTCAAGTCCGATGCAGTGTAGTAGCTGGTTTTCTAACCTGAGGCACTCCCAGCTGGCTTGGTTTCCCTTCTACCCTTAGAGACTCTCGGTTTCATATTTTGTTTGCTTCCTTCTAGTCTTTCTTTCTTTCTCCCGCAGTGCTTCCATGTGTGTCCCTCTTTCTTGTCAGGGAAACAGCTTGGGATGCACTGTGTCACTCGTACTCTCTCCCGCAGTTTTGTGTGGGTTGGAGTTTGATGAACCTTGCTTTCTTTTTTTTTTTTCTGAAAATATTGAATTATTATGATTGGGAAGGCAGATCAGATTCACAGAGAGAAGGAGACAGACAGATCTTTCATCCGGTGGTTTATCCCCAATGGCCACAACAGCTGCAGTTGAACAGATCTGAAGCCAGGAGCCACATAGGTGCAGGAGCCCAAAGCTTTGCCCTATCCTATACTGCTTTCCCAGGCCACAAGCAGGGATCGGGATGGGAAGTGGAGCAGCCAGGACACAAACCAGTGCCCATATGGGATCGCAGTGCTTGCAAGGTGGGGATTTAGCCATTAAGCCATCACGCAGGGCTCTCCATTTTAACTTTAATTTTATTTTTAATATTGTCTGCATAGTAAAGAGGGATGAATATACATGCGAGTCTCTGATTAGGGTGGGGAGGGTCAGGTATGGAGGAAGGTGTGTGGGTCACATGCTCCACCCTTTTCTTTTTCTCTTGCGTCGACACGGGAAAAGGGGGAGAGGGCCACTCCTTGTTGTCAAACCATGTTTTCACGTGGGGATGGGGGGTGGTCCTCTGATGATATGCTAGAGACCCTGATATGGGGAGAAGTGTTTCAAGCATGTTACTTGAGTGGTTTTGATAGCCTCGAGATGTTTTCTGTTTCAGTACTGAGAAATCTTTCTGAGGTCTACTGGTTGACAAAGTCTACCTCAGTGCATCCACAGACTCAGGACCAGGCTGCAAAACTTGGCCAGAATTATTCAACCTGTTCTGCTTCTCATTCTCTGATGAGGCAGTTGACATCCCTGCTGGCTGTCATGTCCTTGGTGTGCATGCTGTCCACTGCGCAAGCATGAGGCTTCAACAGCTGAGGTGCCCCAATCTTGACACTCCAAGGTCGGACCACACATCCTGTGATTCTCCCTATGTCCAGGGTCCAGTCTGGGAGTCCCCCAAGAAACCTCGCCTTGGGTGACCTCAGATTTGATTCTTGTGAGCATCAGCCAATGCAGGATCAGGTGCAGTCTGTCACCTGCACCAGCCAATGCAGATACTGGTGGCTGTAGATTTGTCAGTTCTGCCTCAGCCCCATGTCTCACACAAACCAAGGGTGGCTATCTCAGAGCTGGTCCTTATGCATACCAGTGGGTGCTATGGCCTAGTTGGGCTTACCCCAATATCTTCCACTGGACCCTCCCATAGCCCCAGTTTTTGCATAGGCCAGCCTCTGCTGTGGCCTGCCCAGCCGAGTCCACATCCAGCTCTGATACACATATGAGTGCTGCAGATTAGCTCAGCTGGATCCACCCCCAGACCTCGCCAGACAGGTGCCACCGCCTTGTCTAGCTTTGCCCCTCTAGCTCTGGTTCTTGGGCTCACCAGTGATAGGCCGAGCCTAGCGGGGGAGTGCCCGCAGTTTCCCTTCCGGGTATGTTCCCAGCCCTAGATCTTATGCCTGCCAAGTGGGTACTGCAGTCCAGTCTGACATGACTCACACCCGGTCCTGGCACTTGCCAGCTGGTGCTGTGGCTTAACTTGGCTGGCATTACTCATTCAGGCTTCTCACCAGCTGGACAGTAGTCCAGTCCATCCTGGTCTACCCCAAGACCAGCCACCCTCCCTTCTCCCATCCCCAGATCCAACCCAGCTCTTGTGCTCAACAGTAGCAGCAGCAGCCCAGCTAGGAAGTCTCTGGAGTTTCCCTTACTAGGCTTACTCTGTGGCCAAGGTCTTACAGATGCCAGCAGGTATTGTGGCCAGTCTGAGATGGGTTGACCTAGCCTGGCCTGTCCCACACTCATTTTGGTTCTCTTGCGTACCAGTAGGTGCTAGAGTCCAGCTCAGCTTGGTCCACTCCCAGATCCATCTCACACGCATGCTGATGGGTACTGCCATCTCCCCACAGCCCCGACTCTTGCACTCATCAGTGGGAGCTATAGCCCAGCAAAGGCGTCTCCAGAGTGCCCCTACCAGGCCCAATGAGTTTGCTTTTGACTGCAATCACTCGCTCTTGGGACCCACACATTTTCTGGTTGGCTTCCATTTCTGGGCATTGATGCCTGGCCAGGGTGATTACCACAAAGCAGCAGGGAAGATGTGGTCAGGACTGTTTTGTGTTTTCTATTATTTCAGGATTTACTGGTTGTGAATCTGGTGCTTCATTCTGGCCTTACAACATCCTACCTGCGTTTTATCTGTAAAGCACGCTTGACACATACCACTGCCTAGATTTTTTTCTTACTTGGATTGTGATGGATATATTCTTCAAATCGGTGTTTTGTTATTTCTTTCTTTCTTTTTTTTTTTTTTTCTATATAGCCAGGTAACTCTCTTCCTGGGTCCCTGGATTTCTCAAAGGAAGCATGGTGTGACATGATTAGATGCTCTATGACACTAATGAAAACATTTTCTTTTTTTCGCAGAAGTTGGCCCTGTTCCCATGGGTAAGCAGGGGAGCCTTTCCATGACCCAGTGCATTCTACGCTATCGTATTTTCTCTTTATTTCCTGCTAGACACCAAATTCTCTTGTTTACCATTACATCTTGGGATGGAAAGCAGGAATTCTAGTGAAGAACTATTTACCACCGAGCTAACTCTGGGAAGTGTGTGCTGTCTTCCAGTTTCCAGAGAAGATGTTGAAGAATCACATTTCCCCCAGGCGTGTCAGTGACCTGCTGACAGGCAGTGTTGAAAATAACGAGGGTATTGGGGTCTTTTTTTAAAAATTATTTTTTAATTGTTAGAATTTTAATTGAAAGGCAGTTTTACAGAGAGAAGGAGAGAGAGAAAGAGACAGAGTTCTTCCATCTGCTGATATTACTCCCTAAATGGTTGCAACAATCAGAACTGGCTGGTCCAGTCTGTAGCCAGGAGCCTGCAGCTTCTTCCAGATCTCCCACATGGGTGCAGGGGTTCAAGGACTTGGGCCACCTTTGCTGTTTTCCCAGCTGCCTCAGGAGGGAGCTGGCTTGGAAGTGGAGCAGCTGGGACTTGAACTGGAGTCTGTATGAGATGCAGGTATTGCAGGTAGAGATATAACCAACTACAGCACAACAGCGGCCCTGGTGTTGGGTTCTTGATCTTTGCTGTTCCTAGAACCTGTTGGGTCCAGGGTTTTCCACTGAAGGAAGTGAGAGCAGTATTGGCTAAGGATGATTAGGAGGAACTAGGAAGAGGCATGTTCTCTTCTTCTTGCCTACCTGACCGCTGACACAATTAGGTGTGTGCTTGGTGCTGTGGCCATGGCTGCCCGGATCCTGCCTAAGTCTTTATTCTTTCCCTGCTGGCTCCTGGCTTCAACTTGGCCCACACGTGGTTTTTGTAGCCTTTTGATGGAGTAAGCCAGAAGCTCCAAGATCTCTTCCTTTGCCTCTCCCTCTCTTTTTCTGTCATGCCTTTCAAATAATAAGCAAATCAATATTTGAAAAACAACAGTCAGTTTTATTACAGATTAATATTCTGTGGAATGGGTGACGACAATTTGCTTACCCACTTATTCCATGATGAATTTGAATTGTTCTCTACTTTCGACTACTATGAGTAACACTGCTATGAACACAAAAATGCAGGTTTGTGTGGAGCCGTGTTTTCATTTCTTCTGGGCAATTATTTAGATATGGAATTGTTGGGTCATGTAGTGAGTGCATGTTTAACTTTATAGGAAATGACCCAGGTATTTGAAAAGTGGTTATATCATTTCAATTTCTGCCAGTAATATGTGAGCTTCAGTTGAGCGTCAATACTTGTTCCTGTCAGTCTTTTACATCTTAGCCATCGCAGTGGGTGTGCCGCGGCACCTAACGGCGGTTTGATGTTGCAGTTCCCTGATGACTAATGATGGCATCCTCTCACTAGAAATTCGTGTAATTTCTGTGATTATTCACATGCTTTGCCCATTTTAAAAACGGATTATTTCCTTCATATTCAGTCCTAAATATCCTTTATTTTACGTACGTTTTTGTGTTGATCATATGCATTGTAAATCTTTTCTGCTTATGTTCTTTCTCCTAGTCTACTCCTCTGAAGAGTGAATTTTAGTTTCAATTAAGCTCAATTTGCAAATTTTTGCCTTTCATACTTTCCGCTTTCTCAGTTTAGTAGGAAAATTTTATGTATCTTATCATCAAGATTTACATTTTTTTCTACAAATTGCATAGTTTTATGTTTTATGTCTCACTATATGTTTTATTCTGAGTTACTGTGCTTAGCTGAGACATGAGGTTGGAGGTGGAACCTTTCACTTGTGACATCATGTCAGAGCTGAAAATTTGCAAAACGTGGGACATTGTTGATTTTGCTTTTGAGCAGTAGGAATGCTCAGTGCGTGCTGGGCTGGTGGAACTGCCAGTTTCTCTACATAGTTCCACCAGTACGTGCTTTCTGTACGGTAGACTTTCCAAACACTGCGATGGGGATCACTTACAGTACAGCGCAGAGATCTCAAGTGTACGTTTCAAGGAATTTTCTCTGCCTTTCACACATGCACACACTCACACGTGCACACGCAGGTCACCCACACTCACCCACACACAAATACACGCATGCATAACGCACTCACTTGCACTCCTACCACATACTCACACTCTCACATGCATGCAGGTCTACATTATGATACAGAACACTCTCTTTTTGTGGCAATTCTTATATCTACTTCCTGTCAGATGGCCACACAGAGGAAGCGAGTACTCAGACCTCTACTAATAGTGATGTTTGTGCAGTATTGAATGTCACATAAACAGAAACATGAGCTGATTTTTTCCCGAACATTATGATTTGAAGGTTAAACTGTGGTGTTCTCTAGCAAAGCTTGCAGTGGCATTAATCAGGAAATGTACAAGAATGTTTACAGCCCCACACCTGTTACAGACATAAACTGGAAAAATAACCCATAAAATGTTAATTAAGTGGTAACATTTTTAAATAATGCAATTCTATGTAACAATTAAAATGAATAAACTACAGCTGCAGACTAAACGGAGGTGAACTTCAAAAACAGCACATTTCAAATCCAACAAGTCCCAAAAGATACACACATTGTAATTCCATTTTTATGAACTGTGGAAACAGGTTTCCGTACACAGTGTGAACTGATGTCCAGCATGCTAAGCAATCAACACACCTGGGAGATCCAGAGGAAGTTTCTGGCTCTTGACTTTTGACCTGGAGTAGTTGCACTGCTGAAGGCAATTGGTGAGTGAATCAACAGATGGAATATTTCTTTCTTTCTCTCTAATTATTTCATTTTTCAAACAAAGTAAAAATAAAAAAATCTATATTTAAGAACTAAACATATATTCAATACATTTAAAAAAAGAATGCTGAACAATCATTTTTCCCCCCTAAATGATTAGGAAGATCTGAATTATGGCAATAAGAGGCAAATAATTTAATTGGGGATAATGGTAATCTTGGTGTCAACTTTGCTGTAGCTGGAAGCATTTCTCTACATGTTTACGTACTTCATCCTTAAATGAATTTTCAAGGAAAAATAAGAAAAATTACCTGTGTTGTTTTGTGTGTCATATTTGTTCTTTTTTGTTGTTGCTCTGCAGTGTGCTGTTGCTTTAAAATGTCTCCGTTCTATCATTGACAGTCACTTAGGTAGTTTCCAGTGTGAAGTTACAATGAATAACACTTCTATGGATATTTTTGTACATGTCTTTGGTACAAGGAATAACAATTCACATGCATTTGTTAATGCCCAGAAGTAGAATTATTAACTCATAGGGTAAATTTGTGCTTCACTTCAGTATACGTCACCAAACACTTTTTAAAATAACCACGGAAATTTCTTTTTCTATTATTACAGTATGAGAACTCCAGGGGCCCTAAATGCTTTTCAAGTTTGGTGTTCCATGTATTTGAGTTTTGTAAGTTCTGGTGGGTATGTGATAGTATTTATACCTTTGTGGTTTGTGGTTGTATTTTACTAATGAATAATGACGTTTGGAACATTTCATGTATTTCTTTTTTTGCCACCTGGATGCATTAAAATTATTCATATTTAGATTTTGGCTTATTTCGTTTCTTCCATAGGCCCTGGGATTGCTCGTGCCCCCCCCCCATTGATTTCCCCTCTATTATTACTACAGTATAGTTCTTCATACACAGTCATATGTCCATCACTGTGGGCGTGGACAATGGCAGACAGTCCAGCATCCTGTCGTCAAGATATACTTATCTTGGAAGTCCATCTTTGTTTCATTGGGAGTTTCATTGAAAGTCCATCTTTGATCTGGAAGTAGAGATGCATACTGCATTGTATCTTCACATCTGGATATGACAGTCTCCATTACACAGTTACTATACATCCCCTTAAATGAAAAGCCACACACAAAAAATCTACAACAGGAAGAAAGTTATATAATATGCTACCAAATGACTAATGTGTCAACAAAGAAATGAAAATCAAGAACCTTCTTGAAGAAAATGATGCTACTGCGTGACCTATGAGTCAGATATGAATTTAATATGAGAAAAAAACTGTTTTGATGAAACAAAAATAAAAACAAAAGCATCAAAATCATGAAATATAGTTTTCACTGATCTTTGGTGAGATGTGGTTGCTGTAGGCAACAAACAGATGGGTTTCGTTTAATTCAGTCTACTTACCTATATTTGATTGATGAGTTTAAGCCATTTACATTCAGGGTTAATAGGAATAGGTGGTAATTTGGTTCTGTCATTTTAGCAATGGGTTGTTCATTGTTTGATTTAGTCTTTTGTTGTTGTTTTACTGGGGTGTTCTTCACATATGTCTTTGGTTTTGTTGGGTGCTATTCCTTTTCCCTGGCAATAGAACATCTTTAAGTATCATTTGTAAGACAGATCTGGAAGAATTTAATTCTTTGAGCTTTTCTTTACTGTGAAAGAATTTTCTTTCATTTTCAAAGACAAAAGGGTTATTTACTTGGGTTGTATATATACATTGCATGGCATAATTTTTTTTACCTATTAGACATCTAGGTAAAAATCATACCATACTCTTCAGGCATAGTAGAATTTTCCTGTAGAGGTCAGCTGTGAGTCTAATTGGGGTTCCTCTATTTGTTCAACTCGCAATTTTTTTTTAGCAGGTACATAAAAGGACCTTAACAAAACCTTAAACATCAACAGATTAAGACTCTACAGCCAATACACCATATCATGTTATCATCACCCAAAATCCAACCCCCATTATTCCTAACATATCCCACAAATACCATAAACCCCCACAAAACCATCATATCTAAAAAAAAAAAAAAACCATCCACCAAAAAACCCCCCTCAACAATAAATCAAATTCCACCCCACCACAACACAAACAAAACCACTATACCACCAACAACCCACAAAATAACTAAATCAAACCCCAACAAAAAAAAAAAAAAAACCCCCCCCCCAAAAAAAAAAAAAAAAAAATAATAATAATAAAAAAAAAAAAAAAATAAAAAAAAAATAAAACCCCCCCACCTTTATATATTAATACCCCCCCCCCCCCCCCCCCAATTTATTCCCCCCCCCCCCCCCCCCCCCCCCCCCCCCCCCCCCCCCCCCCCACCCCCCCACCCCCCCCCCCCCCCCCCCCCTTTTTTTTTTTTTTCCCCCCCCCCCCCCCCCCCCCCCCCCCCCCCCCCCCCCCCCCTTTTTTCCCCCCCCCAATTTTTTGATCAGTTCCTCTTCCAGCTTTTTGATTGTGTCACCATTGTGGCAAGATGATATATCTCCAATTCTGATTCTTTCTTCTGTTTCATTCATTATTGGGACTTTCCACTGATTTTTTTATTTGCTCCATTGTGTCCTTCATTTCTAATAATCCAGGCTAATTTTTGTTTTAGTATGACGTATTTAAATCCCTGTGTGTGCTTCTTGTTGATAAGAAGCTTTATAACAAATTTTGAAAGTTCTGTATCTCCCATTTTCTTGATGTCTTTCTCAGTGAACTCTGAGGTTGGCAAAGGCTTTTGCTCCTTCGCGTTGGAGTCTTCAGTAATATTCATCGTGCCTTTGTCTCTTCTTTTGCTCTTGGTTGTTGTACTTCTGGCTATCAGATTCTTCACCTTAGGGCAGGTTTCGAAGCTGTGTCACCCACAGGTCTACTGTTAAATTTTACTGATTGCGTTTGCTACCCAATTGTTTATTTGCAGGCACTCCAGTCACTCCCTTCAGTGAGTGTCAGGTCTTAACTCTTACATTAGATTTCTGCCACGATCTCAGTCTCCTTAGGCCCAGCTCCTGACTCAGCAGTCTCCACCTCCTGTGATACCGTGCTTAGGCTGCACTTTTGCCTGTACAACTTTGCTCCCAATTCTGGTCCAAGCAGTTCCTAAGGTTAGGGAGACACCAGGTGTCCTCAATAACTGGATTGTCAATGGTGCTGGTGTTGCCAGAATCTGCTGGCCGTTAGGTCTGAAGGCCACCCAGACCTATTTTGTGTGGAATCTGTAGGATGTCATAGTTGGTACTGTTTTCTCAGTGACAGCAGTGCAACACATTGAGCTGGAAATGAGTTCTGTCTTAGTTCAGCACCTGTATATCTTACTGTTGTTTCTTTAGCCCCACAGACTTTTCCTCAGTACCTAAAATGGCACCCAATATGTTACTGGTGGAGGTCTGGGCCTGCTGGCTGTTAGGTCTGGTGATCACCTGGACCTATTTTGGGTGAAACATGTAGGATGTTAAGTTGGTGCTGTTTCCTCTGTGGGACCAGAGCAATGCATGATGGTAGAAATGAGCTCTCTCTTGGCTTAGCCATGCTCAGATCCCTGTTGTCACGACCAAATGGGATCCTGGCGCCTGCAAGGTGAGTACTTTAACCACTATGCTATCATGCCGGGCCCCTTTTTAATTTTTAAAAAGATTTTTATTTGTTTTTATTGGACAGGCAGATTCCCAGAAAGGAAAGGCCATCTGTCTGCTGGTTCACTCCTCAAGTTGCAGCAACTGCTAGAGCTAAGCAAATCAAAGCCAGGAGCCAGGAGCCATCCAGTTTTTGAGCTGTCTTCTACTGCTTTCCCAGGGCATAAGCAGGGATCTGGATGGAAAGTGGAGCAGCCGAAACATGTACATATGGACCTGACATGTGCCAGGTGAAGAATTAGTCATTAAGTCATTGTGCCGAGCCCAGTGTTACAGTCATGTTGCCCCAGGATATAGTGGCTGTTGTGCTGGGTCCAATACTTTTTTGTTTTTTTTTTGTTTTTTGCTTTTTAAAGAGAATTTTGAGTGGTTCTTACAAAGATTGTTGCAATATGAAAGTCATCTGTTTGATAGAAATATCAAGCTGTCTTGTCAAACACACTGAAGTGACCTGAAAATATATTTCAGAGCTCACAGAGCTTAAAAAGAGCAAAGATCACATGTAGCCAGACAAAATCCATTTCTGCATTTCCTATTTCTAACTCAGACTGCTTTGTGAAGCAAACATCTTCAGGAAATGCAGGGATCATTTTGTTTGGAATCTTAAGTAACTTTTATAGATACAGCAATTGAAAAAAATGCCATCAGGAAATATAATTTTGAAGTCTCCTTTTTTTCTTATAGAATTATCAGAATGCAAAGTGAGATGTTACCCAAACAGCCCTTTAGCTGTCTTGAAATTCCACACTACACCCGTGTGCCAGAAATCTCTGCTAAACCACGAACCAAGTATAAACAGTAGTGAAATGTAACTGTTGTGTAAGAAGTTAGTCTTCCAAAACATTAAAAACGTTACATTCCTCTCTGCCTTTATACAGAAAGCACATTTGTTGCCCTAGAGCTATTCCGGTAGACTCTCAGTGTATTTTTCTAGGTGTACATTTTAGAAGGCAGAACAAGAGAACAGCCTTGTACACAGTGGGATTTGCCAGTTAGGGAGAAAGCACACACTTCGTTCCTGTGTACATTTTTATTTTTTCAAGGTAACAGGAATTGCTTATAAGTGACAGTAGACCCTGGCCTCTTTATTTTCATCTAAATAAAAGAAAACTCAAAATGAATTCTCAAGAAACAAAAAATGCCATATACACAGGGACTGCATCTTCCTTCGTCGTCTACTTGCAACTAGTATTGCTGTTGCTTAGAAGCAGGAAACAGGCTGTGAGAAGTTGGAAGAGGTGCATATATGGCTGTTATCATTTTCCTAGCAAACCACCTGCCACACAATTCATTCACAGTGGCAGCAGCTGCAGCAGTGGCTGGGCACTTCACATCCGCATTGCTCTGAGCTGAGTTCTTGTCGACATAAAATGAATCATTCCTCCGTGTTTATTACATTCTTCAATCACACATCCTTAATCTCTGTGTCCCATCTCACTTTTTCTTCTGCTTGAGGGTTAAACATACTTAGAGAGCTGGAAACACTGCGTTGCAAGTGGCTAAATAGTGGCGGCAGCGGCTGAAGCGGAAGCTGATTCAGTCTCCTGGGAAAGTCTTGTTCGCAAATCTGCCACAGCGCCGAATGCCAAAGAATCATCATTCCCAGCGCTTGTGCTGCTGGAGGAACCTGCCAACATGTGCCCTCTGCAAGTCTTGCCATTAACTGCAGATGACCAGTTGTTCCCAAGTCAACTCTAGTCCTTTCCAGTTCATCACTGTCCAAAGATGAACCAGCACTGGCAGCATCCATCCACTCAGTAACATCACCAACCTTCATCGGCCTGCCTGCTAGTTCAAATCCATTCAGTTGTTCTAAAGCTTTTTTGGCAAATTCTAAATCAGAAAATGTAATAAACCCATATCCTTTCCAATGCCCTGGTTTACCATCCCTCATGAGCTGTCTACTTTCAACCCTTCCAAAAGGTGCAGATTCCTCTAGGCATGTCTTCTGTTACATTAAAGTGAACAAGCCCATGTAAAGTCTCACAGGCCCAGCTATCCCCTCTTTAGATTGTTCGCCAATGTTGCAGCTCTGTTTTTTCTGTCTGTGAAGCCTGTACTATGACTGGCATTCCTAAAACTCGCTGGCCAATTAATGCTATTGCTAGAGGCAATAAGCTCACATCGACAAACTCTACATAAGCAATTCCCTTGGAATGACTTGAATTTCTATCAGAAATCACCCTCACATCTCGAACCTTTCCTACTGTAGAAAAGAATTCTTCCCAATCTCGTGGTCGAATTCTCGTTGCCAACTGTGTGCAGAATATTGTCCAAGCATCTCTTTGCTCGGGAGTTGGAACATCCCCAGGCTCTTGCACAGGCCTCTTGTCTTCTCTGAAGGGTTAGGGTTACGCTTCGGGAACGTTGCGTTAGATGCAAGGGCATCTCTAACGACCTTGGAATTTGCGGTGTCGACTTTTTTTGTTTTTGTGACAGTGTAATAGGCCTTGGAGTTTCCCTTCCCGCCTCCCACTGTTCTGTATGTTTATAGCAGCAAAAACATGGAAGCAACTGAAATGCCCATCAACAGCAGACTGGATAAGGAAACTATGGTCCATCTCCTCTATGGAATACTACTCAGCTGTTAAGAAAAACGAAATGCATTTCTTCTGGCCAGATGGGCCAAACTGGGAACTATCATGCTAAGGAAAATGAGCCAATCCCAAAGGGTCAAGATATCATGTGTTTGCCTTAACATAAGACAATACGATGTCAAATCTAAAAATAGCACCGGTAAATTGTGCAATATTGCACCTCCAAACTGTACTACACGCGATGTTTTTGTGATGTAACCTATAGATCAATAATTAATGAGCGATGGATTACATATGATCACCCGAGACTGTTAATATCCCTCTTATCATTGTCAGCACTACTACTAGGCAGGGAGATAGTGGACACTCTTTTGCATAAACAAAACTAGTTAGACTCAAGTTTTGTGGGTTCTCTCTGTATTAATAAATATAAAAAAAAAGTAAAAATAAGACATTAAAGCATTTAGTTAGAAGGAATCTCATTGCCAGATGAGGTGAAAAGATACCTAATAAGGAAGTTATAGGTTGGATTTTGGCTGCTGTTTTGAATAGACAGAACAGGTGCGTAAGTCATTCAGCAAAAAGGAAATAGAGACACATGTTTGTATGTGGAAATGCTTGCTGAAGGGACTGAAAAAACAGCGTCCACCCAAAACTCTTGTCAGCTTGGACGGCCACTGACTGTGCGGCTCAAGTATCCGATCTGAGTAGAAGAAGTCAGCTGTCAGGACCTCCTCTGTGTCTCTTAAGCTGGATAATTCCTATTGATATTTTTACAAATTCCCATCAACTTCCCTTCTTGTGTGACCAGTGGTCTGCAAATGGGGCCCACGCATACATCTCAGAAGATGAAGAAGTCCTTTCTTAGGCATCGTCACACAGAGTTTTAAGGAAATACGTCCTGATGTCCCTGCCTTCTAAATAGAGTCATTGTTAAAATTAATATATGGTATTCTGTGATCTGGATCTTCTTGGTCTGTTTCTCTGTTTTCTGAAAGGAAATCACCTCTCTCAGCCATGTTGCATCTTACTGTGTTACTGTTCTAGTGAGTAGGATCTTCTGTGTGCTCTGAGTGAAGGGACAACCTGAAGCGTCAGTAAGAGAGATTGTCTAAATCAAGGCATCGTAGTGTTTTTCTTTTTCACTTCCTTGACTTTACTCATTTTCCGTTAAGAACAAAGCACGCCGCAGACGTGAGGTACTTCCGAGTGGACACACACGCATTTTCATTGAGCACCCTTGTCTCTGTCTTCTCTGTAACTGACATCGCTGAACCTAGCAGCATTGGAGGAAAGTGATGTGAGAAGGGCAGACTGCTAGAAAGAATCTGAAAGGGAGGGTTGTTCGACTGCATGCAGCGCCAAACTTATGACAAATTTCAGTACCTTCCCGCCACCCTTTCTCTTTCTCAGAATTAAAATTCGCGAGTGAGTGTTGTTACGGGGATGAGTGTTCAACACGCTTTTTAAAAATGCTAACTAATGTTAGGGAGAACAACTGATTTGAATGATTAGGCTGGCGATGAAGATGTGGTTTTCTTCCTTAGGTTATACAGCAGGCATTTTGCAGAAATAAATATTTAACCTGTAGTTTCAAGATTTGGTAGAAACTGTATCGAAATGTGAAGTTAAATACTTACATAGAATCAAGTGCTCATAGCATAATATAAAACTCAAAAGAACTGTATAGTGTTGTTGTAGTATGCCACCTAAATCCCACCTCCAGACCCAAGATTTCCGCAGTTGCCTGGACTTACGCTCTCTGAGAATTGCTGCTCGTTGCAGGAGCTTCACGTGCCAAGAGGGCAGTGCTTGCCCGGGTCTGCCCACAGTGTCTTGTTCCACGTGGAGGTAGAGCAGCTCCTCTCTTCGCTTCGTTGAAACGACTCTGAAACATCCCAGCTGCGAGTCACACCCTGTGATGTGGATCTCGACTAGCATGTTATAGCTGCGGCAAAGAATCATTTGTTAAGTGTTCGCGTAGTCTTTTTGTTTTACTTTCCGGAAATTGAGAAAAAGAGTATGTGTAACTGTTGAGTAATAGATTATTTAGCAAGTTAGGTGGTTTCCAAAATGATAGGAGGATCCACTTAAGTGTCAAATGAAAGATAACAAAATTACTTTCCATTGGTAGCTTGTTTTTAAAAATTATTTTGGCATTTCTAAAGACAGAGTTACACAGAGAGACAGAAAGAGAGATCTTCCACCCACTGATTCACTGCCCAAATGGCTGGGACCAGAAGTCTGGAGTTTCATCCCGGTCTCCCCCTTGTAGCAGGGATCCTACCCGTTACAAATTTTCTCCACAAGCCCATACGCCAGTCTGCATATATCCCCTTCTATCTGCAATGGGATGAATGTAAGGAAGAATTGTATTTTTATTTTAAAGTGTCAATAAGATCTTAACTTGTGTCAGGCATGCAAACCAGAACCTCTGCTCCATCGGCCGCTTTTGACTGATGGGCAGGGGATGCAGCCTGGCCTGACCGCTTTAAAAGCAGCCGGCTCCATCTTAGCTCAGGCAGCCAGTTTGCCAATCCGGCCTGGGAGTGGACCAAGTGGGGGAACGTGGGAAACTCCCTTATGGGGTCATAGCTCCCATTGGTGAGCATATGGCCCAGACCTGGGGGTTGGGCAAGCTAGGCAAGGTAGCTCCTTCCATTGGCAAGTGTATGGGTTGGTTTTGGAAGGGGCACACCAGGCAGGGCCGAGCAAACTTTAGCCTACTGATGAATGCAGAAACCAGGCTGGAATGTAGGTCTTGCTGGGGTAGGCTGTCATACCTGCAGGTTTGCATAAGCCAAGTTTGGGAATAGACTGAGTAGGGCCAGGTTCTAGCATCTGCTAGTGAGAGTTGGGATTGGGGACGGGCTGAATTAAGCCAGGCTACATCACCCAAAGACAAAGGTCATAACAAGTGAGGGAATATGCCAAACCGGGTCAGAGCAACCACTGGCATGTGCAATATCTGTGGCTGGGGACAGATCTGGTTGGGGTGCTAAGGGGATTCCCTGGCTGGGTTGTGGTGAGTGCTAAGGCCAGAGTAGGGGCTGCAGTCTGGTCTGGACATGGCTGCAGTGTCCCTTGGCACAAGCGTGCACTGGATCTGGGGTGCGCCAGATGGGGTCGAACTACAGCCCCAAGTGGTGCTTGTGAGAACCAGGATGGGTGTAGGACGGGCTGGACTAGGTCTCCGCCCCTGCTGAACCATGTGTGAGCTGTGTCTGGGTGTGGGCCAGGTTTGGCTGGGCTATAACACCCAAGAGTAAAACATCGGAATGGGTAAGGGCTGGTGAGGGAAGGCCACTGTTCCTCATAGGACAGGAGGTAGACTAAGTAGGGTTGAACCCACTGGTGTGTGCGAGATCTGGCATTGGGAGAGGTTGTGATGGAGGAGCATGGGGAACTCCTCTGTTGGGACACGGTTGCTGTGAGTACAGGAATCACAATAGGGAGCAGTCCAGACCTGGCCAGGTGATGGTACCCATGGGCTTACATTTGGTTCAGGTCGGAGGCGAACCAGGCTGGGCCAATTCATATCACCTGCTGTTGAATCCAAGCACCAGAATGGAATGTGGGTCTGGCTGGGTTGGGCCACAACAGAAGCCAGCTCACATGAGGGCCAGGACTTGGAGCTAGCTGGGCTGGGCTAGGCTGTAGCCTACACCAGTGTAAGCTGGAGTTGAGGGCGAGCTGGGCCCAGCTAGGCTACAGCACCCACTGGCAAGTGCCGATGTGAAGCAGGCCATGTCAGACTGGGCTACAGCACCCAAACAACACACGTGAAATCCAGCCGGTAGGAGGGTTGCATGGGGCTCCCCTGCTGGACCACCACTCCCACTGGAGAGCATGATCCAGGTTGGATGGGGCAGACCAGGCTGGGCAGGGCCACAATACCTGTTAGCCTCATGTGAGTCACATAAGGGAATAGGCAAGCTGGGTTAAGTGCTCCTACTGGTGCATGTATAAGCCAGAATGGGTGTGGGTTGGTTGGGCTCTACCAGAGCATCAGCTTGCAGATGCTGTGAAGTTAAACCGCAGAACCACCTGGAGAGTGCAAGGTCCAGGAGTGGGACTGGGCACTCCCCCTATGGTGCGTGACGGCTGAGTGTGCCTTAGGCAGGGCAGGGCTGGGCTGCAGCAGCCATTGGTTTGCTGAGGATGGAGGGCAGAACAAGCTCATCAACTACTCCAGTGAAGTCTGACAGCAAATATCTGGGCCAATGGAGACTCAGAAGGGACTGTGTCAGCTAGTCGACCTCGGGAGGATTTCCTCATCCTTGGAGCGGTGATAGCAGCAGCATCTCAGAACCCCCAGAACATGCTCTACAATGGGGTCTCTGGGTGACATCGGGGGCAGTTGGCCATCCCCTGGGTGACATTGGGGGCAGTTGGCCATCCCCCGGGTGACATTGGGGGGCAGTTGGCCATCCCCTGGGTGATGTGGCAGTGGGGCGACCAGGCGGGGTTTCTCCTCTTGTAGTCCCCACCCTCACATATGGGAACAAGAAAAAGAAAATGTGTAAACAATGGCCTCACCCACTTTCCCTGATCCTCGACCCTCCCCACCCCAATCAACTATGTGAACATCATTAAAAATAAAGTTAAAAAATAAAACAAAAAAAATTTAAAAGATGGCTGCTCTCAGCAAGTTCTTGGGTCTGGCACTCTGGCACTGCAGCGACAGCCACACCTCTGAGTGCTAGCTTGAGTCCTGGCTGCTTCATTACCGATGCAGCTTCCCACTGATGGGCCTGGAAGGGCTGCATGTAGCCCAGATCTCGGCACCTTGCTGCTCACACAGGAGATCTGAACAGAGTTCTTGCCTCCTGGATATTTGGGGAGTGACTCAGAGATGGGCTCTCTTTCTTCCCCTCTTTCAGTTGTTCTGCCTAACGAGTAGTTAAATATATCTTTAAAAAAGGAAGAGAACCCTGGAACTAGACTGTCTTGTACTTTGATCTTGGACTTCCACATTTTCAGAGCAATGAGAATAAATCTCTGTTGTTCGAGCCATTTCGTCTGTGGTGTTTCGTCTCAGAAGACCAAGCAGATCAGGACAATGGTGAGTAGTAATTTTGCTTAGAATCTTATAAATCTATTATTCATGTTAGTTGTCATTTTTCTCCTGTTCATAGTGCTGCTTGTCTACAGTTGGGGCACAAGGAGGCATTCTTTTTTAAAAACCATAGGCTTACGGATTTCCCTTCCTCCCTCCCCGTCTCCCTCCCTCCCACTGATTCCCCCATATTATTACAGTGGTATAGTCCTTCATAAACAGTCTTAAGTCAGTCATTTTGCTATTTAAGTGTGTCCTAACTTTGCGAACATGGACAATGGCAAAGAGTCAAGCATCCTATTGTCAAGGTTCCGTTAGCAGTTTCTCTGGGAGTCCATCTTTGATGTGGAAGTAAAGATGCATACTGCATTGTATCCTCATATTTTGATATGATAGTCCCTATTACACAGTCACTATACGTTCTGTTAAATGAAAAGCTATAAAACAAAATCAACAACAAGAAGAAAAATAGGAAATCTACAATAACATGAAGTTAAATAACATGCTACCGAATGACCAAGGTCTCACTGAAGAAACGAAAAAGAAAATAAAAAACGTTCTTGAAGCAAATGATGCTATTATATGACCTATGAATCAGTGAAGAAATTTTAAAAATGAAAACGTTTTGAAGAAATGAAAATAAAAACAGAAATATTGAAACCTTTTCCATTATTTGAACTTGTAAGTTCAACCTTGGTATTTTTGATGTAACTTCCTGTATCATTTTGGGGTTGGCATGCCAAAACCACCCTGTTGCTTCCACTTTGTTCTTTCTTGTATCGTTTAAATAATACTCAAACAAAAATGGTTTTATTATTATAGTGCTATTGTGTAAGGTGCTGCCTCCGTCCTGACCCGTAACCAACCTTCCCTAATTGCGAAGTTCTTTGGTGACTTAGAAGTGAGTGTAAATTTGGGTGGTGGAGTATTTAAAACTGACAAATGATGAAGAGAAAAAAAGATGAACCAAAGCAAATAAATGTTTATTCCTTGGCTCTAACTACAGTTCCTAAGCCTGATTTGGAGCTCCAAGAAGTTTCAACGTACCCTGTGAAGAATTCCTTTCTGTTGTGCTAACACATGCCCAATTAGTCATCAGGATAGCCTGACTTTGTCTCCCAAACAAAACCCAAATCTTTTTTTTTTTTTTTTAAAGATTTATTTTTATTATTTTTTTATTGGAAAGGCAGATATACAGAGAGGAGAGACAGAGAGGAAGATCTTCCGTCCGATGATTCACTCCCCAAGTGAGCGCAACGGGCCGATACTATGCCGATCCGAAGCCAGGAGCCTCTTCTGGGTCTCCCACGTGGGCGCAGGTTCCCAAAGCTTTGGGCCGTCCTTGACTGCTTTCCCAGGCCACAGGCAGGGAGCTGGAAGGGAAGCGGGGCTGCCGGGATTAGAACCGGCGCCCATATGGGATCCCGGGCGTGCAAGGCGAGGACCTTTAACCACTTGCGCCACCGCGCCGGGCCCACAAAACCCAAATCTTACTCTCCTCTCTGCTGTTTTTGAGGAGGGAGTAGCAAACAGGCCGCGGCCCTACTGTACATTTGTAAATTTGGTTCTGTGATGGTACCTAGCATCAGTAGCCGAATCTCCCCTTCCCAATTTACTACTAAATGATGCTTCTCCATGGAAACTGCAGAGAGAGGCGACTGGGGTTCCCACTGTAGGTCAGCAGGAACATTCCTGGGGGCTTCTGCTGTGTCATAGCCAACTAAGCTTCTGACTGCAGCTCCAGCATCCCACATGGGTGCGGGTTCTAGTACTGGCTGCTCCACTTCCTATCTAGCTCATTGCTGATAGCCTGGGAAGGCAGAGGAGGCTGACCCACATTCTTGGGCCCCTGTATCCTTGTGGGAGACATGGAAGAAGTTCTTGGCTTCACTCAGGCCCACCTCTGGCCATTTTATCTGTTTGGGGAGTGACCCAAAGGTCTGAAGATCTCTCTGTGTCTCTCCTTCTCTCTCTGTAACTCTGTCTTTCCAACCAAAATAAATAATTAAAAAAAAATTCCTATAACTTAGCTTTTTTTCGTTTTGGTTTTACTTTCTTACATAATTTCTTGAGCCAATTATGTAATAGTTTTTTCATTCATCGGACAGGGCTAAAGTAGTTAACAAATCAAAACAAGAGCATAGAGTCCCCCCAAAGGCACACATGGTGTAATTGTGCGCCCTTTCTTTCTGACCTTTATGGTAAGCATCCCGGTGTGAATGTGAGTAGCAAAATAGCTGATTGTGTTTGGGAACTCGGTTCAGACATGACTGCACAGTTTCTTGAAGGAGGATTAGCCATCCTCCCATCCCTCAGGTGCTCTTCAGACTAAACAAATCCATCTCTGGCGATGAGGACCAGGCACCCAGATCTTTAAAAACTTCTCAGATGCCTTCAGAGTGCAGTGAAGCTTGGGAAACCTGTGCTCTTCAGGTCTGTCTTCACACATTTCCGAACCATATGGTTTTCTTTTATATTTTATGAATCCATTTCTCATGCCATTTCACTTTCCAAATGACCACAACAGCTGGAGCTGAGCAGATCCAAAGCAAGGAGCCAGGACGTTTTTCTGGGCCTCCCACGAGTGCAGATGCACAGGGACTTGAGCCATGCTCCGCTGCCGGGAAAGCTTTTAAGGCAGGAGCTGCACTGACCCCTCAAAAGTTATTTCTTAGTTGTAGCTAATAAAGTGTATTTAGGTATGAATGCTCTTCCTGAACTGATAATTCCTATTCTGCCCAGCGGCTGGATCCTATTAGACAGTTGTGGGAGGCCACCATTTTAACCTGAGTTCTTTCACAAGTTTCCAAAAGGCCAGATCAATCAAGGGAGAATCACTCCTGATAAATGCCACGTAATCAAACACAAACTTAGAAGAACCAGCAAGCTGGCCAACAGCAGATCCCAGACTGTCTGAGTCAGTACAATGAAGCCCCTGTGCTTTAGCTCTTACAAACTAAGTAACCCAAGTTTAACCAAGAGTCAGTTTAGTTTCTATTTTGTTACTCTCTTTTCCTGCTTTACAAAACCCATTGTTCCTGGTTTGGTTAGTGGGCACTCCTGTTTTGTAGAAGGGAGGTTGAGGCAATTCATGAACCACAAATGGAAGCCAGGTGATTTTGCAAATAAGTCTTTACCGATTCCATCTCCTAACAAGGGTAAGAAAATCAACATTTTAAAAATTTATTTTTTTGAAGCAAATTTTACTAGAGAGAATGATAGAGAAAGTCTTCCATCTGCTGGTTCACTCCCTAAATGGCTGCAATGACCAGAACTGAGTTGCTTAAAAGCCAGGAGCCTCTCCCAGGTTTCTCATGCGGGTGTAGGGTCCCAAGGACTTGGGCCATCCTCTACTGCTTTCCCAAGCCATAAGCAGAGAGCTAGATGAGAGGTAAAACAGCTGGGACATGAGCTGGTGTGTATATGGGATGCCAGTGCTACAGGATGGAGGATTAGCCCACTGTGCCGCTGTACTGGCCCCGACAAGAGTAAAAACCTCAATTCAGGCACAGAACCTTACGTAGAATTTGAGTCTTAATGATTTTCACACACTCAACACACTTTTTCTAGGACTGCTTTTACCGTACATTAACTTATTAAAATTGCTCTGTTAGAACTTTGTCCTTTAATAGAACATCAGCGAGTTTAAGAGACTATTCAGAAAGTCATTTATCTATCACCCAAGCTCAGGCCCAGAGGCTCAAGCTCTGTAGGGGTCACTCTGGGATGTCTTTCAGCTGAGCAGAGAATGGGAGCCATTGATTATACAATTTGATTTCTTGTCTCCTACAGCAAATGTCTAGCCATAACTGAAGAGGCAGAGTGACTTGAATCTTGATGGGGAAAAGCTCAGCTCTCCTTAGTTTATTCTTGGTTCAGTTTCAGTAGGAAAATTCTGTAATGCTAAAAGAGCCGTTTTTCTAGGGTTACATTGCATTCCATGGCCACAAAATTCTCACATCGAAGTATGTCAGAAACTAGAACCTTTTCGCTTAACTTCTTTCCGCTAGATCTCTCTGCTAGGATAGAGAAACAAATGCAATGTCCTGATTTTTGGTCTAATTTTAAAAACAGCATCAAGATCATATGGCAGGACCTGTGTCTTCTTCCTCACTTATTTCCCCACTTTGCTTTTTTGAATATTCACATTCCTCACTTAGCATGTAAGGAGAATGTTTGACTAGCATGGCAGGGAGCAGTCACCTGCAGCCACCTGCTGGTCCAGTATCCTGATGGCCGTAATGACCAGAGCTGAGCTGAGCTGAAGCCAGCGAGCAGGAGCCTCGTCCAGGCCTTCCACGTGGGTGCAGGGTCCCAAGGCACTTAGGAAGCTGGATGGAACATGAGCCAGTGCCCATACGAGATCCTGGCACTTGCAAGGTGAGGACTTAACCATTGAGCCATCATGCTGGACCATCTTCAAGAGTGCTCCCTTATGTTTCAGGATCTTCCCTCCTAGATAACTGGGTAATCCCAGCACTGAGCTATTTTGATTGGGATGGATGTGACTGGTCTGATGTAAGTATAGGACTCGAAGGAGCACGAAGCTGGCTAGCTCAATACTCTGAGGGAGTGTCTGAAACGCCAAGTTCAGATTAACAGGGGAAGGGGAGAGACATTGGTTAAAACCAGATGGCCAACCAAAGGCCATATGGAATAGAACAAGATAATTAGCAATAGACAAAGTGGGCCTGGGCACCTCCCCAAATGTCATATACAGCGTGCAGGAGGGGAGTGCTTTGTGTAGTTATCAGGGGTGGAGACCATGAAAAGCAGACTGAAGGATTTCAAAGAAGTTCTAAACTTTTCTTTCTGGAAGCAGACATAGGCTCATTTCATCTTCAAAATCTTCTTTCCAAGATATCCATTTAATTTATTTAAAAGGGAGAGGGCAGAGAGCGAGCAAGAAAAGGAGAGAGAGATTTTCCTTTTGTTGGTTCACTCTGAAATTACTGCAATGATTCCAAACTAAATACGGCTCTCCCGGTGGGCAGTAGTGGCTAAGCAGTTGGTTCAGCTTCAAATACTTACCCAGGAACACTAGCAGGAAACCGGCTTGGAAGCAGAGCAGCTGGGGTTTGAACTGATGCTTGAAAAGGGTGCTGGTATTGCAAACCGGGGTTTAACACAAAACATGCCCTTCCTCCCCATTTAAATTATAGGTTGCAAATCCTGTCATAAATGAGTAGAATTTTTGTCAAAAGTCTCTGTGGAGGTTTGCTATGTCCAGAATATTCTGTGAAATATCTGCTGAGGTTCCTTGTAAACCTGGGGACACAACTTCGACAAATCGATAGGTATGGGGAGCCTCCTGTTTGTCGGGCAGCTTCACAAAAGACCAAGGCTCAGTCCGAGTCAGACCAGTTTACCGCCCAAGGAGGTCATCCGTTAATTCAATACGCCACCCACTTAGTTTTATGACAAAATTCTTCTTTGTCTTTTTTTTGGCAATTCGATAAAGAAATAGGAGCTTGGGTGTCTGTACAGATCCTGTAGTTCCAATGTGATGCAGCTTGGGCGAATATAAAATTTTAGGTGCAAAGTTATTTTTTTAAAAAAATTATTTATTTTTATTACAAATTCAGATATACAGAGAGGAGGAGAGACAGAGAGGAAGATCTTCCGTCCGGTGAGTCACTCCCCAAGTGGTGTCAGTGGCTGGAGCTGAGCCAACCTGAAGTCAGGAGCCTGGAGTGTCTTTCGGGTCTTCCACGTGAGGGCAGGGTCCCAAGGCTTTGGGCCGTCCTCGACTGTTTTCCCAGGCCATAAGCAGGGAGCTGGAGGGGAAGTGGGGCTGCTGGGATTAGAACCGGTGCCCATGTCGGATCCCAGAGGATGTAAAGCTAGGACTTTAGCCACTAGGCTGCTGCACTGGGCCTGCAAAGCTATTTTTATTTTGATCCATTTCATATACCTACCTATTGTCACTATTTATACATCCAAGACTTTCTAAAGTCTGTGTGCTCACTTTGTGCTTTCTTATGCGCGTCCTGGTCACTTGTGGGGCTTCCAGGGCCTACTCCCAGGGATGCAGTCAATGGGTCTGAGGCAGAGCATCCTGATTTCTTGTTTTTTATTTTTGATGATGTTTTCATAGTTGATTAGGGTGGGAAGGGTTGAGGGGAAAGTAGGTGAAACCATTGTTTCCAAATTTTTTTTCCTTCTTCCTTATCTAGGGAAGGAAGGAGAGAAGGAGAAAAGCCAAATCCAGCTTCCCAACTGCCTCAGTATCCACCTGATGTCATCCCAGGTCCCCAGTGTGGAGCGTGCTCTTTGGGTTCTGCTAGAGTGGTTTCAATAGTTGGCTAGTTCTGAAATGCCCAGAACTATGCCAGATATTTGCTGCCAACACTTGACTGGAATTGTTGACCAATTTGTTCTGCCCTCCCTCCTTTGTTATGGCACCAGATGTCCTTTGCAGGTTCCAGTGGCCTGCTGTGTTTTCCACTTCTGGGTATTCCATGTACTGCTCCAACCAAGCCACTCAGGAGGCCCAGCTCTGACACACGCACTCCACAGTCAGACCACAGAACCTGTGCTGCTCCCCATGGTTGGAGTTATGAGTCCAGCAGTTCAGTTGGGAAGACCCCCAAAGAAACCTTGTCTGAAGTGATCCTAGACCTGACTCTTGTGTGTACTTACAAGTACTGGGTCAGGTTCTGTCCTCTGCCCACATCAGCTTATGCACACACTAGTAGTTGCAATTGTTGGGTCATTTCTGTCTCCAGCCCCATCTCACGTAAACCAATGGATGCTGTGGCCCAGCCCAGCGCAGACCACACTTGGTCCTTACGTACACCAGTGGGAGCTATGGCCTAGTTTGAGTGACCCCTAATAACCCCTGGTTCCTGTGCCTGCCAGTTTGTGCAGCAGACTGCTCCAGACTGTCCCACGTATCATTCAGCTCCCATAAATGTCAAGGGGCACTGAAGACTAGCTCAACCCAACTGACCCCACTATTCAGCCCATACTCATGCAGGTGCCACCACCTTGTCTAGCCAGGCCTTCTCCAGCCCTGGTTCTCATGCTCACTAGTGAGGGTTGCAACCCATCAGAGAGATGCTTACAATTTTCCTACTGGGCTCACCCCCAGTCCTGGATCTTGCACTTTCCAGGTGGTTCTGCAGTTAGCTGGACAGGACTTGCCCTTAGTCCCGGCACTTGCCAGCTGATGTTGTGGCAAAGCCCTACCAGTCTGCACTTACTCTGGCTCATGCATGCAGTGATGGGTACAATTGGTTAGCCCAGCCTGGTCATCCCCCTAACCCAGGTTACCTTCAGGCCAACAGGTGTTGTAGCCCTGCCCAGCCTGGTCTGTCCCCATCCTAGCTCTTGCAGTGAGAGCAGTGGCCCAGCAGGGGACCCTCCTTCCCCGCCCCAGCCTCTCTATTGGACTTGTACTGCTTCCCTCTCACTCAGTCTCACGCATGCTGGTGGATGCTGTAGCCCAGTCTTGCATGTTCTACCTCACTTGGCACTTGCCGGCAGGTGTTGTAGCCTGGCATGGTCAAGTCTGCCCCTATTCCAGCTCATGCTGGGTGGATGCTGTAGCCTAGCCCAGCCCAGCCAGCCCCCAGTCCAGGCCCTGATGTGAACTGGACCATGTTGCAGCCCAGCCAAGCCTGTCCTGCACCATGTCTTGGTTTTTGGATTTGCCACTGGGTATTATGAACTGGTCCAGCCTGGCCTGCCACCAGAGCTGAAGCACGTGTATACCAGCAGGTACTGTAGCCTGGCCTAGTCTGGGCTGTCCCCAGAGTTGGTTCTTGTGCTCATCTGTGGGGATTGTGTCCTAACAGAGGAGTTTTCCAAACTCTTGTATCAGATCTCTTCCCAGTGGCAGATCTTGGGCATACTGGCGGATCCTTGTTCCAGCCTGACTTAGTCTACTTCCTATCCTGGCAGGAGCAGCGGCCTTGCCCAACCAGCCCACACTGGTCCATTCTTACTGTTGATTGCTATAGCTTAGCCACACCTGATCAATGCCCAGACACAGCTCTTGCATGGTTCAGTGGGGGGCATAAACCTAGTCTAGCCTGTCCTGTACCCATCTTGGCTCTTACGGGCACCATTAGGTATTGAAGTCTAGCCCATTTTGGTGCACCCCAGACCCAGTCCACATCCATGCCTGGGGACAATGCAGTCATGCCAAGTGTAGATCACCATACCTATTCCAGCTCTCATGCTCACCAGTGGAAACCACCACCCAGCCAGGGCATCCCCTTAGCTCTCCAACCAGGCCTGTTCCCAGTGGTGCTCTGACCCAGCTTGGCATAGGCAATCCTCCGTGTTGGCCTTTGTCATTGGATGCTGCAGCCTAACCTGTCCTGTCCTGCCACCAGTCCCAACTCTTGCTGTTAGGTGCTGCAGCTTAGCCCTGCCCAATCTGCTACCATCCCTGGCTTTCATACAAACTGGTAGTGTGATAGCCTAGCCTGGCATGAC
Organism: Ochotona curzoniae; assembly: GCF_017591425.1. Lineage (NCBI taxonomy): Eukaryota > Metazoa > Chordata > Mammalia > Lagomorpha > Ochotonidae > Ochotona > Ochotona curzoniae. Next base: position 1,482,124 of record NW_024466129.1, on the reverse strand, counting down.
CCACATGCTAGCCTGTCTTCTGCAAATGCCAGTGAACTAAGGTTGGTCAGACCCTACTCAGTTCACACCCCTCCAAAATCAACCTACATACTTGCCGATGGTTGGAACTACCTTGCCCAGCCTGACCAACAATCGGGCCTGAGCCACATACTCACTGGTGGGATCTTAAACCCACCAGGGGAGTTTCCCAAGTTTCCCCACAAAGCCCATTCCCAGACCTAGGTTGCACATGTGCTGGTGAGCGCTAGACCCTCACCCTGCATAGCCTGCCCCCTTCTTTCCGGCCTTTGTATGAGCTGGCAGATGTTGTAGCCCAGCCCACTCCACACCCTATTTTTGGGTGTGCCTGTGGGTGCTGCAGCTTGGACCAGCCCAGCCTGTTTCCATCCTCAGCACCAATGAGTGTCAGAGTGTTCCATAGTTATGCCCAGCTCAGCCCGTTACTACTCCTAGTTCTTAAGCTAATCAGCATAAGTTGCATTTCCACTGGGGTGAGCCCACCCCCTCGCCCCCAGAATCTGCCCCTGGAGCTGATTCTCTCCCATGCTGGTAGTGTCATGGCCCAGCCTTACGTGAGCCATCCCTGTTTTGACACTCACTGGTGGGTACTGTGAGTTAGCCCTGCCAGGCAGGCCCTTAGCCCTAGCTTTAAGCATACTGGTGAGTGTTGGTAGGCGTGGTCCATGCTAACTAGTCCAACTCAGGTCTTCTACAAAATGGTACATCAGTCTGACCCATAAAGGTCCTCTGACCTCTACCGTTCAAACTGCCCAGTCTCAGCCCCCGTACTTACCTGCGATTACAGTGGCTTTGTCATTCGGAGTTCCTTAGAAGTCATTCCTCATCTGCAACACATTCCATAGTGGTGTCCCTCCCCTAGACCCCCTGCCCCATTCCCTGATCAATCCACAGTCCCTGCATCCAGGATCACATGGGTTCCCCAGCCCAGTCTTCCAGCTCATGGCACATGTCCTGGCCTGGGATCATATCCCTCCACGCACCCCAAATCCAGGCCCATTCAAAGTTTCCCAAGCCAAGTTCACCAGCCCACCTGGTCAGCATGTTAACCTGAGACTCTCCTTTGCCCTCGCCTCACCCCTCCCAGGAATAGGCACCTGGAGAACCCCCCATGGCTCGCTCTGTCTACCTAGGCATGAGCCCTCAGGTCCCTGCAGGGCCTTGCTGGCCCCATCGCCCTGGTGCCCTGCAAGGCCACACCCTCAGGCCACCATGAGATGGCCACCCCTGGCCTCCACTGGCACAGGAATAATCAGAGCTTCAGAATTTCAAACAAGTTTTCAGGTGAGTTGTATAATGTTACTAAATGGATTTGCACTTTGAGAAATCTTTGTCAGACTGCATACATAATTTTAAGCCTGCTAAATAAATGAAGCAAAATCTAATAAAGTTGCAAGGAGAAATAGGCAAGCCACCATTTTAGTAGAGGAGTTTGGTATAGCTCTCTTAATAACAGATAGCAAAAATATGTTATTTAATAGTTACTTTATGAAATATTCTATTTGGTTATGTGTAATCTATAGATGTATTTGAATAAGAATTAATATTTTTATAATAATATTAAATCTTCTGATCCACAAACATGGTATATTTATCTGTATGTATCTATACAATTATTTATGTAATTTTTAAAAAATTGTTACTGTAAACTCTAAGAGAGATAAAGACAGAGAGAGAAAAAGAGTCAGCTCCCATCTTCTGGTTTACTTCCCAGATGCCCAATGGCTGGAACTGGGTTGAACCTGAAACAGGGAATCAGGAACTCAATCTAGACCCTAAATACCCAGTCACTGAGCTACCACCGTCACCCAATCACTGAGCTACCACCGTCGCCCAGTCACTGAGCTACCACCATCACCCAGTCACTGAGTTACCACCGTCGCTCAGTCACTGAGCTACCACCGTCACCCATTCACTGAGCTACCACCGTCACCCATTCACTGACCATCATCACCCAGTCACTGAGCTACCACCGTCGCCCAGTCACTGAGCTACCACCATCACCCAGTCACTGAGTTACCACCGTCGCCCAGTCACTGAGCTACCACCATCACCCAGTCACTGAGTTACCACCGTCGCCCAGTCACTGAGCTACCACCGTCGCCCAGTCACTGAGTTACCACCGTCACCCAATCACTGAGTTACCACCGTCGCCCAGTCACTGAGCTACCACCGTCGCCCAGTCACTGAGTTACCACCATCACCCAATCACTGAGTTACCACCGTCGCCCAGTCACTGAGCTACCACCGTCGCCCAGTCACTGAGTTACCACCGTCACCCAATCACTGAGTTACCACCGTCGCCCAGTCACTGAGTTACCACCATCACCCAATCACTGAGTTACCACCGTCGCCCAGTCACTGAGCTACCACCGTCGCCCAGTCACTGAGTTACCACCATCACCCAATCACTGAGTTACCACCGTCGCCCAGTCACTGAGCTACCACCATCACCCAGTCACTGAGTTACCACCATCACCCAATCACTGAGTTACCACCGTCGCCCAGTCACTGAGTTACCACCGTCGCCCAGTCACTGAGTTACCACCATCACCCAGTCACTGAGCTACCACTGTTGCCTCCTGGGGTGTGTGTTAACGGGAAGCAGGAGTCGGGAGCCAGGGCAAGTGTGGGGTTTTGGCACTCTAAGACGGGCCACGGGCATCTTAACTTCCTGGCCAAATGATTCCTTGCAATCTTTTAAGTTTTGATTGACACATACTCATACATTGCATGGTATTGAGTGATATTTCAACACATTTTTATAGCCTTAAATTGATCAAGTCAGGTGATTAGTGTTTGCATTCATCTTCTCTATGCTTGGAGTATCTGCTGTCTTAGTCCTTCCTAAGTCTCCACAGTAAGTGGTCAACTAGTGCTGTGAACTTTGTGCTTCTATCTGCGTTTTATTTCTGTTATCCAACTTTCCTCTACCCATTGCCTGTACCTCCTCATGAATTTTGCTCTTTTAACAGAATTTCAACTTGAAAACCTCAGATCTCTCTCTAGTTCCCTCCTTCCAATCTGTCAAAAGTTAGTTGCTGAGACCTGTCAGCAAGCGGAAGATGATGAGGTTGCTAAGACCCTGTGCCTGAGAGCTTTTTGTGTGAAAGGCGGGAATCTCTGTATGTGAACCTCCATTTCAGATTTTATCAGTATAATATATTACATTTTAAGAGTGGACATATTCTTTGTCATGCTAAAAATTCATTTCAACATGAAAATATGAATTATAAATCAAGTCAAAATTTATGTGTTTTATTAGTGTTTGTAAATGGTCCAACATAGTTCAATTTTTAAGAAGACTTTGTAGACCAAATAGAAAATAACAATGAAACAGATTGAAATAAGTCTCAACTTATTTATTGATGTCATATATGTAAAACCGTTAGCTATTGAGTGTTTACTAGCTATGATGGAGAACAACATTATCATAGATGGGTAATCAATTTTTTTTAAAAAAATTATTTATTTCAAAGATCTACAGAGAGAAGAAGAGAAAGACAAAGAGAGATCTCCCATTGGCTGGTTCACTCCCCAAATGGCCACAACAGCCGGAGCTGAGCCAGTCCAAAGTCAGGGTCCAAGAGCTTCTTCCAAGTCTCCCAAGTGGGTGCAGGGTCCCAAGGACTTGCGCCATCCTCTGCTGATTTCCCAGGCCACCAGTAGAGAGGTAGATGAGAATCAGAGCAGCAGGGTGCCCCTTGTGAGGCTGGCATTGCAGACAAGCCTGTTGAACCACCACACCAGTCCTCGCTGATGAATTTTAAATGTTCAGTGCTAAATTTTCTTGGAAAATACGTATTTGATGAATTTATGATTTAGGAATTCCAGACATATTTTGGTTATGAACGATAAGAATGATCATCGTAGCTGCCTCCAATTCAGTATTTTGGAGGTCTGTGTGCCAAGTGCTGGGCTGAGTGCCAGCCACACGCTGTTCCTGCTCTCGTAGTGTTATGACAGCCACTTTAGGAAGACTTTGGAAATGTTTGCTGCTGAGAGTTGGCCCTGAGTGGGGTTACTGCTGAGGGCAGGAAGCTTGGTGGCCAGGTGACTGAACGTTGACTCTGGGAGGGTGTGGATTTTTATGATATGAGTGGGTGGACCCAAGCTGCTTCCCAGCAGTCATAAGTGCTCTGCCTAAATCCTCCCACTGACCTGAAGCCTAGCCTTCTGGAGTCCTCCCACCTGTGGTGAGCTAGAGGAGCTGTTACCACAAGTACGGGGTCACAAGGATAGGACCTGCAGCTCTTCCAAAGACACCAAGAGGATAATGCCCCTTTTCAAGATGAGTCGGAGAAATTGTATGAACAGCTGCATCTTTCAAGATTTCTCTCAACTCTGCATTGTTTTAATGTGCGAGATGTCCTTAGAGACTAACAGAAGTTTATTTCCTTGGGATCTGGATCAACTTTCCAGCAGTCACAAGTTGTGACTCTGCTGTGTCTTAGTTTTGTGAAGTCCCAAACTGAACTTAACCATCTTCCCATCCCTGCTAACAAACTTAATCTCTATCTAGAGAAACGGCTCCACCGTGCTTACAAGATGCTCTAAGCCATGAGCATCCCCGTGAGCCTGGTTTCCCCTGGTCTTCCACCGTCCTTGTTCATTCAGTCCTGTCAACGGTCTACTCTCCTCAACCTGCTGTGGACACCTTTCTGGCCTTCTTTCCCACTCATTTGCTCTTCTGTCATCTTCTGTTCATGTTGCTGTGTTTGTTTCAACACACATTTCTATGTCATTCTCGTGCCTAATCACCTCCAACTATTAGCGTCAACTCTGCATTGAAACCTGGCTTGTAAGGCACAGCATGATTAGTTTCACCTACCTCTCTTGTCTGGTCTCCCATCACTTGGAGTCTACAAAGTCGACTTTGATTTTGTTTTTTGAAATGAACACACACTTCCTTCCATCTGGGTCTTCCTACCTGTTCCATATTTGACACACCTTTTCTTCAATGCCTGCTCATCAGCTTAAACCCTTTCTCTCTGAAACATTCCATTCCTCTGAAATAAGATGTGATCTTGTGACTTGAACTTCGCTAACATAACACTTATTCACTTTACTATAAATTGTTATTTAGTATTAATCTTTTTCTTTTTGCCTGTAAGTTGAGATGGTGGAGGGTATATCCAGGTATTTACGCATGGATCTTCAAGCTTAACATAAAATAGAAGAATAGTAAATATAGATTTGTTTAATAAATTTAGTTAATGACTCTCATAAGGTAAAATTGTTTATAATATATGACTTCTCAGATCACTTAAAACAGATATGTAGAATGTTTGTGTCTTTTTTCCCTTACTTGTTTTGATGATTTTAAAAATCAAATATTAAGCATTTCAAACAGTTTCAGAAGTGTCTGAAATCTTGTTTTATCTTCAGGTAAAATTGTAAAGTGAAAAAAATCGATGAATTCAGCTCTTATTATTGTCAAATGTCTAAGATTTAAGGCTTATCTCTCTCATCCGTCAGACACTCTCCATTGAAATTTGCAGTGGGCCCAATTCCCCTAAGAATTTGCAATTTTCAGATTCTGAAAGAAACAAGAGTGCAGCAAAAGCCTGAGTAGGCAAAAGAAAGCAAGAAGTATGTTTCCATGCAGCAAGTGCTTAGCCAAAGAGAAGAGAGGTTTAAAGAAAAGGATAAAGTCACACCCGAGATGAAGGAAAAGGAAGGCCCACGTCCACGGAGGGAAAGAGAAGCCTTCCAACACCCCGTCTGTTTAGGGTTCTGACACAATGCGTGACTGGGTCAGGCTTATCACGTCCTGCCTGATACCAACTTCACCAACGGACTTAGTACAATCACTGATGGTGTGTCTGCATGCCAGTTATGTCACTTGTATAACTTTCCAACTCCAGGGACAGACATTTGCATGACAGGATGGGTAAGAAGCCCCAAGGACACCGTGCTGAAGAGGGGACATAGTGGGCTTCACTGTTAATGGAAGCTCTGAGAGATTTTGCTCATCTTTCTGAGATCAAGTTTGGTAGAGGATTAAACTGCATTTAATGTGCATGTGTTCCCTAAGAAATGAAGACTGGAAAGAAGCACAGCAGAAACAGGGGAAAGAGGGGCAGAAATAAAAATGTGACACCTAGAGGGAAAGTGGAGCTACTCCCACATGATCAAATTCTTGTCCTCGACTTGGGAGTGTGTGAGGAGAGAGAGAGAACTCTTGGAGACAGAAGACATAGCGTGACTGATATGGCTAGGTTGTGTGGTGGTTGTGGCATGCGTCACAGGGAACAACAGGAAACAGAGGCTACAGCGTGATGTATAATGTTTTCACAAACTTCATCAGCCAGTGGCGACTAAGATCTGAGGGGGAAAAAGCTTTATTGCATCCCATATTTCAATATGGACGACAGGTAGATTAGATTATTGATTAGAGTAGCAAAATCTCAACAAGATTTCCAAATATATTAAAGTTTATGTTAAATGTTTCTTACACAGTTGAGAAGTTCTCTGTAACAAATTTAAAGGTATAAACAACAAATAGAGCAAAATAACTCAGAATAATTTTCCCCAAAGTGAAGTTTGGCTCAAGAGTGAGTGTTCCAAAAGCGAGCCAAATGCGCTGCTATCCGCAAATATGTTTCAGATCCACGAGCCCATGGAGAGGAGCCTCTGCTGAATGCTTTTAGCCCAATGGCTTCAACTTGTTTCTAGAGGAAGGTGATATCTGGGATTTTTGTTCTAAAAAAATGAGTATCTTCTCAAAATAAAGTTGGAAATATGAAGAAAAGAAAGCTGCTTTGGCTGACGCTTTGGTGGGGGCTCCTCCACGTTCTGCCCCTCGTTCACTCTTGTGTGGGAAGTGAGGGTTGGAACTTAGTTTGAGTGTTACTGGTCAGATGTAACTCACACTGGTCATCTGTACGTATGCTTACGATCACGCTAGGGCTGTCTTAGTGTGTTAAGGAGCTTCTAAAATGGCAGAGATGAGAACCAATGACAAAGGGAAAGAGTGGAGAAGTACCACATTCTGTAAGTATGGGTTTCTTCTAGAAGTTTTATACACACATCCACAAACACACATGCATGGCACACATACACACACATACACAGACAAATACACATGCACAGATCCACGCTGGTATGCACAGCCTGAGACAAGATATTCAGCGCATGCTTTGTTACACAATACAAGCAACTTACTCTTCACCCATTTCATTAATATTTAATTGTCAGAGCAGCTGAGGTCACATTGATCCTTAGAAAAAAATTCCAGGATATTTATTAACTCTCCAAGATACTGATTAACTGCAGGGATTAGGTTTTTCACAATCTTTGGTCCCAAATTCCAATGTCAACAGAGCTAGTCGCAGTTATGAACTGCTGTAGCTTCTGACACTTTCCTTCCTTGAGAGCATGTCCTGCCAGACCTCAGACAAAAACGAATTATCCATTTCATTTAAAATATCTTTATTTGATTGTAACAGGGTAAATTTTGAGATGACAGCCCTAATTCTGTTCTGCCAAAAGCATTCGTTTCGTAATTTACCTGGGCTTTGCATTTCAAGGATTTAATCTATGCTCTTTAAAAATGTAAATACTTACTTCTAGGTAAGAGGAAGAAATGGCTCCTTGGGGCAGTAACACAATTGAAATAATGATAAACGTACTGCTTAAAATTTGCGTGGAGTAAAAGGGAACAAAACCCAAATCAGAGACAAGGAAGAGGGGATTGCAAAGCACCCTCTCCACAGACCAGCAGAACAGTGAAGCCAGGAGAGCAAGAAGAATGGGCAGGTCCTGATTGTCCTGTGCATTGGGAACCAAGAGCAGAGGGGCAGGAAGGTGAGCTGCTGATTGAGGTGGGATAAGACAGATGGGAGTTGAGTGTTGATAGAACATGGGAGGGCCTATGGCAACAGAAAGACTTTGTCAGGGAGAAATTGTGATTGCATTTTCCATGTTTTGCTTTGGGGACTACTAGTCTTAGCTTTTTTTCAGACATGCCGAAATGAGGAATGTGTCTTGGGTGTCTGTTGCTGCTCTGCTGGGTTACCACACACTCTGGGCCGTTTGGTGTGAGTCCCACTGGACTGGGATCTCAGTGTCAGCCGGACGGTGTTCCTTTTGCAGGCCAGGGGTCAACATGCCCTTGTTTTTCCAGGTTTCTGGATGCTGCTCACAGGGTTTGGCTCTTGACTCCTTCCTCCATCTGAAAGCCAGCGAGGTTGCATCATTCTGACCACTGGCCTCATGTGATAGCACTGTGTCCTCTGGGGTAATGCATCATAATTACTTAAGTTCTTTCATCACAGCTGAAGAATCTACTGCTGGATAGCGGACAGATGAGTCATCGTTCAGCTTCCCAAAAGATAATTTCTTTTCTGACCTTTACTCTGCTCCAGTTTTTTTTTTTTTAAACTATAACTAAAGGAAGACACTAAAACTAACCAAAAGAATCTATTTCCTGTGAAATCTGTTGTCAAGCTATAGCCTGTTGTTGTCTGTGTTTCTTTTGCCTTGCCTGTTGAAATTAGTGTCTAAAACACCCGAATGGTCCAAGGTCCTAGGACATGTTCTTGGTGTTGAGCAGGTAGGTGACAAAGTAGGAGGACTTTTGACTGCCAAAAAAGAAAAAAACAAAGAAATCTGTCAGCCCAACAGGAGAATTATCACCCCCAGTGGATCCCCAGAAAGCGCATCCTGTGGAGACTATGACAGAATATAATCACAGCCCTCTGATCTCACTCCCGAATTGGGAGCGGTGCCACGGTCTTCCTATACAGGGAGGTGCTGCATGTGAACATTTTTGTCAATAATGGGTTGCCTGCCTCCCCCCCAAAAAAATTAGATCAGATAGACAGAGACCAATAAGAAAAGCTTAAAACAGACAGGAAACAGCCAGCTTGGCTTACTAGGTAGGACACAAAGATTAGTTACTCCTCACTAGGGTATTGAAGATTTCTCTGCACACCCCTCCTAAAACTGTTCACCTAAACTGTTGACATATGTCTTGTTAGAGTTATAGAGTTAGACTACCCGAAAAACAGTCAGGTTCAGCAAAATTATGCTTCAATGCTATAAACTGCTAAATACTAAAATTAAAATAGACATGAGACAGTTGAATAGTAATCAGTAGCCATTTTAAAGTGTATAGAACCCGGTTGTATATAAACTAATAATTGAAATGTCAACGTAGAAGTCATAGGATGTGGTTCAGAACTTGCATTCTTTTTTTTTTTTTAAGATTTATTTATTTATTTTTATTGGAAAGTCAGATATACAGAGAGGAAGAGAGACAGAGAGGAAGATCTTCTGTCCGATGATTCACTCCCCAAGTGAGCGCAATGGCCAGTGCTATGCCAATCTGAAGCCAGGAGCCAGGAACTTCTTCCAGGTCTCCCACACAGGTGCAGGTCCCAAAGCTTTGGGCCATCCTTGACTGCTTTCCCAGGCCACAAGCAGGGAGCTGGATGGGAAGTGGAGCTGCCAGGATTAGAACCGGTGCCCATATGGGATCCTGGCATGTTCAAGGCTAGGATTTTAGCCTCTAGGCCATGCCGCCAGGCCCTTTTTTTCCCCTCTTTTAACACATTGGTTACTCAATACCATGCCAACTAATTCCATAATGTTACAAATTGTTACTGATGTAATGTCGGGCTTTTAATTGATCAGGATAATACTGCGCCGGCTCTACCTTCAGACCAGAGATGGTCTCCCTCAAGAAACGTTGAACTTATCTGGACAATAAGATGTTGGACTTTATGCTTGGAATATGCTTGCAATGAAAGAATCTCAACTGAATATGAACTGTGGTAATGCAACTAGGTGGAGGAATCCACCATGGGGGGGGTTGGGGGGGAATTCCAGTGCCTATAAAACTGTGTCACATAATGCAATATATTCAATAAAAAAAACCCAACAATATGGGGGAGGGTTTGGGGAGGGCTTGGGGGAATCCCAGAGCCTATGAAACTGTTTCAGAAAATTAAATTAAAAAAAATAATAATAATAGGTTGCATCCAGTGGTGGTCCCTTAGGCTTATACTGTCTAATGATGTCATAGTTTGTTTAATGACACTACACTGTTTATGTAATGGTGACATCACCTAATGAGCTCTTTCTTGAAAAGTGTTGTTTCTTGAATGAGTGGCACTAGCTCAGTCCAAAGCTGGAATCCAGGAACTCGAGCCAGTCTCCCGCTTGAGTTGAATCATCAGCAACTACTCCTAGAGTGTGTGTCAACAGGAAGTTGAGACAGAATGGGAGCTGGAGCTCACATGCAGGCTTTGATGGGAGATGCAAAAATATCACATGGCATTTTACCTACCTTCCCCCTTGTGAGATGATCAACCAGCAAATCGCATTGTCAGGCAGGATCCTCTTCTTAGTACTGCTGCTTCCTGTAACTCCCGCAGGTTCGCTCTGCTCCTGAGGGCTGTCCCTGTGTGGCCCTGCCTGGCATGTTGCAAATATGCTCTTCCAGGCTGGGAGCAGATGTTTTTAGGGAATCATAGCCAATTTCATCTTTCCAATGCAGTATCCCTTCTTCACTAGTGAGCTGAATATAAAGTCTTCAGAATATACAGACTTAAGCTAAAAGGGGGAAAAAAAAAAGGTCAACCAATGATTAGGTCAGAGGCTCTCAGGGTTTTCCTAGGGATTCCAGTAATACTGAAGAAATGAAGTAGAAATTAAAATACAGGCTCCCGCATCCGGCCACAGCACCTGTCTAGGGCTGACAGAATACAGGCCTCAAGCGACCTGAGCAGGTTGCATCCATGGCACCCCACCTTTGTAGACCAGGTGCCTAACAGCAAGGTGATGATGTGGGGTGGGCACTGATGGCCTTTGGCACCAGAATCTTGGGACGGCAGCAACTTCAGCACCCCATAGCACCTCTAGGAGCAGGCCGGGGTGAGGTGTTCTAGCAGGCAGCATGCTGGCCAGCTACTGGGCTAGGCCAGGGTCCTGATGGAGGGGGGCACGATGGGTTTTGGTGTCGGCAGGAAGCCTCAGCCTTCATGACCAACTGGTCTCAGACACGGCAGGATCTCCGGTGTCAGAAGCCAGAGGCCGGGGATGTGTGTCCTGGCGTTGGAGTATGCGGTGCGTCCTGTGCTGCCTCCTCTGCCGAGTCCCACGCAGAGGTGAGGAGCACACCCAGACGCATTTCAGTGATGAGTCAGCCTACTCCTCTGAGCCAGTGCAGGCCCTCAGATGCCACTTCAAAAGACAAAGACTGAAAAAAAAGGGCCAACAACTTTTCGGAGAGGCGAAGATAATGTGGAAGCAGCAGTAATTTCCTCACCTTTTAAAGAAACTACATCTAAAAAGAAAGAAGAACCAATTTCATAGAAGATGAATAACTTTTTGGGTATAATATAACCTGACACCAGTAGCTACTGGAATGTTCTGGGGAGGGAGACTTCTTGGCAAGGCAAAGTCAACACTTTCCCAACACGATCTGTGTCTCAGCTGTTTTTACTTTTATTTTTTTAAAAAAGAGTTTATTGCTATTAGCAAGGCAGATTTACAGAGAGAAGGAGAGACAGAGAGAAATATATTCCATCTGCTGGTTCACTCCCCAAGTAGCCTTGATGATTGTAGCTGAGCCAATCTGAAGCCAGGAGCCAAGAGCCTTCTTTGGGTCTCCTGCACAGGTGCAAGGTCTCAAGGCTTTGGGCTGTCCTCTACTGCTTTCCCAGGCAACAAGCAGGGAGCTGGATGGGAAGTGGAGCTGCCAGGACACAAACTGATGCCTGTTGGGATCCTGGCTTGTTCAATGTGATGATTTTGCCGCTAGGCTACTGTGCTGTACCCATACGTTTCAGCTCTTATAGGAATAGAAAGTATGTGTATAACGAGTTACTTCTAACCCTAGGGGAGATCAATGTCTAGAATATAAAAGGAACTGCTAAAATTCAACAAGAAAAATGAAGTTCAGCAAATAAAAAAAATTGTGGGTAGGCAATTAATTGAAAGGAAAATCCTGATAACAAATATTTGAAGAGATGCAGTTTCACCAGTAATCAAGCAAATGCAAATTAAAATAACAATACTACTTTATACTCATAATCCTCCAAACTTTAGAAAGTTGTGGGTGGGATGAAGATGGAAAAAAAAAGTTAGGTGCAAGAAATGGGAGGTCCTACTTTGAGTGTTAACGGAGCATCCCGCAAAACTCATCAGTCTGTGTACTGGATTTTGATGCAATGGTCAAGCAAGAAACAGAGCGTGTGAGCGCTGGGGGAGATGGGGAGTGCAGCCATTGAGCTAATCCTCCTGCAGTGACTTGAACTCCTCCAGGGAGGACGAAGAAGCACTGAAGGCATTCTTTCTGCCAGCAGCAACTTGGGGTGTAAGACCACAGACCTGTACTTTCTTTTCACCTCTATCACCAGCTGGTTGGTAATCTTTGATAAGTCACAGCACATCTCTCTTAAATGTGACAACACATCTTCTCTCAGAAAATAGCTGCTCAAACAAGCTCCCATGTCCTTGCAGGGATGGAATTGGGAGAGTGGACCGGAAAGGTTTACAGCTCTTTGTAAGTATCGGATGGTTTACGTGTTGTGACATTGCACATGGACAATGTGAAAGGAGGAGGGTAAGACTGCCTCCTACGTCGGTCAATTCTTTGGCTCCTGGTGGCTCTTGGGGACCGAAAGGACAAAACCAATTAATAGAGTTGTGTCTAACTTCTATTTCACTAGAGAAAATTTTGTTTCCTTCTGAAAGTTCCAGATTCATATTGTTAATTTTGAATGTCAACAGATCCTTGAGTGAGCAGGTTTCCACTCTGGAGTAATGAAGACAGGAGTGAATTGGATACGTTAGGTACTTGGAGCACATAACTGAAAGAAGACAAAGTTATGCTTCCAAAGCTCCAAGAACTGATGCTGGAGACATCATTTCATCCTGTAGTCATCCAGTGAGGTGGACATCGTTCCCAGATTAGAGATGAGGAATGATGAGTAAGCGATTTCAGTGAGTTCTTTCTAAGCTTGAATAACACCGCTCCCTGCTTGTAGAGTAAGGATTACAAATCAGCGAGGAGAATTAAGGCCCCATAAACACCCCTATTTAGGTTAAAAGGATGATAGCATCTGCTCCCCACCTTTGGATTCTGAAAGTCAAGTTTCTGGAAAAGATGGGTTTTGTCACTGCTTGCTGAGTCTCAAAGCTGCAGTTGAATCACATCTTTACTCACACCTTCTAAGAATCTATATTTCATCATTCTTTTCCAGAGAGGGTGATCCGCAAGCTGCTTCACATTACAGCTCATTCTGGAAATGTTTCCCTCACGTATAACCAGAAGCTGTGAAAGTCTCATTCCTAGACGACTGTTTTCAGGGATACTGAAGGACGCATTTGACTTCTGCTAGCGGCATTTTGGGACTTGATCTTCACAGCTTGTTTTAAAGGAATTGAACAAACACATCCTTGTTTTTGGACATGATACACAGGAGTTTCCGCATCACGCATCCCCGTTCCCTGTCCGTCCCCACCTCGGCATTCTTGTGTTAGCCTCCCTTTTTCTCTGGGCTTTTCCTGATCCATCCTTTCCTTTATTTTATGACAATCTCTTCTTCCTTCCCTGTTTCTCTTAGTTTTTATAAATACCGGACACTGTTTACTTTTCATTTGATTCCTCTTTGGTTATTTGTCCCTCCATTAAACTAATATCCAGGATAGAGAGACTACTCCATTGCATTTAATAAATGGAGAAGTGACTGAATTATCGACTTTAGGGAATTTCTCTTAGTTTCTTTTTTCTTTACTTCTTTCCAATGACTACAGCAAAGATGAAACAAAATACTATCTATAATGTATAAGACATTTAGCATAGAGTCTACACATCACATGTATCCAGAAGTTTTGTTTTTCTTTCCCTCCGTGAAGGGATTCTTTCGCAATGTCCATCTGATGGCTGCTGTGGGTTCTGCACCACTGGTACTACTGACTGATGAGTAATTAATGCATGATGACTATAAAGGATTTTTAACATCTCAATTTTTAATGTTTTTTGTGGAAACAGGAAGATAAAGCCAAATGAAATTAGCAAACAGCATTTTCTAGGACATGGCTGATGAGAGAAAACTTAGAGATATTTGATTTTTTGGTGTCATGTTAAGGACATGACAAAGATGTGTAATGAGGTTAGGTTGCTCAGTTCCCAGGTTGGAGTTGAAATCTGTGTGTGAGCCTTGGTTTGTGCTGTAACTGCTTCTGCTTGCCTCTGAACACACATTGGCGCACTCCAGCTTGAGCGGGTAGAGGCTCAACAGATGGAAAATTTCAATCATTCTGGTTTCACATTCTTGGCTGTTTCCCGGAGGTTAAGCAGCTTTCTAATTCTTTAGTTATAAACATCTCTCAACTTTTGTCATAATAGTACTTTAATAGAAATAAAGGCACTTGATTTCTGCTAAATTAGATGACCTTTTCAAAATCATCTGTTTCTAGCCTTTAAATAGTAGAAAAACAGTTAATAGAGACAACACATCAAGGAAATACTTAAAAGACGGCAAAAACAGCTACAGTTCTGGAAAGTCTTCAAGGTACTTATCAAAAGCAGTTTTAAATCAGAGTCTAGCAGTCTGTGTTAACACCAATGAGCAAGCCTGTGGAGCCGGGGGCTGGAGCTCTGAATAGGACCCGAAACTGGCACAAAATGAGTTCCATAATAAAAAGGAGTGATTTTAAAATCTCATTTTCAGTTGTCATGGACAATCTTCTAGGAAATCTGAAATGTTCTGTAATAATAAGTGTGAAAGATTAAAAATGATCAGACATATATATCTTAACTTGGTTTCAGAGGGAGATGAACAGTATGCATTGCACTGTAGTTTTATCCTACTTTTTTTTTTAAGATTTATTTTTATTGGAAAGTCAGATATACAGAGAGGAAGAGAGACAGAGAGGAAGATCTTCTGTCTGATGATTCACTCCCCAAGTGGCTGAGGCGGAGCTGATCTGAAGCCAGGAGCCTCTTCTGGGTTTCCCACACAGGTGCAGGGTCCCAAGGCTTAGGGCTGTCCTCGACTGCTTTCCCAGGGCACAAGCAGGGAGTTGGATGGGAAGTGGAGCTGCCAGGATTAGAACCGGTGCCCATATGGGATCCCGGTGCGTGGAAGGTGAGTATTTTTAGCCTCAAGGCTATGGAACTGGGCCTTCTCCTAGCTTATTCTGAGTGATACCAGACTAGATCTCCTTTTTCAAACATGCTTCCTAAGAATGAGTCATTTTTTTAATCTAAAGGATTTCAGATTACATTTAGTGGAGGCTCTTCAGGAGCAGCTTTAATCTGTCTTTTCTTTCTTCCCTCATTTTTCCCCTTCAACATCTCTTCCTCATCTGTTTCTTTTTCTTGTTCCTCCTTGCCTGCTTTCTTTTGTCTCTTTTTCTTCACATTCTTCACCCCCACTCCATGACAATTTTCCTTCTAAGTCCCAGAATTTTCTCTGCCATTTCATTTCCTTCTTTCTTTGTTCTTATTGGTTCTATGAATTTGAAAAACAAAAACAAAAACAAAACAAAAAAAAAACCCCAGGCCATTAAGCAAACACGTGTCTAGTGTCTTAGAAAATCTTACAGTCGCTTTAAATGTAAAACATGCTACAGTTTTTGTTAACAATAGAAGTAATACTTTGGATATGATTTGTAGGATATTTTCCCTGCAGCCACACTCTTGCTGTGTAGCATCCTACTCCTGGCAATGGATTCACCTGTTGTGACCCTACTGTGGCCAGGTGCTCTGCCTGGGTCAGTTGAATGAGGCTGAGGATTGCAATGCCCATTCTAAGCCTGCAGAGCCAAAGGTTGCTGAAGTCTCAATTCAGAGCCCAAAACATTACACTGAAACCTAATCATTAGAGCCTGGGCACAATGGTGAATCAGACAAGTACTCTGTCAGGGGACTGACATCCAACGTGAGATGAAATTCTATTGCTCTACTTCTGTCCCAGTTCTTCGCTTACGAATTGGGAAAACAGCAGGTAATGCCTCAAGTCCTTGGACCACTACACCTACACGGATGGCATGCAGGAGGCTGCTGGTTCCCAGCTTTGGACTGGCTCAACTCTGGATATTGTGGCCATTTGGGGAGTTAGCCAACAGACGCAAGATCTTTGTCTCTCCTCTCTATCATTTGACGTTCAAGTAAAAAACAAATCAATCTTTTAAAAATGAAATTTAACCACCAAGACAGTAGCAAAATGGGGACTGGAGAGAATCAAGATGGTGGAATAGGGTTAGGACACGTTTAAACAGACAGAGAAACATTAGCCAGTGAGAAGCACAGAGGGCACATTCCAGGAAACGGGAGAGGACAGAACAACAGCAGAGGGCCACCTGGAGACTGACAGACACAGGAAAGCAGCAGATACAACAGTGTGGTGTGGCAGTGACTTGATAACCTAGCAGCATTCAGTGAATGGTGATCTGAACTCCACCAGCAGCCAGAACTCCACCAGCAACAAGGTGGGAAGGGACATTCCCCAGGAGCTCAGGTGGTGAACCCAGACAAAGTACTGCCTGTACCACTGGTCTGTTTAATTTAACCAGGAGCAGAGACAGAGTGGCATGTCCCAGATAGGCAGTGCAGGAACAGGGTGGATTTCAAGGCCTAGTCTGCCCCTCGAGAGCCAAATTAAGCACCATTTTGTCTAAGGAGGTAAAACAACAGACAGTACTGCACGTGTGCTGAGCTGGGAGTGAATTCATTTCTGGCTCAGGGAACTGCAACATTGTGACATCCTATCTGGGTAATCCCCAAACCTGACAGCCAGCAGATAAAGAACTCTAGGAGTGGCACAGGAGGTGCCAGTTTGTACGATGTAACAAAGCTTTAAGACTGTAGAACAACAATGAGTTAAGTATGAGCTGAGCTAACAGCAAACTCACTGAGCTAAGCGCATTGCACTGGTCCCATATGGAAAATAATACTGACTTTGGCATTATACGAGTCAAAATAGGTTCGTGTGGCCCTCAGACCTAATGTCCAGCAGGTTCTGGCAGCAACAACCTAGCTATGTAAGAACACTGGTGTCTCCCTAATCTTGGGAACTGCTGCACCCAAAAGTGTGAGAAGGGTTCTGCTCCAACCAGAGGTGGGAGAAAGGTTGTACAGACAACAGTGCAGCATCAGCATGGTATCACAGGAGGTGGAGACTGGTGAGCCAGGAGCTGGGCCTAAGGAGACCATGGTGGAAATCTAACATAAGAACTCAGACCTGGAACTTGCTGAAGGGAGTGGCACAAGTGACTACAAAGAGCTGTGTACCAACTGCAATAAGTAAAATCTAACTGTAGACCTGTGGGTGACACAGGAAACCTGCCCTAAGGAGAAGAATCTGATTACCAGAAGTACAATGACCAAGAGCAAAAGAAGACACAGCAACTCAATGAATATTACTGAAGACTTCACTGCAAAGGAGCAAAAGCCTTTGCCAAACTCAGAATTCACTGGGGGATACAGAATTCAAGACACTTATAAAGCTTTTTAGCAACAATGAGATGCATGTAAAGCAGGCATTTAAGGAATGTAAGAAATATGTGACACTGGAAATGAATCAAATGAAAGCTGATATATCAGAAATGAAGAATACAGTGGAGCAAATTAAAAGCAGAGTGGAGAGTCTCCAAAATAGAATGAAGGAGGCAGAAGACAGAATCTCAAAATTAGAAGATTTTTTTTGTCACCAGGGAGAAGAACAAAAAGCTGGAAGCAGAGTTGGATCAAGCTAAAAAAAAAAAATTCAAGTATTGAAAGACACTACTAAAAGGCCAAATATGAGTTATGAGACTCCCAGCAGATACAGAAAAATAAACTGGGATTAAAGGTGCATTCAATTAAATAATAAGGGAAAATTTTCCTAATCCAGAGAACGAATTGGGAAACAATATCCAGGAGGGGCACAGGACTCCCAACAGAGTTGACCAAAAGTGATCATCACCAAGACACGTGATAATCAAGCTCTCTTCAATCGAACATAAGGAAAAGATTCTCAAATGTGTCCATGGAAAAAAAAATCAATTGACGTATAGAAGAATGCCAATTAAATTCACAGCTGATCTCTTACAGAAAACTCTACAAGCGAGAAGAGAATGGAGTGACATATTCCAGATTCTGAAAGCAAAAAATTGTCGGCCAGGATAATGTATCCAGCAAAGCTTTCCTTTGTATTTATAAATGAAATAAATTCTTCCACAGTAGAGAAAATTTAAAAGAATATGCCTCTTTCAAACCTGCCCTACAAATGATACTTAAAGATTTTCTCTTGACAGAGAAGAGGAACAGCACCCACCAAAACCTAGGCAAATTGAAGAACATCCCAGTAAAATAACAACAGAAGACTAAATCCATTGCTGAAAGGACAGGACCAAATTACCACCCATTCATATTAACCCTGAATGTAAATGGCTTAAACACATCAATGAAACATCATAGGTTAGTAGACAGGATTAAAATAACAAAACCCATTTATTTGTTGCCTACAGGACACTTAACTCACCAACAAAGATCAGTGGAAACTATATGTAATAGATTTTAATTTTTTGTTAGTTTCATCTCTTCAAAACTCTTTCTCATTAAATTCTTCACTGACTCATAGATCATACAGTAACATCATTTTCTTCAAGAAGGTTCTTGATTTTCTTTTTCATTTCTTCAGAGATACATTAGTCATTCAGTAGCATGTTATTTAACTTCATGGCATTATTAATTTCTTTTTTCTTCCTGTTGCTGATTTTGTATTGTGGCTTTTCACTTAAGGGATGTATAGTAACTGTGTAATGGAGACCGTCATATCCAGATGTGAAGATACAATGCAGTATGCATCTCTACTTTCAGATCAAAGATGAACTCCCAATGAAACTGTTTACTATATCTTGACAACAGGATGCTGGACTCTCTGCTATTGTCCATGCCTGCCATGATGGACATATGACTGTGAATGAACAACTACACTGTAGTAATGATATAGGGGAACTCAGTGAGATGTGAGGGAATTGGAAGGGATAGGGAAGTCCCAGGGCCTATGGAAGTGTAACATATAATAATGATGATAAGAATAAATGAATAAATAAATAAATAAATAAATAAAATTTAAGAAAAAAGAAAAATGGGGATTTTCTGAGGCGATTAGGTCACGAGGGTGGGTCCTCACCAATGGTATTCATGGGCCTGTAAGCGTGCTTCATGCACCTGGGTGATTCCTCCCAGCCCTTTTGCCAGGTGAGGATGCAGTCCCAGGTTCCCCCAGGAGAAGCACAGGTCAAGGTGTTATGTTGGAAGCAGGAACTGGCCCCTTCTCAGACACCAAATATGCCAGTGTGCTGCTCTGCTCAGTGCTGTGGAGCTTTGGGATCCAGCGGGATTTGTCACATGGTTTTGTAGCAAATTGGAAATTGGTAGATTGACTTGGCGTGGGTAGGAGCTGAGGGTCAGAGGAGTCCAAAGGATACAAGTGAGTTCATAATAGATTTGAAAGGAAGAATCAGAACCCCAACTAGATGCAACTCTGCTTGTTCAATAGATCATGCCTCTCTGTGAAGTTTACATACTACTAAAGCTCTTTACACTGTCTTGTTTAGCTTATAATAATAATTTGAGTTTATCATTTCAACAAATAATTGGGTTGTTTGTTCACTTTATAACAAAAGAAAAAAAAGTAGTAGTGTATAATTGATATTTACCAGTGTTGCTGTCCAGTGTACGCGTTTATGTGTATGTGTGTGTGTGTGTGTACACCTGTGGTAGAAATCTAAAGAAAGGTTTTTGTTGTTACTATTGAGCATCTGTTACTACTGAACAATTACTATAATTTTCATATGCCAGGTCATGTGGCAAGTACTTTTCATTCATTAATTCAATTTATATCAGGCACAGAAATTGTCATATTCATCTTGAGATTTAAAGACAAGCACAACAATCTTACAAAATACAGCAATTGGGAGGTGATCAGGTTAAGAAGATGTTTCCCTCAGTAATGAATTAGTGTCTTTATAAAGGGGGGAACTAGGTGGGCCCCTTTGTGGTGCTCTCCCTTCAACTATGCGATGACACAATGTTGCTTTACCCTCTGGATATGCAACAGGGTACCATCTTCGATGCAGAAATTGTTTTCATTAGACATCATGCCTACAGGTGCCTTAATCCTGGACCTGCCTGTTTCCACAGCCATGAGAAATAAAACTTCTATTGTCTGTAATTTATTTTGTCTCAGATACACTGATAGAGTGGCACAAAAGGCTAAGGCACTGGAGACTAGGTAGCAGTAGTTTGTAACACCTGCTGCCTGATTTGGTCAACAGTTTTACGGGAACAGTGTCCTCTGTGTGTGCTGCCTATGGCTGCTTTTGAGCTCCATGACAGAACTGCAGGCTGCCGCAGGGTTGATCACCCTGCAAAGCTGATCGCATTTTGTATTTGACACGTTACAGAAATGGCTTGCTGAGAACTGCACTTATCACAAGTAGTTTCAAACATGATCTGTAGTCTCTGATGGTTAAAAAAAAAAATCTTACGGTTAAAATCACTTTGACATTGCTATTTTTTTCTTTACTATGCAGACAGTATTTACAACAGGTGTAATTTCTGCCATGTTAGCCTGAATCAAGGTGAGGTGGCTTCCTGTAACTGTCTTCACAGCCTCAATCATCACGCCCTTATAGTGGACATAAAGCTGGTGTTGTCTGCGAATATTTTGATGAAGCAGCAAAAACATTTCTAAATTTTGGCCTTTAGGAAATATATATATATGTGTGTGTATATATGCTATTATATATAGTCTAATAGTATATATTACTATATACTATATATTACATAATAGTATGTCTTCTTTCACCCACTTTTGAGCAGGTTGTCTTCCTTGTGTCAGTGAGCAATTCGCATTACAAAAAAGCTGTGCATAGCTTTCAAAATCAGCTCCTCAGAACTTGCTATAACCTGTCTAAACTGGATCTTCTTTGAGCCACTGTCCAGGGTAAGATAAGTGTTTGAAAATAAAAAAACAACTTCAGAGCAACATGGATGCTGCGAACATTGATTGAAGAACAAGCATTATATTTACAGTAAAGGTTGTGTGGAAGAACATGAGATCATTACTCCTCTCTGAGAAGTGTTTGGGGATGGTGCCTTAAAGAGATTAATAGTTTAGAAACTGCTAACTCATGTTGTGAAGAAATGAGATGATATTGAGGACCAAGTCCATTGTGGCAACACATCGGTTGCAAAGAAAAAGTTAATCTCTTTTCTGCTCTGACCAAAGCAGCCTGGTGATGAACAGCATAATTCTGACCAGAAAGTTAACATTGGGACCCTTTCTGTTTGGTGGACGTCCAAACAACTGCATCCAAACCAGATATAGACAAGGGAAGAACTTTCAAAAGAAGTTTAAAACAAATGGAATCAAGATTTTGAGGTGTTTCTGGGAAGAAACACCTCATATGAAGCATGACTTTCCCAGCTTGACAATCAAGCCAGTGGTTACAGAGAGAGAGAGAGAGAGAGAGAGAGAGAGACAGAGAGACTGACTTTCCATCTTCTGGTTTTCTCCCCAAATGGCTGCAACAGCCAGAGCTGTTAAAGGGTACACAGAGCTGAGTCAGAGCTTCTTCCAAGTCTCCCATATGGATGCAAAGGTCCAGAGCTTTCAAATGTCTTTCATTGCCTCTCTAGGTCTTTAGCAGGGAGCTGGATCAGAATTGGAGTAGCTGGGACTTAAACTGGTGCCCGCATGGGATGCTGACACTCTAGCTAGAGGCTTAACTTACTGACTATGCATAGCACCAGCCCCGCAAAGATATCACTTTAATCTACCCTATACTCATTGGCTTAACTTGCCACTAACCATAATATTCAACAAATAAGAAAGTAGGGTTACCACAGTTCCGCAAGAGCTTAAATAAGGGCTAACAGCAACTATCGTATCATAAGATGTCAATGTCATTCCTAGATATTTTTGCAATAAAATGGATGTACTTGGAAACCATTATGCTTAGTAAAATAAGCCAACCTCAAAAACACAAATATCATATGTCTTCTCTGATATGTGGCAGTTAATATAGAGCCATGCCATCTTGTTAGGAGCATTTTTGAGAAAGTTAGCCAAGGATTTAGCAAAAAAAAAAAAAATATGTGGAAAGTTTTCACCGGAAAGTCCGTCTCCCCACTACACTCAGCATGTTCATTCCTCGCATTAAGCAAAGGTAATTTAGTGAACACATAGCTGGGAATCATTAGACATGATTTTCTTGTTCCAATTTTGTTGCAACTCTAACAAAGTCTTTAGATGGTACATAATTCCCCCCCCCCATTTAATAATGTAAAGAAGACTGTGCTGATGTGTTTAAAATCCCTGGACCCTCAATTCTCTAGGGATGGGCTAAATGACTGGTGTAGTAACACACTTGTCCTGAACTTGGTGAACTTGTACTGAGAAATGATAAAAAATAATTATCTTCTCTCTGATTTTTATTCCATGAATGTTTTGGTCACACACACACACACACACACACACACACACAGATATATATATATTTTTTTTACCCAGACTCCTTTTTTCCTTTTTCTTTTCTTGAAATTAATATTAAGGGAATTGATTTCATGTGCATCATAGGTAAAATTCTAGGAAGATAACTATATTTAATATCTATCTCAGGCCTGGCGGCGTGGCCTAGAGGCTAAAGTCCTCGCCTTGCATGCGCCAGGATTCCATATGGGTGTCAGTTCTAACCCTGGCAGCCCTGCTTCCCATCCAGCTCCCTGCTTGTGGCCTGGGAAAGCAGTCAAGGATGCCACTTGGGAGTGAATCATCAGACAAAGATCTTCCTCTCTGTCTCTCCTCCTCTCTGTATATCTGACTTTCTAATAGAAAGGAATTAAATCTTTAAAAAAGTGCCTCTCTTTCTCCCTCATGTTCCTTCCCTGAGTTTTTCTCATTCGCAGGCTTAGTGCACCCCTGACTGTGCTAGTTAAGTAAAAGGCAGAAGCACTCTGGGTCCAGCGGCATATAAACAAGAGTTAAGAGCAACAATTCACAAGGCTTCCATTTCACTCCTATACTTTTTAAATATTCTATAGCTGTAAAATCCCATATTTTGGTCTTGTAGTTCGGACATTATAACCTTATCAAATATATACTTTGCAAATATTTTCTCCCATTTTATAGATTGTCTCTTCATTCTGTTGATGGTTTCCATGCTGTACAGTTTTTCTTGGAAAGTTGGAGATTATTACATACTTTCTATTTTCAGTGATGCTTTCATTACAACACAGCCAGTGAAAATTGAGAGTTGGTTTAGAAGTCACAAAAAACTTAGAACAACTTTTACTTTCTATTTCTTTTGGTGAATAGACTAGTCAGAGAAAATGGGAATTTACATCTGAATAGAAGTGATCAGAATGACAAGAATTTGACAGACATTTTCCACACTGTATTTAAGGAAAAACAAAAATCCCATAGCTAGATGCTTATGATATTGGCTGGTGTTTCATGTGGTGTGTTCATAAAATTCCCTTTTTTGTTTGTAAGAATTTTCAATGAACAGAAAAAAAAGTCCTGAATATTTGTGACAATAGTCTTTGAAGGAAGAGCAAAAAAAAAAAAAAAAAAAAATTGAGAACAAGGGAACATATAAAATGGTCCTATATAAAGTACCAAATGTCTAGTTTGCTTCTACAAATATTCCTTCCTTCCTTCCTTCCTTCCTTCCTTCCTTCCTTCCTTCTGTCCGTCCCTCCCTCTCTTCCTTCCTCCCTCCCTCCCTTCCTCCCTCCTTCCCTCCCTCCTTTTCTTCCTTCCTTCCTCTCTTCCTCCCTCCCTCCCTCCTTTCCTTCCTTCCTCCTTCCCTTCCTAAGGCAGAGATAGAGAGCTCTTCTACGCCGATTAGTCCTTAAAGCATGATAAGAGCCAGCACTGGGCTGGGCCCAAACCAGGAGCACTCCATCAGGGTCTCATGTGGAGAGCACAGATTTACACCAAACTCTTCCCAGAAGCGTTAGCGGGGATCTAGATTGAAAGTAGAGTAGTTGGATCTTTTGTTTTGTTTTGTTTTGTTTTGTCTTTTAACTGGAAAGTTAGTTAAATAGAGCAGAGGAGAGACAGAGAAGAAAATCTTCTGTCCATTGATTCATTCCTCAAGTGGCTGCAATGGCTTGGAGTTGAACCAATCCAAAACCAGGAGCTGGGAGCCTCTGCTGGGTCTCCCATGCGGGTGCAGGGTCCCAAGGTCTTGGGCTGTTCTTGACTGCTTTCCCAGGCCACAAGCAGGGAACTGGATGGGAAGCGGGGCTGCCGGGATTAGAGCCGGTGCCCCTATGGGATCCCGGCTGGTTCAAGGCAAGAACTTTAGGTGCTAGGTTACTGTGCAGGGTCTGAGTCACTGGGTCTTAAATAAGCATTCTGAAATGACATACTGGCATTCCGAGAGATTGCTTCACCCAGTGTGCCACAACACCCACTCGACCTTGTCGATTTTGATAAGCACTAATAATAGGTTTTATTTATAATACTTCTAACATTTGTGGCATTGGCAGGAAAGAATTCTGTGGTTGCTGCTATAAATGATTTTATAAATAAAACGGGACAATAAAATATTTTAAAACATTTTGAAATGCATAGTTGAAGCTTCTGTTCTTAAATTACAATGTATTCTGTTTCCCCTCAGTCTATACATTTGCTATTGTTTGGTATCTCCAATCTTTTGCTAACAAGAATAACAGTGTAACATGTCTTTTAATGTCATGGCATCTGTGTGCTTAAAGAAGTTGAGTGTGTGAGAGTAGTTGTTCGTTCTGGTGAATTCCTCTTTTGATGCAAGGGTGGGAGGAAAAAGACCTTTATAAACATTCACCCTAATCCAGTTGCGTAGTCAACCTCTCACCATGACATCTTCACTTCCTACTTTCAATGCGTAACAAACAGTAAGAGCCATATTCCTAAAGGTTACTTGGGGTCTCCGTGTTAAGAGAAGTTACAGCAGGGAAGGTGGTAAACAGGAGTGTGTTTATAAACTACTGAGATAAAACCGAGCTGTGAGGAAGAGGCTCTGAGAGATGCTTGCAAGAAGGGAGAACCATCAAGTTGCTCGACGCAAAGGCGGCAGGGAGGACCAGTGTGGCTGCAGACACGGGCTGAGTGATGAGTTTGCCTCGGGCTTTCGCTCCACCTGTGCTGTGCCTGCACTACAGCCCAGGCCTGAGAGCTCAGTTATACGACTTCAGATGCAGCCAGATGTGTCTGAATTTGAATTTTGTCCCTACTGCTTATGCATATCTGACATTGGGGAAGTTGTCTGACCTCTCTGAGCCTCAGTTTCCTCATTTTCTTGCAGGTTTTTGGCTTATTTAATGAGCCATTGTATGCATGGTGTTCAGTGGAGCTTTCAAAGTATTCCATAAGAGCAGCCATCAGCTTGGCTTACCAACGAGAGAAGGAATACTAGGACCAGGGCAGCAGCCTATAGCAAAAAAGAATACAGCTCCCAAACCACATTCCAGGGCCGGTTACACGATTTCCCTTCTCTTTCCTGTGGTGTGCAGGTCTGGTTTTGCATATATAAAAGGCTTGTTTCCCTCCTGATCACTTTTTTCGCCCTTTGTTTTTTTAACTTTGTTTCTTACCATATGAGGGTAGTTCACTATTTGTGGAAAAAAGAAATTAGAGAATAAGTGTATTTTTGTGACAGCAATTTTGAAAACCATGTGTAAGTTTTTTCCCCCACAATATTCATTTTCCATGAACTCTCAGGAGACTCCCCTTCCCATGGAATTGTATTTTAGGTCTGGAAGTGGACGCTGATAAGGATGCCTGACTGACTCTAGGCACCGTTACCAACTTCACTTGCCCTCTGCAGTGTTCTGATTGGGCAATGAGTTATTCTCTGACTTTCTAGGGTTTTCTGTGTCTGGCCTAGTGGGATCCTGAGCTGTCTTTGAGGAGGAAATCACCTGGGCTTAGGCAACCCCCTCACGCAGGTCTTCTTCTTGGTCCGGGGGTCCCCAGCATTAACTGCTCTGTTCCCTGGTGTTGGCCACCACCTAGTCTTTCCCCTGGGGTTTCTCTCCTGCCATCTGCAGCTCATGGTGAAACAAGATAGAAGCACAATAGAAGTTCTCCCTTCCTTTGCTGTTGGCCGGCAGCCGACACACTGCTTCCCTGCTCATTCATGTTTCTGGGGTATGTCAGGGAAAAGGCAATGGAGGAGCAAAATCAGGCCCAAAAGGAAGACATGACACTGTGATCTATTTGCTTAGCACTCTCTACTGATTCATCTGTTCCAGGGAATTTTTGAAATCTGTATTTTCCCAATCTTCTTTTCTATTCAGTGTATGTAATGGTTTCCCACACTGTTATCTTCAGCTAATTGTTTCCAAACCTGAATGCCTGCTACTCAACGCTCCTTTCTAGAGTGCTAGTAAACAAAAGTATATTGAAATAGAACAAAGTTCCACCAAGAAAGAAACCCTGGTCTAGCGAGAGTGAAACCCCAATGTAAGTGTGAATGCTTACTAAAAGCTGCTGTCAGGGCTCCACATGCCTCACCCCACCGTCATACTGCAGCCACTGTGAGGTCAGCCACTGCATGCATTCCTTGCAGTCTTTCTGCTTCTCTCTCTCTCCCCATCTCTCCCCCTCTGTTTCTCAGTCTTAAATAAAAACTCAGTTTCTCTAACACCCGATTCCCAGCTTGGTCAATTCTCGGGAAAACCTTTGTACCTTGCAGACTTTTTAAAATTGTGATTTCACATAATTCAACAGGTGACTGGGTCAGGCCAAATTCAGGAGCCCGGAATTCGATATGGGCTTGCCATGTGATTAGCAGGGACCCAAACACCCAAGCCATCACCTGCTCCTTCTTCAGGTACACATGAACAGGAAGCTGAATTGGAAAGGCTCAAACTAGGAGTCCAAGGCAGGTGCTCTAACGTGGGGTGAAGGCATACCACGCT
The DNA here is from genome assembly GCF_017591425.1 of Ochotona curzoniae. Taxonomy (NCBI): domain Eukaryota; kingdom Metazoa; phylum Chordata; class Mammalia; order Lagomorpha; family Ochotonidae; genus Ochotona; species Ochotona curzoniae. The sequence continues at coordinate 1,455,183 of NW_024466129.1, read as the reverse complement.
GGCACCTTAACCGCTGGGCCCGCTCTCCACAATTACTAACAAGAAAACCAAGGCTTAAATAAGTAATTTTCTTCTGATTTTTCTTGTAACTCTTCCATTATGACTGAAAAGCTTGATATCAACTAGGATTCGAACAGGGCAGTCTGTATATGAGCTTTTGCTCCTAACTGTTTTGGCAGATTGTTTCTGTAAGCTGGAGGAACCAGAGATTTCATCCGGAGATGTAGCCAGCCGGAATGGAACATGGAGAACACCTCCTGGGGAAGTGAAGTGGGGCCTATGTTTCTGAAAGAAGGTGTGACACTTTGCCTAGCCATTTCTTGGACTGTCATCACAGTTTTAACTTTACCCACCTTCCTTTGTTCACTTTTGATAGCAGTTTTTTAATGGTTGTATTCTCATTTTTGCCTTTAAAGTTGCTGGCACCGTTTTTATGGCTGTTTCGTAGGCTCACCCCCACCCCTTCCTCTTCTAATAGCATTGTGTTTTCACTGCTGTCACTTCTTGCCAAAGCATACAGCATGACAAAGAAGGGACAATATTGCTGTAAGCATTTACCGTATTTTGTGCATCTTGGCATGATGAAGAGGTTGCTATGCCTATGGAGCCTCAGGCAGCAAAATTGTCCAGCAGTTAAGCTAAACCTCTTGTTTTTGCCTGTTTGAAACCAGTTCTTCCTCTGAGGTCAGTGTGGGGGAAATGTGCCTGAATACCGCTAACCTTTGGCTCTCCAGCGTCAAGATCTCTACTGCCTGATTGTGTTGGATGGGTTTGGTTTGTTCTTTTCTTCTTTTCTTTTTCTGATGCAACTAACTTTCCCTGATAAGGTTGGGACTTTTTTCTTTGGTCATTTCAGACCCTTTCAGTGCGGTTTCTCTATCTCGTCTCTTGCCTCTAATGTTTCCTTTACTTAAGAAACTTTACTCAGGCTTTATTTCAGGTTTTGCTTAGTACTCCCCACCCACTCACCCACCCACGGGCGAGTGCCCATCAGAGACAATTGGGTCTCACTCTGTTCTTCAGTGCCCCAAACGGGAAATAATATGAGGACCACAGGTTGGAGCCCAGTTGGAGGGGAAAAAATAGCACCGAAATGGACTCATTCCATTGGGAGAAATCTAAGCTCAAATGCTACTGCATTTGCAGCTGTGCAGATGACTAACTCTAACTGTAGTTCAGCTTTGTTGAGCATTGCCACAGCTGCCAGTGCACGCTGTCTCAGAGAGAGCAGTTGTCTTGTTCAAGGGTCATGCAATTAGTGAATGATGGCCCTGGGATAGACTTGGGCAATCTCAGCCTTTATGCTGCTGCTCAAGGAAGGTGCCACCTGAGCCTGGCCAAGTCCTGTAACCTGTCTGGGATTGACTTCCCTTGTCTAAAGGTAGAAGAACAAAATGACTCTTGGACAATTACTGCTGTGTTTCAACGAGGAGCTGTGCAAAACAGAACTCCGGGTGTCCAAACTACCTCCCTGCACGTGCTGCCTAGCCACTTCGCTCTCCGTTCCCGTTTATGGCACCACTGCAGGCTTACTCAGCCCAGTGGCCTCCAAGTTAGCTTGGATTCCTTGATTCATCCCATTGCACCTTCAAAGTCGATCCCAGGTCTGAGCACTTGTTACCATCTCCATGTTACACCCAGCAAGTCAAAGAGCTTCACGTCCTGCTGGACTACCGTGACAACTCCTAACTCCGTCCCGATGTGTTCTGTTTGCCATATATAGGCCAGTCAGAGAACCTTTGAGGACCCAACCCTGATATTCTGCCTCTTTTGGGAATCACTTCCTTCTGAAAACTTTCTAATGACCTTTTGTAAAATCCACACATCCAAAATGTAGGGATCAATGTAGGTCCTGACCATTTGTTAGCCCTAACACTCTCTCCCCATCTCATCCTGCTGTAAGCAGGTCAAGCTTGTTTTCAATTTATAGCTTGTAGACTTACTGGTACTGTTGTCTAGAATCTTCTGTGACTAGTCCATTTGAGGCCTTTGCTTAGCTCTCCCCTTTTCAGTAAGGCCTTTGATGATACAGTCACCTGTCAGTATCAGTACATTGTGATGTTTATGCACACGTGACAATGATCAAACACTATTCTGATGTCTTAGTTCAGGTTGCTGTGACAGAGTACTGTAGATGGGATACCCTAAATCGGAAATATTGAGTTCTCAAAGCTCTGAAGACTGGGAAGCCCAAGATCCAGACAGCTACCTCTGCAGAGTGGGTATCATCTCTCTTCTCTCTCAGGTCTCTTTATTTGAAATCTAGAGTTACAGAAAGAAACAGAGAGGGAAGGATTGTCTGTCTGCTGGTTTATCCCCCAGTGGCCACAGCCATCAGCGCTGGGCCAGGAGCTTCATGTGATTTCCCGTGAAGGTGGCAGAGGTACAAACCCTTGAGCCATCTTCTGCTCCCTTCCCAGGCCATTAGCAGGGAGCTGGATTGGAAGTGGAGCAGCCAGAACACCAATAGTAGCAGTGGGTGCTATGAAATACCCAGGTGTTGCACAGCAGTCTACAAGCAAATATTTATGCCTGAACTCTTGAGAAATCTACATAAGTCAATAAAAACCCTAGAAAAAATGCACTGATAGAACATTCAAATATGGACAAATGGCTCTAATCCTCTGCTTAACACTCATTTCCAAAGGATTTAAAAAAAATATATATATTTATTTTAAGTTATTTGAAAGGCAGAGTTGCCGAAGTGGAGTTGTTGGGGAGATCTTTCATTTGCTAGTTCACTCCCCAAATGGCCACAGAGGCCAGGGCTGGGCCAGGTCAAGGTCAGGAGCCACAAGCTTCTTCCAGGTCTCTCACATCGGTGCAGGGGCCCGAGCACTTGGGCCGTCTTATCCTGTTGCCCGGGGACATTAGCAGGAGCTGTGTGGAAGAGCTGCGTCTCCAACCAGCCTCCTGTGGGATGCAAGCATTGCAGGCTGTGACACTCCCCATTCCATCACAACGCCAGCCTAAGTGCTGCACTTCAGTTCAAGCGGGAAGTAGGGCTAATAACAGACTTTCTCAATGTGACATATGGTCTATCACCTGTGTGACATATGTGTTACCTGTTCTATCCTATACAAGCAACAAAATAAACCAATCTCGGTTTTAGTTTTCTACATAGTGAGTAAAAAACATTTTGTTAACTTTGCAATAACGGAAGTGCACATTTTATACACGGTGGAAGAGATTTAAGGTTAGACACAGAATTACACAACATGAAAAATATTTTTTTCAATGAAATTTGTTATTCTCATTTTATTTGAAAGGGAGACAGAGAGAGTGAGAGAGAGAGAGAGAGCACGCGCTTGTGTCTGCCAGTTCACTATCTAAATACTTGTAATGGCAGGGCTTGGGCAGGTGAAGTCAGGATCCTAGAGCTCCATCCAGGTGTCCTACATGGGCATCTGGAACTCAGCTTCTGGGACTGTCACGTGACGCCTCCCAGGATGTGTTTCTCTAGGAATCTGGGGTTAGAAGTGGAGTAGGGCTTTGAATCCAGATGTGAGTGTGGCCAAGCAACATCTCAGCTGCTGTACCAGACACTGGCCCAATATTATTTTGGGTGTTAGAGAAATTTTGTCGTTCACACCTGGAAAGCTTTGGAATATTCTTTTAGATGTAGAGAGCAACTTTGGAGTTTAGAGGAAGACGGTACTTGTACTTCTGAGTACAAGGAGCCTGGGCAATATTTTCTTTGGTGGTCTTCGCGTCAGCCCTTCCACTATGCTTAACACTGGGTATTGGGGTCTTGGGACAACTTGGGAATAGTTGTGGAGAAGACTAACTCACAGCAACAGGGAAACAGACCAGCCTGGAATGTCAACGCCATCAGACCTCAATCAAAGCTTGAAGTCGTAGGAGAATCAACAGCTCATAGGGAAAAGTGCTGAATCATCCTGAAGCCATCTGCTGAGCAGTTGGACACTCCCTAGAGGGCCCAGGAACATCTGGGATCCCCTTGAGAAGCATAATATCATCATGTCACGTGGGTTAGGGCCTGCCAAGTTCAGCACCACTCAATACAAATACCACAAGTAAATTTTTAAAAATTAGTCATATAGACATTAAAAAAGTCAAATTATTTTTAATAACATTTTACTTACCCTACTAGACCAAAATGCTGTTATTTTAATATGTGGACTGCCCTAGTCATGTGTCAGTAAAACAGCTCTCTGAGAAACAATTCCCAACTTGTAGTCCTTAAAAATTTGCATTGTCAATTTCAAGTTGAGAATAATAATTATTGAATGATAATATCAGATTTCTCTCTCTGTGTATGTATTTGCACTATTTTTCTGTTTTATCTCTTCAACAGGAGATGACTAAATGAGAGCTGAGAAGTTAAATAACATGTCCAGTAATAACTAGTCATTGATCTGCATTCAGTTCTGACTTTTGCTCATCGTGTCAAGAATAAAAGCAAGGGGAGGTCAAAGAATGGTGGGGAGCCCTGGAACTGGGGGAGTAAAAGAAAATGATGGAAATTCGGAGGAAATTCAGAATAACACCAAAACACATGGTTCATCTAATTCTGTTCGCGAAGTGAGCCCGGCATGCCTTGCCCTGGAGCGCGAGTAGGGCTGCATGAAGACGGCTGAGGCCTGTGGCCGTTCTGCCAGGGGACAGGCACACATTGCATAACCATGACACACAACAGGCCCATCTGTGCTAAAAAAAGAACCGAACCTTGCTAGGTCCCCACTCTGAGTTCAGAGTACAGGGAAGTGATATAACAAACACAGGCTGAGCCAGGGGGAGAGGGGTTTGGGGTACCTGGAGCCTGGGCAACTCCTAACAGAGCATCCTTTGATACTTTAGGGTCAGGAAGCTGAGATCTCTCTCTTCTAAGCTGAAAAAAGAGTTGAGTCTGAGCTGAGAACTTGAGCCCGTATGGGGAAGGCCAGAGTAGAAGCAGCAGAAAGCACCAAGGGACATGCAGCGGGCAGAGACTGGAAGGAGTTCCCTGGGCCAATTTGCATACAACAGCAAGGTATTTCGGTGTGTGTGTGATTTTTTTTTTTTCAGAAAGGGCATACCCTTCAGGCTTCTAAGGACTCCTCAGGTGGAAATGAGTGAAATAGTAGTACTAGGTGGTGAGAACATCAGAGAAAACATACACTGCCTTGTTTGTGCCCAGCCTAGCTCGGTCTCTCATCTCAAGGGCTCATTCCATGGAGCTTTTGTTTATTTGTTTATGGGACTAGCAGTAGTTTGAAACCAATAATGTATTTTTTCCTGCCTATTTCTTTTTATTCCCTATCCACATTTCACAAGCTTGTCTGTGTTTGCTATCTTGAGGGGAGAAAAATGCTAGCACAAAGGAGGATTTTCCTGCCTTTTGAGTTTCAAAAACTCAGCAACAGAGGGGAGCAGAAGCTGTTGGATGAGTCAGTGGGATGCTTTCTCAGTAGCCAGTTGAAGTGAAGATCCCCTGGGCTGCAGAAAGGGGACCAAAGAGACAAACAGGGTGGGTGAGTCATGGGAGCTCTGCCCTTGCTGAAGCCTGGGCAGGGAATGGGGCTTGCCCCAAGTACACGGGAAGATGTGACATGCTGTTCTGGAAGGAAATTTGCAGTGGATCGTCAGAGATCTGCCTTCTGACTTCGCAGTCTGTCTCGGCTCTGTGCTTTAGCTCAGTGTTTCCCAAACTTCGCACAGATGCAAGCCTTCTGAAAGTGCAGATGCCGATCTGGAGGTCTGCAGTGGAGCCAAGGATCTTGCATTTTTTTCACATTTTAGTTGAAAGGCAGATTTTATAGAGAAAGGAGGAGACACAGAGAGAGAGAGAGAGAGTGAGTCTTCCATTTGCTGGTTTGCTCTCCAAATGACCCACAAGCAGAGCTGAGCTGACCCAACCCCAGACGTCTAGAGCTTGTTCTGGGTCTCCCACATGGGTGCAGGGGCTCGAGGGTTTCAGCCATCCTTTGCTGCTCTCCCAGGCCATAAGCAGGGATCTGGATAGGAAATGGAACAGCAGGGGCATGAACCCATGGCCATATGCGATGCTGGAGTTACAGGGTAGAGAATCAGCCTGTTGTGCTGCTGTGCCTGCCCCAGAATCCTGCACTTCCAACAAGCTTTCAAGTGAGGCTGAGGCTGCCTGTCAGCAGGTCACTCTTATTGTAGTCAGCATGTACCTCCTATGTGTAAGATGCAATGTGAACAGTGTGGACATTGTCTTGTGTCAACCCCACCACATCCCGAAAGGTAAGCCTTATTGCCCCAATTTGAATTTCAGGATGATAAAGCTTACTGAGGTTTGATTTGGGTCGGGATATCAGTATCTGGTGACTGGACCTAAAAAACTGCATGTTGGACATTGTACCATCTGTTTAGCTGTACTGACTTTGAAGAATCTTAAAGAAATGTTTTATTTATTTATCTACAAGCAAAGTGACAAAGAAAGAATGAGAGAGAGAGGGCTCTTCCATTCACTGATTCACTCTCAAATGCTTACCACATGTAGCCTGGGCTGGGCCATGTCAGAGCTCGGAGGCAGGAACTCTGCCCAGGGACCTTCTGCCTGCATCTGCTGCCCCTGAGGTCCACGCTTGAAACCGGACTGGGGCTGAAGCAGAACAGGTCTGAGATACTCCAGTATGGCATGTGGGTGTCCCAGGAAGTGGTTCACGCTGCTGAACCACAGCCTGTGCCTCTTTTTCTTTCTTTAAAAATGGCATTTGTTTGAGATACATGGAGAGAGAAAGAGAGAGCACTCGCCTCGTCTGGTTTACTCTCAGACATCCATAGTGTCCAGAGCTAAGCTGGGTCTAGACTCAGGGGCCAGGAACTCCATGTGGGTGCTCTGTGGGTGACAGGAGCTAAGGGCTCAGTCGTCACCGCTCTCTCCCATGTTCTGCATTGGCAAGAGGCTGAAGTAATGAACCAGAACCAGGAAATGTTACACCAGTTGTGTGCTGGGTGCCCACGCCAGCAACAGAGCTGAAGTTTTTCTTTAAAAGAGCGATAACATCACATGCAGGTTAAGAACAAAGACTAGAGTAAAATGTCCTGGATTTTGAATTCAGCACTAGAGTTTATTAATTGTGTTATGTTGGCTTGGTTAGTTTATCTTTCTAAACCTTAATTGTAAATATTGTAAATAATAATAGTACCCTCTGGATAGAGTGGTTGCAGGTGCATGAAGAGGTGTTCACACAGGAGAACAAGCAGATTCTAAGATTCAGAGAGTATCATAGTACTTTGTTGCTGGTCAGTTATGACCGTGGATACAGCCATACTGAAGTTTCTCAACCTCAGGCATCTCCACATTTTAACACGATCATTCTTGTTTGTGTGTGTCTGTGGCGAGGTGGTAGTGGTGTTCCCAAGAGGCAGGTGCAAAGTCAGCCAAGGGGTCCATAATCAGATGACAGGAAAGCAAAAATGTGGCTGATACATGCAAGAAAATAACATTCAGCCATAAAATAATGAAATCTTGTTATTTGCCACAGAATGGATGAAACAGAAGATGCTATGTTGATAGAAATAAGAGTGACATAGAAAGACAAACCAAATATACCCCCTCATATACAGAAGTTAAAAAGGAAACAAACCCAAACCAGAACCCTGATCTGAACAAAGAATGGTGACTTCTAGAGGCCGAGAAAGTGCAAGGTGGGCTGCAGGGAGATTTGAATTTTGGATACCAAATCCCAGTTAGACTGAATGAATGACCCTCCGGTTTGCACAGTGTAGTGGGGAGGTTTCTATGGCTGTTTTGTGCCACTAAGATTTAGTATCTATTATCATGCTCTAAAACAACTGTCAGTGGTCAACTAAACCATTACAATAGCAGGCAAGGTGAAGATTGAAGACAAGTGGTTGACAAGTGAGGGGCTGAACCTGAAACCCAAGTGAACGTCATTTTACAAGTTCACAATTATGTGTTTACTAACGGAGTACATCTGGTTTCGCTGACAAGTACGCATTTCAGATTTACTAACCTTCCAAGTCTAAGGTCAAATTCCAGATACCATTAGATTTCTGTAATAAACACCACTGTTTTCCTTATCTTCTGTTTTCCTTATCTTCCTTATCTTCTGGTAATGTATTGCATGCAAATTGAATCTGGCAATTCTTTATGGATTACCCTTTGAATGTTCAATGTAGGCCCACTCCCTTTGGTAACACGCAGCATCTCTGGGGAGCCTAGAATGGATTTCTGTGGCTGTAGACAAATCAGAGCATGACAGAAGCTCTTATCACCCAGGTGATGGGGGCTGTGCTCTTTCCAGAGGCCCAAGGAAGGTTTCCTATCACAGCGGTGTCATGACAAGCGGAAGCTCAAGTAGTTATTTGTGGAGACTGACAAATTTAGCTTTCACAGTATCTTTTCAAAATAAACCTTTGCAATAGTCCACTTTAAACCCACCAACCCAGAATGCATCACGTTAAGGAACTGGAATCTGTAGAAAGCTCACTGAGTGATGTTGATGATGAAGTTGCCTTTGAGAATCACTGATCCTACCAACCCCAGGTTTTCTGAACAGTTATTTCTTTGAAATTTTTGGTTAGTTTCTTCTTGAATCTTGCAAGATTACTATGTCATAAGCCAGCCTCTCACAGGCAAACATGTATTAGTGTTGTGATGGTCCGAGAGTTTTAGGTAGTGTGTGTGTCAGAAGCGATGAGCACATGCAGGTTGATAAGCCTGAAGACGAAACTTGGGACCGCAGCCCGGAGTAACTTGACAAGATGAAGCCTTGGAGGAGATCCTCATTGCGCTGTTTTAGGAGCTGAGCGGATCCCAGCAGGGAGAAGAGTTGGAAGCCAAGTGCGGACAGAAGCTGTGAGGATGCTGGCAGGAGGAAAGTGTACTTCACTGCCCAGAGTCCTACAGAGCTCGGCTGGAGACAGAGCCAGTCCAAAGTGCTGCAAAGTTTGAAGTCCCGACAAGTAAAAACACTAGGTGGGCCATGCCACTGGATTTCATGTGTTTTCAGCATAAAGGCACCAAGCTGTGGCATGGACAATTGCCAACTTGACCTCAAGACACATGAAAATTGCAGATTTTACTAAGAAGCAAACAAATAAACAAACAAAAAACCCCCCAAAATCAAAGCACCAAAACACCAAAAAAAAAAATCCCCAAAACAAAAAACAGTGAAACCCCCAAATCAAAAAATAGCCCAGAAGTTTTTGCTGCTTTCTGAACATGAGCTCTTCTGCCAGCTTTTGGGGTTGTTTTGCTTTTCATGCTCTTCTGTGTGGTATTGAAGCAGCTGCCAAATTTAGGAGACCAGTGGGAAGAGGTGGCTGTTGGGGGACTGTGTTTTCTGAGACTTCATTCCAAGGCTTTTGTATTCCAGGGTTTCTGGGAACTTGGTTGTTGTGGGAGGTGTTAAAAAACAATTGTCCATAGATTCAGTAAAAATATTCTTCTTAAAAACACCTCAATTATTTGGGGATTCATTTTCAAGATGGGAGCCTCTGTTTACCTGCCCGAGACTAAAATGCCATGAATGAGTTTATTCTCTTTCTTTCTCTGTGTTTCTAAGATGAGCTCATTTGCATATGTCACACAGAGTGGCACACAGAAGGGGAAGAAGAGAGTGAGAGATTTCATTTACTCTTTCACTCTCTAAATGACCACAGAGCCTGGGACTGGTCCATCTGAAGGCAGGCATCTGGATGACACTGGCCTCCCCCAGCGGTGGCAGGGCCCCATCTGCTTGGGCTGCTTCTGCCGGCCCTCCTGCTTTAGCAGGGGGCTGGAATGGAAGTGAATCAGCCTGGCTTGGACAAGCACTCAGACATGGAACACAGGTATTGCAAGTGCCAGCTACCCCACTGTGCCACAATTCTGGGCCCCAGCAGTGATGGCTCTTACCCTGGCTTCATTTGTCTAAATACTAGATCAGCCCCATGATAAACTTGGAAGTGCTTACATAATTTATCCAATGATCTCACCCTGAAATTTCAATCCAGTTTCTGTGTGTGCGAAGTTCTCTGTTCCCATAAAAAATGTGAAGAAATTGTATGTGTTCAATTAAAAAAAACCCCAAAATGTAAGAAATCACTTAAACTACAACAAGAACAATTGCTAAGTAGTATGTGGCAGTGGAGGCCGGGACCCCGAGACCAGGGGGAGGAAAGGCATGTCCAGACAGACCTCGGTGTCGGTGCAGTTAGGCGGATGCTTTCTTGGGACAACGCAACAGTGGAACTTCATTGTGCTGTATACATCTTGTTATCCATAAGGAAAAACAGCAACTCTCAGTGTTTTTTCATAAAAGCTATGTTTTTAACATCCAGAAAAAATTCCTACTTGAAGTGGTACAATTATGTGTGTGGTGAATGCTTGTTTTTAGGCCTTTTAACAGTTGCTTTAAAATATTCTCTATGCTTTTCAGCATGAATGGTTTTCCCTGTTTCTTTTCTTGCTTTTCTCCAGTTTCCAGTCGTATCTGAGGGTTTTGCTGCCACCGTTTTACTCATCTACTGAGAAGAGATGAGTAAATAGTTACTGACGTTAGGGTCTCATTTGTCTATTAACTGTTACACAAGAATTGGGCCTTGCTGATTTTTCTTTTAGTATTTTTCTCCACATCCTGTAGGTTATACATGTTTTGCTCATGGGAGTAATTATTTCAGATATGCTTGGGAAGAACTGACTCGATTTCTAGTTTTGTCTGCTAGTTTAAATGTGATGCTTTGCTGTCTTACTTTTCAGATGAAAATTCAAACTTCTGAAGACCAATATATTCTTCAAATGCAAGGCGTGATGCCCATAAAGATGGTATTAATTCATATTTTAATCAACACTGCAATAAACGTCCTTTCCATTTCCTATAAACTGTTCCTCTTTTGAATATGCCTCATATTAATTTTCTGTGAAGTAAAGTTGGATATACCATCTCATATTTATGATAGCCAAAATATTTCTAACTTTCTTTTTTCTATAAGTATCTATTGACTGCCTTATGGGAAGTTCTGAGACATAATTCTGTCTAAAACCAGCTTGTCTAGCATGTCTGTATCTAGTGTTATCTGGGCTTATATTATGTACTCAGTAAATATGTGCCAAGTTGAACCTGATGTGATCAATAATTTCTTGTTTTCAGTTCACTTGTTTGTTCAGTTCACTCGCTAAATGACTGTGATGGCCAGGGTGCCAACGCCAGGGCTGAGACCTCAAGTGAGGTCTCATTGCAGCAGCGGGGACACAAGCCTGGACCCATCCTTGCTGTCTCCCAGCGCAGGTGGCGTAGGAAGCCGGATTCAGGAGTTGTGTGGGATGTGAGACTTGGCTATCTTAGTGACTTAACTCCTAGGCCAAATGCCCCTTCTTGGTAGACTATCCTGAGTCCAGTAAGGAATAACTTTCAAGAATTAGTTAAATATATTTAATTATTTTTTATGCAAAATTAAGTATAGGAAAATATATAGAAGGGAGAAAAAATCTTTTTAAAATTGTTCTTGTCTGCTATGCAGAAAATCGATCATGAAATTGCTGAATTTATCTTAAAGGCTTACATAGATAAAGTGTTATAAGGGTTTCCAATATGCTTTCTGACACACAATAGATGCGTAAGAGATTGCTATATATTATCTCATTTGTGAACAACTATTACTAGTTAATGCTATCTTATTTTTTTATGTGAGGGATTATATAACTAGAGGACCTTGCTCTCTTACTTCCATGTGATCCTGTTTTCTTGTTTTGCCTTTCATTTCAAGAATGGTCTTTGTGTGTTTTATATCTGAAGCTGTAGAATGGATTCAATGTTTAGTTACATAATGAAGGGCAGTGTTCAAGGGCAGCACTTCCCTTGTCTGCTTTGTGATGGAGACAGTGTGAGGAAGGGATCTGTGAGCTCCTGCATCAGCGGATGAAATCAGCGATGAGCTGCAGCTTTGGCAAGTGACCCACAATTTGGTTACTGATGCAATGAGAAATTAAGAAAATAGCACACTTTTATGACTGTCATTTCACAGTCACTCAAATCAGAACTGGAATGCCACAAAAACAACTCCCTGTTAGCCCAGAGGAAAAAAAAAAAAAAGAAAGAAAGTAAAGGGGAAATTCAGATTAGTCACAGAGAAGTTCCCCCGCCTGCCTGCAGAACTGCAGAGTTAAAACGGAGAGGCTCTGCTGGGCTCTTTCAGTCGCCCTTTATCTCTGGTCCTGGGCCCTCTGCCTATTGTCTAAGTGATAAGCTGTGTCTTGTCTCCATCTCCTCCCTGTCTCCCTTTGCAACATCTGTGTCGGCCCTGAATCCAGATTGTGAAGATGGAAGGGGTCCAACCCCTAGAAGAGAATGTGGGGAACACACCAAGGCCAAGGTTTGAAAGGAGCAAGCTATTGCTGGTGGCCTCCATAATTCAGGGACTGGGGCTGCTCCTGTGCCTCACCTACGTCTGCCAGCACTTCCGTGCTTCTCAGGTAAGATGCTCCACTGGGCTCTTGCCCTCTAGCTCGTGCTCAGAGCAGCTGCAACAGCTGCAGTCACTCGGAAATAAGCTGATGCCAAAATAGCCGAATGTTTTCATAGAGCTTGGTCAAACATCCTTCTGTCTCTCCTTTGCTTCCTTCTTTTTGTGATGTGGTGGCAGTGGTGTGGCAGAGCAGATGTAGGGCAAGGGAACTGATTCTAGATTTCTTTTTCTTTTGTCTCTGCAATACAAGAACCCTTGTCTTCCCTTAGGGGCCACCACTTTGAAGACTGGGGTCACTGATGCTTCATCTATCAATGCTTCTAGTGATATGTGTGAGCAGACAATTGATCTAAAAAAGGAGGAAAGAGATTGATTCGTCAATTTCAGGAACACTCAGGCAGATTTGCTTTGTAAATAAGGTTGAAAGTATCGATATGAAGTTGTTTGAAATAGCTGACCTTCTATTAAAAAATCATTTACCTTTTGTTTCAAATGAAGAGAGAGATTTCTCACCTACTAGTTCATTTCACACACACACACACACACACACACACACACACACACACACACACACACACAAATCAACAAAAAACCTCAATATGTGGTACTGGGTTATGCCAAAGGCGAGCAGTCAGCAGTCATCCAACGTAGCCCACACGGACAGCAGGGACCCAACTGCTTGAGCCGTCCTTCACCTGTTCTTCCCGGGATGCACTTTAGCAGGATGTTGGAATCAGGTACAGAATCCCAACTGGAACCCCAGGCTCTCAGACGTAGGTTTTGGTGTTCCCACCATGTCTTAATCGCTATGCCAAATGTCTACAGCCACCTTTGCACTTCAAAGGCATTGGTGTGTGTGCATGCCCACACATGCACCCCAATAATTTAATCAGCTGCAAACCTGTCTTGACCGCTCACAAAGACATCACCTTATATTTAGTCAGAAATCACTTTTTCTGGTATTTTCTCACTTTATTGTGATATTCTTTTCTTGCATTTTCCCCTGTCTTCTCTCTCTGCGTTTTTGTTAGTTTTTCAGGTACACCAACATGGTAGGTCTTTAGGGATGCTCTTTAGGACACCTCCTCAGTAGGAGATGTCACTAAAAATAAACCCAAATTTAGTCTAGAACTTCTCATTTCCCTAGCTCGTTCCTCTGGGTCTGAAAATGATCTCCCTGGCAAAGGTCAGAGAGTATAATAGGAAGTATCATTTTTGATGACTAGGTCAGAAACTGGACACTTGTGATTAAGCCAGGAAGAGATGAGCAGTCCTGGCAAATGCCTGGGCATGTTTCTGCCTCCAGGAAGTAGGGGTTTTCGGTACAGGGAGCTTTATGCGAGTGTGGGTGGCTGCGACCATTGTACACACAGAGTACTCACCAACCCTGATTCCTGAAGTCTAGCTGCTGTCCCGCTCAAGTGTCAGACCACAGCAACACACCTGTCAGCTGCTCACCACATCACATGTTCTCTGTGTACAACCTTTGGGGTGACATTCAAAGTTGACGACTTGGGGAGAGAGCTTGTGGGGTGGAGCAATGTGTCCGTGGCAGAGTGCCCAAGACATAGACCGGAATCGGGCTCTTCCGAGAAGAAAACAAAGTAACCAAAAATAGAACAGCTGAGTGCACTCGCCAGGTCTGGGAGCTCTGAGAAGTAACCACAGTATTAGAGATTTCCTTATACTGTGGGGTGATAAAAAGATGGGGCACATGGCCCTAGCTGAGGCCAGCCAAGTGCGCAGGGGCGCTGAGAAAAGAAGGCAAAAAGGTGAGATAGAGGCACAGCCCGCTGCTGTCTGCGTTGGCTTTGGGCATTGAGAAAGAGAGGAGTGCTTTGTGGCAAGGCATCCACCGGCTCCGTGGAAGAGTCAGGAAGGGTTTGAGGACACGGTGCCAATGGTGTGCTGACGTCCAGCAGAGAACCGCTTTCTTGTGCTTTTGACACAGAGACGGAGGCTAACCCATAGGAGGTGTGTTTATGTTCTGGAGACAGAAAGGAATGTCTTTGAAAGTCTTCACTCAATATTAATATTTTTCTAATTTCTAGCTGTTTAACAAGCACAATTTCGTGTTCAAGGGGTGCTTTCAAGAGTTTGTGGAAAAGTGGCATTAAAAGATAAATTTATTTTGGTGCAAAATTTTTTGAAATCCATTCATAGTGGTATTTTTTTTCCCATAATGTGTATTTTCCAAGAATTTTGTTGAAATCCACCCTTGTGTTTATTTAAGAGCCAGGGCAGCATGCTGGGTTCTTCGATGCATTGTCATGGATTTTATTACGGGGAAGGGTAGCAAGGACAGGTCAAGTATATTTTCCCTTAATCTGATCCAGTACTACTGAATGACAATGTGATAGAAGAAATAGAACAGAGTGGTTTTGCAAAGGAGTAATAGACCAGTAGCTTTTAAAACTTATTCACAAGTGTATTTGGAAGAGTGGGGAAGCTGGCCAATCAAATCTCTTCTTTGGTGTGACATGGTGTTTTAGTATTCTGTCCTGACCTGCTTGTCCTCTGCCTGGTTACACTGGATCTCTTGCATGATAGGAGAATGATATTTGGAGCATCACCGTTATTGTCCACAGATTTATTAACCTTGCAATTGCAAGCAAAAAAAATGGCGCTTAAAAAATACAAGTGTTAAGCTCCATTTGGCAGTCAGCACTCCTTTCATTTTTGTTACTAATCTGTCTTCTCTCCACTGGATGAAGTTTCATTCACACACTTGCAAACCAGATTTTATGTTTGTGGTGCCAGAAAACAGAATTTACTCATGCCTCATATAATCCAATTACCACTTCCGGTCATGATTCTATGAGATGTCTTCCAGCTCCTCTCCATATGCGGTTTACACAGTCATGGTACGGGTGTGAGGATGTGAAAAATGCAATACATGAGTTAACTGTGTGTGTGTCTAAGCTTCTGAATTTCCTGGATCTTTTTTGGGGAAGGGTATTTTATTCTACTTTCCTCTTTTTCGAGGAGAGAGGCCTTGTACCTGCTGGTTCAGTATTGTCAGTGTTGTCCACGTGGGTGGCAGGGCCTGAACACTTGTACCGTCTTGTGCTGCTTTTCCCATTCATTCGCAGGGAGCAGGATCAGAAGTGGAGCAACATGGACACACTGGCATCCATAGAGGATGTCAATATCACCGACGGTGGCCTGACCCCTGTGCCACACGCTGGCCTGGATTACCTAGATTTTAACAAGGATCCAATAGTAGTGAATTTCTATACAGGAACTTTGAAATACTTAACTTCTATCTGTACCTATCTAGTGAGTCTGCTTTGGTTTAACATAATATTTTGTTTAGAAAGGGATGTAAGGAGTGAGCATCCTAAGAAAATATCAGATATAAAATGGAATACCTGCGAAAGCAATATACACTGTTTAGATGTTATACTTGGTACTGTGAGGCTTTCAGTGTTATCTGGAGCGGTACCTGGGGAGCAATGGCTGACCAATGCGGGGACTAAGTGGAGAAGCCTTTGTCAGTTGTGTCCATGTGCCTTACAGCTAAGCCCGGTGCGTCCAAGATTTGCAGCATCTTCATCAAAGACCTTCACTGTGTCAGGGCTTCCACAGGTGATGTTTTCAGCAAACCCCACTTCCTGTAAGCTGGGAAATCAGAAGTGGGGCAGCTTGGAAGTGAGTTGAGCAGTTAGAGCAATACATAGAACTTCAGGTGTGATTTGAACCTTTGGACATTTTGGAAGAGTGAGGTGGGCTTGTCTGAAAGCTCATGTCTCAAGCTAGCTTCATTTAAATTTCTGTATCGTCTGATAAGGTTTTTTTGTTGCTGTTGTTGTTGTGTATCAGGCAAATAAAATAGCTTTCAATGCAATTGAATTTTTCCTTTAAAGGGAGATCTTTGAGAATTAAAAGAAAGCATCTGGAATATTGACTTGCTGTATTAGAAAGCATTTTGAGGCTTTCAGAGGAGATACAGATGAAAACGTTGGGTTTTTGAACAAGATATTAGACATAGTCTACTAGATAAGAAGGGCAGATCTAGAGAGAGCAGGCCAATTCCTCGTGTTCACCCAGCAAGTTGATGAGCCAGAAGTGTCCTAGGGCTCTTCCCAGTGCCAAGGCAGCCCTACCAGAATCCTGCCATGGGGTATTTAACTGTGTCCGAGGTCAAAGGCACCAACATGCTTTACAAAAGGATTTTGCTTTGACCTCAACTTCAAGAGGCAGGGTGGGGGTAGAAAAGTGACAGACATGTGGGGACATGTTTAAAGGACAAGAAGAGGAGGGAGGAGACCACTCAAATCTTCTGAGAAGTCAGGAAGCCCAGAGGAGAGGGAAGACTTCAGCTGGCATTAGGAGGAACAAGAGACATTCTTCAAACATACACTGGGAATGGGGGCGGAAGATGGGCAGGACAGCAAGTCATGCAACACGAAGTCAGATGTTCATGGGAAAAAACGGCAAAAGAGACAGCAGACAATCCAGGAGGGGCAGATCCCAAAGGGTCTTCTGAGTCACCCTGTGGGAGCACACTTCGTTCCACTTCCTGCCAAGGAAGTTAGGGAATTTAGCAAAGCTTTGCTCCTCCACATTGTAATTCTCTTGTGTGGTCCTTACGGGCAAATGCGGAAAGGGAATCTGACCTCATCCAGCACTAGAGGGCACCAGAGTGAAATTCATTGTTCTCAGTGTCTTTCAAAGAAAACACACACCTTGACAAAAATAAACACAACACAGCAACATGCAAGAAAGCCGCTTTCCCGGGAAACTTTCCTGCGGAAGTCAAATGCTCGTCTACATATAAAAAGATGGTCAGCATCAGGAAGGGAATATTCACTCCTACACAGTCATGGTATCTTCTAAATGAAAAGTTTAGAACACTTGCTATCCAAGTGTTGGAAATGGAACAGGATAAGCTGGATGAGGATACCCTGGAATCAGTCACACGTATAGAAACACACACGCATGCACGCACACACACACACCACTGGGAAGTGAGCAAACATTTTGTAGTCAGCCATTCTTTTGCTAGCCATATATTTCCATCACACGGAAATCCAAAACCTCCTCTCAGATCTTGTGGGAGGCGCTGGAATGTGAGAGAGTACCCGGACCAGAGTCTAGAGGACTGTAGTTCATCAGTTAGTCCTTTCTGAAATTGGATTGCGGCTGTTGTGAGGAGCATATATTGTATTGCAGAGCCTAGTAAAGGTTCAGATTAGTATTACTCTTATTCTTGAACATGAATCCATAAATTGATATGGATACTTTATAATACATACCTCCCTCACCCCCTTGCCAACACACATACCCCTATAATATACACATGATAACTCAAAATTCTGAAAACAAATCATAATGATGTTTAGCCTTAGTTTCACAGAACTTAATCCTCCTAGGATAATTTTTAAAATAAAAAGTCCACCTTTGAATGTTTCTGCTATTTATATCTCTATTTTATCACATGCAAGTAGGTGGATGGATGGATGGAGAAACAGATCCCAGGTGGTTCATTAACCAAATGCTGAAGGAAGCTTCAGACTCAAGCCAAGTCTCCCAGGTGGGTGTCAGGGTCGAGAGCCCTCACCTGCTGCTCCCGTAAGCCATGGGGGGAGCCAACTTTAAGGAGGACACCCACTTCTTTTGCTTATCAAACAGGCTTTTTTTTAAAAAATCATGTTGGAAATAGTATCTGTCCAGAAGATTCTCTCATCCCTGAATGCCTTGGGACTTTGCCATATCTCTGAAGTGCAAGTGGCCTTAGATCTTTTACCCTAGCCATTCTAATTGAGAAGGAGAGAAAGTGAAAGGATTCATTTAGCCCTAGGAATCCTTGCTCACAGCCCATGTCTTTGTCTACTCTAACCTGTGTCTTACCAAGGCAACATTCTCCCCTTTTTAATGCAGTAAGTGAAATGAAAGGAAGAATAAGTGATTGAGAAATGTTGCTACTCTCTTTGAACTCAAGGGCTAATGGGATCATTTAAAAGTCTCGAGTAGTGTATGGTGTGTTGCTTAGAGATAGTGTCAGACATTGGGTGATCTTTCCGTGAATACTAAAGATCTGGGCAATGGATTAATTTTAATTTAGTTTAGCTAATGTCTGTTCTTTGAGTGCCAAATATGAGATGTTAAGAAGTACGGACATGCAGCGGGAACCAAAATTAGTCTGTCGGTTTCATGGAGACTAGGCTGGAGTGAGAAAGGATATTATGGTGGAAGCTTAACTGCACGGAGCTCGCAGAAATGTTTTGGCAGATTCTCCTGCGAGTGGATTTTGAAGACTTCCTCAATTAATGTGGAACAGGAAATCCACACGTAAGAAAATTTTCCTTTTGAGGACATACAGTTGGTGGATTAGCTCAATCACATATTTTGAAGGTATGCTCATATTACTTGCACATTTGCCTGTATAGCTGACGATTCGTCTTTGGAATTTGTCAATTGCTGAATATTGGAGAAAATGAAGCCACGGGTCCTGTTTTTTGAGTAGAGCTGAGGGAGACCTCCCTAAGGGAAAGCTCATATAGCCATTGCCAGAGAGAAATAGACAGGAGACAAGCTAGACAAGCTAGAGGAAGCGATTAGGATATTATTCAGGCTGTGTACTGGAGAATAAGGTATTTTGTAATGAGCTTGCAGTGAAAATGTGCCAAGTGTGAATAAATAGATTTCAATTGACAAATGCTTTCTCTTGGCCTCATGTGTTAGTTTTCAGCCAGCAATTCAAAATTTCGTTAAATTTTTTGGTGAATGTTTGTTAAGAGTACAGATTTTGTGTATCTCAATGATACAATTCTAAGAATACAGTGAACCTTTCTTCTCTGTCTACAGCTCTTAGTTCCTCTCCTTTTCTTCCTTTAATTCTTGCAATAGAATGCTCTTTCGCTTTACTTTAGTATCACAGTATCCATAATGTTAAACAAATAGATAGTAAGACCACTGTTCCACAGAAATAACGGACACTAAAGCTATATATTTTTCTTATACTTTTTTTTTGTATTTTGTATTAATTATCACATACTAGGGAAAGTATATGATCTTTGTCTTTTGGGAGCTGGCTCATATTACTAAGCATAATGATTTCCAGTTGAATTCATTTTGTTGCAAAAGACAAAATGAAAACTTAACAAAGTTTTCAAACCAAAGATATTTATCACTAAGAAATGTAACTTCAGGAATACCTTTTGGACTATGGGAGATCCTTTGACTAAATAACTTTTTTTTCTATTCCTTTCTCTGAATAGCATCCTGAAATTCTCTGATCAGAAGTAGAGGCTCGTCCCTTTGTTCTAGTGAGAGTATGCCAAACCCATCAGGATCAGTCTATGTTCTCAGTCCACTATAGTGGATAAACATGAAAAACGCCAGCTTCCTGGTTCTGAGGCTCCTGGAGTCACACCCTGAGGGTTCCTGACGTCATACTTTCACCATCCCTCAGCTGTGCTATGCCATGAAGTCCGAGGAGCGAGTAGGTGTGGTTTTGTGCCCAGTGGAGGTGGGCAGAGAGAACCCTGTCACAAATCTGTTTCCCCACCATTCTCCACTGACTCACTTCCCAACCTACACTCTCCTCCAGGATCTTGACATCGTGACCTGGTGTCGAGCAAGGAACGAAAGAGCCCGCAGAGTCAGTGTAGAGCCCACTTCCTGGTTCGGGACTTGATGCAAATGTCAAATGAGTGTTAAGGCCAATAGGCCCATACCACATCCTCCTGACTCAGAATTAGAGGCTCAGCCTCTGCAATGCTGGGCTCCTGAAACAAGTGTCACTTCTTGGGACTTGAGGCTGATGGATCAACAGCTGACATCAGAATCCATCTGTTCCTGGACAGCTCAGTGTGAAAATTGCCGAGGGCCACTTTGCACTCCATCTGTGGACCTACTGTGCGTGTCAGGACAGTTGAGCTTTCTTTTTTTCTTTCTATATTCAGAAGAATGTTTTATTTTGACAACCATTTATTCATAATTGGAAGGATTACAGAGACAACCAACCTTATAGGGTTGATTGGGAAGTTGTTTCTGGAGAACTCAGTATTCTGAGATTTAACTGAGTACTTTCAAAACTATCCCAATAAAAATTTATTTTGAGAAACTTGAAAAATTTTAATTCACATAGGATAATTATACATATTATGGGATACAGCATGATAATTCCATTCATGAATATAATATATGATGATCATTAGCATTTTCATTGCTAAGAATTTTTATTTTTTGAGTTGGGTCTTTCACCTGGATGCAGGGGCCCAAGTGCTTGGGTCCTCTTCCTGGTGTTCCCAGGTGTATTAGCAGGGAACTGCATTACAAATGGAACAGCACGCAGTTAGGATGACAGCATCGAAAGTGACAGCTTATCATCTAAGCCACAATGCCCACTTCTATTATTTTTCTTAATATGAAAGGAATGATCTCATTTCTAAATCTTTCCCAGTGATGCCAACAGCTGCAATTTTTTTTTTTATTATTATTCTGTGGAACCCTAAAAGATGTGTTATCTGTTGGTGTTTACTAAAGGCTCTGTGTAGAGACTATTTGCCCAAATGTCATTCAAGCTTGTCAACAACAAAGATTTTATGCTTTTTAAGAAACTATTTATTTTATTTAATTGAAAGGTAGAGGGATAAAGATCGAAGGAGACAGACAGACAGACAGATAGATGGATGGATAGATAGAAATATTTTATATGTTGGTTCACTCCCCAGATGGCTGTAACAGCTAAGACTGGATCAAGCCAGTCAGGAGCCAAGAACATCATCCTGTGTACCAGGGCCCCAAGTACTTGGGCCATCTCTGCTTGCTCAGGTATATTATCAGAGAGCTGAGTGGGAAGCAGAGCAAATTGTGTTCAAACTGGTTGTGCTACACTGCCAAAACTAAATGTGTGCTCCAGATCTTTTTGTCCTGAGAGCTGAGTGCAGTTCCTGCAATGCAGAATGTAGTTAGCTTTTGGTGCTTTTTCTAATCAAGCCACCAAGTAATACAACGACTGCGTTACTCATTCAATTACTGAGTAATGTTTGACAGTACAGCCAACAGTTCTTGAGTACTAGCTATGGATGAGCGTGTTTTTAACGCATTGTTGAATATGCAGTGTTTGGATTTAGTCCTTCAGAAGTTTCAAATCTGAGCCTTGGATCCTTGCACAATACATATGCCTGTGACTGTACACGAAAAGCAACAAATGACGGCCCAAATGTTTAGGTTCCCTCAACCATGTAAGAGACTGTCGAGGGGGCTCCTGACTCCTGGCTCCAGTCTGGCTCACTCCTGCTGTTGTGTAAATCAGTGCCTCGAAGGTCTCACATTCTTGCTTTCAAATCAGTCAAATAGTCATTCGATGTTTATAAATAAAGCTAAAGCCAAGAAAAGGTGCATAACTTTTCTGGATTCCAAAACTGGAAACTCTATGGTCTGAGCTGATTCTGATCTCTAAGGCTAAGTAAGCTCTTTGCCCTGTTCTACCAAGCTTTAGATTGAAACTCGAACCAATAGTTGGCTAGAGCACAGGACACACACAAGATTTGTGTGGCAATGAAGCTCAGGCAGGATGTTTGAGGCTGATGGAAGTGGGCCTGCACGTGTGCACCGTGTGAGTAGGATACAGAATGAAGGTGGAAATGGTGGGAGGGCAGGATGCGATTTCTACTTCACTTTCCATATTGATACCAATTCTTATTGGTAGGGGAGACACAGGTTGGGGATACACACGTGTGTATGCCTGGTGACATGCAGAAGAGCAGGGCCTTTATTCCTCAGGGTCTTTGGAGAGGCTGTCTTTCAGGGTACTGCTGTGTGCACAAAGGGCACTTATTTAAGTGCTGCAGACAGCACAGTTGGAACTCCCATTTCTAGACTGCTCACCATCTCTCTCTACATGCTCAGCATGTTGATTCATGTTGCTACAGAGGCCCAGTCACTGATAGGGCTTAGGAAGGGTGTCTTCCTGCACGGCCTGCTGTTCCACTTGCTAAGTCTTGCAATTGTCCTTGTGTCAGGAGTAGGGGATTTCTCATCTGCGTGGGGAGTCCCCAGTGGAATCTACTTGACTGGGATTCTTAATTTGCCTGAAAAGTGGGAAGCAGGGCTTGCACTCCCCAGGGCAGAAAAGCATACTTTTGTCCACACCTTTTGCTTAGAACATACTGGCAAAAGTAATTTTGGGGGAAAAGCTGCAGACACAATAGCTTTTTGTTTTCTGTTTCCTTTTCAGTAGCTAATACAAACGTAAGGTGCAAAAGTCAAGAAAACAAAAGTAGATCATGAAAAGTAAATGCCCTGCTTAATTGACCTCAGGTTTCCGATTCCCTTCTCCAGACACAATATCTGCAACCAATCTCTTGTGTTTTCCTCTTGGGTGTATTCAACACCCTTGGAGATATTATTGGTTATTAAAAAACAAACAGATGGCAAGGCAATATGCTTTATGGAGGATTCTTCCTTTGTTTTCTCTTGATACATCTTGTACTTACTTCATATTCAATTTATTTACTTTTAAGCACCAGATCATTATAGATATTTTACCCACTAGATTTATTTATCTTTATTATCTTTCTTGTTTTTATTGCTGCTGAATTTCATTCAAGTTTGGTTTTTGAAGTTGCTGAAGGGAAAAGAATGATCCAATTTTTTTTTTAAGACCTCAGCTGAATCTACTGGCCTTGGTGGATTAGACAGTGTTCAGTGGGAGTAGGATGATTACCAGTGGGATACAGTGAAAGATCAAAAACATACAGCAAGCTTCCAGAATGCATTTCCAGTATATTCTGGGATTCTCCTGTTATGGTGCATTGACTAGTTGCAGTCTTTTTCATGATGGAATCTAACAGTGCTTCCTAACCAAATGACTTGTTGAGGGTCCTGTTATCTACTATTGGAAATCGGGGCTCAGCAAGATGAATCAGTATATCAAAGAAGAGCTTAGTAGAAATGAGCACAGTCCTCAGATACTTGTACAGAGCAGAAAAGCAAGGGAAGTGGGTGAGAACACTGGGTCTAATCTTAAGGAAAGCAAATCTTTTCCTCTACAGGCCATTGTATTTCTGCTTCACTAGATACGGTTCATCAATTCTATCCATTTTTCATTTTCTAAAATTGTATCCTTAGGGTGGGCACTTGGCACAGTGCATGAGAAGCTCCTGTGCAAATTTTATCAAAGTGATGGGGTTGAGTCTCAGCTCTGCTTCTGAGTCCACCTTCCTGGGAAGAAAGAGGTGACATTCAAGCCTCCTGGACTCCTGAAATCAACCTGACCAGAACTCTGGGAGTGAGCCAGACAATGGGAAATCTTTGCCTGTTTGCCTTTCAAATGCCTCGTCATAAACACATCATGAAAATGTCCTGTTTCTTTCTCCTAGGTGTCCCTCCAGTTCGCTCCCGTTGAAAGCATCCAAGCACAACTACAAAGTAAGTGTTACTGAAAGTTTAAGTGATTCATATGTTTGAAACAATCTTCTCTTCAGTCTTTTTACTTAGTTTACAATGTAAGATCTGTCCTTTTCATTATACAGCCCTTAAGTCTTAGAATTTTTGAAGCTTTTATAAGGTTGTCAGTATGGAAACAAGACGCATAAGGAAGAAAAGGGCAGTAATTCATTATCAAATATATTTTTATCTCTGTGTTAGTTACATGAGCTGCTTCAGTTAAATTTCATGCTTTTCAGTAAGACTTATTCTCATTTTTCAACTAAGGAAATTATGTCTGCCCTGACTTTAACACATCACCTTTTCTCTCTTGGGACAAGATTATAGCTCAACGAGAGTTGGGAAAATCCTCCAGATATGAAAATAGGATGATTGTTGGACCGTGATACAATCATTGTTTGGGCTTATGATTGATATTACAACAATGACCAGTGGCTTCTAAGTGACTATTCAATTGCATATCGAGTTCTACTAAGCTTGAAGGAAGTTTCTTTTGCTCTCCAGAAGTGTTCTTCATTTCCAATCCAAACTATGCTGTCTGGACCAGATATAAAGCAAGCCTTACTAAATCGTGGTCAGCAGTAGGGGCCTATTCTTACCCAAAGCCAAGGAAAAATGGCAAGAATATGGTGTGTCCAGGATGTTGTTGCTTGGCCATTCAGGATGATATTGGGGCTGGAATGCTGGATTAAAAAATTTTAAAATGTAGATTTTGGCTTGTATGTGATACAACCCTGTACAGACTTACCAAGCCTGTTACTCTGCTGGCTTCTCTTCCTCCCCTCCTTTGCATTCTCCTGGGGCAGCAACTCCTCTTGGGGCACTTTCTCAGAAGAACTAGCAATGGAAAGGAAAAGGGAGAAGACAGTCTGTGTCTTTGGGTTCTTTCCCTGGGGTGCTTTGGAGCTTTCCCTGAGCTCGAGGGTATTCCGTGTTTAGCTCTCTTACTAAGATTCAATAAATGCTGTTGATAAGTTCAGTGCTTTGTGGACATGGTCAGGTGAAGGGAGAATAGGGAACAGTTAAAATGATTGCTTTGCTTGAGCTTCAAAGTGAGGGTAGTATACAGGACCAGGGTGAGGGGAACCAATGCCGTCCTTTGCTGTAGTCCAGCCACTGAATGAGAGGAAGCGCTGAAGTTGTCAATCTTGGAATGTCCTCAAAAATGAAAGAAATCCTAGATTACAACTCTGGAATCCCAGCCCCGTTAGTAATTGTTTTGCCCATGAACACTAGCTTTTCTTGCTTTTCCATTCCACTGATGAACAAGATTTCCACCTAAAGTGCTCTCTTTCTACAATCTCTCTGTGTAACGTTGTTTGTTTGTTTTTTACCTTTAGCCTTATCATCGGATGGGTGTGAAAACAACTTCATCATCACACTCCTAAAAACTTATGGAAACATGGAAGTGCAGAACAAATCAGTCGTCATCCGGTGTGATGGGTTTTATCTCATCTCACTGAAGGGTTACTTCTCTCAGGAAGTCAACATCAACCTTCACTATCGGAAGGGTGCGGAACCCTTCCCAATCCTGAAAAAGGACAGGTTTGCCAACTCCAACGTGGTGTTAAGATTGGGTTACAAAGACAAAGTCT
The DNA here is from genome assembly GCF_017591425.1 of Ochotona curzoniae. Taxonomy (NCBI): domain Eukaryota; kingdom Metazoa; phylum Chordata; class Mammalia; order Lagomorpha; family Ochotonidae; genus Ochotona; species Ochotona curzoniae. The sequence goes on along the minus strand of NW_024466129.1, from coordinate 1,429,804 downwards.
ACTTGAATGTGACCACTGATAGTAACTCCTGTAAGCAGCTCAACGTGAATGCCGGGGAACTATTTGTCATCCATCAAAATCCGGGTGGTTACTGTGCTCCGTAAGGATCTCATGGGCGCACCGAAAACCAGACACCAGACACACCAAGCTAGGGGTGCACAGGACAGAGCTCTCCCTGTGTTTGGAAGAACTGCTCCAGGTCAGTCACCTGTGACATCACTGGAAGCAACTGCCTCTCGTGACCCCCACCTCAGGGATGTTTAAAACTTATTTGCATGTCAGCTAACCTTATCCTTCTGTCCTCCCAATCCCTAACCTTCATTTTCCTGCATGGCCTCAGGCTGATCAGCACCTCTCCGAAAAAGAGAAAGCAGATGCTGAATCTTCAAGCTGTAGCGTTATTATTCAAACAGTTGTCACGATAAACTTAGGGTATTGAGAAAGACTCTCGACTACCATTTGCTGGAATTGGGCATGTGTGTGGCCTTGTCAAAACGAAGGAACAGGATTATGGATCTGCAGAAGGTGGTGTGGACTAACCCTTGGGAACGGTTAGATTGGTCTCACTTTGCATCTTGTCTCAATGTGTCTCTCGTTTGAAGAGAATTTCAAAGAAATATCAGCCTTTGAAAATCAGAACGTGCTCTGGGCTTTCATTCTTTGCTGCTTTGTTTCCCATCCTCCAAGCACACTTAATAGGAATGTCCCTGAAATTGTGATGTTGTGAATAACGTAGTTAGTGGTTCAGAGCAAACCTATTCAGGGAGCATGAGCTCGTTTATTGTGAAGGCTCTCTTACTACACAGCAATGGGGACTGTTTAGGGTAAAAGACAGCAAGATTTTGAGCAGCTAAGGGGGAAAATTGCATCTTCTGCCACAAAATCGTTTACACTTATCTTCATGCTGGTCCTGAGATGGCCACTCAACTGTAAGTACCACACTGCTGGCTCCAGCTGAAGTGATGCTGTTCTCCAATGTGATTTTACATCAAATAATATGGACTAGCTATTCCGTCCTACGAGAACACGGGCAATGAGTTCTGTGTAGAAGTAATGTAATACCACATAAATCTCCCATGAATAATTGAAACTTGAACTTACCAAGACTTGGTACCAGTCAACATCAAGGCCCCAAGGCCGTTGAAGCCTCTTAGGTTTAATTTCAGTGTCTTCCCTTACTTTAATATGGGCACCAAGCTTATGACATTGTGGAGATATGTGATCTTTCTAAATGTAAAATTGCCATGTGATTTATAACTTTTCTGTGCTGAGAGTGACAAATTTATTCTTTTAATAACTTCTTATTTTTCATATCGCATAAATAGAGGATGTGAAACATGGGATCTTTCTGCATATTTCTTGTCATCAAAGAAATTCTATGTGCTGTAATTCATTGATTATCTCTAGGATCTCCAGAAAGATACACTAAATAGTCTTACTTACATTTAGTAAGTATTCTTTTCTGTCTGGCGTAGTTTTCTGTGTCCTGTTAAGTCCTTATAGGAAATTCTGAACAAACTCATGGGCAATGTATAGCTTGAGGAAGGTATACATGGATTTCAAGGATTCTTTGCATTGTAACAAACATTTTAAATTCAATTTTTGATGAACTTTTGGAAGTACTCTTGTATCTCTAATTCCCCATATATTTTACTTTGTGATGGGAAAAAAAAGCCAAATTAAGATACAAAATAAAAGAAATCACATTGCAAGTTCAGAGTAATCAAGCTCTGAGTGGCTACTAGGGACATTCGAGTCACATCATAGTCAGAACCGTAACGAAACAAGTACAGACCATCTCCTGGGGACCAGTTGGGGGTTAAATACCTTCCATGAATGACTCTGAGAAATATATTACATGATATCTACCTTGACTACTTAGAAGATTTATGTGTATGAGTGTAGCTTACTTATTGTTGTCGATTGCATTGCAGTTACTTAAGTATGATATTTTGAAAAGTAAATGTGACTTCAGGTAATATTTAAGGAAATGTATTATTTTTTTAAAGTTTGGAATTCCTGTGTTTCTTATGGAAGTGCAGTGAGCATGCCAGACCTGAGCGTAACTGTGGCATACTCATCTTCCGCCCATCTCAGCAGCAGCCTGCGTGGGGTGCTCATCTTTAGTGCAGAGCCTGGCCCAGCAGCAGCCCCTGACCGTGGTTGCACCTGGCCTACACCTAGGCTTGCTCTCCTCAGCCACAGGGTCAGCTCGTCCATGTTGTAATCTTACTCTGCCTCTTTTTACCCACTGTGTTTTAATGCCTTGACGTCATGGCCTTCAAAAGAATCATTAACCATTTTGTATGCACCGCAGAGTTTTGTGGAAAGAGAACTAAGTAAAAGGAGTTAGGAACCCTGTTGACCCAGTCACTAGGTCAGTGGCCTTGGGCAGATAATTTCCGATTTCTGGATCTTGCTTTGCTTTCTTGTTAAAGGAAATAGATGGTAAATGTGTAACAGCTTAGACTACGCTCATGGTCTTAGCTAGGAAAGCTATATTAAATTATTTTGTACTTATTGCTCTGAATTAAGGGATATACTCTTCTGTTTTACTACTTTTTTTTTTTTTTTTTGGCTGTGGACAAGTTCATGTCCTCCATCAATCTTCTTGGTGACTCTTGGAAGAGCCATCAATAGCTCTTTCCTAGTCTAGTGGCTTTCTGTTCTCAGAACGCTTCAGGGACCCCAATCTTGATCCATATTGTCATTTGTTTCTAAGAGTACTGGGCAGGTCCCCTATTTTAAGCCATAATTTTGTATTTGTGCTTTCCTAGGCCTAAGAATGTTAATATTGGTTTAAATAATATAGTTAATAATAATATTAATATTTACATTGAAACAAATAAAAAAGCCTCAGAATCCACTGCTGGTGAAGTGTTGCAGTTTTCATTTATTGTCCTCGTCCGGCTAGCCAATCCCCTGACGAAGGGCAGATGAGGTAAGCTCTCTGCCTTCCTGTCTGTCTGCGGTTGAAGCCAATCAAGAGTGACCAGGGGATGACTGGGTTGCAAAGTCCACTTCGGCTTTTGAGATGTCCTTGGGAGTTTCCCAGAATGCTCTTTCACACTTCGGGAGCTTGTCCCCAGCCGAGTTCCACCATGCAGTGCGTTTCTGCCCTTGTGTCTAACTGTGGGCTGCTCCCCTTGCTTAACAGTAACCATCTCTGCTGCGCCATGACCTTTACTGGGTCTGACCTCGGTGACCCCTCTGCTTCCCCTGGTGCTGTTGCTGAATCTGCTCTTGGAAATTCGTGTCCCAGCTTTCTTAGCGTCTCCCTTATCTGGTCTTTTCTTGCCATCCCTCATCTCTGCCTTTCACCGTCTTCATCTTCATCCTCTTGCTCTGCCCGCCCACTTTGGTGCTTGTGCTCCTCAATGCCTTCCTACTTTTCCACACATAAGGCGGTCGGTAAATTGCAGCCTAGCCCGTGTGTGTGTTTTATTTGCTTGGTAAGCTGGATTGAATTGCCAACATTTAAACAATGGGAAGTTTCTGACTTCTTTGGAAGACAATATTGGTAAGTTTGGTGAAGCTGCTGGACCCACTTTCAGGGCAGCAGCAATTTTAAGAAGGTTTCCTTTGCAGGAGGTTCTCTATACTCAGCTTCTTCAGAGTTCTCACTACCCACACAATGTGTAAACGCATTTGCGCTAACTTATGTCCTGATTTGCCGCCAGGCCTGGAGACATTTGAGTTGTGGTTTCTGTTCTTTCCACTTGCCAACCTCACTGACTGTTGCGTCTTCAACCACTGTTCACACTCTAGCAATATCTAAAACCATCTGCTGGTCTGGATGTCCTCTGCTCCAGTGCCACATGTATTGCCAGCATTGGTAATTAGGAATGAATTATTCTGGGTGTTAGAGTTTATACTAATCATTTTTAAAGTAGGTATTATTATTATTACTGGTTTATATAAGAGCTTGGGACTCCAAGCAGTAAAGGCGAGCAAGGCTGTTCAGTGGTGGGACTCAGGTTCAGTTTCCTAACTCCACTGTCCTTGCCCTGGGCAGTCCTGGCTGAGGATGCCCACAGCAGGCTGCTCCCCTCCTTGTCAGCTGCTCCTCCTGGTCTGTGAGGTTGGCCAAGGCACACAGTCACTGTTGAAGCTGAAAGCCTCGATGCCTTCCTACTTTCCTCCTCATCCTGTCCCTACCCAGAATCCTGTGGCCTCCCTGACTCTCCTCATTAAATCTCTTTCTATTACTGCAGCAAGAAAGCCTCAAGTTCACCTGCTTCAGTCTGCATTCTGTTCTCTGATCTAATCAGAACAGAGTAGGTTGATTCAGTTAATGAGCAAAACGAGCAAATAAAATAAAGCAAAATGCCATGGTTTGAAAACAATTGTACTGGAGCCTAGTCTTCAACTGGGGCTCTGTCATTCACTAATTTTGTGATGTTGATAAATTCATCACATTTTTATTTTGTCTGAAAACAAATTTTAAAACTACCCTGAATTGTAATGTCCTATCAGTTAAACGAGTTATGATTAAGATAAGAGATAGTTTCTGTGGAATATTTGTTTCATTGCCTGTAATAGTCTCAAGAAATTATAATTTACAGAATCATCATCAATTCTTTATGGCAGAAAGTATCTGATGCATATCACAGCTGTGCGGGCTACAGGATGGGAGATCAAAGAGAATAATGGAAGAGTTTTGCCAATTTGTATTGGAGAAAGAGAAGGAAGGAAAACATGAGGGAGCCAGGCAGCACCCAGCAGAGGAGGGAGCCAGGCAGCACCCAGGAGAGGAGGGAGCCAGGCAGCACCCAGCACAGGAGAGGAGAGAGCCAGGCAGCACTCAGCACAGGAGGGAGCTGAGGTTGCCACACAGCCCTTCTCTGCAGCTATGGACACCATCAAGTCCCTCCACTTTCCACAGGATAAATAGCCAGCTTCCACAGAGTTGCAGTTTAGAACTGATGTTGTGCAAATGCAAGGAGTGTGACTGCAACTGCATTCCTGCTATGACCTTTAGCTCATTATATGTTCATGAAAATAAAGTTGTATCTCACACATATCTTCCCACTAGGAACTTGATGCAGTGACAGGAGCTTTCGGAAAAAAAAAAAGACAGGAAATGAGCAGTACTCCATTATGTTTCACTATGCATGAATAGTAAATTAATCTCACCACCTGCAGATGCTGCCTATGTAGCCAGTTCAGCTAGCAGCTGGCCATGGCCTTGGTGCGTGGAGCCATGCCTTCTCTAGTGGACATGCTTGCTTCTTACAAATGAACCTTGTTCTCTGTTCTTTATTTCATCTCACCCATGAATTTCTTCTGGCATCAAAGATGGGAACTTGGGTTCAGATACCCCAGAAGTGTATGTTGCATAAGCCCCAAAGTAGGAATTATTCCAGCAGAGAGCTGGATGGGAAGTGGAGCAGCTGGGACTAGAAGCTGCATCTATATGGCATTCTGGTGCTGTAAGGTGGAGGATTAGTCCATTGAGCCACCATGCTGGCCCCATGTACATTATAATTTTTAAGACAGAAATTTATGTATGATTATGGTAGAGGTTAAGGATTAACAGATAGTCTGAGGATGACATATTGGAGGTATTGAAATTCCAACTAGCAATTTTGGATCAGAACTTGAAATGACAAACATATACAGTTTATGAGTGAGAATTTACCACAATTTTGGAAAACAGCCCAAGTTCTCATCAATGCCATTTTTCACTTTATTTTGTCAGCTGAACAAAGCTTTTTTATTTTTATTGGAAAAGACTAAGGAAAATAAGTATAGAGGAAGCAAATTTAAAATACTTTTGTCTAAAGATGTAAACAAGGATTCTTATGTTCAAAGCTATTATTTAATAAAGACCATATTAGCTGTTTTCAGTAGCACCTTAAAATATTGGGAGGGATGTTATGGGCAATCAAAATAATTGTTTAGGATTTCAATAGCTTGTTCTATATTATTTGCTACTTAGATATGTCCTGTTTCTAGATTTTTAAAAGGTTTATTCATTTTACTTCAAAGTAAGGGTTATATAGAGGATGAGAGAGAGAGAGAGGGAAAGAGAGAGAGGTCTTCAATCCATTGGTTTATTGCCCAGGTGGCTTCTAAGGCCAGAGTTGGGCTGCTCAAAAGCTGGGAGCATTCCAATGCATAATATTTCTTAGAAGACAAACATTTAAAATCCAATATAATTTTGTGGTTGTATTTGAATTCTGAGGATTTTGAATTTATAAGCTCAGAGGCAAAAATCAGGAAGTTGGTTAATATTTTGCTTATATTAAAATGCTACTTTGTTGACTAAACTGCAGCTACCGAGTTTTCATTGTGTGTTTTGGTGTATTTACTGTGCCGGATATTGGAAATACAAAGCACCCAATAGTTTCTTCCTCTTGAGTTTTGAGGAAAGGGTATGTGTGAGTTGAAGCGTCAAGAAACTGGAAAGCTGGAAACCAAGTAAGAATCTGGGTGCTAGTGACTGTGGGGAAGAAAAGCATTATTCAACACAGCAGTGATTACAAAACCTAGCATATGTGTCTGAGAAAGAAATTTGCTCATTCTTTCAAAAATGTTGTTTTGAGAGATATGAAAAAGAATTTTAAAAAAGCTTTGAAGATGAAAAGAGAGTGAGATAAGAAAAAAACAAACAAACTACGTGGTCTACTTTAAATTTGGAAGAATCAAAACCTCTCTGGGGAGATGACATTTAATGTAAGATCTGAAAACTGGAAGAAATGAGCTCTGTAACAGGTAATAATTTTATGTATTTAATATCCTAAACGTTTTGTCATTACACGTATTATTTCTACTTATTGAAAGAGGCAGTTTACTGCAGAGCAGCTTGCCGTGTTGAACGCTCACAGCGGCCTCCTTCATCTTGTATGTCATTGAGCCTTGTTATGAGATTATGAGATTATTTTTTCTTCTCATTTATTCTTTTTAAAAATATATTTTTATTTTGAATTTTTGAGTTATGTGGTACAATTTTGTATAGGCTGGGAATTTCGCCCAAACTCCCAGCCCTCAACAGATTTTCTCCATTTTACTACAATAGTGTAGAACTTCATAAGGAATCATAATTCAATTAGTCTCTTATTTAAGTGTACCTCAACATTGCTGGTACAGACAATGTCAGGCAGTCCAGCATCCCATTGTCTACACATGGCCAACAGTTTCATTGGGAATCCATCTTCTGTCTGGAAGCAGGGATGCATGTTCCATTATTCCCCTACATCTGTGTGTGATAGACCCCAGTACTCCATCATACACACTTCCGTAATTGAGAAGCCATGAAACCAGATCAGCAACTGTATGAGTTAGAACAGCCAAAACTACAACAACAAGAACAACAACATCAACAACAACAAATTACAGCACCATGAAAAAACACGCCGCTGAATGACTAACACATGAGTGACAAAAAAGGAAACACAGAAGTCTCTTGGGGAACTGACACATGAGTGACAAAAGTCTCTTGGGGAAAATGATGTCGCCATGTAATCCATGAACCAGTAATGAATTTGAAAAGAGAAAATGAATTATTTGGAATAAACAAAACTGAAATGAAAAACATCAAAACACACAGGATACAGCCAAAAAACCAAGCAAACAAACAAAAACAGTATGAATCGGATTATTGAAATCACACATATGGTATTTGTTCTTTTGTGATTGACTTATTTCACTGAGCAGAATGGTTTCTGGTTGGAACCACCTGATTATAAATGGTATAATTTCATTCTTCTTAACAGCTGAATAATATTCCATGGAGTAGATGTACCACAGTTTCTTTAACCACTCTTCCTTGGAAGCACATCTGGATTGTTTCCATGTCTTTGCTATTGTAGATTGTGCCGCTGCAAATATAGAACTACAGATCCCCTTCTCATATGCAGATTTCACATCTATTGGGTATATTCCTAGGAGCGGGATAGCTGGGTCATATGGCAGGTTTATTAGCAATTGTCCAAGCACTCTCCATACTGATTTTCACAGTGGTTGTACTAGCCTACACTCCCACCAGCAGTGAAGGAGGGTGCCTTTCTCCCCACTCTTGTTTCATTCATCATGGCCCTGGAAGCATTATATTAGAACATTTCTAACTCTGACTTAGTACTCATTTTGTAAACTTTCTCTATCCCCATCCCTCCTAGCCTTTAGTAATTACAATAGGGTGATTAATTCAATTTCAAAATATTTTATTCACATAAAGTGAATACATCACACATATTTTACAATATAGTTTTAGAGATACAGTGACATTTCCCCTGCCATTCCTCTGTCTCCATTCCCCACCCATTACCTAGCCTTTCTCTCTTTTTAAAAATTTTACAAGAGAATACTTTGTGTTCACTTCTGAATCCATTATGCAAATTCAATGACCAGAAAGTAAAAAAGGCTGATTCTCAGGAGTGTGGACAGACTCAGGAGTGTGAACAGAGTCAACTATAAGAATGTCGACCTGGGTCCTACAGACCACATTCTGTACTCTACGCATTAGTTGCCAGCAACCAGGGAACACACGTGGTGTTTGTCCATTTGGGACGGTCTTAATTCACTGAGCGTACTGGTTCCCAGCTGCATCCATTTTACTGCAGAAGACTCTGTTTTAGGGCTGAGTAGTATTCCATGGATTTTCCCCCACATACTCCACATAGGAAACTTTCTGTGTGGCTTATTTCATTTGCTGTGCTATCCTTAAAATTCACCCATTTTGCTGCATATTCCAGAATTTCACCATTTAAAGGCAAATAATACTCAGGCGTGTATATAAATCACAGTTTATTTATGCATTCGCCTTTTGATGGAAACCTGGGCTGATTGCATGTGTTGGCTGTTGTGAACAGTGTTGTAGTCATGTGGATGCACGCTCCAGTCATGTCTTCTGGATGTACACTCCATCACGTCTGTGGATGTACACTCCATCACGTCCGGTGGGTGTATACTCCATCACGTCCTGTGGATGTACACTCCATCACGTCCTGTGGGTGTACACTCCATCACGTCCTGTGGGTGTACACTCCATCACGTCCTGTAGGTGTACACTCCATCACGTCCTGTAGGTGTACACTCCATCACGTCCTGTGGGTGTACACTCCATCACGTCCTGTGGATGTACACTCCATCACGTCCTGTGGGTGTACACTCCATCACGTCCTGTGGGTGTACACTCCATCACGTCCTGTGGGTGTGCACTCCATCACGTCCTGTGGGTGTGCACTCCATCACGTCCTGTGGGTGTACACTCCATCACGTCCTGTGGGTGTGCACTCCATCACGTCCTGTGGGTGTGCACTCCATCACGTCCTGTGGATGTGCACTCCATCACGTCCTGTGGGTGTGCACTCCATCACGTCCTGTGGGTGTACAGTCCATCACGTCCTGTGGGTGTACACTCCATCACGTCCTGTAGGTGTGCACTCCATCACGTCCTGTGGGTGTACACCCCATCACGTCCTGTGGGTGTAGAGTCCATCACGTCCTGTGGGTGTGCACTCCATCACGTCCTGTGGGTGTGCACTCCATCACGTCCTGTGGGTGTGCACTCCATCACGTCCTGTGGGTGTGCACTCCATCACGTCCTGTGGATGTACACTCCATCACGTCCTGTGGGTGTACACTGCATCACGTCCTGTGGGTGTAGAGTCCATCACGTCCTGTGGGTGTACACCCCATCACGTCCTGTAGGTGTGCACTCCATCACGTCCTGTGGGTGTACACCCCATCACGTCCTGTGGGTGTACACCCCATCACGCCCTGTGGGTGTACACTCCATCACGTCCTGTGGGTGTACACTCCATCACGTCCTGTAGGTGTGCACTCCATCACGTCCTGTGGGTGTACACTCCATCACGTCCTGTAGGTGTGCACTCACTCCATCACGTCCTGTGGGTGTACACCCCATCACGTCCTGTGGATGTACACTCCCATCATGTCTTCTGGGTATTTATTACCAATATAGATTTTATTGGAATGTATGATTGTTGTAGCACCTAGGTTTTTTTCAAATGATCTCTTTTTCAGCATGGATATACACATTTTTATCCCCAACAACAGTGCACAGAAGTTGCCCTTTCTTCATATTTCTGTATCCATGTGTTATTTTCAGTGTTTGTGATAATAGCCGGTCTAACGTGGATGACATACTATCTCATGGTGGTTTCCTGTTAAGTTTATCAGAGCTCTTTTGGAAATCTGTGTTCCTGATGGACAATTATGTTATTTCTTCTCTATTTATTTTCTTTTACTATCTGTCTTACTTTGGTTTTCACCCACCTGTATTCCACCTATGCTTCCTGATGTTGTCAAGGACCAGCTCATGCCTCACAACTCATAAGACTAATATTCAGGATTTACTAAGAGCTTCAAAAACTCAACAAATGCAAAATAAACAACCCTTTGAAGAAATGGGCAAAATAAATTAGCAAGCATTAAAAAAAAAACAAATTGAAAAGTCCAATTTACATATGAGAAATGCTCAGGCTCCTTAGTTATTAGGGAAATGCAAATAAAAACCAGACAGAAGTTCCAGCTAACTTCAAGGAGAGTGACCTGCATTGAGAAATCTACCAACAACACCTGCTGCCACGGACATGGGGAAAGGCACTTCACTTTTTGTGTAATGAAAGTCCATACACTGAGTGCTCAGACAACTGAAAATTGATCTACCACATGAGCAGGTTATACCAGTCCTGGGAATATATCCAAAGGAAGAAAAATCTGCAGCCCATAATAGCAAAGACATGGAAACAAGCCAGATGCCCATAGGAAGAGGAATGGAGGTAGAAACTGGGGTTACATCAATTCTGTGGAATACCTCTCAGGCATTAAAAAGAATGAAATTTGACCATTTGGACAAAATGGCTCCAACTGGAGACCATTATGTTTAGTAAAATAAGTCAATCCCAAAAGGATAAATATCGCATGTTCTTTCTGATAAAAGGCAAACTGCATGCAAAATATAAAACAAATAGATATATAGGTGAGCAAGTGTATACCTCCATTTTTGTAGATGAATTGTCAAATGAAGACAGAAAAATGGGAAGTGAAGATACATTGCAGTGTATATTTCTATTTGTGAATAATAGGAAGACTCCCAATAAACCAGATAAATACATCTTGACAATTTGATATAAGATTTTCTATCATTCTGTATACCTACAATGTCATGAAGCACTTCAGTAGCAGAATGTTAACCCTGTAACAGTTACCAAAGGACTGTAGTACTGCGAAATATGGGGAGAAATGGTGGGAGGGGAAAAGAGGCAGGTACAGGGGGAATCTGTACACCTATACAAGTGTCTCATGGAAAATAGTAAAACTAACGCTTAAACGAATCAGTTAAAAAGTCTTTACTATAACATTTTACACTAAGAAGAAAAGAAAATGTTTTGTATTCTGTGAATTCTCATTGTACATTACATGATTCTTTCCTGGCACACTACATTCTTTTATTTTATTTTTGTCATGTGGTGACTTGATGTAAATGTTTTCTCAATCACCGTGAGTTTCTCTGCTTAGTACAGAACTAAACAAGTAAGGTTGGCCAATGCATATTTTTGTGAAAAATAAATAATCTCCCTTGAAGTGACTTAGCAGGTGGACAGAGATAACAAAATTCCCAAAGAAAGCTTCACACAGTGTCTGCATTTCTTTTTCCAAAGGGATGCAGCATTTGAAAGATAGTATGTTCATATTAACAATATGTCTCATTAATTTGTGAAACATTTCTTTTGTGAATTTAAGTCCTGCCCCCAGGGATTTTTTTTTTTTTGGTTCACACGAATAATTTGGAAACAATTATCCAAGAAATCTTATTTTCACTGTTTTCTGGAAACAGTTAATATGTACAGAGTTGGTAAGGCAATCCTAAAAAATCATAATGATTTGCACACACAACCCAAACAATTACTGTATTATTATCTACCACAATTTCCTTGTACACAGATTACCCTGTACAGAGCACAATGAAGCTACAGCATAGATTCTCAGTCTGCCTCTCAGCTGGGATTATAAACAGAAGACACCTGTGACCGGGCGGGTACTTCAGTCTTCTGAACTTGGACCCGAGACAAAAGCTCACGAAACTTCTCTGTGAGGCTACTATCAATTGAAAACATAACTCTTGTGTCCTGTCCTAGTCTTCCTGGAGAGAAATTAAAGCTATTTGAGGCGGGTGGAGTGTGACAGTAGGAAATGCCTCTAAGTCTAGACACACAGACATTTGGATGTTCCTAAAGTTCTTTTTTGAACTGATTGTTTTCCTGTCAAATATTCAGAGCAGAAACCACTCTAAAATTACAATAAGTCGTACTCTTTATGAGATTTTCCTCATCTTCTCTGTCTCTACCATTGTGACTTTCAAAGAAATTAAATACAACTTAAAAGAAACTTTTCCAAAGTCTCAAGCACTTTAGTGGCAGCACAATGTGCACCATTATTTTCTTAACTGAAGTGTTTTTTTAAAAATTGTTTTACACAAAGCAATTCCATAGCTCATGTATTTCCATTTCCACTGTCCCCATCCTCCTCAATGTTCCCCCCTTTAGAAACTATCACAAGTCCATAATTCTTCCTTTTGAGTGTCATGACGTTGTAGGAATAGGCAATGGTAGAAAGGCTAGCATCCTGTTGTCAAGGTACATTAAAGCTCCACTGGGAGTCTTTGATTCAGGAGTCGAGATGCATGCTGCTTCTCAGTATGTTGGTCTTCCTCACACTGTTCAAGATGAATGTATTTTTCTTGTGGAGGTGGATGGTGTGACTTGGCACTGGAAAGCACCATGCAAGGCATGGGGAATATAAGTGAGAGAAGTAAAACTGAAGCAGGGAAGAAAAAGAATTAAATCAGGGATAACATGAGTGTCATTTCACAGCACGGATTTACACTAGAGCATATACCCAAACTTTAGGAGACACCACTTTACTCCTTGTTACAACAGGAGCTACCAAGACGACAGAAAATAGCAAATGATGGTGAAAATGTGGAACACAACATCCTTGAAAAGAAGCAGTAAAAGATGATAGTTATGGGTTTGTAAGACACGTAACTGATGAATTGTAGGTGTTATTGCCAAATAGTACAGGATTTTGTTTTGATCTGTGTGAAATGGTAGACCTAACAGCTTATTGTTTTATTGTTGAAAATTACACGGGGATTAAATGGGGATACAGCCAACTAGATGTCAGTTTTGAAATCCCTCCCTAAAAATAAACTCCAACAATTGGGTAACTATCTACAATGGAATATAGCTTTGGGAGGGCTCAAGAGTCCAGCTAAGAACCTATAGAAACATACTGGGGAAAAAAGTAGCCACACAGAATGAAGGGTTGAGCTTGGGGTTAGGGCACACCAACCTCAACCACATAGTGGTGCCACTGTTGTTCTGAGGTGGCATCGTCTGCATGGGATTACCACAGTTTCCACCACCGAGGAAACAAATAGTTGTTTTGACTATTTACAGTGGTTATCCTGTGAGCTCCCTGGATTGGGAGGTGATGTGTCATCCCATACACCCTGGCTCCTTCAGACCAGAAACCACTGGGGTGGTGCCCTGACTGCCACCACTTCCCACAATCCTGAAAAAGCTGCAGACCCTGACTCGATAGCAGCATGTAGTCTGCCCATTGAGAGAATTTGTATCCCGGATTATGCAGCCACGGTTGTTCCAGGAATGTTCACATTTGAGGTGCTTACTTCAAGGCCACTCTGTCATTGGACCCATGACTGCAGTGAACGGGCTGGTGCCCTGGTCCCTGGAGCAGTGGTAGACCTCCACACATCTGTGTGCTGGGCTTCCACTTTGTGGTGAATTCTTGAGCCTTACACGTTCTTTCTAATGTAGTGCAGGAAGTATCTGCATGAGGGCACCAAAGCCATTGCTGGACCCAAGATCCACCCATGTCACTGTGCTGAAGGCCTCACACATGGCTACTTCAGGGATGCCCGTGGCACCCTAACAATCTCCAGTGTGCCTGTAAGGAACTCAGAACAATGAAGACTTTACTCAAGCATGAGCTTTCCTTTCCGCTGTCTTGGGTGTCGCTGAAGAAATCTACAGCCTTGGCTACTAAGGAGGCCAACTTTGCACATTTGCCTAAGGACTATGTCAAGTGCCTTTACTGGATCGTGAAGGTCCTTGCTCATGCAAAACAGTCCGGGAAGCCTGGAAGCGATGATTGCTCTGTTAGACGTGCAGATATCATTGAGAAAAAATCACAAATACAACTTACAGTAACCGGCAACACATAAGCGGGATCTACAAAGTGCCTCACAAAGACTTCAAACAATCACACTAAGGAAACTTGGGAGCCAAAAGAGAAAACATCAGAAATCAAGAAAACTGGATGATCAAAACCAGGTGCTCAATGGAGGGGAAGAAATAGCAAAAAGGAACCAAATAATTTGCAGAGAAGAAAGATATACTGAATGAAATGAAAATTGTGTAGGAAGCACAATAGTAGGTCTGATCATGCAGAAGAAGGAAAAACTGTGTGTGATGTTCACACACACACACACACACACACACACACACACACACACACACACACTCACACACCTAGAAGAGAAAAAAGGAAAGAGAATGACAGGAATGACCTACTGGATTTTTGGAAATGTCAACAAGGTAGCTAACACATGATAGAAGTTTCAGAAAATGAATCTAAAGAGAAAAGAGAAGACAGCTTATTGAGGAAATGACAATGGTACTAGTTAAATCTAGGGAGGTCAAAGCATTTGAGTGCATGAGTCTCAAAGATCACCCAACAGTGTCCAGCCCAAGGAAGACTTCGTCAAGACATAGTCATGCACTACATAAGGAAATTCTGACCAATGATACAGTTTTGATCCAATGGTATTTTCACTGATGCTGAGAGTGAATTCTGCATCGCCTTGTGAAGTCAGAGCCCTCATGCTATCAGAGCCCATCATGTTGCTCACATGTCTGTGGTGACACCAATTGAAAATCCTTACTGTTGGTGGTGTAAAAGTTAAAATTCCTCTGCTGTGGGTTGCTTTTGTTGTTTATTTTAAAGAGAGTTAGAAGGCACAGGGTGTTGGCTCAGTGGCTAAGTCCTCACCTCGCAAGTGCCAGGATCCCATGTGAGCACTGGGTTGTGTTCCAGCTGCTCTGCTTCCCTTCCGGCTCCTTGCTTATGGCCTGGGAAAGCAGTCGAGGACGGCCCAAAGCCTTGGGACCCTGCACCCATGTGGGAGACCCAGAAGCTGCTCCCGGCTCTTGATTTCAGACTGGCTCAGCTCCGCCTGGTGTTGTGGCCACCTGGGGAGTGAAACAGTGGATAGATCTTTTTCTCTGTTTCTCCTCCTTTGCTCTGTAAATCTGCCTTTCCATTAAAAAACAAACAACACACAAAAACAAACCTAGAGTTAGAGATGGGGATTTGCTGCCAAATGGCAGCAACAGCTGGATCTGCGTCAGGCTAAATCCAAGAGATTGGAATCCCATGCTGGTCAGCTGCAGAGGTGTCGGGGGCTCTAAGACTTGGGCCTTCCTGCAATGTCTTCCCTGGTGCATTAATGGAGATCTGGGAGCTAGATTAGAGGTGGGGCAGCTGGAACTTGAACTGGTACTCATATGAGGTGCCAGTGCCACAAGTGACAGCTTAACTTGCTATACCACAAAACTGGTCCCTGCTGTAGGTTTTGTAGAAGTACAATTAAGTACAATAAATAATACTTAATAATGATAGTATGTATCTACGGCATAAGTTTATTTATTAAAAAATTATTTATTTGTTTTTATTGGAAAGTCAGATTTACAGAGAGAAGGCGAGACAGAGAGAGACAGAAAGAAAGATCTTTCTTTAGAGGGCTCATTCCCTAAATGGCTGCAATGTCCAGAGCTAAGCAAAGCCAGGAGCCAGGAGTTTCTTCCATGTCTTCCACATGGGTGCAGGGTGCCAAGGCTTTGAGCTGTCCTGACATGGGCTTGTGTGACATGTTTGCAATAGGGGCACTAGGCCGTAGCACGTAGCTTAGGTGTGTAGTGTCTGCCATCTAGGTTTGTGTACTCTATGATGTTCGCACAATGAGAAAATCACCTGGTGACACATTTCTCAGAACATATCCCTACCATTGAGCATCACATGACTCTATAATCAAATACTTAAAAATCAAAGCAAAGAGTCTTGAAAGTGTCAAGAGAACAGAGGTTCCTCACATACAAGGAAACCCCCACGGAGATCAAAGTAGATTTCTCAGCAGCCACATAGCAGCCCAGGAAAGAGTGGGATGATATTTTCAAAATACTAGAGAAAAAAAAAAAAGCTGCCAACCAAGATGCTTCATCCAGAAATGAAAGTAAGAGAATGACTTCTCTAAGCAAATAAAGTCTGAAGGAGTTTATCATCACAAGGTACATTTTTAAAGTAGGTTACGAGGAGTTCTTGGTGCTGAAACACAAGCACACTAAAACAGTAGCATGAAAATGTAAGTCAAATTCAGAATACCTGAGTACTGTGGTGGTATACTCAGGTACTGTGGTGTGTAAACTTAGAAGACAACTATTAAAAGCAGTAACTAGCTATAATAATTGCTTAATGGCTACACAAATGATTATAAAGGATGTAAACTGTGATGACAAAACCAAAATGTGTGTGGCTAGAAGCAAGCAATTTTTATGGAATTAAAGTTATTAGTGTAAAATCAAGATATAACTGTGTTATACGTAAGCCTTATTGTAATCACAAAACAATGATCTAGTAGATGTAACAAAAGCCAAGCCAGAAGTCAAAGCAGAGCATTCCAGAAAATGACTACCTCAGAGGGGTGGCATGGAGAAACAAATATCCACAAAATACCCAGAAAAGAATAAATAAAGCAGCAATAGTCAGTTCTCATCTGCTAATAAGTATGTTAAAAATAAACTCTTTGATAAATGAATAGCATAGCTAAATGTATTAAAAATCAAGAATCAACTACCTGCCACTTAGAAAAGAGTCACTTTAGCTTAAAGGAGACATATATACTGCAAGTAAGTCTATGGCCAAAAGATAATTTATGCAAATTTAAAAAGACAGAAGCTGTTTATAAGTCCAACACTGAATAAAGAATACATATGATAAAGGGGCGAATGCAGCAAGAGGATATAACAATTACGAGTATTTGTATGTATAAACATAGTCCAATGTTAACCCAAATAAAAGGGGGGATACACAACAATGCAAAAACAGTAGGTGGCTTCAGTACCCAAACTTCAGCAATGAACAGATCACTTGGACAGGTAACTCATAAGGACATGTTAGACTTGAAGTATAGTTTACATCAAGTGGATCCAAATACGGATAGAAATATTCCTCCCAGCAGAAGATTCCATGTTTTTCTCAAGTGCACACAAAATATTCTCTGGAAAAGGACATACATTAGACTGCAAAAGAATCCTGAATAAAGCTTGGAAGCTGGAGGGGCCAGTATTGTGGTGCAACAGGCTAAATCACTGCTTGGTGAAGTGCTAGTTCAAGTCCCAGCTTCCTCACTTCTCATCTGGCTTTCTGCTCATGGACCTGGGGAATGGCAGATGGGAAGTCAAGCACTTGAGTTCCTGGCACCCCACAGGAGACACCCTGGCTTCAGCTGGTTCCAGCCTGGAGATTACATCAGTGAATGGAGGATCTCTTTTTCCTCTCTGTTTCTGCTTCTCTATTTTCGCTATTCTACCATTCAAATAAATGAAAAAAAAATCTTGTAAAAATTTTAAGAGAACATGGAAGCCATAGAAAACATATTTTCCAAACACAATGGTATGAAACTAGAAACCAGTAACAGAAAGACTACTGGAAAATTCACTAATATGTGAAAATAAACATCGAACTCATCAAACTTATGAGTCATAGAAGAAGTCTAAAGGGAAATTAAAAAATATCCCATGTGCATTTCCCTTTTCTAAAATTATAGCATGATGGTCAAATTGGTGGTAACTAATTTTTAAAGGAGCTCGCAGGGCTCGTAGGGCTCTGCATTAGGTGATTGCGTTATAATCTTCTTCACCTCTACTCCAAAGGGATCTGGGACTCTGCATCTGTACTCAGGCGTTTAAAGTAGTTTATTAGAATTTATACAAACATAATATTCTCTAACTCTACATGTGTTAATAATTAAGGAGAGGACTGGAAAATATGTCACTGGCTCATCTTGTGTGATTTACTGTGCAAATCAGCAGTTAAAATTGTCTTTGAGACCTAGCCTGCAAGATGTACTAGAATGGCCTCCATTCCACAACAAAGCCCACCATGTCTCAAAATCCTTGGGTGGCCCTTTGGCTCAGAGCTTAAGATGCTGCTGCAGATGTTCACATCCTGTCTCAGGGCGCCTGTTCTGATGTCCTGGCTCTCTTCCTGATCCAGCGTCTTGTTCATGAGCACTCGGGGAGGCGGCAGAAGACAGCTCAGCAGAGTCTGCCTCCTGGATGTGTTCTAGGCTCCCGGCTTTGGAATGGCCCAATTCCAGCCGATGCAGGTATCTGGGGGAGTGAACCAGCAGATGGGAAATACCAGTCTCTGTCTTACTCCTTCTTTCTGTTTCACTGTCTTCCAGATAATTAAAATTAAAAAAAGAAGCTATTTTGGGGGCCAGTGCTATGGCATAGTAGGCTGTTTCTACCTATGGTGCCAACACCCTATATGGGTGTTAGTTTGTGTTCTAGCCATTCCACTTCTGATCTGTATCCTTGCTCATTGTCTGAGAAAGCAGTGGAGGATGGCTGAAGTTCTCAGGACCCTGAACCCATGTGGAAAACCCAGAGGAAACTCCTGGCTTTGAATCAGCTCAGTTCTAGCTATTGCAGGTATTTGGGGAATGAACCAGTGAATGGATGAAAACCCCCCCGTCTCCTCTCTGTAGCTCTGATTTTCAAGTAATGATAAGGAAGAATGTTTAAAAACCCCACTATTGACCTTCAGTTGATTATTTTCCACTATAACTGTTGTTTTCATGAAGTTGTCATCTATAAGATGGGTAAATTTTTCAGAATAATCTCTAATGTTCTCCTAAATCTAACATTCTCCTACAGAAATAGTCATATTTCAGTAAACATTTTGTCACTATCAGCTCTGTTACCAGCATCATTGTGATTCCATGGGCAGAAGTATCACATGGCTAACAGCAACTGTCGAAGGTAAGACGTCTGGAGGGGAATGTTGGCGTGTCATTCGTTAGCTGTGGGGCTGGGGCGGGGCTCTAAGCATTGAGGCCTCAAAGCAGAGATGGGAATAACAATATCCAGTCCACAAAATCACTGAGTGGAGAGTTCATATTTGCAACTGAATTAGAAAGTGTCTAGAGACTTACAAGAATTAATTACGTGTTGACTATTACTCTTTATGGCTTTAGGGTAATTCATGATTCTGTTATCTTTCTTTGTATGAAAAGTATAATATTTGAGAAATAGTATTCATACATTTGTGTAAGATTATATCAGTGTACATACAATAAGAGATTTTTAACATTTACAAAATGAGCCACTGTATTATTCTGCCGAGTGACATCCAAAGATCTTCGTCAAATAAAATATTGCTTTACTTTGTCTAGAGAAAATCAGTTACAACAGGATGAACTGTGTCAGATATAACAGACAAGCAAAAGGTTCATGAAAAATACATGTTATGGAAAGACAATTTTTTGGCATCAAAAAATTTGGTTTTAAATTGCATTGTTCACAAAGTGTTTGAAGCATCTTTGCACAGTTGCAAGTGGGTGAGATTTCTCTTCTGTCCAGGAACCTTCTGGTTTCCTCCTGGCCTTATCCAGCCACATCAGATCACAAGTTCTTGGCCAGGCCAGATTTACATAAGGTCCTCCTGCTAAGGTCTCCTTGTCACCAATCATGTTGCTCTCCAGTCTATCTCTACTCTACATCCATTGTGATGACACAACTTCATAGCTTGACACTCTTGGATGATTTTCCACTGACCTCCCAATAGAATGAACAAGGTGTGTTGCATATAGACTACTAGTTGCCCCTAATATCTTTTTCTTCTTTTTCATCAGTAATAGGAGGGAGAGTACTTGTACTCAGATAACAAGTCACATTTCCTAGCATCCTTTGCAGCAGAAATAATTGTATGACTAAAATCTTGCCAAGAAGAAAGACATATAGTACATATTCTTCTGTATAGCTAAAATGGTTCTAGTACCTTAGCTCTAATGGGTTGCGATCGTTTCTAATGGTCATCTTTCCATTTGTTTCTTGTTTGTAGTCCTTGCAAACATTCTGTCTGAATTAAGGTCTTTCATGTGTTACTTATTTCACTCTTTATCTAGTGGAGCTTGAAGCCCCAAACTGTAATGTAATGTTCATTAAAAGATGCTCTCTCAAACATAAAGAAAGGAAGGACAGAAAAAATGAAGGAATGAAAGAAAGAAAAGAGAAAGAATGGGTGGGCACAAGGAAAATAGGAGGGGGAAAAAGGAAGGAGGGATGCCAGGGAGTAACAGAATGCCATTATACTGTTAGAATTAGAGAATGCCATTATACTCCTAGGATTGTATCTGTGAGATACATTGACTTTGTTCCCATTACATCAATGCTACATTAACATAAAAATAAAACATACTAAGACAAAAGTTTAGAGTGTAGCATCTAGCAAAGTTTAAAAGGGAGCTACTCTTTTTCTGTCGCTCTATCTCCACACCTAACAGAAATAGTGACCAAATGTGAGGTGGCCGTCTCAAGGCCTTGCACCAGGCTACAGAAAAAAGGCCAAGCAACGTAGCTAGCTGAGCTGGAAGTCAGAATGAGCTGGGTCTTTGATGATTCCTCCACGATGGAGTTAGTCTGGACTGCTTCCTTCTGGACTCAAGATGAGAGAAAAATAGCTGCTGTGTGTAACTAATGGTTGAATGATTTCTACTTCCTGTGGTCATGCACAGTTTCTAACTGCAGCCTGTGGCTTATGATCTGTTGTTCTATATTTCTTTAGCCTCTCCCTCATCATGTGTAGCTACCCACTTCTGCCTCAGCCCTCAAATATTCACATCTCAAGCAGAGTCAATTACTCTCAATTCCCTAAATCTCTTTTATGTTTTCACTGTTTGAAATATGTCTCAACTTTTAGGTTTCTATTTTCTTGCTTTCATTATTGTTTATTCCAGAAATGTTTCCCTTTTTATTCCAAGTCCGAGCAGCTAGACCCTCAGCGTGTTTCCACGAATCATTTTGTACTTTATGCTTTGTCTGTTATCAACTGTAATTTCCGAGCCACTGAGGGATTTCTTATGCCACATAGTAGATTTATGCGTGGCGTGTGCAAGTCCATCAGTACATACGTGGGGAGCAGAGAGTGAATGAGTGGCAGAAAATGATGGACTTACCCTAGGTACCCACTTGTAACGGCTTTCACTGCACAGTTCCTGTGGAGGAGCTCCGTGGGCCTTTCCTTTCTTTGCTATCACAAGGAAAGCCTCCAGTTCCCCAGAAGCAACAGCAGATAGCAGATTTCCACTTTGCCCCTGTGCTTTGTACGATCAACTTTTGAAATACATACTCCTTATTCTTTCTCCTCCTTCTCACCAGTCCCGCGTGCCGTGGCTTAGTAGAGAATCCATGTACTGATGAGCGCTTCTTCAGAAAAAAACATCCTCTCGAAGCCAACCCAATTCCAAGGAGTCAGCTTAGCTTTCTGAGATCACGGAATGGTTCAGAGATGTGTCTGCAGTGTTAGATGCTGCCCTGAGGCCTCAACTCGATGTGCAAGCTTGTCTGTACTTCCCACCCCCAGTGTTTATACGAACATTCATGCTTTTTGTTCTCTTTCTGAAAATTTCATAAATTATCAAAAATTACCTTGCCTTGGAGTACTACATCTAAAGAGAAGTTGAAATCTAAAGAGAGGTTCAAATCTGAAGAGAGGTTCAAATCCCTTTGTAGACTTTTGTTGGCTAAGAGTGAATTATACTGCTTATGACTTGTATGATTTTGTGAATCTAAGACAAAATAATGTAAAAAATGCTATTTAGAAAACACACCTGGAATATCCACCAATTACTTTTATTTGTAATATTTTTGCTTGCAGAATAAGGAAATGGTGAAACTTATGATACTATTTTATACTCTATGAAATATGATGTAAAACTGAAAATTATAAAAACTAAGAATTGCAGATTACTCAAACTTCAACAAATTTCTTATGACTCTCTTCCATCAAGTCCTTTTTTAGAGGAACTCATACACAATAAACTACACACACACACACACACACACACAGCCTTAAGATAATGCTCATCTTATATGAAAAAGCTTATTTCAAAAAATACCTTCTGGTGAGTGTGTGTGTATAGAACAGTAGCAACGGTAGTATCATCTAACATTTTCTCTTTCTCGTGGCTTACTTTCCATGGTTTCACTTATCCATGGTCAACCATGGTCTGAAAACATTAAATGCAAAGTCTGGAAATAAACAATGCATGGATTTTAAATCCTGCACCACTCAGAGGATCGTGATCAAAGTGTCATTACTCTTTGCTCCCGTACATGTATGCTGAGTATGCCACTCACCAAGTCACCTAGCCATCCTGGCTTATTCCAGGTGGAGCATGGCAGTATAGGAATGCTGACATTCAAGCAGCATTTTCAGTAGTCTAACGACATTCACATTTCTGTTACTTGGAATGACTTGACCTTATATTTTGTCACTGAATAAAGAAATGCTTCCTTAAGTTTCTTCTTTTAAGGTAAATCTGAAATAACAAAAAAAGACATTTGGGATTGAGAGCCAGAGAAACTATATTCTAACATTTACCTATCAGCTTTTACTTGTATTTGCATAAAAATTATTAAAGAAAAACGTATCAAAAAAAACTGTTTATCAACAGTTGTATTATATTTCCCCCCTTCCCCTGGCCAATGTCAGGATAAATTGGCATGTAAATAAAATTAATGGTGCATCTTAATTCTTTTAGGAGCTGTAGAAAAGTTGGTCAAAGTCAGCTAAATTTTCTAAAAGTTATTGTGGAACAATTAGATGGTTACCGATTTGAAACACCGCCAAACTAAAAGAAGTTCTACTTTTAAAACTTCAGAAATACCTTGAGTCTCACACCCATGAGTGGAAATGTGGGTGATAGAAGCCTAAGCAGAGTGACTGAGAAACAACAGATATGCAGGGTCTCAGAAGTTGTCACCACCTCCTGTACTGGATTTAGAAACCTTCTCTGTGCTTGCCTCACCTTCAAAACCCAGTATTCTATGTGAAAGACAAAACTAACTGGTATCTTTAATATAAAGATTTGGTTCTAACTAAAATATTAAAGATGGAAGTGGTGGGTTATTTAAACATTAATGAAAACCCATTCATGAAAATGGGCTTTTATTTGGAATTTCAATGAACGTGGTTGCAAGGCTGGCTGGTTGTGAATCCTATAGGCAGAGAGTAGCCCAAGTAGAGAGAGGGAGTTTAGAGGGGATTTTTGAGCCCCTGCAGGAAAGCGGAGATCTGTGTAGCCTTCCTGTGTGGTCAGATTTTATCTCCTTCCTTATGGCTTCGTGACTTTGCACAAGTCACTGTGTTCTCTGAATTTCTCTGTTTTCCTTTGTAAACTTTCACAATAAAGCTGCAGCGAAAGTTAAATTAGATAATCAATATTATTTTTCACAGTATGAAATGCTATGAACACTCAGGGTCAAGGGACCGCTGTTTTATAACAGCCCCTTGTTGGATAAACTAAGATGGTTACTCACCGCCTCAGTGGATGTGAAATTTTGAGAAATATTGGAAGGATAAAGGCCTACTAGAGCCTATCTACAAAGTAATCGTTCCTGCAAAGTTACAAGGCAAACCACAAGGAGAAGAGATTTGCTGTGGGGATAGGACTGATTGGGAAGCCTTGAAATCTAAGTCCCCAACACGCAGTAAGAGAGAGGGGGCGCTAGAGCCTTCTTCAGGGCGATGTGATGGGTTGCTGTGCTCGCAGTGACTGGGCTTGTGCTAAGCGGTGGACAGTGGTGGTGATGTGAGCGTGTGGGTGTTGGAAGCAGATAACCACAGCTCAAGTCCTTGCTCCCTTCCGCAGTGATCTGAGGCATGAGTCGGCAACCCAAATAGACTGGGCTCAAGGCAAGTTCTTCAAAATGAAGATGAACAAGCACTTACAGAAAACTAGCACCATGAAAAGAGGCAGCAAAGCCTCTGCTAGGAAACCTGTGTTAAAAGGAACTCACATGAGAAAGACGGAATTAGTCTGCAGAGGAGGAAGCCAAGCGAGCTAATCCAGGCCTGCGAGAAGGTTTGTTTCAGCCCAGAGAGACACCAAGAGTGGCTGAGCCACCGTCTCCATCTATTAATATCTACAGAATCTTACGAAAATCTCTGGGCTCTGGAGCTTCACATTCAACTCTGAGCTGAAGCTGACCTTAAAAATTGCATATTGAGTAGCAGAAAAACTAAGTATGTTGGGCAGCCAGTCGTACCACTCACATCAACTCTGAACAGACGCAGCTCCTGATGCTAAGGCGGACTGTGAAGCTTGGACTTTCCTCATTGGATTTAAGAAGAAGTCAAGAAATGCCCCACGCATCACTGACAAAAGTGAGGACACAATAAAAGCTTGTAAGCTTGAAGCCAAGAATGTCCGCCATCTGTGTGTGTGACGCCACGTGCCGTTGGTGAGTCACAGACCCTTCTAGGATTCCCACTCTTTCTGAGTAAATGGTCTGGCATGTCGTTTGGATTCTACCAGCTATAAACACAGCTCTGAAGAGGGTTATGTGGCAAACAGGCTGGCACAGGTGGTGCCTTGTTTCTGAGGCCAGTAGTGGAAGTACATTTACTTTTTAAATATTATCATTTATGTATTTGGAACTTCCACCTACCAGGAGCACCTTTTTTTTTTTTTAAAAAAAAAGATTTATTTAGCTTTTATTGGAAAGTCAGATTTACAGAGAGACGGAGAGACAGAGAGAAAGGTCTTGCATCCATTGGTTCATGCCCCAAATGGTTGCAACGGCCGGAAGTGAGCCAATCCAAAGCCAAGAGCCAGGAGCATCCTTTGGGTCTCCCCCATGGGTACAGGGTCCCAAGGCCTTGGGCCATCCTCTACTGTTTTCCCAGGCCACAGACAGGGAGCTGGATGAAAAGCAGAGCAGCCAGGACAAACACCGGTATCCATATGGGATCCTGGCATGTGCAAGGTGAGGACTTTAACCACTAGGCTATTGCGCCAGCCTGGGAGATTCTTTTTAGGAATTTGGTCATAAGCTTATCTCTCCTACCCTCAAGGTACTAAACATACTGCAATACACTATTTTTCTCCCTCCATAAGCCAGAGCAGGCTCTCCTTCTATAATGAAGAGGCCCAGCTAACATTGTGCGGGCTCTGAAATCTCCTTGTAATCCTTGGCTCCACATTTGCCTTCCATCCTTCACTGGGTATCAGGTGGTTGTGGGAAGCCCTAGCGGCATAGTGATCACATTGAACTTGTGACATAGAAAGGGCACATGTTTGTTTTCTTTCCCTCTTCGTAGTGAACTGGAGATTATGGAGAATGCAATCTTTCCTATTGTAAAATGAAAATCCCGTCTTTTCTGCTCAGGAGGCATGATCACTTTGAGGAATGAGCAGAGTCAGATGTCAGAACCGAGAACTGTCATAGGTCTCATCGTGGGACCTCGCAGCAGAACTGCTCTCATCCTTGGAGTCAGCCTTCTCTGCCTTGGAAACCTCCAGCATGAAACACAACGGTGGTTTATGGCTCCCTGTCTGTCTCCCAGAGGCTGGTGGCCACAGAGTGTAAGTGGGATGCCAACCAGAGTCGGTGGACACGTGGTGAATGTTTAAAGCAAAGTCTGTGAAGCGTTTTTGGAAGCTGTGGTCAGTGTCCTCGTCCTCAGCAGGGACAGTTCTAATGTGAATGTCTGTGCCTTCCTGGGATTCAGCACTCAGGCTTTTGTTGCTCAAGTTCTTTCTTGGAGGCGTTGGCGACAGCCTCCCGGGTGACCCCACACTAGCTCCCCTCCTTGCCCTGACACATTCTAGCAGTTCAGGACTGTCTCAGTGTGAACAATTATCACATCCTTGCCACAAGAGCAGTTCTCTCTTATTTTGAAACACACCTCCAGCCACATTTTTCAATGCCGGTGATCACATACTAAGCTCGCAACGACACACAGACGCTCGCATTCCTGTTTAAGTGAGGAAACAGGTGCTGCTTCCTAGCATCTTGAGACAGAAATGAAGGGCAGGTACAAGCATACATTTTGTTAAGAATAAAATAATTTCAAAATTTATTAAACTGCATCCAGCAAGGCATATGCACTAGGGAGTTCTGCAGTCACCGGAAAAGCAAACAAAACAAAAAGCCCTATGATGTTTGATATTTGCATCCCGTGGAGCAGACGTGACGTTGTGAGCAGGTAAGCGCAGAACGGCGTGTCAGAGGGGAGTGCTGATGTAATCATTCCGCTGGAAGAATTTGGTCAGAGGACTAGATTCCTGCAGAGTGAGCAATCACGTGAAGAGAAAGCAAACACAGCAGCTCAACAGCAGAGCGTCCGTATGCATGAGATGGCAGGAAATATGGGCAAGAATAGACTAGAAATTTGTGTTACCAAGGAGGGAGTTTCCCTTTTATTTGTCTCATAGCAGTTTTACATCATGGTTCCCTGCCCATCTTACTACTCCACAATGACACCTGGAAGACTCCTCAAACAGCCACATACGTGGTCTGGGTTTCAAGAATGTCCATAAGATGTTTGAGTAATCAGTGAGCATTGATCAGACTTGTGCTTCGTTCAGTTCTTCCAGGGGACATTCGAGGCACTAGGGATTGCTCAGTGAGCAGCACTGCTCTCCTTGCCTCAGTGTCTCGGGGTTCTTGGGTGAGGAAGACGGAGGGCTGTTATATTAATGGAGGCTAGGCTGGAGATCTCACGGTAAGTGGGCTGGAGGGAGAGGCCAAAGGCCAGAACAGTGGGACAGCCTGTGAAGAAGGGATGTGGTGCTCAGCGTATCCAGGCCTCTGCAATAAGCAAAAGGCACACTCTCTAAACTTCAGTTTCTATATATGACATACCCACAAGTAGGCAGAAAGAAGGATTACATTACAAAAATTCACTTCATGAGTCACCAAGGAGAGATGTTCTAAGCCCTGCCCTAGTCACAAATGCCTGCAACAGAAGCCAGGAACTCCACCCAGGTCTCCTGTGTGGGAAGCAGATACCGAGCACTTGAGCCATCATCGCTGCCTCCTGGGATACCTACAGGGATAGTTCCCCTGCTCCACGTCGGGGGAAGTCAGCCTTGCCAGCCCCAGGACTATCAGCGAAGACAACACAGAGAACAAGCGAACCTGATAGAGGACAAGTGTCAGGGGCTGGCATCTAGGCGTAGGGCTCAGCACTATGGCCGAGAGGGAGATGAGTGAAAAGAAGGTTGGAGAAGAGGCTGCCAGGATCTGCCTCACACTCCACTGCAGCACCCTAAAACACTGTGCCTGTCAGCTGCTCGATCACTGAGGGCAGGAACGGACAGACACAGCTTACTGACAGCTAAGGACTGATAAAAGCGCCGTAGGCAGGTGCCATCACTTCCCTTTTGCCTTCCTGGTCTGGGAGAGAACAGAGATGGAGCTGGAATTGCCTCCAGAGCCTGGGCTGAAAACATGTCTGGGAAATGGAGCTGGTAGCGTTCCAGATCAATAGGCAAAGCAGGAGAGAACCAGAAGGGTGGAAGGAGTTGGATATAGATGTGTGGCTGCGAATCCCCATTTGTTCACGCTGGGGCTTCTGAGCCGAAGAGTAGATGCCGCTTAACAGTTACGGAAGAGCTCAGCCCTGATCGACATAGGTGTCATCTGCCCCTTCTCTTCCACTTTCTCTTGCAATTTTTCTTCTCTTCTTTCGCAAGATTTATCGTTGCCCTTCTTTCACTGACTCACTAAAAGTAGGATCTGACAGTGCAGATAATTCATCCCAAAGTGCAGATTGTCTTTGGCCTTTCCACTGGACTCTGTCGTGTAATACAAGTCACAGAAATGATCTGGGGCAAAGTATGTCACAGGTTTCATTGTGTGCTGTGTCTACCCCTCTCCAGAAATGAGCTTTTCCTGAAGAGGAAAAGCCAGAGGCCCTCGAGCCGCACAGTCCAAGGGATGTCTCGATGGTTCCCAGTACTTGCTGGAAAGTGGTGAATCATCGAGGCCTTTGGACAGTCTTCTGTTAAAGTAAATTTCTTACTCAACTTTATCCGCAACGTGTGTCAAGGTTTATTGTCATTAACCGAGGGAATGGTTAGTGTTTCAGTGGGGTCAATGGTCAATGGGAAGCAGGAAATCTGGTTCATGAACAGAAGCTTGTAACCCTACTGGCAGAAGAGCTCAATGAGTGGTAAGGAGGATTCAAATTCCTCTTCCCAGAGTTTCTAGGCCTGCACCGTTAATGACACACAATCCGTCTGAAGTGCAAACAACAGCAATGAAATCTGCGATCAGGAGATGATAAGAAACCGTAAGGATTTATTTCTCTAGGAGTTAAATTAGGAAAGAAATGGAAAAAATAATTCCAATAAAACTCACTCAAGTAGAGGCATTCCTGCGGTAGTTTTCAAATAAGCAAATGGATGATATTCTTTGCCCACTCAAAGGAAATGCGCTCCTACTGAGTCCATCCTGTGCATTCTTTCAGTGATGGCAGGAGGCAGATGTGGGGGCGTGGGCCCTGTTGGGAGCAAAACACAGGGCTGGTCTCTCCTTTCACTTTCGTTCAAAAATCAAAGTGTTGTACTAGATTTCGTCCACCCAAGACAGGTGGTGGTGGAAGGGGGGATGGAGCTAGGTACCCTGGCTGTCAGTTAAGCCAAAGCATAGAGCAGGTCATAAGTCATGCTGTTCCATGCCTAAAATCTAAGAATGCGACAGAAGGAAATGCTACTGTGCAAACCCACTCAGGCAAAACTTTGTAATGAACAGGTCTGAAATCTAAGAAACGTGACAGAAGGAAATGCTACTGCGCAAACTCAGGCAAAACAGGTGCTGATAAAATCCTCTCAGAGTCATTCTTTATGCACTACTGAGTATGCTCTAATTTTTTATTTTTTTGAAGAAACGAGAGACAGTCAGGAAGATCTTCTGTCCATTGATTCATTCCCCAAGCGGCTGCAACAGCCAGAGCTGACTAGATCCAGAGCCAGGAGCCCTGAGCCTCTTCCAGGTCTCCTATGCATGTGGAGGGTCCCAAGGCTTTGGGTCATCCACCACTGCTTTCCCATGCTATAAGCAGGGAGCTGGATGGAAAGAGAGGCCGCCGGGATTAGAACTGGCACCCATATGGGATCCCAGTGCATGCAAGGTGAGGACTTTTGCCTCTAGGTTATTGCGCTGGGCCCAATACACTCTACTTTTGCCATTATTCTACTCAAAATTCTTCATCAGCTTTTTTTTTTCCACCTTCAAAGACCACCAATCATCATAAACACCAGCTATTTTTTTTTAAAAGACTATTTTTTTATTTGAAAAGATGCTTCATTGAGACGTAGAGATAGAGTGCACAGGCAATCTTTAGTCCACTGGTTCATTCCCCACATGGTTCCAAGCTAGACCAGGTAGAAGTTAGGAGCTTGGAAATTCCCCGCCACCCCGCTCCTCCAGGTCTCCCAAATGGATGCAAGGGCCTAAGAATTTGGGCCATTCTCTACTGCTCTTCTAAGATCATTAGCAGAGAACTGGATTGGAATTCAAACCAGCACCCATATGGGATGTTGACTCTGCAGTCAGAGTCTTAGCCTTATGTTCCACCACTCTGGCCCCAAGCAATGGGTATTTTAACACTCCACCACCCATTATATTTTGGTTTTCCTGTAGCGTATCACATTGTTTCAAATCTGTGCTCATTGTACAGATCTTTGACATTGATTCTGTGAATTTTCTGCCTAAAGACTGGGTTTGAAGGTGAGAGGAATCAGATGGGATAACAGGCTCTAAGGGTCTCTTGCCCATGATCCCCGCCCCCCACCTCCTTGCAGCTCTTCCCCACCACCACGGCAGGCGCTGTCTCTCTTTTCTGTCCGTCCCTCTGCTTCTGCTCCCAGCCCTACTCTGCTGGAATAAAGGACCTCATGACTGTCCCACTGCACGTGGTACTTTGGCGTACTCAACATGCTTATCCTGAAAAGAGGACTTGGCTGTGTAAAATTAAGCATTGTGTAAGAGCTAACACTTCCTTGGAGTCCCCTCCGGTCATGATGATGGAAGATCTCTCTTTCTCTCTTAAATAAATTTTGCTTTGCATAGTAAAATTGTTCACATGAAATGATGCTGCTGTCATCTTTCTGCGTTGAATTCCTTGTAACAAAGGGCTTTGTCTCTGCTGGTAGAAGTTGTAAGAGGCCAAATTCAAGAGTTGTTTGGAACTGTGATCTACACAAATAAAAAGAATATGAGAGAATATCGGATTGCTATGCAAATAAATGAAAAAAATAAAAGACTGAAAGGGTCTTTGCAGCGTCTTGGCTCCAGTTCTAATGGGGTTCTCGCTAATGGGACTATTCATTTGTTACTGTAGGCAGACCACATTAAGGGGAGTGTTCTGTATACTGATTCCGTATCACTCATTCAAACTGTGTGTGCAGATGACATTAAAGGCACTCTGTACAGAGCACTCCCTCCAGCTGGTTTACCTGCAATGCAAATGAACATAGGGGTGGGAGTCACTGATTTCAAACTTTGTGCGTGAGTCATCAGGAGCCCACAGAAAGTCTTTCCAATGTGGCCTTAATTTTTCCACTTTTTGAGGATGATTCTTTTCAGCAGTAATACAGGATCTCAAGTTCTATGAAAATATGCGATAATTTGATTTTAAGAAGCAACGTGTTTGAAGCATTCAATGGAAAAAATTATAGGTTGTTAAATATGCATTTTTCCTTAGGTGCAAATCCAGGCCAACCATGTTTAGAATGCAAGAAAGAATTCATGGAGTTGAGTAAGAACTCACTGCTTACCTGGGAAACATTCCTTTCGGGCTTCAAGACCGAGCAAGTTGTGCAGTTTGAAACTGGGGATGTGGAAGCTTACACCTAAGAAATTTCCCTTTCATTGTCAGCACAAGTCAGTGCTTGGGGAATGTCTTGTGATTCCTGCCCTTTCATTCACAAGAAGTCGGCTCAGCTCTCATTAGTTCTAGCAGTGGCTTAGGATTTTAAAAAGCCAACAGAGAACCAGAAAGCCCATGGCCCAGATCCATCCTTTGTAGCTGTTTCTGCAAAAGCAAAGCACGAGAGAGAAAGGGATAAAGGCAGAAGAGAGGAGTGTCGGAGCATGTTAATAGCGGGACCTTCAGAAATGGACACTCCTAACTCCCCAGACACACCAAAGACTGAAGAATATCTGGTCCCAGGCAGTCTTTGGGAAATCAAGTTACAGGTCCTCGATTCCCATACAACCCTTCCAAAGAATGAATTTAATGGTCCTTTCTAAATTTTACTTTAAAAAATCCTTCCTTTTTTATGTCAGAAGAAAGTCCAAAATGAGGTAAGTTTTGGGAGGGAATTTGTTGTCAGGTAGGTGGTAGTTCGGGGGTCACAAGCTTGGAAGCCACACACCAGTGTGGAACCTGAAAGGGGGTGGTACTGCGTTGTTGTACAACCACTCCCCTTGCAAGTCCCCCATAAAGGCCCCTGATAGGGAGGGGCTCTCTTGGTCCCATGGCTCTGGCACTCCGACTCTTGGCCTCCCTAGCACCTGTTTGCTGTCTGGCTTCCCGTGGACAGACTCCAAGGACAAGGCAGCCCCTGAACACGGCCCTTGTATGTCTATATTCCTCACCCTCAGTTCACTGCTTGGACCAGTCAGAGATGTGAATGCTAAGATGCTTTGTATTTCTAATTTGTGTACTTTCGAGAGTTCCAGGAGACCTGAAACCTAACGGTAATGGAAAGTGGACAGAGAAGCCAGGGAAAGGTAAATGCTTGCAGTATTTTAAGCATGCCCAAGTGGCTTGCTGCATGTCTCTTAGGATAATTTCTATTGCTGGGGAAGCTGGGACATAGGTCTTCAGTGTGACAGATGGACTAAAGGGTAAAGACCATTTGCTTTTCTTGGGGTTTTGATTCAGACTGGACTGTCATATGAACTTGTCATTTGTTCATTTCTAGAAAATCCTGTTATCACCAAGCTTGGTTAGTGAAGACTCCTTAATACAGTCTAGGCTTGTCTGCCATGATCGAACTCACATTCCGCAGCAAATTCAAATACTGGCATAGGCAAGCTCTCCTTTAATTAGATACTACTGAAGCTTAGAAAATGAGAACCTAAAGAATGGTGCTTTGGCAAGCTGACAGCTTGAGCTCAAAGTTTTTGCTGACTTTTTCTTATCTTTTTGCCTCTTGCTCTTTCTTCTAGGAAGTTCAGAGAGGAGCTTACTCTGAAGTTCTTTTGATTGCCTAAAAACAGAGATAAGATGTTGGAAATGGACCCAGATTCTGAAAGGAACGTGGCAGGCCCCCCGCCCCTGCTCGCGTCTCCCCCCACCCCTCTGATGTAGAAAGATAGTGACTTCCTTTCCTAAGCTATTTACTTAGAAGGACAGCAGGTGCTGTCCAACTCCTCTCCACAACATTTCTACTTCTTTTTATGAAATAATTCTTGATTGAGGTTTCGACTTACTCTTTTTATTCCTCTAAAATATATGTAGTAGATTCTTACTATGCATGTATTTTTTTATGTTTAAATAGTTTATTTATTTAAAAGCCAGAGAGACAGAGATTACCCATCAGCTATCCAGACACGCGGGCCAAAATCGGGAGCTGGGGACTCAGCGCGCATCTCCTACTGCTTGGCAGCCACTCACACCATCCCTGGCTGCTCCCGTACGGTGAGTGGCAGCAGGAATTTGGAACCATCAGCAGATTCAGAACTGGAATTCAGGCACTCTGATATGAGAGCCAAGTGTCCCAAGTGGTGCCAAAGCCCACACCAGTAATAGAATTGTTCAATGTTTTTACCAAAAACATTCCTAAAGATCACGTAGCAGTCATAGCTCTTGCTTTGTTAAAACTTTGGTTTGTACCACTTGAGGATTCCATAGCACCAAACACAGTGAGGACTGTATGTACTGATCTGTACATGGAAAATTTGGTGCCTGAAATTTTCATCACAAATTTAAGTGGTTGTCAAAGATATAATTTCCAGCACATTCCTCCTTGAAATGGTATAAAACATGCAAATGAAACATTGACTGCTGCTTAGGTGAGGGAAAAGGTCCCTAATCTCTGAAAGCTTCAATATCTAGCCTATGAAACGCAATGGCAACAGATGGATAAACAGTGACAAAACTCTTCATTTATACACATATGAATGGGAGTCCCAAAATGTGAGACTGAAGAAGCACCAACTTATTGTCGCCTTTATAGCACCAGGGTCATTGAAAGTCTTAGGGTCTTTGGGGCCTTTGGAGCGAAGGGTGGCACCAAGTTATGGAATGGTGAGGGTTGAAGATGTATGGCCATTGTTACCATTTGGGAAGTGTACCAGCATATGGAAGAGTCTCTCTCTCTCTCTTCTACCTGTAAATCGGCCTCTCGGATTAAAAAAACACAGTCAAATAAATAAAAATTAATAAAAGTAAATCTTGTAATATTAGCTCCCAGTCAGCAAGGAGGGAAAATCACTGGCTTTTGCAATAAATAGAGATTATGTCATTTCATGTTAGACATAGTGGTAATATAATTCTTGGGAATAGAATACTTAGAGCTAACTCGGATGGAGAAAGGTGGAGAGGAGCCGAGGTCATTTGGGACCACAGAGACATGCTGCGTCCCTCTAGATGGGGGCACAGTGAGCATTCAGGCTAACTGCTGTGTCTGTTGGAGCCAATAATATTTAAACTTTTTATGGGCTTATTGCATCGAAGAAAAACTAAATGGAAAATGCAGGATAAATGAGAGGAATTCAGGAAAAGGCAGTAATAGCACCACGGAGGCTTTCATTCTGCACTAGTTTTCAGCAAGGGATGAAGAGCTGGTATCTTACACTTCTTACCATTCCTCCTGGCAGCAGACACTCAGCTCATACATTCAGCATGACCAGGACATGTTGGCTTCTAAGCCTTCAGGTGTTAGTGTTACTCAAACATTTAACCCTGGACTAATAAAGATCTAGGCAAATGGAAGGATAAATGGCACATTAAAAAAAAGTTTCGGGGTGAAACTGGATTCCCCAGATCCCCAAAGGAGGAAGTTGTCTGTCACTCCAGAGCCCAGGGCTGCCCGTGTTGCTGTGCCAGCCCAGCAAGTAGCGGCAGCGCCTCAGGAATGTGCTTAGTAAAGAAAGCAGATGGTTGGTTTCACTTTTAGGAGTAATAACAATCTGGAGAAACCAGCTAAGATTCCCCCAGGGCTTCCACTTTTCTGTGATGCAATCTGGGCTGGGAAGAGCAGTGTGGTGTGAACAGCTCGGGCCAGCCCAGGAGGAATCGCTGCTGGGTGAAACAGTCACAGGGCACTTTCTCTCATTTTGGCTAAGCATTGGACCCAGCGGGAGGAGCAAGTGACTCAAACTTTTGCTTTCTTGAGTCTGTTCATTGAATGGAGATACAACGGCATGGGATAAAATTCTGTTCATGTTTAGTTTGACTATCCAATTTTAAGAAGTATGGATTTCTACTCTCCGTAACAGGATCTTGCTCTTGATGATATTAAGCCAAGAATGAAATAACCTGTTCTTAAGAAAAAGAACAGTGCCTTTCCTATAAGCATTGACTCCGGATCTGTGCCAGTGCCCACTCATAAAATCAGGAGGCTTGGAATCACAGAAAACAGAAGGCAACCCAGACTGAGAAAACACCAGCCCTTAAATACACGCTCAAGAATCGAGGAATTAACTTCTCCAGGAAGAAGGTCGCTGTCGCGTGTCAAAGCAGAACTACCGAATTCACGTACAGGTCATTCCAAGAGGTGATGACTTACATAGCGTCCTGTCACACCCTGTTGGCTCCTGAAAGGAAAGGTGTGCATTGGTTCAGCAGAACAAACAGCAGGAGCAACTTGCTGACTGCAGCAGGAATCCCTCATGGAGGACAAGTGGAGCAAAACATTTGGCTACAAAAACCTGCCAAAAGGACCCTTGGCTTTAGTGACTCACACATCTGGGCAGCTTAAAGAAAGGATCCAACTCACAAAGGAAGAAAGAAGCAGGAAGGAGGGCAGGTACACCTACTGAATGTTTAACATTCCTTTGTCATTGTGCCAGGTACATTTCCTAACTGATTTCCTTTATTCCTCAGAACAGCCCCATGAGAAAGGGATCCTGGTTCCTGTTTTATGAGGGAAAACAAGAAAAATTAACTACACCAGGCCAAAGTTAGTGAGATGATAGCTAGGAGTAGAAGGCAGTTATCTTTGTGCTTAGTGAGAATCTAGGAAGAGAGAAAGGCTGAGCACAGGCTCTGAAGAATCAGAGACTCGGGTTCGAGTCCTGGCCCGGCCCAGTCCTACTGCATGCTTTCTAGAACATCCTTCAAGCTCTTTGTGTGCCCGTCCCTGAAACGGGAATAAAGAGAAGTCCTTGGGATTACCTATTTAAGGCAAGTAAAATAGTATCATGAACATAGTAGATGCTCAAAAGCTATTCACAGTTACAGTTACTTCAAACAGTCTATGGAAAATGTAATCAAAATAGGTTTATTTTGGTGCAAAAATTTTGAAGTTCGTTCATTCAAAGAGTCATCAAAAAGATCATGGAAGATACTTATTCTGAAGAAGCTGCATGAATTAAAATATCTGTGCATAACGATCATCTTTTAATTATTAATCTTCGCATTATTGAAGAAACTTGGGATGGGTGGGCTACAGCTGTGCTTTTGCTGGTTGTGTTTTCAAGAGTAGTGCTGAAGCATTGTCTTCCACTCCTGTACTAATGTTGTCTGAGTGCCTCTGTGGCTGTCTGCCCTTTGATGGACTGGTTTTGTGGTGATATAGGTAGTATTCTCCGTGCAGAGAACAGGAAGGGAATTCAATCTCTCCTTCTGCATGACTAACCACAACTTATTTTCTATTTTATTTATTAGTGACCAATGGGAGAATTCTCACCATCACTTCCTCCTGAACTTCACAGTTATAAATTCTCACTCAACAAGAAGCCTCGGTAGATTGCAGTCTTTTGATGTACCATTTACTGGGTGATGGCAGCTAACTCAGCAGTGGGTGGCAAGGCCAGACATCTCAGCTCAGAGTTTCATGTCCCTACTGGGTTAGCCTTGAGGGCATGAGGAGACCATGAAACTGAGTCATACACAGTGGGCCCAAAGCAATGTCTCATTAGATTGTTCTTCTTGGTGTAATAAATAGGGTCTAGAAACCTAATGAGGTTGGTGGATGCTACAGAACCTACAGACCTGGGTTATCTCACCTGGTGTGCATTCAGCCAACTGCTAATGTTGTGGAGTTGGAAGAACTGGGCAGCTATTGCTTAATTCCTGGGATACTCAATCCTTTATCTGTAGATTGAAGCTGGAGTTGACAGCGAACAGGGGTAATGCATTCCAAGCCCCTTCTCCCCCTTTTTAAGATTTATTTATTTTTATTTTAAAGTCAGATATACAGTGAGGAGGAGAGACAGAGAGGAAGGTCTTCTGTCTGTTGATTCACTCCTCAAGTGGCCGCAATGGCTGGAGCTGAGCCAATCCAAAGCCAGGAGCCCTGAACTTCTTCTGGGTATCCCACACGCGAGCAGGGTCCCAAGGCTTTGGTCTGTCTTCCACTGCTTTCCCAGGCCACAAGCAGGGAGCTGGATTCCAAGACCTGCTTGTTAAATAGTACTCACTGCTCTTTTGCACTGGTCAACAATATTATGTTCTTTTGGGAATTTTGATGATAGTAAAGTAGACTCTAATCAGATGGTAGTTAATTTTTGTTTGGGGCCAACTTCCTGGAAAACCCCCCGACAAGATTGAACAGTGGGAAGCAATCTATGGGAAAATCAATGACTTTGTGAATCTTTGATCAGGGACCCTGTGAGTGGGTCATCCCACTCCCTTAGTTCAGGGTGTTGATTTTAGTAAAAGATTGAATTGCTATCACAAAAGAAGAGGAAGGGAGAGAGTCCGGGAAGTCCCGGATGACGAGGACTGAACGTACAGCACTAGCAGAGAGGGGAAGGTTACTCATGCATTCCTCCTGTTCTTCTCTATAGCAGGTCATGAGGCTTTTTCCAGAGGTGTCCTACCCTATCCAGGATAAAAGAGCATCCATATCAGAAACACAGGGCTGCAGGGAAGGATCTGAGAACACACGACTTGCCAAGTTTCCTCAGTGTATTGCCATTAGATTATACTCCCTCTTTCCAATCACATCGCTTCACAGCATCCCACTTTTCTTCAGATTTAGCATACTGACACACAGATTTCTTGGTTGTTTCAGGTCTTTTTTGCTGATGGTGTTAGGTAACACTGTGTATATTTGAGTGTGTTTCCCGAAGGTTCAGGTCAGAAAGCTTGGCCTCCTGAGCTGTGATGTGGTGTAGCGGCAGACCCTTTGAGAGCTGGGGACTACTACAAAGCGATTAGGCTGCCGGGCCAGGAGGATTAATGCCATCACCGTGCAGCCCTGGTGAGTGCTAAGGAGACTGCTTGTTGCACAGTGCAGCCATCCGGAGCTGGAGGCTCCTTGGGAGTTTTGAGTCTGTTCCATTGAGATGCAACCAGGGGCCCTTGCCATGAACCTGTGTTCTTCAGCAACCCTAATTGAAGGGTCAGAAATCTTGGAGGTAGTGAAGGCGGACGGTTAGGTAGCGAAGGAGGACGGTGAGGTAGCAAGCTAAGGGACACTGCCCCTGCACTTTGTATGTCAAAGCCAGGTGTGGTGGTGGGGAGGAGGCTATGTGAGGTCTTGGAACTGCCACACCGAGTCACAGAAACAGAAGCAGTTTGAAAATTCTGAATTTTATCTTGT
Source organism: Ochotona curzoniae (assembly GCF_017591425.1). NCBI lineage: Eukaryota > Metazoa > Chordata > Mammalia > Lagomorpha > Ochotonidae > Ochotona > Ochotona curzoniae. The sequence goes on along the minus strand of NW_024466129.1, from coordinate 1,391,952 downwards.
TTTTCCAAGTTCAGTCAATGTCATAGAACAGATCTAATAACCTCTTAGATTGATGTATAATTTAAAAATATTTAGAATGTGACTGGGTGTATTTCTGTATATATATATTTTTCCATCTGAGAATGTCAGGAGGAGACTTGCTTAGGGACTGCTTTTTCATAGGATATGTTTCATTCCTTTTTGGAAAAACTTGCAGTGTAGTTTCCATTATAAACTTGATTTTCCAAGGTGAATAAGGGGCTTGATCACTCTCCGTGATTTAAGGCAATGGGGGTTGAATAGCTTTACAAGAAGAAAGATCTCCCAATATTTCACTTTTTTTTTTTTTTTTACTTCTCTACTGCAGCTTTCCTCTCAAGCTACTGAGTTAAAAAACTCTTAAGATAAAAAGAGAAGGGTTCTGGTTATAAAACAGAAAATTCTAAAAGTAACTCATCCTCAGATTTCCCTTAGATGTGATGAAAGCATGTCAAATTCAGGAACTTCTGCCACCTGTGTCATGATGTTTGGTTCTTTGCTGTTCTCTCCTAACCATGTCTACTGGAACCCACATTTTGGGCAGTGATTCTTGAATACAGCTTTACAAGTAAGTCACGACAGATGCCTATAAGAAAATCCTGAAAAATTTCTTTTTAAAACATTCAATTTTATGATACTTGTCCCTTTGGGATTGGCTTAATTCATTGAGCATCATGGTCTCCAGTTGAGATCATTTTATATTCTCTCTGATATAAGGCAACATTTCTGCAAAATACAAAACAGGTGCATGACCACATGCATAGATTGTTGTAGAGGGGCTGAGTAATAGAAACTAGCACACTGGGAAGTGGAGATATTTTGCAGTAAGCATCTCTACTCCTGAATAAAAAGAGTCCTCCCAATGAAATGGTTAAATATACCTTGGCATATGGTACTAGATTTTCTACTTTTGTCTATATTTACTTGCCATTATGCACTTAAAACAGGAGAATGTTAAGTTAGTAACTGTATATACTATACTGTACTATACTATACTATACTAATACTATGCTAAACTATACTATACTAATACTAATACTATACTAATACTATACTATACTATACTATGCTAATACTAATACTATACTATACAATACTATACTATATTATACCATAATAATATGCTGGAAAATGGTTGGAGGAGAAAAAGGGAGGGAGAAGTGAGAGGGTAAGGGAGGAATCCCTAAAAGTGCAAAACTGTGCCATGGAAAAACAATAACAGGTTCCACCCAAAATAGGTCTGGATGAGCCTCAGACCTAATGGTCAGCAGATCAAGAACTCCATGAGTTGCACATCAGGTGCCATTTTGTACATTCTTGCCAAAGGCTTTGAGACTGTAGGGACAACAGTGAGCTGTGCATGTGTTGAGCCTGGAGTGAACTCACTGATCTCAGTGTATTACACTGGTCCCACAAGGAAACTATACTGATTTTGGCATATTAAGACTCAGATCTAATGACTAACAGGTTCCACCAAGATGAGTACTGCCAGCAATCTAGCTACTCAGGACACCTGCCTGGTGTCCCCTAATCCTGGGAACTGCATGAACTGGAACTGGCAGAAAAGTTGTACAGACAACGGTTCAAAAATAGTACAGGATCGCAGGATCGTAGAGGGTGGTGAGCCAGGAGCTGGGGCGACGGAGACCATGGTGGAAGCCTAACTTAAGAGCCAGATCTTAAACTCGCTGGAGGCAGTGGCACAATACGTAAAATCCAATTGCAGACCTGTGGATGACACAGTTTAGAAACCTGCCCCAAGAAGAAGAATCTGCTAAACAGAATTACAATGACCACGAACAAAAGAAGGTTCTTGATTTTCTTTTTCATTTATTCAATGAAATTCAGTAGCATGATATTTAACTTCATGGCATTCTAAGTTTCTATTTTTACTTTCTGTTGATGATTTTGTTTTGTAGCTTTTCATTGAAGGGGATGTATAGTAACTGTGTATTGGAGACTATCATATCCAGTGGCATGTTGCTTAATGTCATGGCATTGTAAATTTCTATTTTTCTTTCTGTTGTTGGTTTTGTTTTGTGGCTTTTCGCTTGGGGAGGCGATTTATAGACTGTGTAGTGGAGACTGACATGTCCAGACATGAGGACATGCTGCAATGGGCATCTCTACTTCTGGATCAAGGATGGACTCTCAGTGAAACTGTTGGATGCTGGACTCTGCCACTGTCCATGCCCACAATGACGGACTTAGGACTGCTTATGAGGAACTATGCTGTTGTAAATGAAATGGAAGAACTCAGGGGGAGGCAACAGGGGAAGTGGTGGGGGAAATTGCAGGGTGTATGGAACTGTATCATAAAATGATAATAATATGATAATTATAAAAAAGTAAAACAAGTAAAAAAGAAATTAAAAATAAATAAATCAAAACATCACACAGTGAAAATCGCTAGTTCTCTCTCTCCTCTTTTCAGTTCTTTACCAGAACAGATGTTAGTAAAACCAGTTAGGTTCCTGACATCATCTCAGAATGCTAAGGCCCCTGGTTACTTCTGAAGGGGGCATTTGGAACCAAGCGGTGGATAATATTCTTGTTGTATTTGGTTCATTCTTTGAGATCATGGAAAGATGCATCTTTCTCTTTAAAATCTACCATCAAGCCTCACGAATGGTAGGCTTGCTCTCTTTTGTTCCAACAATCGTCTTTATTCCAGCGCTCAGCAATATTGTTCTGATTAGACGAATTTATGAGCCCCACAGAATTATAAGCTGCTCAACTTTAAGAATTTGATTTTACTTAGTATCTATGGTAGAAGCTTAATATATTTGCAAATAAATAAAAGGCAAGGTAGTACAATTTGAGAAAAACCATCACAAGCTATAAACACCAGGTAACAGAATGTAACCTCCTGCTTTCTAGGTACTAGAATAAATTCTGAAAATAGATAATGGAACATACATTGGCTCCTGGGAGCTCACAGTCCAGGAAGATAAAGATGTGAACAAAATCATGCATTACTGTTGGAGGGAGGTGGGCAAATACAAGAGAATCCTTTACAGCCTGAGCTCTGACTCAGATGGTGCGAAACAGGGGATAGGGACCAGGAGAAGGTGATGCAGAGAGAAACATCTTTTATCCACTGGTTCATTCTCTAAGTGGCCACAACAGCTGCAGCTGAGCTGATCCAGAGCCAGGATCCAGGAGTCTCTTCTGGGTCTCCCATGCGGGTGCAGGGTCCCAAGGCTTTGGGTCATCCTCTATTGCCTTCCCAGGCCACAAGCAGGGAGCTGGATGGGAAGTGGAGCTTCTGGGATACAACCCAGTGCCCATATGGGATCCCAGTGGGTGCAAGGCAAGGATTTAGCCACTTGGGTTATCATGCCAAGCCCAGAAATTCGCTTTCAAAGATAATTGTTTATTTGAAAGGCAGAAATTCAGAGAGAGGAGAGAGAATAATCTTCAATTCACTGACTTACTCCTCTGACTGCTGGCCTGACTGAAGCCAGGGAGACCGGAGGTGATCTAGATTTCCCACATGGAACGGCAAGGGTCCACGTACTTGATCACCTGCGGCTGCTTTCCCAGCTGAGCGCTGGATGGGAAGCTGAGAGGCTAAACTCGTTAGCGCTCATACAGGATGCCGGTATTGCAGGCAGTGGCTTAACACACTGCACCACAATGTGATCCCCCATAATCTGCTTTTGCTGCAGTAACTCCATGTTAGTGTGTGCCAGAGATGATGACTCGTTTGTTCCAGCTCCCTGTGGATGCAGCCTTTTGGGGGCAGGAGTCAGCCACAGAAGGTTTTTTCTCTCTCTCTCTGTCCCCTTCACCGTCTATAATTCTGCTTCTCAAATATATATATATATACACACACACATGTTTTAAAAAGAAAATAAATTGAGATGAGCGAAAATGGACACATAGCAAAATAAAAACATATGATGCACAGCTAATGCAATTCTTAGAGGGAAATTTAGAGTTGGCAATACTGATGTTTGAGAAAAAATCTGAATAATTTAATTTTACACAATTGTTTAACATTCCTCAAAATCATGAAGCCTTCATTTCACAAACTAGTATTCCATCTCATATTGAATGGAGAAAAACCCAAACCATGGATGTCAGCTTTCACCACACTTATCCGATACGGCACTCAAAGTTTCAGCAAGAGTAATTAGGGAGGAAAAAGACATAAAGAGCACCAAAATTGTAAAATAGGAAGTCAAATTACCCATGTTGGCAGATGACCGGAAGAGCTGTTAGAATTGATGAACCAATTCAATCAAGTTGCAGGTTACAGAATAAACACACAGAAACGTAGACAGTAGCCTTCTGGATGCTAGTGATAAACTCACAAAACAATCCATAAAGAAGTCCCATTCCCAGTAACTACAAAAAAAATATTAAACAGTTTGGAAAATTTTAACTAAAGAAGTAAAAGACCTTTACAATGCAAATGATCGAACCTTGATGAAACAGCAAGGACACAAAGAAAGGGAAGATATTCCTTCCTCGCGAATGGGAAGAATCAATGTCATCACAATGTCTGTTACCTACAGCAATCCTAAAATCCACGTGGGATCAAACATATGATTAAGGAGGCCCTTCAGCAGGATTTGCCTCAGTATGCTGTGTTTTGGGTGGGAAAGAAAAAAAGAGTTACACAATCAAAACTGTTTAGAAAGCTACAGAATTCCTCTCTTGAGCACTTGTAATGGATCTGAGGCTCTTTAGGCTCAGAAACCATTCACCCATTCTCCTGTCAGTCACTGCGTCCCAGTGCCATGGACTATTACAGGCCCTGAAGACACAGCAGAGAACAAGGCATGTAATGGTCTGACCCGATGGGTCTTGCATGTTATTTTTGTAGAGAAAAAAATCCGTTTCAAGTAAAAGCATCCAAAAGGATTGTATCATAGAATAACTTTTTCAAGAAGTATTCACTGCTATTCTATGGACCCCACTGTGTGAAAGAGGGCTCTACATGTATCTGTAACAATGTTCAGATGGAAATAGTGAAAGAGGAACAGGGTAGACACAGCATAGGCAACGTCCTGAATTACACACAACCTGTTGATGTTGGCTGAAAAGCAACGGGAGCTGCACATTCGTTTTTAAGGCGTAAGATTGATGGCCTGATTTAAAGTGAGAATGGGAGAGAAAACACGAGAGAGATGAGCAGTAAAAACATAACAGGACATATCTTAGGTGACCTGGTTTTCTGGATCTATGAGCTTGTTGGCAAAAGCCAAGTGCCACTAGTTAGGGCACATAGACCAGCAGGGGTATAAGTAATAAACTAGCACAACACCCAAGAAATCCGAGTGTAAAGAATTATAAAATCCATCTTTTGACTAATGTGGAAATTAAAATTTATTGTAGCACTCTTTTCATTTGTGAAAATTAAAATTTACTGTGGATTGTTAAAATTTGCTGTAGTGCTAACTCCCTGGGAATTAAGGCACAGTGAATATTGGGCTAGGGGCAAATATGATCAGGAATAGTTTTAAAACAGTGAATGTCCTTCAAGTCTATGTCAAAGGTGATGAAGAATTTCCCACTAATCCCTGACAAAAAGTTAGCTTCACATCTACGCTCTGTTCCCAAGCATAAGCCCAGTTCTTCATCACAGTTGACTGCATCACGGCTCCTTTCCGGTCATGTCTGGTCCTCCACCCCCTTCATGGAAGAGCCTATTTGAACAGCCTCCTTGTATTCAACACCTTTCCTTCAAGGCTGTACCTTTTGTGTGTGGTTTCCCATTCTCATTTTAAATAAGGCTGTTCTGCAGGGATGAAGGAGATCTCTCCTTGTGTTTTTCTTTTGCTGTGAAAAAACACATGTAACCTACTTCTTGCCAATTCATCTATCTTTGAGTATACAATTCAGTGGCATTTAGTGTATTCCAGTGCTGTTCAACTATTACATCATCATTATCAGTTTCCAAAATTTGTTCATTTGAATATTGACATCTATAACAAAAACCTATTAATAACACCTACCTTTTAAGATTTTGTGTCCTAAATGAAATAATGCATCTGAATATACTTTGCAAGCTTTTAAATTGTCTTCCAAACATTTATTGTTGCTGTTAAGTTGCAAATTGCTATATCCAAGTAGTATTACTATTGACTATTCTACTTATTTCACAAAAAGAAATTTCGTTTTGTCGCATCAGAAGCAAGAGAGGGATTTCTCAGGAAGGTAAAACAACAAGGCCTTTCTCAGGAAGTACTCACAGCTCTGAGTCCGGATCTCCCCAACAAGAGCGTAGCACTGTTCAGCTCCGTGAGTGTGTCATCTTGGAGTGCAGCGACAGCTTTGTGGATCCACTGGTGAGCTTGTCAGGGAAAGAAGAGAACATAGCAGTCTTGAACTTGAAGTGAAACTGCCCCTGTGGTTGAGTTCACAGCTTCCTAGGGTACAAGAAAGGAAACAGGAAGGAAAGCGAACTCTTATTAGAAGATCAATTTCACATCAGCAAGCTTCTTAGGTAGTGCTTCAAATTCTGTTTGCTAAACCCCTGTGTGTGCATTTAAGTTTCAAACAGTGAGGAAATTCCACTCATGAAAAAATGCTCTCAATCATGGCAAAAATAAGACAACAAAAGGATAATGGCATATAAGATGAGACATTTCCAGAATAAGGAGTTTTAGAACTTGCATCTGGACCCTAGGTCTTGAGAACTATCAACTAACAATGTTGTACTGACCCTGCGCGCTGTCTAAAATGAAAATATACTTGACTAAAAAACCATTTGAATAGTCAACTAATTCCACCATGAACCTAATTAAAAAATCCAGCAGCAAGACCAGTTTCCTGGAAAAAGAATTTAGGGATCTTTACATTGTAAAGCACAATGAAGAAGACAATTTCCAGAGAGCTTTACTTTACAGCTTTCTCCAAGCAGAGAAACCACCAGATGGATGTGGTTTGGGGTGGGCGTCATTGCTTGGGGCATCCACATCAGAGTGCCTGGGGGCAAGGCTAGCTTGGCTTCCAAGCCAGCACACCTTGCTATGCAGCAGGGGTTGGGTATGAGAGAATTGATCTGAATTCTTGGATGCTGGCTGCGATCTGGCCCAGCCTTGGATGTGGTACCCAATGGAAGAGCTCTGCATATGTATTTCTTGATCACTGAGTGGCCCTGACTTTCTCTGCTGAACCCATAACACCCAGCACATTGAAAGGTGACAGTAAACATGTATGGTAGAGAACTGAGTGATTCAGTAGATGCTTGTGGAAAGAAAACATCAGACTGGCAGTGGAAGTCTGGATATGGGCAGAGCAATGTCTTTATTTATGGAGAAATCTCAACGTTGCCTCTTCCTCATGCCTGTCAGGGAAGAATGTGTGCCTTAAGAAGAAAAGGTGGGAACAGGTGGGGCTTTTTCCCTTTCTCTGCCTTCTTGTTCTGCATCGTTTTTGTCTCTTTGCCCACACTAGGGCACGATAGGGCCTTTGTGAACATACTCTTGGCCCTCGTGGGGCTAAACTTTTTTTTTTTTCTGATCTCAGGTGCTCACTGTTTTGTAACTATCACTTGAAGGTTAAACTAGAAAGTGAGAGTTTTCTTTAAACCATGATTATTTTCTATTCTTTTTCATCATTTTGTTCTAAAACTGATCTTTACATATTCTCAGTAGAGCGAGAGGATTCCAGTTGGTCCAACTTATACCCTAAGATGCCAGGAGTCAAGACACGCATGGTTGGCTCTGGCATTTGGCGTTTCATCTGCCCTACTTCCTGGACTCTTTGCTTGATCTCCTATAATCTCTTCCTCAGTCATTCCATTTTCCAGCAACTTTCATGACTCTTTGCATACTTGCTTTCAGAGTGGAAAATACAATTCTAAAATTACGGTCAGACACAGCCCTGTCCTGGAACCACATTTTGGCCTGTTGGACTGTTCGCCATATCTTTTCAACGATTCAGTTACAGTGTCGTATCTGAAAATATTTAGGACCTGGTGTAGCTGTGAGCTTTTGATGCAATGATGAAGCAGCTGCTTGGGAGACCTGCATCCCATATAAGAGGGCATGGGTTTGAGTCCTGGCTTCACTTGTACTTCTGGCTTCCTGGGAAAGCAGAAGACAGCTCAAGTCCTGGGAGCCCTGTGGTTCCTGTGCAAGGCCCGAATTAATTCTCTGAAGAGAGACAAGTTTTTTTTAGTGGTTCCAAATGTTGAGGCAATGACAGTCTGGCCCTGAACACTGACTGGGATGTCCAAATTGTCCCTTTGGGCCATGCTCTGCCACCATCTGCTAAAATGGAAGTGTGAGCCTGACTTGACCACTCAAATTTTACTTTATGAAAAGCCTTGCCAGGGGATTTGGTGTACTGGCAGAAAGCAAGGTAGGGAAGCAGTGGAGCAATGCCTTACTTCTGTTCTGTGCTCAGCATGAGGCCCATGTTCGGTGGAAAGGAACACCAACTCGTAGAGGAACACCCACCACAGCCTTCCTGGGCAGCCAGTGGGAGACGAATGGGCTTGGCAAAGCTCTACGTCAAGGAGACGTGGGCTTCTGGAACCGACTGGCCCTGTCCCAGAAACAGAAGCCTCTGGAGTCTGACCCTACTCCAGGCTGATTCTGGGTTGCTGAAGTCATCCCAGTTGTTGACTTCTCTTTCCCAAGTACAGAGTGTCAGGAAGCTTGAGAGGAACGTCTAACCATTAAATCCAACATTTTTATACTTAGTTATAAATTTCACTTCACTTGTGCGTGTTGACAGGAGATGGACTCATCACTGTCGTGGCAGTTGGGACGTCTGTGTCCCATGCTCAAGTCTTATCAAGTGCAGCCGCCTCCTAAGGCACTCTGGGATGAAGCCAGTGACAGCACAGGCATGCCAGTCGTTGACACCCGCGAGGTTTGAGCTCTGCACAGACTTAGCCCCGTGACTGGCATGGACATTTGAGTCATTCACCAGTGGGTGAAAGATCTGTGTTTCTATTTCTTGCTTTCTCTTTATGTCTCTTTATGTTTTCTAGAAGATTCAGATGGAAATTCATGTAAGTAAACTTAAACACATGACCTAAGGAAACAGACTATTTTTCAAATATGCATATATTTATTATATTTACATGTCGTGCATAAATGCACGTATATATATTTGAAATATACACATGCATACACAAATATGTACAGCAACATACATTGAGCAAACTACAATGAAATGGGAAACAGGTGAAGAAAGAGAAAGCTTTTCATGGAGCAATGGTGAGACACCTGTAGCCCAAATCAAGGTAAAAGATGGTCAGGGGAGGACAGGTAGAAGAATATATTAGACAGAGGAGTGATATACAATTATTTTCACTATTTAATGAACTCAACCTTTGTTTACAGAAGCCCTGAAGACAGCATTGTGGGAGACATGGAGAGTGTGAGAGTGGAAAAGACAATGTCAGTTACTAACTTGTCAGGCACTCTTCAAAGCATACAACCTGCATGACACGGTGCTCAGAATAACACGTCAAGATGCTAATTTATTCTCAGTATAGACACAGACAAGTTAAGGAACAGAAATAGCAAGTGCCAGAATGTGGGTTTGAAGTCACTTAAAATGCCTCTAGAACCACAAGCCGGCACACTTCGTCTCTCCTTTCGCCTGATTATAAACAGGTTGCGGTAGTGAATGAATTGACTGCAACTGTCATTCCGATGCTACAAACTCTTCAACTTTCAGCATTCAGCTTTGGCTTTATTATAGAAGGCGGTAGTTTGGTCGCTAGCCCAGGTATTCCATAAGTTTGACATTACCTGTCTCTGCGTGCTCAGCTTCAGCTTGTTGCACACACTCTGCTGTCTTGCTTTTTCCTGAAGATTCTTTTTTCCAGCGCTACGAGACTCTGCGAACTTCAGTTCCTCTTGGGTTCTCACAGAGTGATTCTGGCTCTGTGTTTGTGCTCTTTCCCAAGGTGACCTAGTCATTTGGGCTGATGGTGGAGAGGCATGCATCAAATATTTCAAAACATTTATTTGACAGACATCCATCTCACTTAAAATGCATTGTGATCATGCCCTGGTGCAGTCTATTGTTCTTCTCTTCCCTGGCCTGGAGAAGGCTATATAGTGTCTGCATGTTGGATGGCGTCTAATGTGGAAAGTATGTGTGCTGTGCTGGGAGGGTCGGCCAGCAGAGGAAATGATTTGACTTCAAAGTCTCCTGAGAAGGACAGACAGCCTAATCCAAAACCTAGAGTAAGAAGAATGCTTATTTCAGAACAGAGCATAGTTGTATAGTTGTTAGAGATTAAAGAAAATAAATATATACAGAAAAGTGCATAGAGTTTTAGCAGCAAGAACAAGCAATCAGAATTTATCAGAAGGCAGTAAAAGTCCACAATAAGGGATTTTAGAGAGACTAATTTATCCAAAGTTTCCCCCTCCCTTGCTAAAACTCCCCCTCTTCTTCACTCCTTCCTTTCTTTCTCTTTCTTTCTTTCTTTCTTTCTTTCTTTCTTTCTTTCTTTCTTTCTTTCTTTCTTTCTTTCTTTCTTTCTTTCTTTCTTTCTTTCTTTCTTTCCTTCCTTCCTTCCTTCCTTCCTTCCTTCACTCCTTGCTTCCTTCCCTCCTTGCTTCCTTCCCTCCTTGCTTCCTTCCCTTTCTCTCCTTCCTTTCATCTCTTTTTCCCTTTGTTTTACCTCTCTGCTCTTTCATGCCCTCTCCCTTTCTCCCATATCATGACAAAACCTCAATGTATGAGTAAATGAACAAGAGAAAGCAAAAGTTGAAGTTGTTGATGTAACAACTTTGGTACTGATGGTGGGGACAGAGAGAAGTTATTGGGTTGATGCAAGCTTTTGATGGAAAAGGGAAGACAGTTATGGAGGGACATGCACGAAGAACATACTGCTGGGTAGACTGGAGATGATGTGATGGCATTCTCAAGGAAGTGATTTGTCTAAGAGGTAACTAATGAATTACATCTGAATATATCGATTCATAGCATTTCCGGGGACTGGTGTTGTTGCACCTCAGGTTAAGTTGCTAATTGGAATGTCTGCCTCCCATCCAACACGATTGCCGATTTGGGTATCAGCCCGTCTGTTCCAATCCAGCTAGGTGCTAATGTACCTGAGTAGGCAGCACGGGATGGCCCAAATACTTGAGTTTCTGTCATCTATGTGGGAGTTACACACTGAGTTCCTGTCTCCGGATTTTGTTTTGGCCCAGCCCTGGCTCTTGTAGTTATTTGAGGAATGTACCAGAGGGTGGAAGTTCTCTCTCTCTTCCGCTCTGTATTTATGTCCTCTCTCTCTTCCTCTCTCTCTTTCTCTATCACTCAGTCACCCTGCCTTCCAAAAAATAATTCTTAAAAATCCAAGATTCCCAAATGGAGACGATATATGAATCTGGAACAGCCACAATAGAAGAGGGAGAAGATCTTGGATGGAAACAAAAGAAGAGCCCACAAATGCAATATGGAGGATGGGGGTGAGAGATGAGCAGTAGGATGCAGATTCCAAGGATAAAAGGAAAGAGCAGTGAGTCTTGTCAAATTCCAGAGAAGAACTGTGAAATCAGGTTCCTGAGGACTGTCTGCAGGTTGAGCTGTGGAATGTGCTGAGTTCACAGTGGTGCCCTGCGAGTGCTTTTCCACAGCATGCATCCTTCCAGTTATGGTATTTCAAGTCTCTGCTCTCCTAGTAGCATAGACATTGCTTTACTTTATAGAGAAAAATTTTGTTGCTCTTTTGCTAAGACTCCAGATCTAAAGCTGAGTCCTTTACACAGATGAAGATGGGCAGCAGTCAATCTACCATGCTACCTCTGCATGACAAACATCACATTCTTTACAAAAGGGGACTTTTTCTAACTTCGTTCTGCTGCCTGCTGCCAATAGAGGTTTCCTGAGCGAACCTCTTCTTTCCTAAGAAAGAACTATACAGGAGCAAATATAGGAAATGAGATTGTAGTGTGCGTGGTGAATGGCTACTAGCTTTCGTTATAAACAGCAAAGTGTGGCAGGTGTCATATAATTTGTTAGAACTAGCTCTCAAGAATCCATGGTTGCCTGACCTAGTCTTCCTGGAATGGACTTAGCTGCATGCCAAATCAGATGACTCTACCAAGTCTGGTGATCATTATGAAATTGGCTATCCCATCAGTCACATCACAGAAAAGAAAATAAGTTCAGGAAAACATTTCTTGACGTTAGAAACAGGAATAAAAAGCTTTCACTTCCTTTAAGTTTATCCACTTCGCCTTGTGAGTGTTTGGAAATTGCTTTAACTTCTTCTTCTTCTGTTTTTTTTTTTTTTTTCCCCAGTTGAGCTAATTTTGGTTACAGAAAAGCACTTAACGCCAATTAAAAAATCTGTGGGTTCACCAATATCTCCACTTAGAGGAAGTCGAATCCAAGTAAATCCATCCTCCAGAGAGTGCTGAATATTGAATTAAGTCAAAGTCTAGCTCTATGCTGTTCATTTTCAGTTCTTTTTATTTGTAAGAGGAAGGGACATAGATCTTTAATGGACTGATTCACTCCCCAGATGGCTGCTGTAACCAGGCCTAGGCCAGGCTGAAGCCAGCATCCGGAAGCCAGAAGCCTCCTGGGAGTCTCGCAGGTGGGTAAACAGTTGACCATCTTCTGCTGCTGTCCTAGATGCAATAACAAGAAACAGGATTGGAAGTGCAGCAGCCAGGACCCAATTTTGGCTTTTTCCAATTTCTGACTGTAGAGGTGGAACTTAGTTAATTGCCTTATCTGAAGAAAAAATTTAGTATGCATTTTACAGAATTACTGTGAGGATTGGTCCAACCCATGCATGTGACCAAGCCAAGGACATGGTTGCAGAACATACTATAAAAGTAATTCTTAGGCCCTCCCCCAACAGGAGGGATGTGAATTAGCCAGAAGGAAGGGGTTCTTGGCCATGGATCTTATAGAGGGATGTGATGGTGCCTACAAGGGCCAGAGCTTGTCAGGGATTCAGTCCAGATCCCTGAAGTGGGAGGCAAGAACCGTTACTTTAGCCTTCTTATCTCCCAGAAACCTTAGGGATCTAGTGTTGGGAGCCAGAGGCAATCACCCTGACATGGGGTGGGAGCATTTATCTGCCAGGATAAATGCCATCTGATATGGGTTCTCTTTATAAAAGCAAAGCTTAGTTCCATCACAGTTAAGCATCTGGATTACTTTACTGCCTGGGGTTTGGAAGAGAGACCCATTCACAAATTTCCTATCACCATTCTAATCCTTTTTTTATTATTTTCATATCTATTCAATATCATACATGATCTTAGGCAATATTGACATTTGGAACCTATTTCCTCTCTCTTCCTCTCTTTAAAAAATTACTACTTTTTAGTATATATATATATTTTTAATTACATTGTATTATGTGACACAGTTCTATATAGGCACTGGGATTCCCCCACCCCTCTCCTACCCTTCCCCCCATGGTGGGCTCCTCTCTCCTGCCCCTACCCCCCCATTGCACAACCGCAGTTCAGGTTTAGTTGAGAGTCCTTCATTGCAAGCATACACCAAGCATAGAGTCTAGCATCTCATTGTCCGGTCAAGTTCAGCGGCTTCTTGGGGAGACCCTCCCCGGTCCGAAGGCAGAGCCAACAGAGTAGAATCCCGGTCAATTAAAAGCCCCAACATAACATCAGCAACAATATATAATGTTAAGGGATAAATTGACAAAGTATTGAACAACCAATTTGTCAAAATTGGATGCATGGTCTTAACAACTTCCTGTGACTATTTCAATGACATTTCAACAATTGAGGTGCAAAACAGTTTTAGGAAGGGTGTGCAGAGAAATCTTCCATACCTTGGTGAGGAGTACTTAATCCCTGTGTCCTACCTAGTAAGCTGTGTGTGAGTCCATGCTGACCAAGCCTTCTTGTTGTTCTCTGCCTATCCATTCCAATTTGTGAGTGTGTGTGTGTGTGTGTGTGTGTGTGTGTGTGTGTGTGTTGGGGGGGCGGCTCTGGAGCATCCCTCATGGTCATTGCAGAGAGGGTGGGGACCCGAAGTTGGAGCTAAGTAAGAACCAGAGATAGCTCCTCTCCCTAGTCCTGAGGGAGTTTACTGTTCTTCTGTTTCTGAAGATCGCTCAGGTTTCCTGGTTGTTGTTCCGATGGCCTTGGATCCTATGATGAAGGATTCAGCTTCTTCCAAACCGTGGGGTAGGTCCAAGGGGGGGGGTGATGTCCTCTATGGGCCTGATGCAATAGCCTAGTGCCTAAAGTCCTCACCTTGAATGCACCGGGATCCCATAAGGCTGCCAGTTCTAATCCCAGTGGCCCCACTTCCCATCCAGGCTCTCTGCTGTGGCCTGGGAAAGCAGTTGAGGATGGTCCCAAGGCCTTGGGATCCTGGACCTGCATAGGAGACCTGGAAGAGGCACCTGGCTTTGGATCAGCTCAGCTCCGGCCACTGAGGTCGCTTGGGGAGTGAACCATAGTATGGAAGATCTTCCTTTGTATATCTAGCTTTCCAATAAAAATGAATAAATCTTTATAAACAGTAATGTTAAAAATGACTATAAATTACTATTCATAAAGATTTATTTATTTTTATTGGGAAGTCAGATTACTATTTATAAATTACTATTTATAGATTTTTTTTGTTGTTGAGAAGTCAGATTTACAGAAAGGAGATACAGAGAGAAAGCAAGTGGCCACAATGGCTGGAGCTGAGCCAGTCTTAATCTAGGAGCTTCTTCCAGGTCTCCCACATGGATGCAGGATCTCAAGGTTTTGGGACATTCTCGATTGCTTTCTCAGGCCACAAGCAGGGAGCTGGAAGGAAAGTAGAGTAGCCAGGACAGGAGCTGGCATCTGTATGGGAAGCCAACATTTGCCTGAGGAGGATTTAGCCACTAGGCAGCTGCACCGGCCCTAAGAAGTGGCCTCTTAGGTTCTGCGTTTGTAAAGGAGGAAGGCTTGTTAGACACAAAGCTCTCTAGATCTCTTCTGCTGACTTGGCTCTTCCTTGCTACAAAGCATCTCTGGCCGCCATAATGGGCCATCAGGGTGTGTGTTAACCCACTTTCCTGCTCCACAGGTGCTCATAGTGTCATGGCAACGATGGACATGTGCACAAACCTTCGCCAGGCAGCTCTACTGTGCTGATAAGAGACACAAGCAGAGAGGTGTATCGCTGTGTAAATTCTCAGAACATCGGGGAAGGCCAGTGGGAAGAGAGTTTGTCAGGGTGTTATGGAGGACATGGTTCATCTTAGTAAGAATAGGAAGAAGGTTTCCATAAACAGACAAGAACTTCAAGGCCTCAGTGAGCCAACAGCTGAGGGAAAGAAAGAGATGCACAGAGATGTGTTGGCCTAGAGAAACCTGTATGCTTGGGCGGGGCGGGGTGGGGGGAGAGAATATGAAAGCAACCGACTATCAGAAGGTCCTCACGAAGGAGTTGAGACTCAACCTTGGGTTCTGGGAAGATACTGAGATTTCAAGAAGTGATATGATAGGCTTCTCAAGAATGGGTTGCTGTTGGTGCTGGAGAAAATGGTGATAAATGGATTCAGGAAGAGACTGTTGGAAACAAGAATCTGTTGAACTTAACCAGTTTGGAATAAAATGAAAGCTTCAAGTAAGAAAATGTGACTGAGGATGAAGAAGGAGGGAGTGATTTATAGACAAAATGTTCAATATTTAAAAATTGACAGGATTTAAAGGGCGAGGAAGAGAAGAATGAAGGTAGAATTCAATATATCACTTTGTGTACGTCCGTTGATGAAGTTCCAGAATACAGAAGCATGTTGGTACATGAAAGAACACGTGGTTTTAGCATGTTACGTTTGGAGAGTGTTGAGACAAAGAGAAGATGTAGTTGGGCTACTTAGTGGGCACTCTGGAAACGAAGATTGTCTGACGAGAGAGCTGAAGGACTGATTCTAGAATGGAAGGCAGTGGTTCAAGCCACGGGAAGGGAGCAGTTGTCCAGACACGTAAGCATTTCTTAAGTTTTAAAAATGTGTGGTGAAATACGGATCCACTGTGTGGTGAGTGAAAGGGAGGAGAGATCAGGTTGCAGTCATATGCTGTTGGGGGGTTCCAGAGAGCTCGTTCCCTCTGAGACGGCTTATCACAGCCATGCCCCTTCCTAAGAACATATTCCTTGTGTTTGGCCCTTTGGTAAGGATGTGGTTTTGTTGCAGAGTTTATGTTGCATCGTGGTTTGATCTATATCAAAGGATGACCACTCAGGGTCTATGGGGTGTCTCGCCAAATCCTAGTGTTTCTTACCCACATGCAGGGTGCTGGCGAGCCTCCAGCGGGGACCAGACACGAGTGAGTCATGCTGTTTAGATGACAGGCTGAGAGCAACAGGATGAGAATAAACACGACTTTGCTTACTTTCCCCAGTTTTGCCTCCTGGCTGTCAGCAGTTGCATCTCACTGAGAGAGAGCATGGTACCTGAAAGGTGAGCCTGAAGCTACCAGGCCTCAGAGTTCACACCCTGTCCTGCTGCATTGTTGGGTGTGATTATTACTCTCACCCTCAGATCAGCTTGAAGGATAGTGAAAGTAAATGAAACAGGGTGAGAAATTGGCCCAGGGGCTGGGAGGCTGCTGAGACCAGGTGGGCCACAGAGCCGTGCCTGGTTCAGTCCCTGCTGTGCCTTAGCTGCTTGTGAAAGTGAAAGCTGGGGAGGGCCCAGGGAGAGCTCAAGTCTTCAGGCCTCCGTCCATCACCGAGGAGGCCCAGATAGAGTTTCTTCTTGCTGGCTTTGATTTGGGAAGCTTTAGGCAGTGAACCAGCACCTGGGAGCTCCCTGTCTGTCTCTGCATGTTAAATAACAAACAACCATCAAAAAATTTCAAGGTTAAAAAATAGGCCCATGATATATGTTATTGGAGTAAAAGGCGTTTTGGTTGATATTTTGGTTGGCACAAGTTTTTTTCTTAGTGCGTCCCGTGTGGTTAACAATACTTTTTAGAGAAAATTAAAAAAAAAATGGACTGAAATGTGATAGTTTCTCATCTTTGCAGGGATTAAAGCAGTATTTCAGCACGTGCATATGCATGAATTGGTCAGCTCACCCAGTTAATGCTCTCCCTCCCCACTCCTCCTTCAGGTGCGGAGTCTACCAACTGCTGTAATATGTTCATCTAATTTAAAATTGAATATAAAATCTGGTTCCACTTGAAAACTGTGTCACTTTGAAATTTGTGAGGAAAAAGGAAGTATATGAAATTGAAGTAGAGCAAAAAATTATGACTTTTTAAAAAAAGACATTATTTGGTAAATTGTTAATATATCAAGAAATATATGCTAGTAATATTTGAAGACATATATATCACTATATGTATTAGCAATCATTAGTATCATTAGTAATATATTAAGAATTATTTGATATGTGTTAGATTCAAAAGTAGGGCACATGAAAATCCCTGATGGAATCTCACTGGAATCTTTTCCTTGCTAC
The DNA here is from genome assembly GCF_017591425.1 of Ochotona curzoniae. NCBI lineage: Eukaryota > Metazoa > Chordata > Mammalia > Lagomorpha > Ochotonidae > Ochotona > Ochotona curzoniae. The sequence goes on along the minus strand of NW_024466129.1, from coordinate 1,374,563 downwards.
AGCCTAGTTCAGGTGTCCCAGTGTTGTTATGCAAAGGAAAAACAGACTTTACTAGTTGTGTAACATTTTATAAATTATCAAACATTTTTCAACCTCAGTTTCTCTCATCTGTAAAATGGGATTTTTTAAGGCCTAGTGTTTAGTAGTTGGAAGACTAAATAACACATGAATTTATAATTTGAATGTTGTGCCTGGAAGAGACCAAGGCTTTAGTGTTACTTGTTTTCTTATTGTTCTTCTATCAATTTCTACCTTCCTTTTGTTTTTTAAAGATGCATTTATTTTTGAAAAGACAAAGTTACACACACACACACACACACACACACACACACACACACACACACACAGGGAAGAGAGGTCTTCCACCTACTAGTTTACTAGTTTACAAACGGCCACACCAGTTAGAGCTGGGCCTTTCTGGAGTCAGGATCCCAGGAGCTTCTCGCTCTGCTGCATGGCTGCGGGAGCCTACACACTAGGGCCATCTTCTACTGTGCACGAACAGGGAGCTTAGTCAGGAGCGGAGCAGGCAGGATTCAAACTGGCATCCTTTGGGATGTTGGTGTTGCAGGTGGTAGATCTTCCTGAAGGGCCCCGACACTGGCCCCTCTGCTTTCTTAAGGGTTCCAGTTTGTAGCCGTTACTCAGTGATGTGATCAGAGAGGTCGGCCCCGATAGAATGCTCGGAGGAAGGGATGGTGAGAAAGAGATGCGGATGCTGTGTGGGGGTAAGGAAAGGGGTACCTTTATTTTCAGCCAAGAAGATTTCTCTTAGGCTGTGGAGTGATGAAAGACTTGGTGTAATTCCGCCTTGGCCACGTTTTTATGTTGCTGCTCGGGGTGGGGCATCTGTTCTTTATTTAGTAAATGGAAACTGCCTTCAGTTGGCAGTGTTCATCAGGCAGCATTCCTGTGTTACCTGTGACTCAGTGTTCTTTCCTTTGGCTCATCAGTCTGAACTTTCCTTTCATAGAGGAACATGTTACTGTAGTCGCGACCAGACTCACCCAACTGGACAGACAATTCAGCACGAGCAACGCCAGATATCTGGCCAATTCTTATTCAGATGGGATACCAGGTAACTCTGGAGAAGTCACCCGAGATCATGCCAAGAAGATGCACGGTGCACGTACGTTTTGGTGTGGAAGGAACAGGAGTGATCAGACAGTGGGTTCTTTGCGATCAGATGCCACTTAGTCTTGTTGGCTCTTACACCGCCTAGTAAGATGCCTGAGACACTGAGACACTGTGTGTTGTACATGTACAACACACACAATACACAGAATACAGTCATGTATTAAACATGGCATAGTTAGTGTATATTTTAGTATATACATCTCATTCTTCAGCAACTCATCAATACAATTAGTTTATTGACTTAGGGGAATGGAGTCATGTGAGGTTGTTATCTGGATTCCTCTGTTTAATGCCCCATTACTCTAAGCAAGGACACATATTTAGTGTTTGCTTTATTACCATGCTTTTCCCTGTATTGAACTTGTGCATCTGTGTCTTCCCTCAGCAGCATATTTGAAGGTAGGAATTGAACCGTATCTACCCGTATTCAATCTCCTCACCATGTGCTGGGCACAAGGCATTCAATCTTGTTTCAGAAATGAACAAGGGAAATAACTTACGTACAGAAGTCCAACTCAGTTCTGTTCAAATCAGTAGGTTCCAGCTGCTCCAACCAACAGTCCTCACGCACGGTCACACAGTAGCACGAGACCAAAGCTGCGGTGGGCAGCAGTGTCAAGGAACACACACCCGAGGCATGCAGCATTCCTGGGAACGGATAACTGCCTCACCTCTCACAGGCTGCAATCCATTTCCCACTGTTCACATCACACAGTGTCTGTGTGACACACATTTCAGCACAGACACGTCGAAAAATATAAATGTTGAGGTCCCATAGATGGTGTCTCAATCACTGTTCTATGCACAAATGATTTGTTCTTCTGAGTCTCAGCTTAATTATTTTTATGGAGTGAAGACAACAGTACAGGTCTGCTGGAAATACAGCTGGAACTGTTTAGAGAAAGTGTATTTAGTCAATAACTGGGCCACAGCTAAGCTACTGTAACTTATTCTGGAATTTGAAACAAATGTGAGCCGTTAAAATTTCTTAAGGAAGGAAGGAACAGGATGACAGAATAGGGTAAGGACACATTGAACAGATGCAGAGTCATTAGCCAGGGTGAAGCAGAGGCTGTAATCCCAGGAAATAGGAGAAAACAGGCAGATGGCAGAGACACCTGGAGACCTGTGGCTGCGAGGAGGCAGCGGGGAAGTGGTGCCGTGTTGCGTGATCAGACACCCTGGTGGTGCTGGCAGTTGGTGGTGGAGCTGGATCCAGTGGCCGGGTGGGAAGAGGAGTCCACTGGAAGCTCAGGAGGTGAGCCCGGCATAGAACTGCCTGAGCTGACGATATGCTTGATTCAACCATGAGCAGAGACAGAGTGACAGAACCCAAGCAGGCGGGTGCAAGAACACGGTGCGTTTCTGTTTTCTGAAGTCCTGTCCTATCTATAGTATTTCTTTGAATGTCTGTCTTTCCATGTTTAAGCTTTTCATCTGAACAGTTGGCAAACTTATAGGCATTTGTGATATTTGGTGTCCCCGGACACCAGCTCAGTCAAGAGTCGAGAGTGGATGTTAAACGTGGATATGTAGTGGGACTTTAGACAGAAACCTCGTTCCCAATATTGGAGCACAGGCCTTGGCTCTTCCTTTCTAGCAGCCATCTCCCTCTTGTAAAATCCCCAGCATTCATGCGTAGTCCTGGCAGTTTGGACCAGAAAGCTTGAGATTGTGACTCATTACCCTAGAATTCAAAAAATGCATTCTGTCACCTGTGCTAGCTAGGAGTTTACTCACATTACTGGGATGTGTTTAGTAAGTGGCAGTGGAATGTAATGTTCTTGAGATAAGCATTTCATCTTCATTAAGATACTTGAAAAAGATTAGAATGGCTAATTAATAACCACAGGATTATTAACCTTGATTAAGGGCAGGAGAAGGAACTGCATCTTCCCTGGAATAATGTGAATAAACGTTTATTGAGACGAGTGAGGAGGGGTATTCCCATCTGTGACTTGGAGAAGGAACACATCAGAAAAGCAGAGGGGGGAGTTTCAGTTTTCAGCAGCTCACATGTCTGAATTCCAGACGAGCAAGGTCTGTGGAAGTGCGGTGTTCTTTCTTCATTTTAGTCAGTTTATTAATGCTTCTGGACACCTACATGAGATGCTGGGGTTGGCAGCAGCTTAATTTGCTGTAACATAATGCTGGCCTTGGATTATCTGGTAAATTTGCACGCATAAATTATTTTTTTCCCTAAGGAGAGTAGGGAAGAGATCAACTCAGATGTATGGAGCGCTCCTTGTCAGCTAAGCCTGTCCCATTAGCTTCATTCTCACAAAAGCATCAAGAAGCAGAAATCTCTGTTAAAACTCAGGAGCCCGAGGTGCAGGGATGCCATGCGAGCATAGTGGTTGCCACGAGACAGACAAAGTCAGTGCTCGGGTCTGTCTGACGTCAGAGCTCGTGTCCTTCTAGTGTGTGGGTCTGACATTCTGGTCTCTTTAACTGCAGCGTAATTGACAACTCCAAGTGTAATTGACAGCACATATATACATATACAATGTGATGCTTATCATATACATGTGCGAATATGTATGGCTTAGAGCGTGGTGATTTGATTAAACACCTTTTGGGCTTCTGCACTCTAGATATAGTTTAATGGCTTAATCTCAAAATTCATTTCTTCTTATAAAAATAATGTTCATACCTGAAAAAAAATGGAAATCCTTTTTCTTTGGTGGGCACACACCATCCTATTCTCTTTGAGACCCATTCTATTTGCCACTGTAATTTCTTTGGCTTCAGGGAAGAATTCTTTTTCCTTCTGAACTTCCCTTGTGCTTTTCCCTCTCTGTGTTTGTGTTGGCATTTGGCCCATTTTTTTTTCCCCTCGTGTGTTTGGTGAGGAGCCTGGTGAGAGTCAGCACTTAGCCCAGAAGTATCACTTTCCAACGCGATGCCAGAAGGAAACTCCACCTTCCACACCCACTACTAATTACCATAACATTACAAAACATGACGTTGCATCATTCACCCAGCACTGTGCATGCCTTCTTCTGGAGCTCTCATTCCTCCTGAGGATGAATCTCAACCGCATGGAGAGTGTGCCTGGAAGCCACTCAAGCCAAGGGCCACGGAGAGCATCCTGGAAGCTGTGGCTGCTCTGCTCAATACTGCTGCTGCTGCTGCTCGGCTGCCTCAGCACACTGATCCTCACACTCGTGCCACTCAAGGTAAGAAGGTGGCAGAAGCTCAGGTTACTCACTCCTTACACTGAGTATCGTTGCCAAATGGTAGTGTAAGAGAGAGTTGAAAGCAATGTATGTAAATATTTCACTTTTGTCGTGCCCTGACTTTTCAGGATTATCCAAGAGTTTTAAGATGAAAGTATTATAAAATGCCAATGTTAAATGAGTTAGACGGGAATGCTTGATTAAGTCATCCAATTGACAGACAGCTATGAAGTGCCTTTCCCTTCTGGGAACTCTTATGTACACACTTGCTGGAACTAAACAGGTGCACAATGTGATGCTTATCCTGAAAGATGGGGATACAAGCATTCGTCTTGCTGAGAGGAAAGACACCAAAACACTCTGTAAAGCTAAGACAGACAAAGGGCAGGTGGTGAGGGTATACGGGAGGGAAATGTCACCGAGCTATGAGTCAGTTTGGATTCTTGTCTAGGTCTCTCAACATGAATCTGAAAAGGGGATTCCATCTGTGTCAGTCTGCTTCACCTGAGAATAATAATGGAGGATTAGAGTTGCTCGTTAGGCTGTTTAACTGTAAGCTGCAATAACCCATAATTAATCTAAGGGCAAATGGAGCATCAATGACTGTGGAGCTCGCACACGTGGACAGTGATCCTGGAGTATCTCATGAAGGAAGAGACACATGGTGTCTTGGGAAGCCCCTGATGCTCCTTAGGAATTTCCCATTGAGCTCCAGTCCTAGCTGTGAGCCTGCAAATGGGCCTGAGCACTGGGAATGAAGATAATTAGCTTCTGTACTGCAAAGTTTTCTTATTAAGGCTACAGAGCACTTATCAAAGAAAACAAGAAAGCCAGTATGTGGTTAAAGTTTTAGCTCCTCTCAGGGTCCACTAAAAGATTCTGAGACTTGTAGAGAATAACAGGATGCATGGCTACCTAAGAGTGGATTGGGATGTGACTATAAAAGTATGTTAGTAAGAGGAATGACCAGTAATGATTGCAAACATGTGGCTAACTCACTTAAGCCATTTGAAAGCAAATTAAAAAGGATGTAAGAAGAATAAATACAACATGAGCACACCTTTTGTAAGGTTAAGAATACATCTGGACAAAGTTTACACATTGACACATTAGTTGCTATTTTACAACTGCTAACAAGGATGCAAAATACAAGTATTTATAATTATAGTCTTTTCTTCAAAAGAAATGGACCAAGCAGGAGCATGAATATGCTGGAGCAGCCAAGTTTGATCAGGAAGAAAATAAATGTCAGAAATTCATAGTGATTGGTCTTTTGGAGAAAAAATAAGGATGGGGATAGTAACTGCTAACATTTGCAAGTGTTTTTTCCTTGTACAAATTGTCTCAAGTTGCTGTTAGTTAAATGTTTGTGCAGAATATTGAATACAGGTGTCATTACTTCCTGCATACAATTGGGGCATGAATGCGTGGCAGAGGAAGCAGATGTCTCTTCCCGAGGTACACAGTACTTCTTGCAAACAGAAAGAGGAAGACCAAGGCGGTCCAATCGTTCCTTGCCAGACTCTACTTGATTAATTCCATATTTTTGATAATTGAGTCATTTAGTAGAAAGTATGACTTTAAAGACAGTGAAACATGAGATCCAAATTTTCTGAAGTATATAAAAGACTTTTAAGACAGCTGGTTCTCATGGGAAGAGCCAGTGGCTGGGTCAGCAGTGCAACACTCGCTCATATGTTCCATGTCCAATTGCCTGTAGTTCCCTTTCCCTTTTGGCTACAAATCAAGATTGTTAAAAAAGGGATCTGAGTGGCTGATCGATCAAGTCATTGTGAGATAACTGCTTCCACCTTCTCACAATGTCTACCCTGGTGACACTTCGTTTACTTATTTATTTTAAAGTCACAGTTACACAGAGGGACGGAGGGAGAGAGCGGTGTCTTCCATCTGCTGGTCCCCAGATGGCTGCCACAGGGCATGCCAGGAGCTTACTCCGGGGTTGCAGTGGCACAGTGCTTGAGATATCTTCCATTGCTTTCCGCAAGGTGATCACGAAGGAAGCTGAGTTGGAAGTGGAGTAGCTGGGACATGAAGCAGTGATCACAGACAGTGGCTTAAACTTTCCAGCCCTGGAAATTTTAAAAAATTTGATTTTCACCCTAATTATCATGTATAAAACACTGCTTTCAAAAATGCTATATGGGAGTCTTGGTTCCCACGAGATGAACAGAAATTCTTTTGGGAGACTCTTACTGCTAACCCACCACATCTTTCAGAGGACATTTAAATGAAAGGATAAGTTAGGGACTCAACAAAGTTTGATCAATCCCTCAGTGATCAAAGCCTCATAGAAGCTATGCTCAAGACCATGAGTGTCTATAGCCATTGCTGTGACGTAAGAGGTTACGTGTTTGCCTGCTGTGTCAGCATCCCATATGGATGAGTCCCAGTTACTCCTCTTCTGACCAGCTCCCTGCTAATGGCCTGGGAAAGCAGCAGAGGACAGGCCAAATGGTTGGGCCCTGAACCCATATGGAAGCCTCAGTAGAAGTTCCTTGATCCTGAGTTCAGACCAACCCAGCCCCAGCCATTATTGCCATTTGGGGAATGAACCAGTAAATAAAGAATATCTCTTGCTGTCCTTCTCTCTTTCTTTGCAACTCTGCCGTTCAAATAAGAATAAATGAATCTTTTAAAAGAACGCCCCACAACTCCCCCCCCAACCCACAAATGTTAGAAAGAGTGTACTGATTCAAGGAAATGAAGATACAACTTCCATATTGGAATATTGTACTTAAAGGCAGAGTAGATTTTATTTCCAAGTGATTCTTTCATTAGAGTTGTTTCAGATAGAAATACCGAAGTTTTGCCCATTTTGAGCCCAACTCGGGAAACCTGGGTTTTCATCAAACGAGATTAAAAAAGCAACTGATGCAGGTTAAAATAACTGAACTGCGATTCTGGTGGCTCCTGTGTGAGTGCGCATGTGCTCCTGTCTGAATCACAGCTGCCAACAACAACTCCCGCAGAGTGGTGGGGGGAGAGTTCTGAGTCAGAGAGGTTAGCTTTGAATCTCAACATTGCTTTTTATTAGCTGCATAACCTCAGGCTGGTTACTCAGTCCCTCTCATCCTCATTTCCTCATTGGCTAAATCAACATGCTAATTCTTAAAGAGTGTTGTTAAGGATTAATATGACTATTCAATGCTTCCTGTGCAACCGGTCCTCAATGGATGGTAATGATTAATATTTACATTTTGTGGCTGCAATGAGCATGAACTTAACAAGATCTTGTAAAAGCATGGATATTCTTGGATTACCTATGTTACTTTATCAAACCCCATAGCCAAATTTATTTGCTATCAAATTTTCCTTTGTAACAATAATCAGAGAGTATCACAGTGGTGGTTTCTGTTACTTTGCACAGATACTCAGGGGGTCTGTTATGGTTCCCAGGCTTAGCTTGCCTATGGCCTTAAATTTCTCTAAGCATTCGTTAAACAGAATAGTCATCAGCACGGGAATGATGTGTGGCATGCTTTTTGTTACTCATTTAAATTAAAATCACTACCTAATTGCTTCCTATGTGTCATCATGTCTCTCTAGAAAGATTATAAACATCTTGAGGGGCAAGAATTATAAGATACATTTTCTTGACTTGTTCAATGCTAGTGCAATGTTGTGACTACAGAATTTAAACTTTGTTTAATTCCTCATTTATAATTGATATGGCCACCAAAACAGTTATAATATTTGTAACAGGTTGAGACAGTATGTCTGGACAAAACACTTGACAATAATTTATTTAAACTTAAAAATAAATGAGATAAATATGATGCATCCTTTCCCCAAATGAAGAAATTGAAACGAAGCAAGTCATGCACATTTCTTTCTAAAATGGGCTTCAGAATCCTTCCTAAGAAACATCAAAGTGAGGAGGAAATAATCAAACCCAGAGTATAAAATCATTTATTTTCTAGAATACTGTCTTCTTGACCTTGGGGTTGTACCTCCCAATGAATAAAATGTTTTCAATTTAGTTCCCATCATATATACGCTAATTCTTATGTTGTATGCAAACAATATGTACACTAGAAACAAACAAATTACACATGTAAAGGATGTGCCAAATAGTATATTTAATATAGTTTTTCATACCTTAAAATCATTTTTAAAATTTTAATGGATATCATGTTTTCTATCATGCTAATGTGTAACAAAAGTCTTACCAAAGTGTTGAGATGCTATAAGTGAAAAATTTGATAAATGCATATCATGTTATTAATCTTGGTTTAATACTTTATGATATGAAGTTATAAATTTATAGTCTAACTTAATTTACCTTGAATCATGGTTTTGACTAGCATAACTTCACAAAGACACATAAAGCCAAAAGAAGTGGCACATCTTTGTAGGTATTTAACATGCCAATGGCATTCAATTTTGAATCCATCATTAAGTGAAGTGAATTTCTTAAAAATATATATTTACTTGGAAAATAAGGAAATGGGCTGTGGGGAAAGAGAGAGAGAGGGAGAGAGAGAGAGAAGCTCTTTACTCTCCCAGTGCTTGTCATGGCTGAAACTGGGAGGGGCTGATACTGGGAGCCAGGGTTGCAATCCCAGCTTCCTGTGTGGGTGCAGGAATCTTTGTACTTGGTCATCAGCATCACCACGGCCTCCTAGGGTACACAGTAGCAGGGAACTATCATGGTGAATTAGAACTAAGCATTCTGACTTGGGATGCAGGTGTCTTGTCTGAACACATTTCTTTACCACTGGGCCAAATGTCTCTGTGTTGTGACTTAAACAACATTGCCTTTCACTCCATAGTGTCTTCTGTTCCCCCTAATTGCACAATCAAATTTCATGGTCTACAAGTATAAGCTTCACCTCACTTAAAACCATTCACTTCCTTCTCTCTATTGTACTCCAAGGATAAAACTCTATCTAACCTTGGAAAATGTCCAACACAGAGTGAATGTTAATGCTGTCTGTCGTTTGTAGTTGGATGGATCTGAAGAAAAGCACAAAGCCTTGCTTAAATGCCTTGCTTTACACTCAGAGTATTCATTTCAAATGAGATTAGAAACGTTTTTCTGGGAACAAATCACATTTTTCCACTTCCATTCACTCTCCTCTACCAGCCAGTTTTTTTTTTTTTTTTAATTATCTTTGAACATCCAGTGACTTCCCATTCTTACTCTCAGCTAATAAGCTTGTTTCCAGGTCCCAACAGAAAATGGAAGCAAGAGAGAAAAAATATCCCAAGCCTCCATTTCCACCACTCCCATGCATCCATGTCCATATATGTTTGGTTTTCCTTTTGTCACCAAAGGTGACTCGGCCATGCATGTCTCAAGGCCTCCTATGAACTAGCTCCTATTCCCTTTTATTATCCAAGGACAGCACTACTCCCATTTCTACCTGTCATTATATTGGAACACTTGCATTAATAATAATGAACAAATTCCGCTCGTAGTAATATAGAAACAATACGAAAATAACAACAGAACAACCAGAACGACTTTTGAACTGTCATTCAATGACCATTTATTTTTTCTCCATTGTAGCACGATGTCTCCATTTTCTCATTCTCATTTAACCATTTTAAAATAAACTTCTTCTCATGTCCCAGAAACTACTTCTTTTCAAGAACTCCAATGTCTTTTACGTTGCTCAATCTATAAGTCAATTGGGTCCCCTTCCCATTCGATCCATCAGTGTCTCTGGCAGTGGCTGACGACTCCCTTCTGGTTTTCTCCGGCCTTCATTGGCCATTCCATCTTAGTGCCTTTGCTTGACTTCTCCCTATTTGTCTGAGGTCTAAAATACTCCAGCTTCCCAGTAGTCCTCTCCATTTACACGCCTTGATTTTATGACACGATTTAATTTCTGACTTTAAGGAAAAATGTAAGGCATCTACGTTTATGCCACCAGCCCTCCTTCAACGTTAGCTTCATGGATGCATCCTTAAATGCATCTAGTAGTAATAACAAGCTTAAGATGCTTGAAACCAAACTCACGGTTTTGTCACTCAGCTTTTTGCTCCTTAATCTTGTGCGTTGTAGTGAACACTAACTTGGTTTCTGCAGTTGCTCAGGCTCAACTCTGTCTTTTCTCATTCTCTCAACCTACATCCTGATCAGGCACTCCCAAAGCTCTACTTTCTAATAAATTGTCACCACCCTCACTTCCAGTTCCTTGGCTAAAGACATCTTTTCTAGATGTCTGCAATGGTCTCATAGCTGATTTTATTGCTTTTACACTTGAGCCCCTTAAACTACTCAAGATAAATGCTGTAAAAATGTATGTGCTAACCTTTTAAATCTGACAAACATTTAAAACATTTTCCCACATGGAAGCCAATAAACTTCTGGCAGTACGATTGCTTTTGCTTTATCTTGCTACAAAGTATTTTAAAATTGTTGGCATTTATATATCTGTTGTATCATAACAGAAGACACCGTGCAGTGTGTAAGCTGAAATAGATTGGAGCAGTTTGAAATGATTGGAACTGTCTCTCAGGAATCAGTTTGAGCTGGAAGAATTTTAGGAGCTTAAGTTCTTATTTTGTATGAAAATACACATAAGTAGAAGTTCCATTATTCTCTTGCTGGATTCCAAGGGATTGTTTTACGTGTTTACCAGTGCAGGGAGATTGACTTACATAGCTCAAGGGGGGAAGATGTGGGAAGAAACAGTTCTCCCTGGCTGGAATGACATTGGCCACATGTGGAAGCCCCCAGAGTGCAGCTGGGTGATGACAGGAAACCCAGAGCATCAGCACGTCATAGGAAGGAGGTTGATTTTTCATGGCGTTGGAAAAGTTTGCTTCAGGAATCTGAAACTCAGATAAGTCAAGCAAGAAACTAGTAGCATCATCATCCTGACAAATTCCTGTTTTTCCTCACCAACAGATGGCCAAGGATCCCTGTGTTGCCAAGTTTGGTGAGTAACCTACCTTTTACTTTCCTTAGCTTTTGATGTTTTTACAGGTGTCACTGCTCTCAAGATAGCCTCTGTCACTTATTTTAAGTTGTTGTTTATTTAGAATTTCCATGTGCTGGCAGTGGGATTACAGCAATAGCTTTTGGAGCTGAATCATGTAGACAAGTTCATGGGCCAGTGAATTCTGCACTTGAGGTCATGCCTTTGGAAAGGAATGCATGACACCCTTACAGTCTTGTAAATCTGAGACTGAAGAATAAGCTTTCGATTCTGTAATTAGGTGATAATAAGTTTCAAGTCCCTTCATGTTTTTCATATATTGCCCATGTCCATTTTTATTATGTGGGAGGCTTTACTGATATTTCCAAATATTCTCTCAAGGAATGCAAAGTTTTTGTAAATATGAAATGAGCTCATTGTCACTCACCCTTATTTGTAATTTGAGTTATTTCATTTTTTTCCCACTGCTCCCTTTTAAAGTTGCATTGTGATATTAGTCTACTTGTTAATGATTTCTAATAACATATTGAAGATTAACTATGTTAATGCTTTTCTTTGAATTGCAAATGTAATGCCATGGTTTCTTTATTTGACTCTCCTGCTAATTTTTTTGTAGGGAGGTTATGCATTGAAATATAGTCGTGTTCTGTTTATGGCATAAAAGGGACTGAGACTCAGGAGCGTCTCCTCCCTCTTCTTTTAGCTTCTGAGGTACTTTCCCTTACAATCATCTGATATTTGCATAGAAAACTTTGGACTGTTTCTTGAAATACTTATAAAATCTCGAATAAACACATTTTCATTGCTCTTAAACTTCACTTCCAATTCAAAGCCAAGTATTTGTAGGGTTAACTCTGTAATCCCTGTATTCCTATATGGTTAAAATGATCAGGCTTCCTGACTTGTAGGAATTATTACCTTTCTTCATTGGGCCATTATTTTTTGCTTAATTTTGTTTATTGTCATGGAATGGAGTGGAACTACCATCTAAGATGTTTGAAATTCCCCTTGATATGGTAAAAGTTGAGAGCTTCAAGAGATGCTTATGTGGTCTTAGGAAAATCAATGACACTTCTTCCTGGAAACCTGCCTTAACCTATTACATGAGAAATGTTAGAAAATTTACTAGGCTCTGAGCTCACTGGAGATTATGACAGACTTTCTCTCTTGCTCTAGTGGTCTTTCCTTCATTCTCCAGAATCTACCCTCTGAGCCTAAGAGTGGTCATTTATAGGTTAATAAATAACTTAAGTGCTTCATCATCCACGGTGTTTTGTTGTCAAGATTTCTTTCAAATTATAGAACAAAGTCTTTCTCCCTACAATCCAAGTTATAGAAAATTAGGATTACACCAAGTAATTATTTCAAGCAGTAGAGGCAGCACTTGCAGTCCTGGTTTCATACCTCTTTGTGAAACAGGTTGACATTATATAAATATTTGCACTTGTGTGTTCCTATGAAAGTGAATGAGTGGGTGTGGGATCTTTACCCGTCCATTTGTGATGGCACTAAGTAGGAATAGTTATATTTAAGCAGCTAATTTCCATTTATAAATCCACGAATTTACCAATGTTATTTTTGAAGCATTTGGATGATAATGTCCCTAATAGATCTTCAATGATATAGACATACAAACTAATGAGAAGACCATAATTTACACCCAGAACGCTCAATGTAGGAACATGGAAGTATCACGAAATCAAGATTTTTTTTTATTGAATACATGCCAGCTACCAGGAACCTTTTAGCTGCTGAAAATATAGCAATGAACAAAACAAATAAGTACTTCCTCAAGCATATTATATTCAAGTGGATGTAAGATAAACAATATGGATCCAGTGTTGTGGCATAGCAACCTAAGCATCTGCCTCTGACACCGGTATCTCATATGGGCACTGGTTTGAGCTCTGACTGCTCTGCTTCTAGTCTATCCTCATGCTGGTGGCCTGGGAAATCAGCAGAAGATGGGCTGGGTCTTTGACCCCTACACTTACAGGGAGATCTGGAGAAAGCTCCCGGCTCCTGGTTTTGAATTGACTCAGTTCTGGTATTGCAGCTGTTTTGGGATTGAATAAGTGTATGGGAGATCTCTCCTTTTTCTTCAATAAAAATTTTTAAAAAAGCCTTTATTTTAAAGATAGAAAATAAAAGTGAGCAATCCTTAGAAGGCTAGTTGCTGACATCTTCAAAGAAGAAAGCTAAACTAAAGCACAGTAAGGGGGTATAGGGAACAAGAGAATGCTGTTTGATATAGATTGATTAGGAAGGTTTCCTGAAAAAGTGACGCGTGATAAATAACTTTTACGCATAAAATCATGGAAGAGCATGGGCTGCCAACCCTAGTCAACACAACTGTGGAGGGGAATTCCTTTTACTCTTTCCTTCTTCCTTCCTGTAAAAAATATTGACAGAAGGTCCACAGCCATTTAACTCATTTAATCCATTTCCTTAGACTTATCCAAGGAAGAGGTACACTTAGAATTTGTAACGACTTTAAAACAAGAGGAAGACACACACTTAAAATAGTTTAAAGTTATGAGTAGAGAGAACTATAGATGGTTAATAATTAAGTTTAGCCAGGAACTAGATAAAATAATTAAATACTATGGTGTTCGTTTTTAAATTTCTTTTACATTTCTTGTAGGACCATTACCTTCAGAATGGCAAATGGCATCTTCTGAACCTGCTTGCTTGGACAGGATGTCGGACTGGAAGTTGAGGATTCTTCAGAACGGCTTATATGCCATTTATGGCCAAGTGACTCCTAACCCAACCTACAAGGGATTTGCTCCCTTTGAAGTGCAGCTTCGGAAAAACAAGGATGCCATACACACTCTGACAGATAACTCTAAGATCCAAACTTTAGGAAACATTTATGAATTTAATGCTGGAGATACAGTAGAATTGAGGTTCAACTCTGATGATCAGGTTCTAAAAGCCAACACATATTTTGGAATTATTTTACTAGCAAATCCCCAATTCACGTCCTAGAGATTCAGCTCTATTTCCTCGTCCTCTTTAACCTACGCAGAGATACCATGCGGTGGGTTAGTGGTGCCACGTTTTCACTTTATACAATTTGGGTATACAAATCAACAGAAACAGAACTCCTCTGCATGTCAATTTGAATCACTTAAGCTTACCTGAAAGAGAGAGAAGGGGTCAAAGATTTGGTCTCTCCTGATGTTGGGTCTACAAAGGGACTTCGGTAGTCCATGTTCAAGTGAATAGGGATGCACAGGACAGAGTTCTTGTCTACTTCTTCAATCTATGGGTGTAAACGTGACAGCTCATTCCCATGGGAGCTTATCTGATGTGCAGAAAGAATTTAGGAAAGCAGCCTTGTCTTGTCTTCATATCATATGCTACTTTGCTTCATTCTTCCTGTATTGCCATCTTCAGAGACACAGCGGGAAGAAGCTTCAGCATCAAAGGGTGACCACGTATGTGCCATTGCACCTCGGTAAGAGGACAGACAACACGCTGAGAACTACCAGCACAAAGGCACACAGGAAGAGGAGTAGACCTTCGCTGCTAATATTCCCTGGCCTCGTCATGGTTAGCATTCCGGTGCTTTCTAGAACAGATTGGCCAAAAGGATCACAGTGAACCTTCATCTAAGGCTTCGTGAGAACTCATTGTGTGCATCTAAATATTGCCAGCAGCAAAGGTGTGTCCACGTGTAACCATTAGATTTAACTCCAGAAATTGCTATCAATTACTATATTTGGTCATGTAATTGTTTTGCACTGTCAGTTCAAAAAGTGCCTTCATATATCACATGGAAACTCTAAGTGAGGAAGGGGTTTTGGACAAAATTCAACAGTAAGAACGTGGAATTCAATTAAATATAGGTCATTTTGCCTCAACTTTCAGTACTCGGCACAGGGGTATTGCACTACATCCCACCGTTCTGCTTTAGCAGTAGTAGTCTACTGCCACATCATACAACAACCAGAGTGAGCAAATTCAGCTTTTAGAGGGGTTTGCTCTTTTAGGTCAAGGTGAGATGAGTGAATATACAACAAATGCTTCCTTTACCAAATCTCTTCTTTACCTGGTGCAGCTCAGGGATGTCCTCAAATACGCTCCCTTACCTTGAGAACCCCATCAGAGTTAAATGGGCTAACTTCTGAAAAGGAACGGGTACCACCTCATTTAAAAGTTTCAAACTCTATTAAATTTTTATTTGTAGCTTATTATTGAAAAACATATAATATTACATTTTCAGATCAATATAAAATATTTATGAATGTGAAAATTGTGTTGCTATTTTTATTAAAGATAAAGTGAATTTAAAAATGCTTTGAGGTGCACATAGTAAAATATTTCTTGGAGTAGATTAATCTGAGGTCAAATCGGATTTAGTACATGTATTTTGTTTTTAACTTCTGCTGAGTAGTAATAGGGACATAGAGTTGAATATCTTATTCCTATTGCACAAAGGCACTTCAACAGTTTGTAGAAAATAAAAGACAAATTTATATTGATATAAAGAGTTTTAAAATCCATGCACAGTTTTATAATATATTTTTTCTAATAACTTTTCTAAAGTCCCCTACATTTACATGTCTTGTTAGGGTAATCAAGCGTTCTGAACATATGTTTACAGAAATGGGTTCATCTTTGCTGTATTGTAACAAATAATGTGCTTAAACAGGCTAACACTAGCTACTCGAAGTTTATTGTTAAACTTATTGTTAAATTTTCAGGAATTTTGCATGCTGGCAAACACTGAAAATCAGGCTTTTGTATCGGGATAGCTCATTTACTTGCTCATCACTGTAAAGCAAACATGAACCAACAAACAAAAATCTGCTCCTTCCGACGGGCTTGTGTGTGCCCCTGCTGCACTGTGGGACAGGTGGGCCTGACCGTGTTTGGACAGCTCCTGAACACGGTCCTTCCTCAGGGCTAGCTTCAGCAGCAGGAGGACCAAAGCAGGCAGTTCTCCGAGGTTCCTGGTGTTGGTAACTTTTACCTTTGTTTTCAGTGTGCAGTCTATGTCCTTATTTCTCCAGGCATTGTGTTTTTTTTTTTTTTAACTGTAATAAAGGTACTTTGGCAATTGGAATGTAGCTGAGTTAATCTGTGAGTTATCAGATCAAAGTTAACGATGTAGCGAACATGAAGCACATGAAGGAGATGCTTGGCCCAGATGAAGCCCTGCCTGGCAAGCATGAGGCCAAAAGGAAAGCTGAGCATAACCCACTTTGGACGATAGCTGTGCTCCACCCTAGCCGTGTGTGTCACCAGCACTGCCACCGTTCCTCTCACTTGGATCATCTTCTTCCTACCACCTTAAGGCTGACCAAGAGTTTATCACTGTGCATTTACGTTTCTGCTTCTGAAAATGGAAGCCAAATGACAAGTGATGCAGTCTTACACATTTGATGAAACAGACAAAACCCTTAAAAGGTATTTGCCATTTTGCAGATGAAATTCCTGACTTTATATTTGAGATGGGTACCTTTTTGTTAGACATCAGGAGAAACAGAAAAACCAAATAGAACAAACGCAAGGTCAGCAGTTAGAGGACTCCTTTGGAGTGGTGTCAACAAGCCACGCTTGGTACAGACACATCTCCTGACCTGAAAGGCTGTGTGTCTGCTCTGGAGTTCAGTGGTCAC
Source organism: Ochotona curzoniae (assembly GCF_017591425.1). Taxonomy (NCBI): domain Eukaryota; kingdom Metazoa; phylum Chordata; class Mammalia; order Lagomorpha; family Ochotonidae; genus Ochotona; species Ochotona curzoniae. Next base: position 1,357,706 of record NW_024466129.1, on the reverse strand, counting down.
CCCATTGCACCTGTTCTGTCAGTTGCACATCCACACACAGGAAACTTGTATTCATGCTCCTAGCAGATCACTTAGCAGAGCTTAAGAACCCCTGACTGACCAAGCTGGATCATGGATGGCAAGGATCTTGCCCACACTAAGGAGTCTATGGGTCCCTGGGTGGGTCATGTGCCTGTGTGGGGCATTAGTAGCCGTTGTGGGCTGACCCCAGGCACTGATCACCCTGAAAGAGAGGAGGTGATGGTGTGATGATACTGGCAGGTGGCGATCACCTCTTCTTCAGCTGACAAAGCAAATCTCTAGCCTGCCTACTGTGGGTGCACCACACCCTGGCACTATCTGGCACACACATCTGGGTATTCACTGAGGCAGCATTCATCCAACACGCCAGAGACAGAGCCCAGGAAATGTCTCCACAAAGGCCCAAAAGTCAACACAGAGGTGTGAGAAATGAGAACAAGGAAGACATTGTGACTCAACTCAAGGAACACGATTATTCAATATTAGAATGAGAAGATGAAGTAATTTACAAAATTCCTGAAAGTTAAATGGACAAAATGTTCACAATAACACTCAAGACACACAGAGACAAATCAATGAGATAAAAAGATCTATATATGATATGGTTGAAAAATTTTGCTGAGAGATTGAGATATCAAAAGGAATCCAACTGAGGTATTATAAATGAAGAATTCAATATGCTAAATAGAAAATACAGTGGAAAGCCTCAACAACACACTGGGTGAGGCAAAAGAAAGAATGTTCAAGGAATAGGAAACAAATCCTTGGAAATGCCTCAGCCGAAAATCGAGCAGAAAAAAATCAGAAACACTGAAAATAATGTTAAAGATTTATAGATGCTGGTGAAGGGACAGCTGGACATAAGGGCTCCATGCTGAGCTGAGCTGTCTTAGGTGAGGTGTTCCCGGTAGCCCAGCCTAGAAAACTGCATATTGCTGTGACCCCTAGAACCCCTACCTAGGCTGTTCAGGAATGACTAGGCAAATGTTTCATATGGCTCAGCAAGAAAACATTGCAAAGATCATAACTTTTCAACTCGAAGGTAGTTCTGCATAAACTGGACCCTACATTCCTCCTTCATAACCTGCTGTCCCATACCTTGAGAGGTTTTTGGTGGCATTAGCTTGCTCTCTGCTGCTGGCAAAAATGAGACTTGCAAATGTTTTTAAACCATTTATCAATTGGAAAGTCAGATATACAGATGTTCAGAGAGGAGGTGAGACAGAGAGAAACATCTTCCATCTACTGATTCACTCCCCAAGTGGCCACAATAGCCACAGCTGAGCTGATCCAAAGCCAGGAGCCAGGAGCTCTTCCACACAGGTCCCACGTACAGGGTTCCAAGGTTTTGGGCTGTCCTCGACTGCTTTCCCGGCCACAAGCAGGGAGCTGGATGGGAAGTGGAGTAGCTGGGACATGAACCAGCATCCATATGGGATCTTCATGCATGCAAGGTGAACACTTTAGCCACTAGGCTACTACATTAGGCCTAGGACTTATAAATCTTAACAGTGTGTGGTGCCCTGGGGGTCCTAAAGAGGCCCAGGCTTAGAAACATCTGGCTCCGGTCCCCCCAACGTTGGTGCTCAGGCATTGGCGAGGTACCACCCAAGGCTGGCCAGGGTCCCATGTCTTAGAACACCAATCAGAGACTCCCAGCTTGGTTGTTTTGCTGATGAGCTGGTTGTACATCCTTTGCTCAATCGACTGGTTTTCCTGGCTGACTGGACTTGGCTGCTTGGATGCCTGGTGTGGCACCACACAGTCCCTTTTCCACTTGAGCATGATGGCGTTAGTGAAACATGCCTTTGGTCTGGTTAAGAAAGGGTCTTCCCTCCCTTCCATTAGGAAATGGGCCAATGTTTGATTATGGGAAAGCCTGGCGACTTCTTCTGGTCTTAACTGGTTTAGTCTGTCTGTTATTTGTTATCTTTTTCATCGTTGTGCTGTCTGTGTTGTCCTGTTTCTAGTTGTCACATTGGAGTTAAAAACACAGAGCGTCTTGCCCCTATACTCCTCTTTAGTGCATGCTAAAGAACTAAAAAACAGGGATTTACTGGAGACTGCAAGGTCCAGTGTTGCCCTAACTCTCTCCAGAATTTCTGTGAGCTGGAAAGGCTGGCCACGGTGGTCAACTGGACCTCTCTCATTGGTAACGGATGGGAAAAGGTCACTCAGATCAAATCCCATATGTTGATTAATGGATGCATTCGGTCTTTAAGTCTCATAAGTAGCTCCAGTTAACCTGTCCCCAGACTCCCAGTCACAAGGACTAGACTCCCTGTCCCTGCAAGGAAACAACCAAGGTAGAAACACAGATACCTCAGGTTCTGTCCCCTGGCCCTGATGCCTCTCTTCAACTCCACTGCCTCCATCAGACCCTAATTAGACCCCACATCCCCCCACCAGGGATTCCTGCCTGAGTGAAGCCGAGTGGCAAGGTTAGGGTCCAGCCCATCCCCGTTACACAGGCCGAGGGAAGACAAACTTCAGTGACCTGATGCCTGAAGCGTTCAACTCCCAACACGCATGTGCACGCATGTTCTCACGTGTCCACAGGGCTGCGGTTTCTCCTGAGGGGCAGTTTAAACATTTTTCTTCCTCTGTGGAGTGTGGTGTTACATTAACTCTATCACTTAGCCAGGTTGGCATGACGGGACAGGGTTGGGAGGGAGATTAGGCAGTAATTCCGTTAAGATCCCTGCCTTGAAAAAAACAACATGATTTGCCAGCCTGATTTAGTAAGTTGATTTAACAGATCTCACTGCTAAAAGCACTGTGCAGTCCGTCAGCCTTATTGTCACAGACCCTCAAAGGAATGTTTTGCAAATTAAAAAACTTTGGTGAAATAAATGGTTCTAATTGTAAAGTTAAGCACTCTTAGCCTCTTAAATTCTATTTTAAAAAAGCTATTTGGGTTTGTTAATGAATGTGTTAATGAATAAGTTGCCCAAATTTGACAAATAGGGATTCAAATCTCCTTAAAAGTAGCCACAACTAAAATTTAATTTGTTCTTTTATTTAGAAAATATCTCAGTTTAGGGAGTTTTAAACTATCATTTGAAAATATAAAAGATTATTTCAAGGTGAAATCGGCATATTAAAATGGTCTGAAGTATAAAACATGTGTTCTTGATGAAGGGCCTGCAAAAATTGATTGCGTTACTCTAGACCACACACACACACACTCCCACCTAGAAGAAAAGGACAAAATACTTACAGGCAAGTTACAAAGAGAGTGCGAAATTAACAGAATGTTTAAAAAGAATACACAGTATGTGTGTGATAAAATTGATAATCTTAATGTATATTTACAAAGCATTTTAAAGATTTAACATTTTTATGATATGATTTTTTTTACAAAAAGATTTATCTATCATTCTATCTATGTATTTATTGGAAAGGCATGTTTATAGAGAGAAGGAGAGGCAGAGAGAAAGATCTTCCATCTTCTGGTTCACTCCCCAAGTGGCCACAATGGCCGGAGCTGAGCTGATCTGAAGCCAGGAGCCAGGAGCTTCTTCTGGGTCTCCCACACAGGCTCAGGGTCCTAAGGCTTTGGGCCGTCCTCGACTGCTTTCCCAAGCCAGCGACAGAAGCTGTATGGAAGTGGAGCAGCTGGGACTTGAACTGACACCCATATGGCCTCCTGATGTGTGGAAGGCGAGGATTTAGTCACTGAGCTACCATGCTAGGTAAGATTTAACTTTAATATCAAAGATATCTAACATAAAATCTAAATCTCTGTTAAGATGATCCTTTGCCAAAGAAACAATGATCTTAAAAAGCATGTTAGTAAACAGATAATAATACTTCTGCTCTCTTAATCTGAAATATGTTTAGAAACTGTAGAATTTTTTTAAAGATCTATTTTATTTCTTATTTGAAAGGCAGAATTACAGAAAGGAGAGTGTGAGAGAGACAGAGATCATCTATGCACTGGTTTACTTCCCAAATAGCTGCAACGTCCAGCAGGAGCCTGGAGCCTAGAGCCTGGAGCCTGGAGCCTGGAGCTTGGAGCCTGGAGCTTGGAGTCTGCAGCTTGGAGCCTGGAGCCTGGAGCCTGGAGCCTGGAGCCCGAAGCATGGAGCCTGGAGCATGGAGCTTGGAGTCTGGAGCTTGGAGTCTGCAGCTTGGAGCCTGGAGCCTGGAGCCTGGAGCCTGGAGCCCGAAGCATGGAGCCTGGAGCATGGAGCTTGGAGTCTGGAGCTTGGAGCTTGGAGCCTGGAGCCTGGAGCCTGGAGCCTGAAGCATGGAGCCTGGAGCCTGGAGCCTGGAGCCCGAAGCATGGAGCCTGGAGTCTGGAGCTTGGAGTCTGGAGCTTGGAGCCTGGAGCCTGAAGCCTGGAGCCTGGAGCATGGAGCTTGGAGTCTGGAGCTTGGAGCCTGGAGCCTGGAGCCTGAAGCCTGGAGCCTGAAGCATGGAGCCTGGAGCCTGGAGCCTGGAGCATGGAGCCTGGAGCATGGAGCTTGGAGTCTGGAGCTTGGAGCCTGGAGCCTGGAGCCTGGAGCCTGGAGCCTGGAGCATGGAGTTTCTTCCTCTTGGTCTCTCATCTTGGTGCAGGAGCTCAAGGATTTGAGCATGTCTTCACACTTGAGCTCCTTCCGTTAAGCATAAGCAGGGAGCTGCACTGAAGTGGAGCAGCTAGGACTCCATATTACTACTCTCATAGGATGCTGGCACCATAGACAAAAGCCAGGCCTATGACAGAGTAGCGTTTTCTCCAATCTTGTTTGTTAGAGGCTTTGTCTAACTGAAAAGTCTGTCAATTTTTAGCCATCTGTAGTGAGCTCTAGTTCACACTCTGTTAAAATTGTCACAGGTTACAGAATGTTAGCATCTACTAACTCTTAGGATTTTGTTTCCATTTTAGTGGCAGACCGAAAAGATATGGATTTTATAATTAATGAGGTTATTTGTGTTTTGTGTCTCTCATTAATTTCTCATTATTTAAAACCAACTGAGCTTTAAAGGCTATTATTTAAGTATATACTCTTTTTTTTTTTTTAACATTTTGAAGGAGCTGAGTGCAGTGGTGAACAAGGAAGCTAGTCATAGGCCAGGAATAACTGGGTTTGTGGCTGATCTTGGAGCACCAAGCGGCAGACTTAATCCCGCAGTGCCATCTCTCCTTGAGTCTCCCCCTGGTTCAAAAGCACAGGAGAGCGCTTCCCTGTCATCATTACCACGTTTTCTTCTTGCGTTCCTTGAGTTATAGATAATGAACCAAAGAATACCAAGATTCTGTGTTAACATCCTCTCCCTTATTTAATTTTTATTTTTAGTTTTGCTAACGTAAGAAACACTATTCTAAGAATTGTTAGCTTCACATAAGATAAGGCTTAATGGTAGCTTTGTGTGACACCTGGGTTCTTTTGGGGGTAAAAAGACTGTGTATTCTTAGACAAAGAGCGTCATCCTGAAAGTGTGGATGTTGGCCCCAGTGTAGATTAATAAAATCAGTTATGCATTAAGCATCTTCTTATTGTTTGGTTAATACTGACAACTTTTATTTTTGATGATGTTAACACAGTTGATCAGGGTGGAAATGATCGAGGGTTAGGGGAAAGTGGATGAGAGCAATGTTTCCAATTTTTCTCCTTCCTCTTCCTGTATCTGGGAGAAGGGAGAAGCCACACCCAGCCTCCCAACCACCCCAGTACCTGGGTATTTGGCCATCCTCACTATTTCTTTGGGAGCTAAGGTTGAGGAGCCTCTGCTTAGATTTTGTGCTATGGACGCTCACAGATGGATCTGACCTGACCAAGCTAAGATTGTCTCAATCTTGCAGCTGCTACTCTTACGATGCTCCTGACTGGTCCCGAGTCTGTGTCCAGTCCTGAGAGAAGTTACTCCTCTCCAACATCCCGCTGTGCCCACTGAAGCACAGAGAGTCCCTTGTTTAGTTATTCCTGTACTAGTAGATTTAAGGGATGCCTTTGTAGAGAATTAGGCATCACTGTGTGACAGAAGTCATTGATGTGGAGGTAGCCATTTTCAGTACTCTTTTGGTCATCCAGTTACCAGGTTGGCTCACTGGCTACGGTTCTCCAGAACAGGAGCAGGCTGGGATCTGCTTTTCATGACTCAAGGCAGACTTTGTGCTGCTCTGGGAGAAACTTGCTCTCTATGTAAACCAGTCAGGAGTCGTTGCTAACTCACTCCAAAGAGTTAAACAAAACTTAGAGATCTACAAAAAGCAACAGCGGGAGAAATCTGTCTTGTTACCGTCCCATGCTTAACTGAAACCCTGACCAATTGCTCTAGTAACAGGATTGGCAAATCCGTTCATAATATCAAATGTGGACTTCCTTGTTGGATCATGCCTTGTCAACTGGCTGTTGTTTTTCATTCGGGAACAAATAATGAATATCTGCATACTCATTATTTCACTTACCTGGGTCTCAGTGCTTACACAGCCCTCACACCAGAATCACGGGTTTGACTGCCAACCTCAAGAAGGGAAAATGAAGTAATAGGCATGATAGTAATTGGAGACTCCATGTTGAGCTGGGCTTCATTGAGGCGTTTCACCCTTTCCCACCCGGGAGACTGTTAGCTCAGCCAAAGGTGTGTGTGGGGGGGGAAGCTGAGCTCTATTGGCAAGAATGCTCGAACCCCTGCAAGGCTGCTCAAGCATAAATAGAAATAAAAATGAGTTTCCTGTGGCTCAGCAACTAAACCCACTACGTTAGTAATTCTTCACCCCCAAGGGAATTCTGTATTAGCTCAGTCCCACTGAACCCCTGCAGGTCATTGTTTTTGCCTTTGTAAATCCTGATGTTCTGGATCTCAGGCTCAAGATGCCTTTGGTGGCATGAGCCCATTCTCAATCACTGGCAAATAAAGGACTTACAAATCTTGTCCGTATATGGCACTCTTCTATGTCAGCTCACATGGATATAAATATCATTTGACCAAATCTGCATATCTTACAGTTGTTGAAGGTGCAGAAAGAGAGAATGGATTGTAAGGTCTATTCAGTGAAATAATAGCAGAAAACTTGCCTGATTTGGAGAAGAAAGGGATATCTAATTTCAGGAAGCACCTAGAACTCGTGTGTTCTTCACCATATCACATTAGAGCCTAGCTGTCAACAGTAAAGCATAAGAAGGGATTCTATGTTATGTCAGTTTATACTCAGAACCATCCCCAATTACACACTTCAGCTGATTTCTCATTGGGAACTTTACAGTCTAGGAAACAAGGAGAAAAATCATCTGAATCCTAAAAGGAAAAATATTCCAGAACACTGCACAGAATACTGTATCAAGCAAAGCTCTCATTCGTAAATGAAGGCAAAACAAAGACATTCCGAACAAATGGAAAACCTTTGCTATCCCTCCCCCAACGGTATAAATGAAACAGAGCAGGATCCCTACAACGTAAGAAGGTAGGAAGTCTTCAGGTAAGAGCCCGAAGGAAATTCAAGGAAAACAATTAGGATATTTATGGAAAATCAATACAACTAAATAGTTGATTTAATAATAAGAAGAAGAACCTTTGGTTTAAATGGCTTGAACTCTCAAAGACACATGCTGGTCGAATGGATTCTAAACAAGCGTTGTCTATTGGCTGCCTACAAGAAACGCAAGTATGACACACATAGAATCAAAATGAAAGAATGGGGAAAAATCTTTTAATTGTTTAAAGCATTAATCAGAAGGTGTATCAAAAATTTACTGTTATTACAATATCCTAAGTCAAAAACAGGTAGCCCTCTGTTTTTTTGTGGAAGTTTCGATAAAGGCCAGGGACTCCGATTTTTTTAAACTCATGGTAACTTTGTCACTTGAACATCGCAACCAGTAAGCATATGTGGCTTACCACAGTTAACATATTGTCTGCCTTTGAAGCTATTAACTCAAATGTTTATTTCTAATCCAAGTTTCTCTCCTTTACTTTAGACTGATATGATCAATGCAGCAATTTCACATGGATTGAAAGTGCCTCAAAGTTGACTTCTGCAAACTGGATCTCTTCTCACGCCTTCTGATCAGCTATCAGCTTCCTTGAAGCTTTTCTCATTCCAGTTTTATTGCTGTGGACCAAGAGCTGCTTGTGATGGTTTTTTTCTTAGCTAACCTATTAAAATAGATGCACATGTTTTCCTGACATAATAATTACATATATTACATATACTATACTATATATAATACAGTAGAAGGTTTATGATTATATACGTATTTTCCTAACACATAAACAAATATAAATCTATGTAAATATATATGTAAACATGTCCTTATGTATACAGTTTTATTCCTAAGGAGAATCTGAACTCATTTCTATTATAATCCTTCTCTGCTTCATTAAGTTATGTTAATAGTTTGATAAGTTGTTATTTTGCTTTGAACTTTATAGTTAGACTTATTTCAAATCACAGTTTTGTACTCTACTACTTATTAGAATCATGAATTATTATCCTGTCTGAGATTAATATTGAAGAAACTCAACAGATATTAGCACGAGTAAATGAAATGACACAACCCTGGTTAGTAGTTAGAACATAAAGATGTGTGTGTGTCCCATTTGCTGGTTCACTTGCCAAGGGAGGGGTTGCAACAGTCAGAGCTGAGCCCATCTGAAGCCAGGACCTAGAAGCCTCCTCTGGGTCTTCCACGTGGGTGCAGGGTCCCAAACCTTGGGCTGTCCTCTACTGCTTTCCCAGGTCACAAGCAGGGAGCTGGATGGGAAGTAAGGCAGCTGGAACATGAACTGGCACCCATACAGGACCCTGGTGCTTGCAAGATGAAGCTTTAACAATTGAGCCATCACACTGGACCTGGTCCTATTTATCTTTATAATCCTAATACATGCTAGAAGAATCCCCTTGTCATGTTTATGATAGAAAAAATCCTACTACATTCCTGTCCTTGGATTCTCTGAGGATCGTGTGGCAGATTTCTCTCCTTCTGCACTCAATTTGCATGAATCAGTTCCTTTGAGCTGTGTTCTGTATGTTAACCATCATAGTGACTACAGGCGAGGAGACAAAGATTGGAGACACTTATCAGAGATTTGGGGGATGATGGTGGTGTTTTGATGGTAGGGAAGATGGAAGGGCCAACTGGAAAAAGTTTGGGTGGATAAAATAATGAGTTTAGTTTTATAAATAGACAAGCCATCTCTAGAAAGTTCATGGAAAACACATATCATGACAAAACTCTGTGGCAACATCAACTTTGGTTTTAATTCCCGTTTTTCATGAACGTTGTGAAGTCCCTTCATAGTGTTCAGATGTTTGCAAAACATCCAAGCGGACACTGCCAATACGCCTTTGGAACTCAGGAGGAATTGCACCAGTTGGAATGAATAAAGACCTGTGGTCTTTTGAGGGAAGTCGTGTACCTGGCCGGAATCATTCTAGAGAGGATAGAGAGCGAAAAGCAGGAAATTGATTCAGAGCTGGGACACAATGCTACCTGAGAACAGGTTGAGGCAGTTATGGCAAGGCAGCAATAAGAGACAAATGAAGTCAGCAGAGAGGCGACAGGAGGCCACGGCACTTTAAGGAGTGGTCAGCAGTGCTAGATGCTGGATGGCCTGCGGGTTAAACATGGCTCATCAGTTCTGCACCCACACATCCATTTATTTTGACTTTATTTGGCATGCATAAATATAGTGGTCAAGAAGAGAGCCAGAGAGAGATATGGAGAGTTCCCATTCTTGGCTTACTTCCTCAAACACAACTTTCAGGATCACATCATTGCCAGTGACATCAGTAAGATCATTTCGGTGGAATAATGAAGAATTACCCAGATTTCAAGGATAAAGCAATAAATGGGAAACTGAAGTGTCAGCTGAAGAGTAGAAGGGAATTAAGACAAAAAAAGTTATGCTACATGTTTGCACAAACTTGGTGATGAAGAATTGTGCAGGGGTGAAAAAGCAGGTCATCTCAGGGCCAAAGGATTAAAGAGGCACATCCATGGACCACAGCCCTCCAAGAAGAGTGCTGGAGTCACACGGGGAGAGCCATGGCTTTCTGCAATACAGGAAGCCATGCACATGCACGTTACTTTTGTAAGAATATGATATAGATTTTAGCATAAAAGAAATTCCACTTAGCAATGTAGAAAAGTCAGGTATGCCCTGCAAGTATTGTTGTTGAGGAGAAATAAAGGGCAGCCATGGGACATGGGGGCAGGGCAGAGGGCGAGGCTGTGCAGCTGCTTGGAAAGAAGCCGAGAGCAGGCAGTCCCCAAAACTGAGTTTCAGGCAAAATTTCAGTTCCTATTGAAGTTCTTATCATACTTTCACTCCCCCTTGAATCTCTTTTCTTTAAAACAAATAATTTCCACTGGAGTATGTATTCTCAATTCTGTATCTTGTAAAATCTATTTTAAGCCGTATGTTATTTTTGGAATTGTGTTGTGGCTGGGGAGCCAATGCTAAATCTATGCTTAGAGAGAGCTACAGTTAAGTCTTGATCTGCTACTTATGGTTTTGCAAGCTTGAGAAATTTCTGTACCTTTCTGGAGCTAAGTGTTCTCATTGGTTAAGTGAAGACGATTTTTCTTCAAGAATAGTTTAAGGATTAAAAAGAAAGCATGAATAGAAAAAGCTCATCTCAGAGTTCGGCGCACAGAAAGAGCTCAGCAGACACCGATTAGATTTTGTATTCTTATCTCTTGACAGTTAACTATTTTATGTTAAACATCTAGATTTTTTTAAGGTTCCAATGAGTTTCCTCCAGTAAACAATTTTCATTTCAGTCTGTTCACAGTTTGAATATATGCATATGTGTGTAGAAGAGCATGTTTATGTCATTCTGGGAAGATGAATATTGAAAAATGTCCACCATTCTGTCTTGCTCTTGCTAGCTACTTTTGTTGCTTGGATCCTCTCTAGAAACAAAGCTAACTGTAGCTTGGGTTTTAATTATGAAAAGTCGTGGTTATTCATCTAATTAATTTTGTAAAGACATCATCTGTAATTAATCACTCACGAATGCAATCCTTGTTTCTCACTCCATCAACATCTATCCAAGTTTCTCTAGGTAGAAGGCATAACTAGATGTTTGCGAAACATCAAAGTGGACATTATCAATACACCCGGCGTATTGGACACCACCAGGGCCCAGATGGTCCAGTCGACTACATCCTCACCTTGCAACGCCAGCATCTCATACGGGAGCTGGCTTGTGTCCCCCTTGCCCCACTTCCCATCAGCTCCCCGCCTATGCTCTGGGAAAGCAGTCAAGGACGGCCCAAAGCCTTGGGACCCTGTACCTGCATGGGAGACCTGGAGGAAGCTCCTGGCTCCTGGCTTTGGATTGGCTCAGCTCAGGTTGTGATCATCTGCCTCTCCTCTTCTCTGTAAATTTGATCTCTTTTCAGTGAAGGTAAAATCTTTTTTTCAAAAAAAGAAAGTATGGGTGGGCACTAAATGCTGTTTAAATCTTTATAAGATGTTATGACCTCAAAAAGCTTCATCAAATAGAGACATAAATGTATTCAAATCACAGAATTATAGGCCTAAAATGTTATAATTTTTAAATACATGTAGATTTATTGATTTTTATTTTTGAAAGGCATAAAATGGGTAAAGAGTTTATGTGCTTCTATTCACTGGTTCCGGCTCCTGAACTCCCATGGCTTTCAGCTTCAGGTAGGTGGAAGCCTGAAACTTGAAGCCAGGAAGTCCACCACATCTACACCACTGGAGACACCGCACCATTGCAATACAACAAAGAAAGAAGTGAGTGTTGTGATAAGCAAAAGGCTGCAAGAAAGGAAGGGCACTCTAGGCAAACACGAGGAAGAGGGAGGGGTTGTATAAATTATTATGTGATGAAAAAATTGGAGGAGACTCTCCAGAGACTAAGGGAGTCTCCAGGCAGATGGAGGGTGGGCAAGAACAGAACAATGCGATAGATGGTGCACACGGTCAAGAGCCCGGGAAGGAGGAAATGCGGAGACACACCGTGGGAATGGCCACCATGCCACAAGGAGCCGGAGCATCGCGCAGCTGCAGGGGCACGTAGGAACTTTTCATTTCGGGAGCGTATGGCTTGAAAGAACCTGCTTCAGGAACAGTGACACTCGCTGTGTTGTGAGAAGTGCATGAGAGGGACACAGCAACACACCTCTGCAGCTCCGAGGGAGGCCAGGGGAGGAGTGGTCAGCAGAGGCCGAGCAATGCAGAGCGAGGAAGGGTCTGCCAGAGGCGCTTTACTCAGAGCATGGGCCCTCCGTGGTAAGCCGGACACGGGAGGGACGCCTCCGGGGGAACAAGCGCACAGCTATTCCAATGTCTGGACAGTTTGTTTGATGAATGGATGGCATTTCTCCATTAAAACAACCAGAGGCTTCTGAAAATGTATCAGTTTTAATAATGGAAGGTAGTGTTTTCCAAATTCACTTAAAAACCCATCCTTCAATGCTGGTTTACAGGATCTTTCTCTGCTCTCCAGAGTCTGCTTTTCAAGACGACTACAGTGGATCCGATAACCCTGCCCTTTGGATCACGATGGTATGAGTTGGCACTTACTATTTTACAATTTTGTATTAACCCCATATTTCTACTGCTCCGTGATGGCATTCTGAGAACGGGCACGTGATTTTGCTTAACTTCCCAGTTTCTAGCAAAATTCCTCAGCGACTATTAGTGAAGGCTTCCGTATATATGCTTGCTATACAGAAGTGCAACACTTGCACTTACAACGTTAACACAATTCTTTGGTAAAATCCACATGTACTTGTTCTTCAAAATCCATTTCATGTGCCAGCAGACTGCATGGGCCCAGACAGGAAACGTGTGGCGTCTGAAACGACTTGTTATTAATGAACCTACTCTGGTCCTAAAACATCACCACTTCCTTTTCCGTGTTGAGTGTTTATAACATTCTATTTTGGAATCTTTGTGTGACTGAAGCCAACCGCATTAACCTGTAGTTTGTACAATTGTGAAACAGCTCATATTTGTTGAGTGTTTGTCCTGTAGTAAGTATTCCTCTAAACAATTTTAGTGTAACCTCCACAAACTTCTCAAGACATTCCATCTTATCAATGTAGAAAAAAATTAAAGAACAATAACTTGGCTTGCTCACATGCTTACTAAGAAATAAAGCCAGAATTGTTTTTCTTAGAAATCTGTCAATCAACCCACAAAATGTCTTTAATATTTTTCTAAATAAGATTGAAAATGTAAAATAAAATTTAACCATTTGTGGTCTTCTGAAAATCCTCTAATTCTCTACTGTCGCCAACATATTTTAGGTATTATTACTTTTGGTAAAAATTTTTTTATCAAACTGAGAAAAAGACTCACCAGTGTAACCAGCACTAAACCTGTTCAAACTCCCAGTTTGTCATGTTCTTATCTCTTATCTGGGTTATCCTTTCTGACTGGCATAGCATTTTAGGGATTCAGATGTCTCTAAATCCCTACACATACCTGGACATGTTTTAAAGTTATGTTTCCCTTGGGTTGTACCCTCACTTATTTCACTATAATTATTTTATTATGCCTTATTATAGTCCCTCCTTCTCTCCTCCTCCCCTCCTCTCCTCTCTCCTCCTCTTTTCCTTTAGTATTTGTAGGTTTAGTACATATCTTTATCTGTTTGCATATTTTTTCACTAGGCTGTTAGCCTCCTGACAGAAGGGATGGTTTCTGCCCATGATGCTCAAAGTTTCAGCATTTCATACGGTGCTTCACACAGAGCAGGTGCCCAATAGTACCGGAGGGAAAAAATAGTTCTCAGAATCTCATCTTTTTGTCATTAAAATTAATATGCTACTATTATTCTCAAAAAATCAAATTCTTATTCTTTCCTTGTTGTCATTTTTAAAAGAAATAAGTGAAAAACAAAAGCACAAATAAGTGTTTTCTTGTTTCAGACTTTCCCTTTGCCCATTAATTCATTCTAGAATACAGTTTATGTGGATTAATTTAGGGTTTGTACCACTGTTTAAGATGTTCTTAGCTGTATTGTCTTTTGTTCTATGTTCTGGAGTCAAAATTCTTCAAGAAGGTTTCCTGCCAGATGTGCATAACTTGTCTGCATTCTTGCTTCCTTAGCTGGGGGATGCACAACGTAATATCCAGAAATGCCTTTTGCCAAGGTCTCATCTCTCTTCATCTCTTCATCCTTCCTCTTCAGGTTATGCCTTAGTAAATCTTGCCTTGTTTTTCTACGTTCTTGAAATCTGTCTTCCATAAAATATTGGGCTTATGACCAATGACTCTCTTCATTGGCAATTCATATAACACCTTTTCTGCATTCTCATATTCATAACGTTAAAACCTCCAAAAGAAAGTTAATCAGTTGCTCAAGGCAAGACATCTTCTAAGTGGTAGGGAATTGCTTAAAACCAGGTTACTGTGATGCTGAAATACTTACAACTAATCTGTTATATAGGCTGTGTCCCTAACTGCTATTTAAGATTGGCAGGCCATAGGAAACCCATTGCCTAAGATAACAGTTCACACTTAGCCAAGACCAATCATATAATACTTAGCAGAACTGGAATTAGAAGTGAAAGTTTTGGGCGTTAGCATGGTGGCATACAGGCTAATCCTCTGCTTATGGTGCCAGCATTCCATATAGGCTGCTCCAGCTTTGGTCCGGTCCCTTACTTATGCATTGTGAAAGCAATAGGGGATGGATCAAGGGTTTGGTGCCCTGCATGTGGAGAGCCAGAGCAGGATGCTGAATCCTGAATTCAGATGGGCTCATTTCCAGTCATAATGGCCATTTGGGAGTGAATCAGCAGATGAAAGACGCCCTCCCTTCCCTTCTCTCCCTCTGTAAAATATACTTTTCAATGAATAAATAAATAAACAAATAAATTTATTTTTAAGAAGGTAAAATTCTAAACGTTCAGTGTTTATTTTCTATTCATCATCTCTAGGATTGACAGAAGTACCTGCTCTTCTTGGTGTTATTTTAAAGGATCAGGAGGCTTTCAGAGTACAGATGATGTGGCACCACTGGACCCAAAAGTTATCTGGGAAAAGTACTTGCCCCAGTTATGATTTCCTGTCTTCATTGACATGGACTAGAATAACGGTATGTTCTATAAAAGGTGTTGCTGATGCAGTCCTAAGGCTTTAACCAGATGGCACTCTTGGTGGTTATTTTTCCAACGTTGTTTTTAATCTATCCTCCCTCTCATTTTTCCACTTCCACTTTCATGATGGAAATAGAAAAAGGCATCTAAAAAAGTGACAGTAAAGAAAAAAAAGTTTCTGTGTCAACCCTTATTCAGAAATTTCCTCTGGAGATTTTTGAAAAGAATCCAAGATTTATTAGTTTAGTCAACTGATTCCTTCTATTTATATCATTTTTGTCTTAAAATCTCCCTGTCAGCTTTCCTAATCTTCCAGTTCTCATGGCACCCTTCCACTATCTTGTTCAGAGAATGCTACAAGTTCTTTCTTGTACAAAGGCACTTCCTTGTTTGAAGAGTACTAGATCACGAAATCTTCCCTTTCTGGGCTGAACCGCATGGTTGTTATGGGGTGATTCAGTCAGAAGAATGGAGGTTGAGGAAGGGGGAACTGGCTTGACTGCCCCTTACCAGCCATGGTTATAAAGGCACAACCTGCCTGTCCATCTCAGGATTGCCATCTGCTGAAATGAGGCATACTGATCTCCTGGGATGATGTTAGGACCCCAAATCAGCAACAAACAGTGGGACAGACTTTTTCTCCGTAGATTGATATGTAGATGGTCATGGCTGCCACTCCCCAGAGCACAACCTGGTTATTGTTATACTTCGTCCAGAATAAAGAGCTGATCTGTAAAGGCTTTGGGAAATAGTTTATTCCCTCGGTGAAGACATTCATCTTGTTCAGAGTGCCTAATGTGACACTGGATGAGGCAGGCTAGGTCATTTAAACATATGATCAATGAAGACACTCCGATCTTTCTCTCAGATTATCTCTGTCTTGTTCATATGAGATGTTAAGCTTACATGTGGAAAAATGCTTTTCTCTGCTGGCTTATTTCCCAAATGCCTGCTACGATGGGGCTAGCCCGAGTTGATTCAGGAGCTTGGAACACCATCTAGGTCTCCCATGTGGGTGGCAAAGACAAAAGGACTTGAGCCATCCTCTACTGCTTTCCCAGGCACATTAGCAGGGAGGTGCATCAGAAACTGAGTAGCCAGAATTCAACTGATACTCATATGACATGTTGCCATCACAGGCAGTGGCTTAGCCTACCCACCAAAATACCAGCACCAGTAGTCTATCCTTATAACAGTTAAATTTTATGTTTTTGGTCTTAACTGAATGCCTGAAGATGTTGAGGACATCTGGGTATTGAATTAGTTCTCTGGATGAATTTTACTCCCCAAATTTGTAGCGTCAACAATTTGATTTTTTTCTAATATTGGAAAATTGGTAAAACCTAGTGAAAAAGAGTGATTGGGAAACTCTGTTTGACTGCAGTGATAAGACAAGCTGCCTATTCTAGTTTCAAATTCCGGAGACCTTTAGCGCCAAATATTGCACTTGAGTATTTCCCTTTTCGTGAGAGTGAAGAGTATAATCACTTGTCAGAATTGATCTTCCGTGTAGACACCCTAGTCCATTTGCGCTGTTGTAACAAAACACCACAGGGTGGGTAATGTAGAAATCACAGCGATGTCTTTTTCACGGAAGCTTAAGGAGTGTAAGATACGGGAGTGAGAGTCTGATGGAAGCCTTCTTGCTGCATTGTCATGTGGTAGAAGGCTGAAGAGCAACCGAGAACAACTCACTCCTGGAAGCACTTGTATAGCGAGATTAATGCAATCCTCAGGGTGGAATCCTTGTGACAAAAAAAAAAAAATCCTTCACAGGGCCCCTACACTAACACTACACATTATGGATTAATTTTTCAATACCTGAATTTGGGGAGACATGTGAAGGTCAACTAGTTGTCTTTTCACAGTCCCGAAATATAGGAAGTTTTAATCACATCTTCCCAACTTTGAAGTTATAGCATCTAACTTCAGGTAGAAGTACAGAATAGCCTGATTACAGGATCAGTGACAGGTAAGACAGACCAACTGTGCGCCCCAGTTTCCTCTCCCCAAAAAAGAGGGTTACAATGATTGAAAATTTGATGAGATTGTTCAAAATTGTCTATCACGAAAATGACTGTAGTTCTACATACTGTCTGCTTTGAAAATGAAATGCAAGATGAACAAATCAAAATCCTCACATAGGCGTTTTTCTTTTTCTTACCTCTTGGGAATTTACGAGTCACATGCCATAATGGCACATGTCTCTGTGGAACACGTTGACTCATAGTTCACAAAGAGAACATGCCATAGTCATATTCTGTGTCTGACCTATTTACTTACCAGTTTGTCCTCCAGCTTTGTTCACTTTGTTGCGACAGATGTGGTGTTATTCCTTTGAAAGGCTGGGTCATGTTCTGTTTAGCCTATATCCAACATTTTCTTTATTCATCCATTGATAGACAGCTAGAGTGATGCCATGTCTTAGCTATTGGGACAATGGTAGCAATAAATGCAGAAAACGGACATAGCTCTTTGATATGCTGATTTTATTTTCTTTGGCGTATGTATCCCAAAGTGGAAAACCTGGATAACGCAGTAACTACATGTTTACTTTCTTAAAAGATTCCTTTATTTGAAAAGCAGAGTCAGTAAGTGCTGGACGCACACACACACACACACACACAC
This sequence comes from Ochotona curzoniae, assembly GCF_017591425.1. Lineage (NCBI taxonomy): Eukaryota > Metazoa > Chordata > Mammalia > Lagomorpha > Ochotonidae > Ochotona > Ochotona curzoniae. The sequence goes on along the minus strand of NW_024466129.1, from coordinate 1,340,040 downwards.
ACACACACACACACACACACACATCTTCACATACTGGCTTATTCCCCAAATGGCCACAATGGGTGTCCAATGCTAAGCTAGGCTAAGCTGAAGTTAGGAGCTGGAACTTCCTCATGTGTGGCAAGGCCCATGCATTAGAATCATAGCCTGCTGTTTTCCCCAGGTCGTTAGCAGGAAGCTGGGTCAGAAGTGAAGTGCCCAAGACTTGAAGTGGTTGTCATGTGGAATGCTGTTATCTTAGGAAGTGTGCTTGACTTTCTGAGCCCCAACACTTATGTAACTCCATGTTCCTCCCCAGAAAGGCTGTGCTAATACATGTTTCATGAATTAACTGAAGATTTAGGAATCTTGGGAAACATTCAAAAATGTTCACATGAACAAGAAAGGATCAGTGAGATGTTTTTGTGTTCAGACAGTCTATATTATATAATTGGCAAATTTAGTCCATTTACATCCAAGATTATATTCGGTAAATAATGGCACTCTATCATTTAAAAGCTATTTATTTTGAATACATTTTGAGGTAGCCTGCCATAGGTTTTCACAGTGGTTGCTATGTTTTCAACGTAGGATTTCTTTAATAATTTTGCACAAGGCGGATCTGAATGTGAAGAATTCCTAGGTGCTGATTTTGCAAGGTCTAGTTCACTTCACTTAGGATAAAACGTTCTTGTCTGGTGGTCAGCCTTTCGGCGTTTGGAATATACCATTCCATACCTTCCTGGTGTTTCACATTGCAGTTACCAAGCTTCTGTTGATCTGTTGAGCTCTCCCTTTAAGTACCTGCCACTTCTGAACTTTAGCATTCTCTCTTCGCATCATGTTTTGAGGATTGTACTGTAATCTGCCATAGCAATGATCTTTTCTGTCATGTCTATGCAGTGTCTTGTTCTTGGATGCCATATGTTTCACCAGACTGTTCTCCACTGTTTTGTTGTTGACCCAAATTTCTGTGCCTCTCCTCACATCTTCGGCTTAATGAAACTTTACATTAGAATATTTGTTTAATAGTATCACAAAGTTTTGAAAGCTATTTTTATATTTTTAAAATTTCTTTCTTTTTGTCTCATTATAGTATTTCAAAAGAAATACCAAGAAATACCACAATGTCTTCAAGCACAGATACTCTTTGCTTGACCGAGTCATTGGTGACATTTTATGCTGCATTTTTAGTTCTTATTGAATAAGTTGCTCCCAAAATTTTCATTTGTCTCCTTGTCAATATTCCTATATCTTTGCTGCATTTCCCATTCATATTATGTGTTATTTTCTTGAGTTAATGTTTAATGTTCTTTATTCTGCTGTATCCTTTTAACCATCATAATAATTATATTTTTAATTCCTTGTCAAAAATTCATTGGTCTCCTTTTTAGGATTCTGTTACTAAGGGATTACCATGTTCCTTCAGGGAAGACAAGGCCTCAGCTTTCCACACTTTCTGTGGTCCTACACTGGCTCTTAGTCTCTTTTCTGTGCTAAACAAAGTCTTCGGAAACATTTAGATTAGGATATTCAAGCACTTATGAAAAAGGACAAGTTTGTGTTGTTCCAGATAACCAGAGATTCTAAAAAACGTTGGTGATTAAACTCACCCGACATACCTGTGAGGGTTTTCAGAGCAGCATACAATTTTCTTTTTGCAATCCTACTTGAGGCCACAGGAAAAATTCAACACAAGAATGATATCTACTTAATGATTTTCAATTTTGGAAATAAATACTTGTTAAAAATAAATAAATGTATGTTAAATAAATACTTAACAGGAAGAAAAGATTAAACTAAAGAATTAAATAAGATCAGCAGAGAGGGTCCAGTGCAAAGGTCTAGTGGCTAAAGTGTTGGGATCCTATATAGGCTCCAGTTCGTGCCCCTTGAGGCCCCACTTCCCATCCAGCTCCCTGCCTGTGGCCTGGGAAAGCAGTGGAGGACGGCCCAAAGCCTTAGGACTCTGTACCTGCATGGGAGACCTGGAGGAAGCTTTGGGCTCCTAGATTTGCATAGGCTAAGCTCTGGCTGTTGCAGCCACTTGTGGAATGAACCAGCAGATGGAAGATCTTCCTCTTTGTCTCTCCTCCTCTCTGTATATCTGACTTTCCAATAAAAATAAATAAATATTTATAAAAAAAGTCACCAGAGAAAATCAAGGAGAATGCCAAGAAACGGAACAGAGAACAAAGATTCCACCAAATAACTATAAAACAATGTGCAGTGTGTCTGTGAAATTATTCTGGTAATAATTTCCTAGAATGTCAATGGATTAAGTTTTCCAAAGACAGAACGACTGAACACATTAAGATGAGATTAAACTGTTGCCGCCTCTGGTAAACTCACTTTACATTTAAGGACACATGAAGACTCAAAATTCGAGTTATGAAAAGATATTTCATAAAAATACACACCAGGAGCTGATGCTGTGCCTCAGCAGGCTGGGCCCCCCACCTCAACCTTTAGGCACCAGGGAATCGGACCAGAAGTGGAACAAGCCAGGGCTTGAACTGGTGCCCATATGGGATGTTAATGTTGTAAGCAGTAGCCTAACTAATCACAATGCTAGCCCAAAGTCTTAAGAATTGGATAACATGAAAGTCATTGCTATCATATGGCATGAAACTAGAAATCAATGACAGACTACATCCAACAGGATAGCAGGGACGGCAGAAGCCTGTGGGATCCTGTTGAGAAGAGGCTCCAGGAAAGAAGAGGCAGAGGGCCTCTCACCCAGAGTGCACGCCCCTCAGTGAGTCCTTGGATGTGCTTTTGTGATGCCCTGATATACGGCAAACATCTGTGCTTAGTTAGCCAATTACCCTAGATCAAGTGCTCCTTATCGATAGCTCACAGCAATGGTGCTTTGATCCTGGTGCCTGGGTAGCTCTCCTGGAACTCCCTGCTTACACACAGGTGACACACTTTGTATATCAAACCTGATCATTGTAACCGATGTCTGGGCTGAACCATGTTTGAAGTGTTGCTTTGTTGAATGTATATAAACTGGGACCCTGGAAATAAACTTTGTCAGCAATAAGTAAAATCGAACTGTAGACCTGTGGGTGACACAGCTTAGAAACCTGCCCCAAGGAGAAGAATCTGATAACCAGAAGCACAATGACCAAGAGCAAAAGAAGAGACAAAGGCACAATGAATATTACTGAAGAATCCCCTGCAAAGGAGCAAAAGCCTTTGCCAACCTCAGAGTTCACTGAAGAATACATTAGGAAATTGGGAGATACAGAATTCAAAACACTTGTTATAAAACTTCTTATCAACAATGAGAAGCAGATATTTAAGGAATTCAAGGAATATGTTACACTAGAAATGAATCAAATGAAAGCTGATATACCAGAAATGAAGAATATAGTGGAGCAAATTAAAAGTACAGTGGAGAATCTCCAAAATAGAATGAAGGAGTCAGAAGACAGAATGTCAAAATTAGAAGATGTTTTCTGTCACCAGGGAGAAACAAACAGAAAGCTGAAGCAGAGCTGGATCAAGCTAAAAAAAGTATTCAAGAATTGAAAGACACCATTAAAAGGCCAAATATAGGAGTTATGGGAGTCCCAAAAGGTACAAAAAGAGAAGCTGGGTTTACAAATGTATTTAATGAAATAATAAAGGAAAATTTTCCTAATCTAGAGAAAGAATTGGGAAACAAGATCCAGGAGGGGCACAGAACTCCCAACAGGCTTGACCAACAGTGACCTTCACCACGATACATGATAGGCAACAAATAGACGAGTTTTGTTTTTTAATCCAGTCTACTAGTCTATGAGATTTGATTGATGAGTTTTAAGCTGTTTACACTCAGGATTAATACAAATAGGTGGTAATTTGGTTCTGTCATTTTAGCAATGGGTTGTTAATTGATTTAGTCTTCTGTTGTCATTTTATGGGATGTTCTTTGCATTTGCCTTTGGTTTTGGTGGGCGCTATTCCTCTTCTCTGTCAAGAGAACATCTTCAGATATCATTTGTAGAGCAGGTTTGGAAGAGGCATATTCTTTTAAATTGTCTTTACTGTGGAAGAATTTTATTTCATTTTCAAACACAAAGAAAAGCGTTGCTGGGTACATTATTCCAGGATGACAATTTTTTGCTTTTTGAATCTGGAATACGTCACTCCATTCTCTTCTTGCCTGTAGAGTTTCCTGTGAGAGGTCTCCTGTGAGTTTAATTGACATTCCATTATATGTCAATTGATTTTTTATAAGCATATTTAAGGATCTTTATGTTTGATTGAAGAGAGCTTGATGATCATGTATTCAGCGACACATTAGTCATTCATTAGCATGTTATTTAGCTTCATGGTGTTGTTAATTTCTTTTTTTTCCTGTTGTTGATTTTGTTTTGTGGATTTTCATTTAAGGGGACATACAGTAACTGTGTAATGGAGACTATCATTTCTAGATGTGAGGATACAATGTAGTATGCATCTCTTATTCCAGACGAAGATGGACTCCCAATGAAACTGTTCACTTTTATCTTGATAATAGGACGCTGGACTTCCTGACATTGTCCATGCCTGCAATAATGCACATATGGCTGTGCATGAAGAGCTGTACTATAGCAACGTTATAGAGGAACTTATTGAGGGAGGAGGGAATTGGGGAGGGGGTAAGGGAAAGCTCAGGGCCGATGGAACTGTATCATAAAATGATAATAATAAAAGGAAGTAAAAAAAAACAAGCATTTTTCAAAGGATGGAATGCAAATGACCAGCAGAGACATAAAAATATGGTGAGAATCACTGGCCACTAGGGAAGTGCAAACAAAAAGCAAACCAAGGATTCCTGTCACTCCAGTTAGGATGGTTATTGGGAAAAACTTCCCTAATAAGCTGTTGCTAGGAATGTAAATTATGGAAGACACCAGGAAGATTCTTCAGTGATCTGAAACAGATCTAGGTCCAGCATCCCCGTTTGGGGAATTTATTCGATCAAATGAAGCAATCATGTTAAAGAGTTATCTGCAATCCCATATTTTTTGCAGTTTAGTTCACAACAACTAAAGTATGAAATCAACACAGATGTACATCAGATGATAGCTGAAAAGAGAAAATATGGTATACACACACTATGGAAAGCTACTCAGCCATTTTACTCCCAGCATGAAATTATGTCTTTTGCAACAAAATGGATACAGCTGAAAGTTATTATGCCAAGTGACTTAAGCCAGTCCAGAAAAGAGAAAATAAATGTTTTCTCTACCAAAAAATGTATGAGGATGAACAGATATTTTTTTGACTGATTGCTGTAGTAACTGTCCTTGCATTTATTCATGTGGAACAGTGGTCTTTCTACTGTTTGTTAAATATTTTCCTTAATGGTGCATTAAGCGCATGAATACAGAATAGGCTGAAATTATGTTTTTACAACACTCAACGCAAAAAGGAAGGCAGGAGGACGAGGGTTGAGAGACAGATGGAGGGAGGGAGTTTAGTGATTGTAAAGCTGCATATGAAATATGTTCTTTTTATAATAAAAATTTTTTAAGCACAGACTGTCACAAAGTGGGAGTTCACATCTGGATGGTGATAAGTGTTATGATTTATCCTCAGAAACATTCCAAGCTTGTGGATGTGGCTGTGTGGAAAGAATTTTCTTCTCACAGAGAATAAGACACGAACACACCCTGTCTCATTTCTGAGCATTCCTAGAGAGTGCAAAGGTCAAGATCCTGACAATTATGCTTACCAGAGTAGGACCAGGCTGGGATGTGCAGCTTTCAATCACAGCACCCACAAGCAGTTTCTCTTATTGAACAAGACAAAATCCTGAGCACCTGAGCAAAAATTCTGAGAAAAGAAACCCTTTCTCTTCAATGTCAGTTTCAATAATGATTATGGTAAAATGACTACTCAACAAGTGTTTTGTATGTTCTAGGCACTGGTCTTGGTGCTGTCAACATTTTAGTTGATTTAGTCTTCACAGCTATGTAAAAGAGTCAGTACTACTACATCTATTCTACAGGGGAATAACAGAGACTCGGCATAGATAATGGACTGGTCTAATGCATGATTATAGAAGAAACAGAATTTAGGAGCCAAAATCAGGACTGAGATTTAAAAAAAAAAAGTAGATAGCAAATTAAATTCACAACTGTATTTGCAGAAATTTGAAATTCATGAATATATGACATGTAGATATGATTGATTTGTTTATCTGCTTGTTTAGAAAGGCAGATTTAGTGAGACAGGGAGAAGGAGCTTGAGAGAGACAGAGAGAGAGATGGCCACCACCATGTCTTCGATGGTTTCCCCATTGTGGCAAGAAATATCTTCCAATTCTGAGATTCTTTCTTCTTCCTAATTCATTCTATTATTGAGACTGTCTATTGAAAGTTTAATTTGCTCCATGGTGTCCTTCAAAATGCAGCCCTGCATCTAGTTTTCTCTCACATATACACACCGAAGTACACATTTGCTTTCTCTGAAAACAAAAGTGAGAGCCATCTCTTGGGATACTTAAAAGTTGTCATTTTCACCTATTTCTGTATGTTTACATAGCCAAAGAGAGAGATTTTTATCCGTGAGGCAATGCTTTCCTTTTCTTTTCTGGCAAGTGGACAAGGATGACAAGCAGGACAAGTGTGTCTGAAAAGTGGACAAGGAAGTCTTACAGAAGGTGAAGGACAATGATGAGCTTCTGAGTGCCTCAGTGTTGCTCGTGGTTGGCCATGCTGTCTCATGATGAGGAAATCATATCTAGCCCTGCATGGTGTGATGAATAAGCAACATATCTTACACGATAACCAAATCTATCCTAAAGTTGCTCTTAGAACATCTGTTAGTAGTCTTGGTACAGTTGGATTCACCAAACAGAACCTGTGTGATTTTCAATGTTCACTCGTTCAGCTCCCACAACTACTGAATCTGCTCAAAAGTAGAGTTCATCTTGCTTTGGATTTCATTTTCAAGAGGATGGGGAAGGTTGTCAAATGAGATTAGTGTGAAAGTCTTTTTTAATATGTTCAATACAATATGCATAATGGTGAATCCTCTGTGTAGGAGAATAGTCATACGTTTTCCAAAGAATCTAGTCAAGATAAATGGGAGTTGCCCTTATTGAAGTTTTGTTATGATTCTTTGCTGTATGTTAATTTTTAGCGATTTGAGTCTTAAGGCACAGTAATAGACTTGAATACATTTTTTAGATTTTACTGTTAAGCTATTGAATTAATTACACCGATGTATATGAACTTTTACCATAATTTTGCTACCAACATAACTTGCTTGATTTTGAAAAAAAAAAGGGTTGGAAGAATGGAAAAAGAAGGCAACAATAAAAGCTGTGGCCAAATCTGTTTGTGTGAATACACTTATCAAAACAACTAGAGTTTTGATGACCTAAGATCAAAATTAACAGTAGCGTTATCTGGTATGGAGTGAGGATTCAAGAGCATTGAGTTCAAATCTCAAGTCTGTCTCTAACTCACTGCATATAAAAAAAGGGAAAGCACGTGTGATCACTTTATGTGCAAGTGTTTGGGTATATTTGTAGGTGGGAGAAGAAAATATGATATGTAATCACATCAGATAAGTGGCATGATATGATCAAACTATCAGCCCTTTAAATGGCATTACGAATCAGTAAATATTTATTAAGTCAACATCCAACCGGAGTCAGAGATGGAGTTTAAAACCATGTGTGATCCGTAACATTTTGTCAAATTTAGCTGGGTCTTTTTTCTCGGTTGTAATGCAGAACAAGCACATTTTTTATTCTGAGTATTAAGAGAAAGGGAGATTGCAAAGTAAACCCAAGGTAAAAATAACCTTAGTGCTGAGGCTTCAATGTTTTCGTACATTTAAAAATGTATAGTGTTGAGACTTAATTCTCAGTGTGGCAGCATTTAGATGGGACCTTCAGGAGGTGAGGAAGTCATGAGCAGAGCCTGATCTTTGTGAAAGGATTTTCAAATTGACTTTCCACTGGCACTATCATGGCGGCAAAGAGCTGACCTCTCCAGAAACAAATGCCAAGCCTTTGTTACAGCAGCAGAAATGGACTAGGACTCTTAGCTTCCATGTGTTGGCTAAATATTTTTTGTGTTCTCTTATGTGTGCTGCTTTTTTTTTTTTTTTTAATTCACCAAAGCATGAAACTGTGGGATTTTTTTTAAAAAGGTGTATGTGTTGAGGTCAGCACCTTAACTCAACAGGCTAATCCTCCATCCCATGGTGCCAGAATCCCACATGGCTGCCGATTCATAACCTGGATGATCCACTTCCAATCCAGTGCTTATGGCCTGGGAGAGCCATGGAGGACAGCCCAAGACCTGGCTCCCAGCTTTGGACTGACTCAGCTCTGGCTATTGCAGCCATTTTTGGTATGAATGAGCAGATGGAACATCTTGTCTAGCTCTCCTTCTCTCTCTAAAGCTTCTTTTCAAATATAAATAAATAACTATTTTTAAAAATGTGTATCCATTTGAAAGTCAGAAACAGAGTGTGTGTGAGAGTAAGAGATACCTTTTTCCGTCAGTAAGTTCACTCCTCAGATGGGTCAAGTCATAGCCAGGACCCAGATCCTTTTCCAGTCCCCCAAGCACCTGGGTCATCCTCTGCTGATTTTCCCAGGCAGTAGCTGAACTGGGAGAAGAAAACCAGGACATGAACCAGCACCATTTGAGAGGCTGGCATTGCAGGTGACTTCTTAATTGGTTATGCCAGAATACAATCCCCATGTCTTGGCAATTTTTATAGGCATAAATAATTGCTTGCTTTCTCTCCCTTCAGTCTTCTCTACCCCATGTCCTGTCTCTCTCTCATGCTCAAGGAACACCAAGATCAGCTTGAAGGAATGCTGCCAACTCCCATCTTTAGCCCTAGCTGTCTGAGACAAGTGTGAGCATGATCAGTTTCTTTGGGGATTAAGAAATTGACTCTGAATTTATTACCTCATAGGTTGGCAATGACCTATGGAAACTCTTCAGCCTCATCACTCCCTTTCTCACCTCCACTGTGATTTAAACGGCATTGCCTACAGGGCAGGAGTAAGACAGGAAGGGAGTGGAAATGAACTTAAGCACAAAGGTATCATCAGATCACAAAGCACCCCAGAGCTAAATCTAGGCACTCCCAAATTCACCTTAACAGTGCAATTAATCAACACACATCTTTCATTTAGTTTCGGATTGCCACATGGAAGAGCAAGTCTTAATTCAAACATGCTCATGGGAAATGGAATTTTGCTTTGTTTCATCACATTTTATCAGCTTTGGATGAGCACAGAGATTTAACATGCCTTCCTAGGATCATTTGGAGCTAGTATTCCCACACTGAACTTTGTCTTCAGAACTTCTGAAATTCTGTCTTTGGGTTCTTTCTGAAGCCTCATATCACAAAGAGAAATTCTGAGATGCTTACACACTGGATTCTAGCTATTGTCAAAAGAAGAAGTGTAGAAACCAGCTTTCTGGAAGTAGACAGTAGTATGATGTCTCCATTGCTTGGTCTTTCCTAGACAGTCCTTAGATCTGATAGGGTTTGATTGTGTTGTGTGGTTTTGTATGAATATTGCCTGCATTGTGGAGATGTTGACTTAGCAGTTACTCTATGATGATAACATTCATGATACGGCTTGGCAGCAACAACAACAACCAAGCAGCAGTAGCAAACCCTCATTTTTAATGAATGCTCAGTCTTGATTTTGACCTTTTTAGTGACATGCTACCCTGCGTATGAGATGGCTGATTCCTGGCTTTCCATGAAGGAGAAGATGGAAGAAATAGAATGTCAATAAGTGAAATGTCTTTGCCTTTTGACTTTTGTCTTCTAACTGTTGCTTTATAAATTCTATCCATTAGGTCAAACCTAACTCAATAATGGTGAAACAACTCAGAATGTGCTACTGTCATGAATAAAGATGGTCATATTCCCACTTTGCTCTTTTAGTGATCGGTGGCAAACTAGAAGTCATTATTCTCAGGCTCCCAATAACTATTAAGCAGGAGAAATTTTCTATAAGCGCCATCCAGAACATTCAGGAGTAGTTGTGGAGTTCAGCACACAGTGTTATATTATGTACCTTCTCCTGGACAAAGCAATAGTAATGAGTAGGACATTTTGTAACGTGGAGTCCAAGTATGACATCCTGGGAGGGCACCTTGAACCTAATTGCTTCTTTGGTTGAAAATGAAGTTGTAAAATCAATCCATCATGCAAAATCTTTATTGATCAGTTGTGGTGTTCCAGGCACTATGTTAGATGCTTAGACTGTGGAGTGAAATAACACAGAGTTTCTGACTTTACAGAGACAGGCACACAAAGAAGCAGTTACAGTGCTATGATCAAGATAGATGTAGTATGGGTTGAAATCAATTGTGAGGTTTAAAGCTTTACAGAAAGGAGAGTAAGTGACATTTTGTCAAGTGTAACTTAACACACTCCTTTCCTTACATGTTCACCATATTTCTTACCTTTGACCTACAGCTTGTAGACAATAGAGGGCAGAAATAATGACCCAGCAAGAGATGGCTTTAGAATGTATCTCATCTGGGATCCCGGTATGTACAAGGCAAGGATATAGCCATGGAGCCATCACATGAGGGCCAAAAATATATTTAAAAAAATAATTTTTTCTCAAAGGCAAAAAAGTTAACGAAAGTTATGGAAGATGACTTGAACTAACAGGTGTTTTTAAAATTGGGTTTTGAAATTTAGTATTTCATTTCACATTTACCTATAAATTCAATGTAAATCTTAATTTTAATCTGTATCCCTGAAAAAAACCTAAAACCATTTATTCCAATTCTCAAAAAGAGTAAACTATATAGGAAAGATGTACTCTGCCAGTTAGATAAATTCTTTAAAAAATTATAGAGCCAGGGAATCAAGATGGCAGAATAGGATAAGGACATATTTAAATAGACAGAGAAACATTGAATCGGGATGAAGCAGAGAGGACACATTCCAGGAAATAGGAAAGGACAAAACTACAGCAGAGGGGTACCTGGAGACTGACAGACACAGGAAAGCAGTGTAAACAATGGTGTGCTGTTGCAGTGACTGAAACTCCAGTGGCATTCAGCTAACGGGAGATCTGAACTCCACCAGCAGCCAGAACTCCACCAACAACCACGTTCCACCCAAAATAGGTCTGGGTAGCCCTCAGACCTGAAAGCCAACAGATCAAGAACTCCAGCAGTGGTACATCAGGGAGCATTTTGTACGATGTGGCAAAAGCTTTAGGCTCGTAGGGACAACAGTGAACTGTGCATGTGCTGAGCTTGTGAGAACTCAGTGAGTTCCGTGGATTGCCCTGGTCCCACAGGAGAATAATACCAACTGTGGTATCATACGGGTCAAAATAGGTCCGTGTGGCACCCAGACCTAATGTCCAACAGGTTCCGGCAAGATCAGCACTACCACCAACCTAGCTATATAGGACACGTGGTGTCTCTCTAATCCTGGGACCTGCTCCAACCGCAAGTGGCAGAAGGATGTACAGACAACAGTGCAGCCTCAGCACGGTATCACAGGAGGTGGAGATTGGTGAGCCAGGAGTTGGGGCTACGAAGTTCTTTGTGGAAATCTAACATAAGAACCCAGACCTGAAACTCACTGGAGGGAGTAGCACAAGTGACTACAAGCAAAAAGTTGTGTACCAATTGCAATAAGTAAAATCGAACTGTAGACCTGTGGGTGACACAGCTTAGAAACCTGCCCCAAGGAGAAGAATCTGATAAAAAGAAGCACAATTATTAAGAGCAAAAGAAGAGACAAAGCACAATGAATATTACTGAAGACTCCCCTGCAAAGGAGCAAAAACCTTTGCCAACCTCAGAGTTCACTGAGTAAGACATCAAGAAAATGGGGGACACAGAATTCAGAAAACTCATTTTAAAGCTTCTGATCAACAATGAAACTATTTACTATATCTTGACAATAGGATGCTGGACTCTGCCATTGTCCATGCCTGCAATGATGGACATATGGACTATGTATAAAGAACTATACTTTAGCAATAATATAGAGGAACTAGGTGGGGGGTGTGGGGGAATTGGATCTGGGATAAGGGAAATACCAGGAGCCTATGGAACTTTATCATAAAATGATAATAATAATAATAACAACATCATGAGATACAATAAATGAATAAATAATTACAGAGCCATGCCATGCATATTCATGTGTTCTGTAACCATGGATTCAAGTGACTGTGGTCAAAAACATTTGTAAAAAAATGAATATGCAGTGAACATAGACTCCTTTTCTTCATCATTTTCCCAAAAGATATGATAATTAGCATGTTATTTGCATTGCAATAGAAAAGGAACATAAATTACTTGAAGCAGGTCATACAAAAATGTGATTTTATGTAAGGAACTCAGACTTGGATGTCCGTGAAGGGTGCTGGAATCAGTCCTTCACCATAATGAAGTTTCCAAGCTCATGGAGTGTGCAGGGACACACCCCTACACCTAGGGCAACGCCAGATACAAGCCAGTGGGGAGAGGAGAGCAGCCTGAGAGCATCATGCCAAGAAAATTGGACACTAAATGCACAATATGGTTTATAGATGGCTTCAGATCCAAATGTTAAAGCTGGAACTGTGAGGATGGGCATTGTGACACAGCAGCCTGATTCCCATACTGGAGTGCTTGGGATTGTGTCTCCTCCACTTCCAAGTCAACATTCCTGCTAAAGCGCCTGGAAAGGAGCAGGTGAAGATGACCATGTGTCCTGTGACATACGGGAGACCCAGATGGAGGTACCGACCGGGCTTTACCCTGACACTGGGGAGTGAACCAGTACATACAAGATCGGGCTCTGCCTCTTCGTGTCCTGCTGTCACTCAGCTATAAAGGCAGCTACAACCGAATAATAAGACGAGAATCCCCAATCAGAAGATGTGTGACTGTGTGATAGAGGACTTAAAAAGGCTTATGTAAAAACCTGCTCAAGTTCATTAATAACCAGTGAAATACAAATTAGATCAATAAGGAAATATTACCTCTCACATCAGCGGGTGGGAATTGAGACAGCTAGAGATCCCCAAGTGCTGGTGGGGATGTTGGGGCATGTTTCTGGAAATCCCAGAGATTTGCAGAGACTAGGGTAGAAGCCCTTAGTCCAAACAAATATTCCCACATTTTATGACCCTCTCAGATATTTATGGATAAGCAATCCAAAAACATTCCTACACAATCTCACAAGGGAACATTTTCAAGAAAGCTCACACAGCAACGCTATGTTGCTTCTGAGGACAGAAATGTCATTATTCCTGGTCTCCAGTCTGGAGGAAAGAGAGGTCAAAGTGGAGGAGCGTCTCGGTAGCCAGCTATGCAGAGGACTGACATGCTGTGTGTGCCTGCAGCTGGATGGACAGACACTGAGATTTTAAAAGAAAGAGATAGCAGATTAAATCCACAACCGTATTTGCAGAAATTTGAAATTCATGGATATATGACATGTACATATGATTGATTGATTCATTGACTCATTTGTTTTCCTACTTACTTAGAAAGGCAGAGTTAGTGAGAGAGAGAGGAGAGAGAGAGAGACAGAGGGAGAGAGAGGGAGAGAGAGATGGCCATCACCAGACAAGAGCAGGGGATAATCATAGCATGGCTCTGTTGGAAGGCGCTGCTCGGGAAGGATTTCCATATATTCCTTCACTCACTCTTGTCATCTAGAAAAATATTGTAGAAATTATGGTTATTTACCTGAGAGTATATGTCAATCCAAGAGGAAAAAACAAGGAATACAGCCAAATCGGCCCCCAAGAATCATGTAAGTATCATTGGTGTAATTAAAATCGAATAAGATTACATTCGTTATGAAAGGTGGAAAACAAAATACAGGGATAAATAAGAGAATTAACTATCAAACAATTTCCAGGAAAACGGCTCTGTCAAAATGCAGTCATACTACTTGTTGATTCTTGTGGGGAATAAACACAGTGAAAACACTAACTTGCCAACCAAGTCCACGGACTTGCTCTTTTTTCCTGCAGAAATATCTTGAAGTTGTTGTGGTATTGGTCATCAGTCTTTTTGGAAAATGCCAGAAAATTCTTAGTAGAATGTAATCTTATACCGTAACTAATGTAAATTGCATTTGGTTTTCCACTTTTTATACTCACAAAGGAAGTTGAATTTTAGTAGTTTAAAATTCTAGAATGGAAGATAATTTGTTCCCAATAAATTTTACAAGACACAGCAGCTGCTCCTGACATTAGTGATCTTCAGCACGTGGGTTGGTTCTGTTCACTTACAAGCAGGAAAAAGCAAACACCCTTCCATAGCACTTTTAGAAACTTCCCTTTGGCATTTATTATCTTGACAAAAACACAAGGGCTCCAGATGAGCTTGTGGCTTAGCAGTTACAATGAGTCTTGGGATGTGCTTTTATTGAAGTCTGGGTCTGCTTCCAATCCCAGCTTCCTGCTAAGGTGCAAGCTTAGAGGATAAATGTGATTATCTGAGTCCTGGGGTTCCTGCCGCCCACAGAGGAAACACAGATGGACTCCAGATTCTTGGCTTCAGCTTATGCCAATCCTAACTGCTGGACATTTGAAGAGTGAACCACTGAACGGGAGATAGCTCTCTCTGTCTCTTTCTCCCCTCTCCATCTCCTTTGCTCTCACTCCCCTCCAGTTCACTCACTCACTCACTCAAAGATTTGAAGCTGCAATCAGTGAAGCAACTTATGTTGGGAGAAATATTGCCTGGTTTTCATTCAATTGTCCAAAATATATCAAGGACTAAGTCCTTCACCAAGACCTGCTAACAAGGCCAGAAAAGTCCCCTACATCCTAATGGAGATAGGTAGATGAGTATGTGTAAAAACAGACAATAACAAGAAGGTTTCATGTAATATTAAGCTCCAGGGACATAAAGAAGGAAAAGCAATAGAGAGGAAAAAACGAGTGATGGGGGGAGTGCATGTTTCCAGGTGATGGCTACTCCAGGCAGCATGATTAGCAAAGGCCCCTGGGGATGTGGAATTTCAGATGGACCCAAATGAAAAGATGGATGAGTAGACAGAAAAAGGAACTGACTTAGGGCAGGCACGGGAAAGAACAAAGCCAGTGGCTAAAATATGGTAGACAAATTAGATGCTAACAAAATATAAAGATGAAAAGGAAGACAGGATTGTATTATGCAGAGTTTGACAGGTCATGAGAAGGAGCTTATATTTTTATTGTAAGAGAGGAGTGCTGTGTTGATTAGAAGGGTGTAACAAGATCTGCACTTCAGTGGATTTGATAAGTAGATAGTTACATAAATTGCAAACTGAGAGTTAGAAAAGTATAGCTTAGTGAAAATGTTTAGAAAGTGAACTGTTCCAACACACTACACTTTCCAGTTTTCTGAAGGGGTGTTAGGGCTGCAGGCTGGCATCCTGGTATGGTATACTGATGGACTGGGCTCAGGGACTTACTAACATGCTTGATTACCAGGTGAGCACAGAGGTAAGGTCTCAGGCTGGCACATGTGCTTCCTGACTGGATCTGGGGTCCTGGGTGGGTCCTGGGTGGGCAGGCAGGGCTTCAAGCCAGCATGTTACTCTGCTGGAAGTCCAGGCTGGGGAACCCATGTGTTCACGGGCATGGGGTATGTGCATTGCCCAGGAAAGGGGGCATAGGATGTGTGGGAGGGGGAACCACTGAGGGATTATGTTGCTGGTGAGTAAAGATTTCTAGGAGATTTCTATCAACAAGGTCAGTGTACTTGCGAGTAAGCAAGCAACCTGAGACCAGGAGGCTACCAGGAGGCTTCCAGGAGGAAAGCTGGAGGACCATGAGGGTTAGACCATGGGTTAGACCATGAGCTTGGCTAGTTAGCATTGACCACCACTGCCCACCTCCCACTGGCACACATCAAAGCTAGGGCTGGGGAGAGGGCTACCCAACAACAATAGACCACAGTTCATGCCAATGAGTGTTGGAACAAGGGATGGGTCACACTAAGCTGGGTCATGACACTAACTGGGTCTGGGGACAGATTCTGTGGAGGATATGTGAGCTTACTCCTGTGGGACTGCCATACCAGCTGGTTTGCTGAAGGACTGGGGTGGTGACAGGCCAGATGGGCATGACCATAGAACTCATGGATACTCATGGGTACTGGGGCTTGGAACAGGCTGTGACATCTGCAGGCACACCCAAGAATTGGGTGTGGAACGGGCTAGGACACAACACTTACCAACACACACAAAGACTTGGAGGTGGACTATGCCGTGTAAGGGCCTAGCACCAACTGGAATGTGTGAGATCTGAGTCTGGGAGTGGGCCTGGTGGGGGAACATGGGGAACTCCACTGGTGGGTTGTAGCTCCTGCTGGTGAGCACATGAGTCAGGGCTGGGTGTTGATCAGCCCAGAAAAGGCTGTTCCACTTGTTGGCAGGTGTGTGTTGATTGGCTCAGGGAGCTCGGGGGCGGGGATGGTGGACTAGGCCAAACCATAACACACTAGTATGTATAGGAGTCAGGATGGGGTGTAGGCCATTTTGAGATAGGCTACACTTGCCATTTTGCATGAAAGCCAGAGATGGGGACAGGCTGGGCAGGGTTAGGCTATAACATGCACTAGCAAAAGTTGGGACTGGGGGTGAGCTGGGCCAGGCCAGGCTGCAGCATCCTATGGCAAAGGCCAGGCTGGGGGGTGGCTTATGCTAGGCTGGGTCAGAGCATCCACTAGCATGAGCAACAACTGTGGCTGGGAGCAGGTCAGGTTGGGGCTATGGTTCCCACTGGTGAATGCAAGAGCCAGAATGGGAGCGGGAACTGCACTGGATATGACTACAATATCCCTTGGCATGGGAGTGTACTGGGTATGAGGTATCCCGGATTAGGCTAGGTGCCAGCACAAGCTGGTGTTCCCGAGAGCTAGAGTGGGTGCACAACAGGTTGGGCTAGGTATCAGCAACTGCTGAGCCATGTGAAAGCCGAGTCTGGGGTGAGTTAGGCAGAACTAGTCTGTAATACACATCAGTAGGAGCCAGAATGGGTATATGCCAGTTGGGCAAGACTGCCATACCTGCCAGGAGAGGAGGTGGGCCAAGTCAGGCTCAGCCAAGATTCTACCGTGTGTGACATCTGCAACTGGAAAGTGACCTGATAGAGGATCTTGCGGAACTCCTCTGTCAGGATGCAGTCCCTACAGGTGAGCACAAGAACTGAGGCTGGGAGCATCTCTGACCAGGCCAGGTTATAGTACCACTAGCATACATATGGCTCAGGTCTGGAGAGGAGCAAGGCTGGGCTAGTTTATAACACCCACTGGCAAATATGAGAACCAGGACGGGGGCAGGCCGTGCAGAGCCGGGCTGTATCACCTGCTGGTGAATGCTGAGGTGAGGTGAGCCATGACAGACTGGGCTGCAGTACCCACTAGCACACGTAAAAATCTGGGGGTCAGGGAGCCCGGCAGGGATGCCCCTGATAGCCACTGCACCCATGGCTCAGTGTGAGAGCTGAGACCTTTGGTGGACCAGGCTGGGCATGGGTACAAAACCTGTTGGCCATGCTGGACTAAGCAACTGTATCCACTGTGGTACAAGCAGTGAAAGTGCAGAGAAAGTGAGCCAGAGAAAGTGCAGGTTGATCAGGCCTTGCTGCAGCATCAGCTGGCAAGTGCTAGGAATGGAGGCAAGTCCTGTCATTCTGTGCTTCAGTACCACCTGGAAGGACCAAGATCAAGCTGGGAGTGGGCCTGACAGGGAAACTTTTGTCATCTCTCGGATGGCTGTAGCTCCTACCAGTGAGCATGAGACCCAGGGTTGGGGTCAGGCCTGGCTGGACAGGGTGTAGAACCTGCCAGCCTAAGTGTGGGCTCTATGGTGAAGTCGGTCAGGTTGAGCTAGGCTGCAGCACACATTGATGTGTTCAAAAGCCAAATGGGATGAGACGGACCAGGCCAGTCTGCTGCACATACTGGCATGTGTAGGAACTGGGGTTGGGGCAGGCCTGGTGGGGGTTGTTGGGGGTCTCTGATTAGGCTGCACTTGCTACTGGAGTGGATGAGGGCCTGCAGTGTGGTGGACAGGTTGGGCTAGACTGTAACATCCAAGAGTTTGCATATGAGATGGGGCTGGA
This sequence comes from Ochotona curzoniae, assembly GCF_017591425.1. Taxonomy (NCBI): domain Eukaryota; kingdom Metazoa; phylum Chordata; class Mammalia; order Lagomorpha; family Ochotonidae; genus Ochotona; species Ochotona curzoniae. The sequence continues at coordinate 1,322,000 of NW_024466129.1, read as the reverse complement.
GACAGAATTGACTGAGCAAGTGCAACTACCAGTGTGTATAAGCTGATGTGGGTGAAAAACTGAGCCATACCCTGCATTGGCTGGCACACCAGGAGTCAGGCCTGGGGTCACTTTTGGTGAGGTTTCCTTGGGGATGACCCCCCACCCCAAATAGACCTCTGGAAACTCAAATTATGGGGAAAAGACCACAGGATTTGTGGTCTGTCAGAACTGGGTCTCCTTGGTTGCTGAAATCTGTGTAGTGGACTGCACACCCAGAGGCAGAGGCGGGACATGAGAACTAGTTCACCGAGGCCTGCAGAGAAGGCCTGGTACTGTGGAGGGCAGAACAAATGGGACAACTCTCCCAGCCAAGCTTTGACAACAGGAATCTGGATGAATGGAGATGCTAGGGTGGACTATGTCAATCAGTGGACCTTGGAAGTGTTTCCTCAACCCTGGAGCAACAGAATCAACAGCATCTTAGAACTATCAAAACCACTTCATCAGCACCTTCTGAATACATGCCACATCGGGGGCCCTAGAATGACATCAGAAGGCAGTCCCCCCTCCCCAGGCACTGATATGGTTAGGCTCTTGGGGGCAGCTGTCTCCGCTTCACATTCCTCTACCCCTAGACACAGGAAGAAAAGAAAAATTGGAAACAATGGTCTCATCCACTTTCCCCCATTCCTGGATCCTCCCCCATCCTGATCAATGGCCCTTATGGGGCTTACAGCCTTCCCAACTATATAAACATCATCAAAAAATAAAGATAAATATATTTTTAAAAGAAGAAACAGAATAAACAGGAAAGAGAACATCTTCTGATAAACCATCCCAGCCACCACATACGTGTTGGTAATTATACCAGAGAAGAAGAAAGCAATGGACAACCGCACACTGGGATTCTACCCAATGCTCTGTACCCAAACAGGCCATGCCCTGGCCCCCCATGACTCAGCACAGAGAAATGTCTGAAGGAAGTGAGAGCTGCAATTCAGCTCCCTCACATGGCAGCTATTGTTTATTTCTCAATGACTTTGAAGAGGAATGTGCTAATATAATCTGAACCAAATGTAGTAAATGACTACCAAGAACCCAACGGGTACGTCCTTTCTGTCTTCAAAGCAAAGTCTCTTTAATGATTGTAGAGATGTTTCAGTCTCCCACTGCCTGCTCTTGGCCAAGTTCATTGCAGAAATATTTCTGAACTCAATATCAACTTTAACTAACCTCAAGTTTATCTATTTCCAACAATCCTTTGGGGAAACGCAAGGATCACAAGAGATTGTGAAAATGTTTTCTAAGTTCTGTAAAAGGCCCTTTCAGTTACCCAGATGAGAAGAGTAAGCAACTCAGTTTCATCCAGTTGTGTGGGTGGTGGCAGAAAAAAAACAGCGTGTCTCAGAATGCCCTCGGGGTAGTACAATCTCTCATAATTTGAGAAGGATAGCATTAATTCTGTATTTCTTGAGTTCTTATCATTTTCAAGGAATTGGACTTGGCAGAAATCATAGGGGAGATTTAGAGATTGGTAAACCACCGTTTCTACTGGTATTACCCTTGTGATTGCAGTGTAACAGGGATGAGGAGCCTTTATTCTATGAAGAGCTATATGGAAATTTATAGCAGCATTCATGTGACCTACAAAATTATCAACTTAGAGTTAGCCTTCCAGGGCCTGCTGTGATGGCTCAGTGACTAAATCCTCACCAGCAGAGGATGGCCCCACGCCTGGGACCCTGTACCCACATCGGAGACCCAGTGGAGGTTCCTGGCTTCTGGCTTCGAATTGACTCAGCTCCAGCCATTGTGGCTACTTGGGGAATAAACAAGCAGACAGGAGATCTTTCTGTTTGTCTCTCCTTCTCTCAGTAAATCTGTTTCCCCAATTAAAATAAAATCTTTTTTTAAAAAATTAGCCTTCTATAGATTTACTAAATTTCTAGTCCCACCTGTGTTTGGTTTGGCACAGCCAAACCAAATGATTTAATGGGTTTGACACAACCATTGGAATAAGCATTGCTAAGAATAAAAGCATAACATAATACAGAACAAAAATGTAGTTAGCAATCCAAGAATAGAAACATTTGTGTAGATGTTTGTATTTTAGAGGGACAGGGTTTGGGCAGAAAACCTCTATTGACCTAGAATTCTCTAAATAAATTCAACTTATTGTAGAAAAATCCTCTGGCCCTGAAAGCAAAGCTTTTAAAATTATTTTATTCTGTTCTTGATTTATTCCCCAGGCAGATATTGGGATCGGCTTCTGTAAGTGATATTCAGGCAACACAGCACCTGACTCCAAATGCTTTCATTGCAACTTTCAGGAACCCAGAAAGTACAAGGAAGGTGAAGTGTCAACAGACTTTCCTCTTATCCCGATCTTGATCTGGTCCGAACCAGTACCTCACACACGCTGTGCTGCACTTCACACTCTGGGTTAAAGCCAGGAGCCTTGTGTTGGGTTTTCGAAGACATAAGACCAAACTTGCTGCTTTGCTCTTTGGAAAATTCAGTATAGCTTGCCAAGTACTTTTGTTATATAACCCAGGATTTAGACCACATTGGTAGCTGTTTCCAGCTATACCCTAACAGCTAGTTCTTTGCAGGCTTCTGGAAGAATTGAAACTGATGTGATGCCATTACTGCCGAAACATATGTCCTCATTTGCATTTCAGTGTAAGCCAGTTATAAGATTATTTCAGGTGATTTTCTCTGAGAGGTCTTGACATTTGCCTCACAAACAAGCCAGATGTTTCTCAGGAGTTGATTCTGCTCCATTCATTTCTGTCATTGGTAGCCTCAAAGGCATTTGCCTTTGAAATTTAAACTCTGGTGATGCAGGTCATGTGAAGTTCAATATATGCACATCCGAATAGGGCTGTTTGTACTATTCGTTCATTGAATCTAATCCTCAGGAGAATGTGCTGGCTCTAGGTGATGCATACCTGCAACTAACCAGTCAGCAAGCTCCATTCTAGCTTGGTCTAGTAAGGCACTTTTCTGTCTCAGTTGATTTGGAAATGTCTAATGACATAGCATAAACCAAGCCCTCTCTTCCTTAAGCCAAGTCTTTTTACAGAAATGCACCTTTTCTTGCCAAGGAAAACTCCTTTTGCCATTTGAATCTTGCTTGCATCATCCTTAACAGGGTGATGTGGCAGGCAGCTTGTGAACTGCCAGAGAGAGGCTGCTGGCCAAAGGAAATCCTCCTACTGTCTTTCTTGGTCTACTTCCATGTGGAAACGAAGCCTTCTCTTCCCTGGAGCAGATATTCAATCATGATAGAAACTGGCTGTGGGAGCTGCTGGCAAGGTAGAGGGAACGGTTTTCATTTAGCAAGAAGTTGAGGCAGGGAGTGGAGAGAACTGGGAAAGCCCTGCCCTAGAAGATTGCATTCTATGCTATAGGAAATTATGTAATTAAGATTTTATCAGCAGTTGAGTTATGAAGGCCAACACTATTCACTTCCTATGTCATGGGTCTGAAAAAGAAAGTGATTGAAGTAAAGGTATTTTGAAGGAAACATGAGTGAGGTATTTTGAATGAAAGCATTCATTTTAATGTTGAAAGGTGGAAGGACGTTGGAAATGATTCAGAGTGTAACATTTTCAACAACAACCTGTGGTCTTGTACGTACATGAAGCGATACTTGAATGCAGGTGATATGTAGGTTTTCACTAGCTAACCATACCGAGAAGCAAAGGTATGTTGATCAGTAGATCTTCTGAAGGTGATCTCTGACATATTGTAAATAATATTGTATCTCAAAATTACTTCTGCTGAAACGTTCCATATTAACTTATGACTAGGACTCAATGAGGTAGCTGAGAACACAGGAAGAAAAAAGAAAAAACAGAACTCTTGAAAATATAGGGAGAAAACTTGCTGCAGTAGTTAATATTTCCAGCAGGAAATCCACATTGAATATCGGAGTGCCTCCTGCGTCCAGCTTCCTTCTGAGTCACACTCTGGAAAGTAGCTGGTGATGGAGCAAGTAGTTGAGTCCCTGACACTCACGCAGGAGACCCAAACTCAACCACCAGACCTTGACTTCAACTGGCTCAGCCCCCAAGCATCCCTACTCTTGCATTGTTAAAGCTTCCTGGGTGATTTTAATGTGTAGTCACAGTGAAAACTCAATGTACTAGGGGCAGTGTTTCCCAAAGTTTGGGTCCCAGAGGAACACCAAGACTGTGAACTTGGAGAGAGCCCGATTTTTGTGTCCTACCTTAGACCTACTTAATCAGAAACTTGGAGTGGGGAGCTGTCTGTCGTCTGAAGTTTAGCAAGTCTGAGACACGCAGCATCAGAAAATCAACAGCAACCATGCCTTTAGTTTTCAGGCAATCAGCCACATGACAGGCCTGTGCAGTTTTACCTGTTATTAGAATGATATGTTCTAGAAGTTTGTGTAATTATTAGTATTGAAATGAAAATATATATATATATATATATAAATAGAGAAAGGAAATGTTCTTCGTGTTAGTGCAGATAGCTCATTCTCCAAGTGGCTGCAACAGCTGGAGCTGAGTCAGTTCAAAGGTGAACAATTCGAAGGTATTTCATCTAGATCTCTCACGTGGGATGCAAGTGCCCAAGCACTTGAGCCATCTTCTGCTGCTTTTACAGGCTTGTCGACAAGAAACTAGGTTAGAAGTGGAGCAGCCGAGACTCAAACTGGTGTCCGTAACGGACAGCGGCCCCACAGGTAACAACTGTGCGTGCTGTGCCACGATTGGCCTCACATGCTCTCCTGATGTTCGTCTGCATCCCTGGTGAGCTCTGGGCTTTGGTCCCACTGCTCTTGTTTTTGGCATTTATGCACACAGCTGTTGCTCCAGCCACAGACTTGTTTCACACATTCTCCTTTCCTCGGGTTGGTTTGTTTCATTCCTAGTCACCTTCGAACCACAGTGCAGCCATCAGGTCCTTGGACCTCTGCCCTGTCCCCAACCAGGTCACGTTCCTCTGTAATGTGTGAAGAGCGCACTAGTTTCTGCTTTAGAGCACTCCTCCTAGGTTCAATACTTCATCTCCTTAAGTGATGTCTTTCTTCCCAGAATCTGATCAGCTCCATCTGGGCAAATTCTTTAGCTCCACATTGTGCCATCAGCACAGGCCTTCATATGTAGCAAGGGTTCAGAAATGACACCAAGAAACGATTAAAAGGGTGAATAGATGAATGACTAGTAGATCTGGCTGTACTGTAGGGCTAATTCCTGTTTATCTGCACATACCATTCACAGTCCTTTGGTTAAAGTCCATAGCATCTTGCAAGAAGCACAAGACGTTCTGAGAAGTAACTATGTCTCTAGGTATCCACCTGCTCTGAGTATTGAGATCAACTTGTTAAAGAAAATTTAACTAGAAGATATAAGGGTATTATTTATTTATTCATTCATTCATTTTATGATACAGCTCCATAGGCTCAGATGCTCCCTCCCTATATTATTACAATAGTATTGTTCTTCACACGTAGTCATGCAAAATGCGAGATCAATAGATAGGTAAGCATGCATGCGTTTATATTCACCTAGAGGAACTGTGTAATAGAGACTGCCATATCAAGAAGAGAAGACGCACTGGTGTATGTACCTCTGTTCCTGAATCAAAGATGGATTTCCGATGAAATCAGTAAGTATAACTTGATGATAGGGTGCTGGACTCTGCTGTTTTGTATGCCCACAATGTCAGGAAACACTAAAATAGCAGAATGCTAAGAGTTGTTTCAGTTCTGATGGCCACTGTTCCATGTCCACACTAGCTCAGCCAGTGTGGAAATCACTTGCTGCTTTTTGGTGCTAGATTTGTAGGTTCTGCCCATCGTTTCTCCCACCTGAGCTCGTTTCCTACACCAAGAGCATAAGACAGATTCTAGCTGAAGTGCAGGCAGAGCCCTAAAATGTGTGGAGGGATTTGTGTGAGGCCACAGTTCTGGCTGAAGTAGCTGCTCTAGAAGCCCTGTTTCACAGAAGGGAAAAGGTGACCTGTGTGTCCCACCGTCTAAGGAAAAAGCACCAATCAACCTCCTTCCCTTGGCTTAGCAAAAGCGATCGTAGATGAAAAAACCCAAAGCATTCCACTAAATTTTCAATCATTTATTTGAAAAGCAGGTATACTGATAGATAGATAGCTCTTCCACCCACTGGATTATTTCCCAAATGCCTGCAACACTGGAGTTGGGCCAGGCTAAAGCCAAGAGACTAGAACTCAGCCTGGGCCTCCCTCATGGCAGGCAAGGATCCAGCCACTTGAGGCATCATCTGCTGAATCCTAGCAGGAGCCTTAGTGTGAAGTTGGAGCAGCAGAGCGGGGACTTGAACCTGGACGTCCTGATAGGGGGCGCAGGTATAACAAGCAACATCTTAAATGCTGCACTAAGCATTTCTTCACAAATCTACTTTCAAAACATTATTTGAGAGACAGACAGCAATGCACATAAAAAGAGTTTACATACCCAAATGACTGGGTCAAGCATCACCCAGGTCTCATGTGGCTGACAGGAAGCCGAATACTCAAGAGCCATTTCTCATATAACCCCGCCCCGCCCAGGGTCTGCATTGGCAGGGTGTTGCGAAGCAGAGATGGGAGTGAGGTTGGTATTTTGATGTAGAACAAGAGTGTCTTAACTGGCATTGTCATCAATAGGCCACACACCTACTCCAAAGCTCATATTTAAAGTATTGAGGGGGTCTAGCACAGTAGCCTAGTGCCTGAAGTCCTCCCCTTGCATCCCATATGAGCACCAGTTCTAATCCTGCCAGCCCCACTTCCCATCCAGCTCCCTGCCTGTTGCCTGTGAAAGCAGTCGAGGATGGCCCAAAGCCTGGGGACCCTGCACCCACGTGGGAGACCCAGATGAAGCTCTGGGATCCTGGATTGGCTCAGCTCTGGCTGTTGCGGCCACTTGGGGAGAGAATCAGTGGACGGAAAATCTTCCTCTCTGTCTCTCCTCCTCTCTGTATATTTGACTTTGCAATAAAAATAAATAAATCTTAAAAAAAAAAAAAAGGAGGGCAGATCAGGAGTGAAATGTAAACCAAGGCACTTGAGTTGAGAATGTGAATGTCCTGCGTGGCACATTAATTAACGCCCGTCTTAATGCATGTCTTAAACAAGAGAAATACTTCCAGGGGCTAGTGTAGGAAATGCAGAAGTAAGGATAACCAGGCTTCTTGCTTGATTTTATTCTCTCTCTGTCTTTTTGGAAAATAAAATCAATTTTTAAAAAGGGAAACAATCTAGAATTAAGGCAACATGAATAAATGAATTTGGGAGCAACAAGTAGTAATTGTTTGATAAAAAGATAAAAGCATTTTGCATTAAGCTACTAGCAGCAAGGGTTAAATCCAAGTATGTATCATATAAGAAAATACAGATTATGTAGTTTTTAAAATTGCAGAAGAAAACTCAATCCATTTCTTTGAGGCAGGAAAAAATAATAGAATTAAAATGAATATATATTAAAAAAGACTACCTCTGGATTGCCAACGAGCAGTGTATTTGGATTTGGCAGAATATTAAGAAATGGGCAGAATGGAAAATTTTGCTTTTGGGGATGCACCGCCTGTGATCTCATCACATACAGACATTCTCTCTGTTTGGATTGCGGTAAAGCTGGGAAGTCTCCACAGTGGCCATTGTTCTTACCCAACCCCTGTGTAAGCAAAGGAATCTGGAAAGTCCAACTTTCCCACCTGTGCGGTAAGTTCTTGGAAGAGTACCTGCTCTCTGATGTCAAGTTAGGGGGCCAGATCTTGGAATGTGAAGATCCAGGTGTTGGAATGTCAAGTTAGGGGGCCAGGTCTTGGAATGTTAAGTTAGGGAGCCAGATCTTGGAATGTGAAGATCCAGGTGTTGGAATGTAGAGTTAGGGGGTCAGGTCTTGGAGTGTCAAGTTAGGGGACCAGGTCTTGGAATGTCGAGTTAGGGAGCCAGGTCTTGGAATGTCGAGTTAGGGAGCCAGATCTTGGAATGTGAAAATCCAGGTCTTGGAATGTCGAGTTAGGGGGCCAGGTCTTCGAGCCAGCTGGCAGGGAGGGGTATTAACTGTCGCAACGGGCTTAAGTGTGTTGGGCCAATCTGCTTCCCATACGGTCTGTTGCCTATTTTACAGAATAAGGAAGAAGATTTCATCGAGCATGTGTACTACTATTATTGTCAATTAATTACACAATTGGGGTCAAAAGAGCCTTAAGAAGCAAGGAAACGCAAGTTCTTGAGCACTGGGAGCTTGTGTATTTGACTTTTCCACATATCTTTATCTCTAAATATTTGAGAGTAAATTGGATTGTAAAACGAATTAGCTCGCATGGGAAAAAAAAATTGGCTTCCTGGATGGGATTAGTTTGTGTGGGCAATAATTTACTTCCTTAGATCTTTCAGTTCCTTAAGTACATGGTAATCTTTCACTTTCTCAAGAAAGAATGCTCAGCTAAAACACACTTTTGCTATTTATGGTCCAGGACAACGCTCTGGGGATTTTCCTGATTTTCTTCAAATGGAGTACATATTCCCTGGTTGGATGAAGCAAAGCCAAAGTTGTGCAGGCCTACCTCAGCACTAAGGCGTGCCGCCTTGGCAGTGGTTCTGGCTACCCTGCATAAGTCAGAGGCCCCACGGCCATTCTAGCAAAGCCAGTTCCAGGGTCAGATGGAGGTGGCAATCCGCCTGCATCAGAGAGCAATGGATGTTCATATTCACCCTTCTCCATGCCCAGAATGAGGAATCATACGTGCTGCCAGCATCCATAATCCTAAAGGCAATCAAACAAGTCAATACAATATCAAAGCATTTAAAAATAAAAGAATCTTGGCATCTTCTAACCATCAGTTCACAGGACATTGATTAACAGGGGGCATTTAAACACAGTTCTGTGACTTTTTCAAAGTAATTGTTTTCCAAGAACACTGTTGACTGGCATGTCTCACCTTTCTCATTTTTCAGGATTCCTAGAAATTTAGAGTCCTAAGATAAGCACTCTTTCAGAAAGTTCAGTTAGCAAACTGAACCAATATCTATTAACAACCTAAGTTAACAGTAGTGTATGCTGCACATGCATATCAAGAAAGTGGTATTTGTAAATTTCTTCCTATGCAATCTTGGTTAGAAAGATCGATTTATCTTTCCCATAAATTAAAGCTGGAAATGCATGCGGTTTTTGTAGTTAAGCCTCACAGTTTATCTCTGTGAAAACCTACAGAACTGATTCAATTGAGGCCTCGTTGCAAAACCAGCATTCTACTCGGTGTTGGCAGGATTCCCAGAGCCACGAACTGGCAGTCCGTGCCACATGGGACTGCAATCTCATCAAGAAAAACTTCAAAATACCAAACGAGGTATTTGTTTGATGAACATTTTAACTATATAATCTAGCTTATAACACTTATAACTATGACCTGCTCCTGTTCCTCTCTTCTGAGTATATGTGAAGGAAAGCTCCTTGTGGCACTTGACCCTGCCTAACCCGCTAGTATTTCCTGGAGCTAGCAACGTTGTTCTATATAAACACAACAGGGTAAGCACACCTAAAATAGTAACACCGATCTCCTAGTACTTTCTATATAGTCAATAGTTAAGCTGCCTGAGGTATTGCTGCAGTGTCTTCTGACTAAAATTTTATTTTGATTTAGAATAACCTCACACCACTTTTACTTGATACGATTTTTAGCAACGACTGATACTCTAGAGAGGTCGGGGTACGTTATCTTGCTCGGTGTCCCACGTTCTGGATTTGCTGGTATGTTTTAACTTGTTGTTCTAAGCCTGTATTTCCTGTAAGCTGAAAGTCGGGATTACGTAAGCTGTTATATCACTCTACCAGCTTTCTTGAGAGAAATGAAGAGCTTGGTGGGAGCTGAGTTTCTCCTGTGTCTGTCTTTTCCCTCTCTCTTGCCTCTCTTTCCAAGCCGCTTTGTCCTGGACCCCTGCATCCTCCTCCTGTCATCTCCTGCCCTTCAATTCTGCAGCCCTGTGTTAAAGCCTTACTACCATGCTTTCAATGGCTACTTTGAATAGAGAGAAAATATGATCTAGAATCTTTGTTTTAATTAAATGGCTCTTTTTTTTTAAAACATCTATACCTTAAAACACTTTTAAAAAATAATATACCAGTGCAAAACTGGTTTATAGTCTTACAGTTTGATACTAGCCACAAGTCCCTATAGCCCAGCTTCCTTGATTTGCGTATTAGCCAATCATTTCATGTGTTCGATAAAACTGCATTCCACATACATTGCTGCTTTCAGGGATGGAAAAAATTATGGTAAAGTTTCTTGCCTTGATGAGTTCAAACTGAATTGGCAAATAGGCCACTTAAAGTGATATTAGTTACCATTCAGCCATTAAAACACCCTACTTCCTCTTTTCACATTTCCCTCCATGCGCCCATAGCACTCTGTACCCAGCATTGCGGCTCTCATAGTGTTGTGAACAACCATTCCTTACCACTTTTGTGTAGCAAAAAGTTCCTTAAGTTCCTAAGCTTCTTCATCTTCATGTCACCAGCATCCAACACTGATTTTGAAACTATAATTGCCCAATAAATGACTGCTGAATGAGCAGACTATTATGCATTCAGCATCCTTATAGAGACATAAGCCTGGTGATACAGAAATACTCAAAATATAATTAGTGAATTAGAGTTTTAAAGGATGATTATAAAGGGATGTTGCAGTGGTATGGTAGGTTATGCTACCATGTGTGTCCCTTACAGAGCAGTGGTGTAAGTCCCAGTTGCTCAGTTTCTAGTCTCTCTCCCTGACAATGCTCCTGGGCAAGCAGTGGAAGATGGTCCAAGCGCTTGGGTTCTTGCCTGCTGCAGCCTCTGTCTCCTGTATCGGTCTGACTCAGTCCCAGCTGTGGCAACCATCTGGGGAGTAAAAAAACAGAAGGCAGCTCACTGTGTCTGTTCTGTAAATCTGCCTTTCAAATAAGCAAATAAATATTTAAAAAATAAGTGTAGAAAAAGGTTATTACAAGAGAGAACTACATTAAAACATCTATATTTTTAAGAGAACAAAGTTACATGTTCAAAAAAATAATAATATGGAATCAATGGTCTTACCCACTTTCCTGTAGCCCTTGACCCTTTGTGCCCCAATCAGCTATGTAAAGATTATCAAAATAAAACAGTTACAAAAAATTACATGTTCAGAGGCAAAAAGGAAATGGACACATTATTATAAGGAGAATAAAAGTTGGAATTGGATAAGGAAAAGTCTTGACTCCCAAACCAAAAATGTTTGGATCCTATCCCATAGGCATCATGTTAAGTGAAATAAGCTGGACACTGAAATATAAACACCACTCTTTCTCCTTTAGATGTGGCAGCTAAAATTTAAAAAAAAAATAAAAAGCCAAAAACAAAAGAAACATGTCTATATGTATTAGTATTGCTGCAACTAATTTTGTCAAACTTCATTTTATACCTTTGTCAAACCAATTGTTACTAATGATGTGTTAGGTTCACTGCTGTATTGTAGCAGTTTAACTCACTACCTGTGATTCTAGCATCACATGTCAGTGCCACTTCGCGTCTTGGCTGCTCCATTTTTGATCCAGCTAGCTGCTAATGGTCCCAGGAAAGCAGCAGAAGGTGAAGGTTTTAGACCCTGTATCCACAATGGGAGACCCAGATTCTGGTTTCTGGCCCAACCTTGGCTGTTGTGACCATCTGGGGAACGGACCAATGGATGGAAGATTCTCTCTTCTGTTTATATGAAAATAAAACTTTTAAAAAAAGAAGTTTTGGGGCAACTATACACCACCACAGTTTTATTTGATTTTTATTTGAAGATGTATTCCCCAGCTATAGATGGTCACATAGGTTGCCTTACACCTAGACAGGTGTTACACTGCTGGAAGAAAAGCAGGTAATACCTGGGATGTATTCTGGGCCTGATGAATGCCAAATTTGTGCTTACTATAGCAGTGTGCCAGCATAGTTGCCTAGTCTATTTTAAAAAACCAAAACAATAACGTTGTGCAGTATCACTACGTAGCAGAAGACAGGGGATTCTGGGCCAGAACATGCCACCCTAGCACCCAGCTGAGGCAGTAGGGGTGGTGGGGAGCTGCATATTGTGTGAAGAGGGTCTGGGGAGTGTTGGAGTGGGGGGCCACCAAGGGTGTGTTTCACAGGAGAGGAGTTCACAGACCAGACCACCGCACCTGCAGGTGGGCAAGGGAGCTGATACAGAGCAGCTTAGAGGGGTAAATCAGAGGACATGTTTGAGAAAGGTCAGGATACCCAGCCATGTGGCCAAGCAGCGTTATCCGCTGTCAGCTGCCCACCAGTGCATATAAAACCTAGGGTTGGTGGGCATGTCTGGCTGGGCTAGCCTGCAGCACCTGCCTACAAGGTCAGGACAGAGGGCAAACCATGCCAGGCTGGGCCACAGCACCCGCCAGAACATTAGAGAAACAGGTTTGGGACAGAATTCTATGGGAACTTTGTGGTCTCCCCTCTGTGGGACTACAGCACCCATTAGTCTGTGAAAGCTGGCACTGGTGCAGACCAGGATGGGCTAGGCTGCCACACCCACTGGCATGTGGGAGAGCCCAGATGGGTGCAGGCCAGCTGGGTTAGGCCACAGCACTCACAAGTAAATGCTACAACTGGGTATTAGTCAGGTCAGGCTGGACCACAGCATTCCCTGGCAAGCACAAGCTCTCGAGCTGGAAGTGGGCCTGATAGGGGAATCATGGGCCTTTCCCTGCTAAGCTGAAGCTTCTACTGGTGAGCAGGATAGTCAACATGGGGGGGCGGGCCAGGATGGACCGGGTGGCAGCACCCATTGGCAAACATGTGGGCTGGGTCTGGGCGAGGTTGTAGCATCCATGGGTGTGCACAAGAGCCATATGGGATGTGGGTTGGGCTGGGCTAAGCCACAGCACTTGCTACCATGCATAAAAACCAGGGCTAGACTGGGCCTGGTGTATGATACTGAATAGCCCTGATTACAATGCAGCAGCTGCTGCTGTGTGTATGAACCATGCTGCCCTGCCTGGAGGTAGAACTGACCAGGCAGCTGCATTGGATGATAAGGTGAAGGGCTGAAGCTGACCCCGCACTGGCTGATGCACACAAGAGTCAAGTTTGAGGTCATCCCAGATGAGGTTTCCTAGAGGACTCCCCAGCTAGACCACCGGACTCAGACCCTGGCCACAGGGAAAAGCTATACCATTTTTACTGGTTTCTTTTCCATAAATCACTCATTCTTACCTCCCTTCAAAGGTTCAATAGATTGAGGAAGTGTCTTTATGTCAGGCACTGTTAATGAACAAGCAGACGAGTTCGCCCTCTCTGTACACCTTGACTTTGATCACAGACTGGTTTTCAGTAAAGTACAAAGGATGTTGGAAGGTACTAAGCACCGTGAGCGAATAAATGCAGCCAGTTGGAGGGACTGGGCGCAGTGGATGGTCGGAGGTCAGAACTGCAGCCTCGAGCAAGAAGTGAATGAGCCAGGCTAAGCCAAGATCATCCCCTTCACTGAGAAGACATCTTGGATTGTTGTAAAACCTGGTTTTCCTTTCCTGCTCTGAAGATCCCTCGTGGGATCTTGCTTCATTGCGGGGCTTCCTTTTGCTGTAAGGATGTTTACAGAAGGAGTTACCTAATCAGCACAAGGGACTCTCTAACTTTTGTTTGGATTTTTGGAAGATTGAGGAAAGGGCACAGGGCAGCCAGCAGTGTGAGCACATTCATTCCGTGCAAGTCCCACTCTACAATTCACAGGTGTTTGTATGACTCTGTAACAGATAAGGAAGTTCAGGTTTTGAAAGGTTACATAGCTTGTCTGTGGTTATGGAGCCAGTATATTTAAAGCCAGGATTTGAACCCAATGGTTTATTGTGGAGCCCACACAATGTCCAAGAGTCACTTCAATGTTTGTGTGTAGCACTGCTAAGGCACACTCTAACTCTGAGTTCAAACAATGATGAGTGCCTGAGTCAGAGAATGTTAAACCCTGCCTTCCCATCATGGTAGATCAACTATCTGATATTACTTTTCTACGCATTTCCTTTGCACCCCCCAAAGAGAATAAATTAACAATCTGCCATAAACTGAAATCCAAGCTAACCTGTAGCCTACTCTTTAACTGCTACCCTTTAGAATATGGAAGGAGTTCAAACAGAGCAGCAGGGAGCAGTTTCCTGGCTCCAAGACTCTACAGGTCAACACAGGAAAGTCTTTCTCAGATGACTTTGACACGTATTGCAAGTGCCAGTGGCAGAAATTATGTGCACGGTGCTAGCCCAGAGTTCTATGAAGCAATAACGAAAGAGCTAACAGCAGTAATAAAACATCCACTCTGTTGTACTTCCATGTCACCAATGTCTTTAGTTCTAATGAATCACAGGCCATTTCAAGGAATCATCTACTTTTTTCTCATTAGTATAAATTAAAAACATTTTTTTTCTAGAGGTTTATCTATTCATTTTGAATGGCTTAGCTACAGGGAGAGAGAGAGAGCCTCCAGCTGCTGGTGTTGATCCAATCTCCATGTGGTGTCTATGACTGGGGCTGAGCCACATCCAAGCCAGGAACCTGAAACTTATCCTCATCTCTGGAGTCCTAATGTTTTCAGGCACATTGGCATCTGGAACTTGAACTGGTGCTCCCATGGCCTGCCGGCATTGCAGGAAATGTTTAACTTGTACCATAACGCTCCCTAGCCCTAGCTCTGCCTGCCCACGCTCTAAGAAAAACTTGAGGAAGTAAAACATGAGAGAGCAAAGAAAAGGCAGAACAATGGTTTATTTTGGTGAAATAGAGAGTAATTTCCAACTGAGAGTGAAACAAAGCTTTACTACTTATGCACTAGATTTATATTGGTTCTATCCTGACTAAACTGCTTGCACACACCTGCTTAAAACTATATCCTCTACTATTAGCTTCATATTCATAGATCTAAGGATTAAAGGATTATGTGCCCAAAGTTGAAGAGGCTTCCATTTATACAAGTGGGAATATACAAGTAGGTTCCCGCTGGTTCTCTTTCAGGGAATGTTTGAAAAGAAGAGAATGTTTCTGGGGAAAAATGATTTCTCTGCCACTGTTTTTGTCATAACTTTTCCAGAGGACTACGGAAATAGAGTCAACAGTTTAGGTGTTGGTTCTCACCAGCTCTCTGGTGGCTGGGCAAGTGAACTCTATCAACACTGTTGCACTAAAGGGAACTAAGAAGATGTAAATTGGGCCCTGCCCAACAACAGCTCAGTGGCTAAAGCCCTCACCTTGAAGGTGCCGGGCGGGATAGCTCCCTGCTTGTAGCCTGGGAAAGCAGTGGAGGACGACCCAAAGCCTTGGGACCCTGCACTCACGTGGGAGACCTGGAGGAAGCTCCTGGCTTCTGCCTCCTGGCTTCAGACCAGCTCAGCTTTGGCCATTGCAATCACGTAGGGAATGAATAAGCTGATGGAATATCTTCCTCTGTCTCACCTCTCTGTAAATCTGTCTTTTAAATAAAAATAAATAATTTTTAAAGAATATATGAATCTTTAATATTGAAGATGAAGGAAAGCCCATGGAATTTATTGTGATTGAGTTTATGGGTTTTCTCTATGAATATTTGAATTGATTTTAGAAAAAATATTCATTTATTTTAATTAAATTCAGAGTTACAGAGAAAGACGGGAAGAGACAGACCATGAAATCTTCCATCTGCTGGTTCACTCCCCAAATGGCTGTAACATCCAAAACTAGTCCAGCTTGAGGCCTGGAGCCAGGTGTTTCTCCTGCACCTCTCAGGTGGGTGCAGGGGCCCAGGCCCTTAAGCCATCTTCTATTTCCTAAACCCTTAGCAGGGAGATGGATTGCAAGTGGAGCAAGCAGGACCCAAACCAGAGCCCATATGGCATGCCAGCCCTGTGGGTGGAAGATAATGGGGTTAGGCTACTGCAACTTCCTTAGTAGAATTTTTAAAAAACAATTAAATAGATTTTTATATGAGGAAGCATTTCTTCAGGGCTATATTTTGTTAGGGAATATTTATTTCCATTCATGCCACGTTTGTCTCACAATCCCAATGGAAGTAGACCTAACAGGAATAGTCTGAATGTGTGAGGCTGTAGAGAAAAATATGAAGTCATGTCTGGAAAATTAATTCTGCTGAAGCTGTGTGAAGGATGTGGACTGTGGGAAGCTGCTGCTTGGAGGGGAGTGGCAGGGAAGGGATGTGAGAGCAGGTTCAATGTGTTCCAGCAGCTCTCACTGGTCCTTTCTTCATTTGCTCCCCAGCTCCCCAAGTGGTGTGGCAACAGGGGAATACAGAGACTTCCTGACCCCACCAAAAACAGGAAACTAATTCCTAATGCATCTAGACATATCACAGCTTTTATGATTTCCCACTTTAATTAGGAAAGCATGTCCTGCTTTGAATTCCACTCAAAGTGATTTCCCCTAATTTGGCACCAAGATGTATAATCATGTGGGCATTCTAAACTATGTAGCACTTAAATAATTTTTTTTTCCTCCGAGGAAGTCAAGCCAATTTTTCTGGGAAGCCTTTCTTAGTTTCACAGCATTCCCCAAATTCCATTAAACTAAGTGCTCAGATTTCCAAGCATGCTCCTTGGGCTGCTTCTCATAGATCCAGAGGGTGCTCCTGTGCTCACAGAGTGGTTCCCACTGGCAGAAACTGGGAGCTGACTCTCAAAGCTTTCTAATACTTAAAGGTTCTTACTCTGACTCTGCCACCAGCATTTTATACCTGGCCCACAGCAGGCAGATACATGTTTGAAATGATGCCAGTTGGGCTGCTGCTGCAGAAGTCTATGCAGGGTCTCCATCAGCAGTCTGAGACTCTTCTGAACCTAGTGGTCTGGGAACAGACTCCATTAGAGCATTCTGTATGCAAGACTGAAGTCCCTAGATGTCGGTGTAACTCTATGATAAGGAGCTCACGGAGCTCACCTGCTCAGCAAGGAACCCTGTGCTCCTGCTCCCTACAGCACACGATGTTTTCCTGTCTCAAAGGTTAGCAGCAGGAATGGTTATGTGGCTTTAGACCACGGTCGTGACAATAGAGAAGTTTGATACTCTGATTAGGAAATTAAAACTCCTGGGAAGAGCTTGCCAGGGTCCCTCATCCTTTTGGAAAGCAGAAACCACTGGTCCCCACTTTCAGAAACTTTACATCTCTATCTCTTATACCTAGTTGCACATCGTCTCCCTTGTCACCCCAGTGTGTACAAATGGGTTTATTCCGCAGTTCATCCCTAGTTTATTGGGCTTCATGTTCTTTGTGTTACTGCTTCTTTCTGTTCTCCATTGCACCATCAAGATCCTGAACCTCTATCTCAAAGTATCCAAACAAGCTTCCAAGCCTTATCCTCACATTCCTGCTTTGCTTCCTATAAGCTCATAAAGCTTCTAAAACCACGAAAAAGCAAGGGTCAAAAGCCAGGCAAATCTCTACATGTTGCCAACATTTCTTGTAGAGCTGATATTGGGTCTAGGGATGGCTACAAAGAATTACAGGCTTATAATGACTCAGAATTTCTAATTATCTTTATGATACTCACTAGCAAGCAGGAATGTATTTACAATTAAAAAGTCTAGACCCTCAGGTCCTCTCCTTGTATTTTAGTTGTCATCGTTTTTCGTGCTTTGCTTTGTTTTCATAGGAGAACATCAGGAAATAAACTTTATTGCATTTACAAATAATGACACCATAAAATGGACACAGAGAGATCATCTGTGGCCTCTGATGGAGTTACCTAAGGTTCCTTTTCTATAAATTCAGGTCAGAATTTCTCATTCTAGGTAGAGAGCTAGAAAATTTGTGCTTCTGAGGGATTTTCCATGTCATGACTCGCAAGCCTCATCCTGACGTGAAAAGCAGGTAGCAGCACATTGTTAGGAAGATCGAAAACACACATACCAAAATTTTAGGAACGTTGGAGTAGTAATTTAAGTCTCAGCTTCCCTTCCCCCCTGCTCTAACCCGTTTCTTTTGCTTACTTCTCTCAGAGCAACGCACTTGATTTTGAAGCTTCTTTGCTTTTTAAATAATTTCTGTTTTTTTTCAGAAGATCTAGGAAAAGCTTCGTAAGATGGTGACTCTAAATAGTGTAACACAATCACTAAAAGTGCATGTTTTGAAGTTGGGCAACAGATTCATCTTGGGAGACTCACTGCGCCACACTCAGTAAATAACTTCTACAACATAATTGCCTTACTCAGCAGTAACACCTACCTCCTAGGGTTCCTGTGCAGCCTTGGAGGGGTTAATGCAGATTAGAGAGCTCAATCATGGTTGACCTGAGGCTGTTCCTCATGAGAATGGGGGCAGGTATGAGGAGAAAGTCAGCATTGGAACTAGAAAGCACACTTCACCTTGCAGTGCACCTAAAGGGTTTGATTTCACTACAATGAAGCAGAAATGCCTTGGGCAACAGCTGCAGGAGAAAGCCACTTCCGCTCCCTGGGAGGAGAGGCAACGGAAATGATTCAGCCTTCTGGAAGAGAATGAAGTTGCTTGGGAGGCAGAGCTGTGTGAGAAGTTTAAATCACACCGTGACTTTCCCTGCTCCCTTGCTTTGGTTCAGGACCTACCCTGGGGATTTGACCATAGTAGGATTTCTGCTGTCCTTTGATGTGGGCTGACCCACATGACAACCAAGCCTGCGTCTGTTCCCAGTGGCCATCCTGTTAGGAAGAATGCACTCACGATAGGATATAGTC
Organism: Ochotona curzoniae; assembly: GCF_017591425.1. Classification (NCBI taxonomy): domain Eukaryota; kingdom Metazoa; phylum Chordata; class Mammalia; order Lagomorpha; family Ochotonidae; genus Ochotona; species Ochotona curzoniae. The sequence goes on along the minus strand of NW_024466129.1, from coordinate 1,303,318 downwards.
AGCTGATCTGGACTAAGAAGTGAGCTGGGGACAGAATGGGAATTGTGTGCCACAAAAACAAGACAGTTCCCTCCCACTAACTCCTGTCCTAAGCTCCCTCTCTTTCTCAGGGCCTTGATTTCTTCTATGCAGACTGCTCTACCCGGGAGGCAGGTTCGGCTCAATTCTGACAAGAATGGGCAGTGTGTCTGTGAATGACTCAGCAGTTAAGGAATTAAATTAAATCCAAAATTTAATGTTAGACAAAATCTGACCAATTAAATCCTGAAAATAAACTTTTCTCTGATGAAGTTTTCAAATGCAAGTATTTCAATCTGAACTACAAGTATCAATATTCCAAACCAAAATAATTCTCCTAATGTAATATACTCTCAAACTACCGTGAACCTTGTCAGCATTATTCTTAGTATACGTATTGGTTTACCATCTCACAGTGTCTCCTGAACAATATCTTCTGGGCCATCATGAATTTGATATTTGTGGTTGGGAATGAGGCTCAGAAGTGGAGTTTAGAAAATATCCCTTTAACAATAGGAAGAGATAGGGCAGTTTGGGATATAGTGGTTCTATTTCTGTTCTACAGTGGAGTGCTTGGTCCCAGCTCCATATCTAGTTCAGATTCCTGCAAGGCAGCAGGCAATTGCTCCCTCACATGGCTAGATCCTTCTGCCTATGCGGGAGACCTGGATTGAGGTCCAGACCCCAGCTTTGGCCTAGCCCAGCCCTAACTGTTGAGAGAATTGGGCGGCAGCAAGGGTGAACAGCAGACGGAAGATTTCTGTCTGTATCCCTCTTTGTGTCTTTGAAGTAAGATCTATTATCTTACTGCCCCCTGTGATTAATATGATGGGTATTGTTTTATTTGTTTTATATTCACTTGACTCTCTATTGGCAAGTGTTGGAAAGTTGGAAGAGTGTTATTTAGAATGATGTTGGCTATGTGGTCTCTGGGAAGTCACACATGTAATCTAATTGTTCCTTGAATTCTTCCAAGGAATGGAGACTTGCCATTTTCTCCTAAGCCAAAGATTTTTTTCCTAACAACCAGGTGACCTTGGAGTTGAGTTCTGTCTTTTACACAAGTGTCAGCACTGGTTCTAGGAGTACTTAGATCCACAAGCTATGTGTATGTCCAATTTACAGTCAAAATAGTGGGTTCAGTTCCTTCAACAAATCATATATCATAAATGGAGCTGGAATATTCTGTGCTACCCAACAGTTATAATGCTCATCAGATATATTTGTATATCACTAGTAAATGTCAATAATAATATGTCAATAATAATAGCAGAAATAGTAATAGTTAATGTAAGTAGGACCCATGATGTGGGTTAAGTGCTCTAAGCACTTTAGACTCGTTACAGATTTCAAATTTGTGCATCCAAAAATGTTACTTTCTATCTCATATTTAAATTGTTTGAAGTACTCCATTGCATATCCACTCATATTATTGTCATTTCCATTTTATCGATAAAGACGTTGAAGAGTAGAAAGGTAATTTCCCCATGCCATACAACAAATAAGAGTCAGAGTCAGTGTGTTCACATCTCTGTATGCATGTCATTATGCCTCATGCACGGTACAAATCACGTTAATGTTTCCATGGCGAATGCATCCTTGGTAACTTGCTTTGAAACTTCCTGAGTTTTTAAGGTTCATCCATGTTGATATCAATAGCTCTCATTCTTTCATTTAAATCACCACACAATGTTGTTACCGACGTGCAAACTGTGGTTTGATGTGTTCCACAAAAGCCTGTATTGGGATCTTCACTTCTGTCACTCAATACAGGGTGGAGGAGCTGTGTGCGGAGTGTGCAGGTCATCAGAGATCCACCCTTATTAAAATGTTAGTGACACTAAAAAAATACTGGAGATTAAAAGTTTGATTTCTCGCTCTCTGGCACATTCTGTTGCTTTCACATTTCCGCTATGCAGTCACCAAGTGAAAAGATGCTTATTGGGTGGCAGTCTCCTAGGCTTGGGCTCACGAACCTCCAGAACCATTGGTCGAGTGACTTCCTGCTGTTTAAGTTACTTAGCTTAGTTATTCTGTTGTAGTTGCACCAGCTGGACCAAGACACTATTTTTGCATAGGTGCAGGAAGTTGCTCAGTCGTGCAACATATTGCTGCATTGATTATATAATTTATACTTAAGATTTTGCTTTAAGGTTTTGCCAGCACTTGATACTATCAGACTTTTGCATTTTTTTCTCTTCTCTTTTCTTCCTCCGTCCCTCCCTCCCTCCCTTCCTTCTTCCTTCCTTCCTTCCTTCCTTCCTTCCTTCCTTCCTTCCTTCCTTCCTTCCTTCCTTCCTTCCTTCTTTCTTACCTTCCAGCTCAAGCCAGCACTCATATGAAAAGCGGCATTGCAGATGGTGACTCAAGCCACCATTCCGTGTTTATCCCCTTTCCTTCTCCTCTTTTTCTTTCACTTTCCTCCCTCGTTCCTTTGTTTTTCTTGTTAATTCAACCCAATAGAAGCAAGATAATCTTCGTGTGAGTTTAATTTATATGTCAATTTCAAGTAATATTGACTAGCTTACTAAGGATTTATTTTATCTGAAAGGCAGAGTGCCAAAGCTAGTGAAATAAGCCAGTTCCCCAAATACAAATATCATGTTTTATCTTATTTGCAGTACTTAATGTAGCACACAGATAGGCACACGCACACACACACACACACACACACACACGTAGGAGTGAAACAGACATTTTTCAGATTTGATTGTTGCTTTTAACCTTTGTTTATACTCCTGTAAAAGTATAGTTTTTCCCATGTTTTACTTGTTGATATTGTAGTTTGTAGCATTAAGCCCATGATTATAGAACAGAATGAAATTTTATGCTTGAAAAACTTGAAGGAGAAGAATGGAAGGGGGGCTGAGGAAGAAAAAGACAGAGGGAGGAAAATATGGTTATCTTCTTAGAATTGTACTTATGAAGTGCATGAAATATACTATGGTTATACTACTAAAAATCCAAATGATGCATTTTTTTAAAAAAAAAGGCAAAGAAGGAAAAGAAGAATGATACAGCAAGAGGGAAATACAGAAACACAGATGTGCCATTTTTACGCCATTCCCTTACCCCCTCAAATGGCCTCAGTGCTGGGTTTCACTGGGCCAAACCAAAGCCAGGAGCCAGGAACCCTGTATGCATTGTTCTTCCATGTAGGTGGCTGGAGCCCAAGTACTTGGACCATCTTCTGGCACTTTCCCCAGGCACACGAGTAAGGAGCTGATTAGGTGATGGAATAACCCCTACTTGGACTGACTGACATCCCTATGGAAGGCTCACAGCTTAACCCACAAGCACCAATACCAGCCCAATTAGTGAATATCTCGTATCTCGTGTTTGCCATCCATTGAGACATTCTCTGTCAATTGGCTATTCATCCATATTTTTTTTCACATTTTCTTTGTAGTTGATTTTCTTTCTGGTACTGATTTAGGGGATTCCCTCTTGTACCTTGCATCATCCCAATCCCTAGTTCAGATGCGATGTGCCAGTGTTAAGTGGGGACTTGCCAGTTTTTCCATTGCAGTTTCAATTGAATTCAAGGGGCTAGCCCTTTTATGCATGTTGCTATTTAGATGCTTCTAACCCAGACAGGATACCAACATTTTTCTTCAATTTCTGTGTTTTAATCCTTAATAAGCCTCACATTTCATTTAATCTTTACCGTTCCCTAATTCTTGGAATAATTCTATTGTACCTGAAGAAATGTTATGATTCTTTTCACAAAAAAAAAAAATGCTTATATTTTTAAATTCTTCTCTGAGTATCTCTCACCCTCTTGCTCCCTAAGAGGAGGCCAGCGTGAGGACAAAGCTTGCTCTGCAGCACAATTAGCTGGGAACTCTATCTTTCCCACCGCTGGGAAGTTCAGAGTCCTCATATCTCTTCCTGTTGATATTTTTGTATTTTGCCTCTAACCATTGATCCCTACCACCAAACTATGCATTTCATGTTGTGACAATTAGAAAATATGGACCCCAAATTCTTTACTATTCCCTTCATTCAAGGTGAGATTTATATCGTTTCTCTTGAATCCCATTTCTGAGGGTGCTTGGCCACTAGAACTCAATACATGTATCGCCACAGCTGTTTCTGGATCTAGACCTGTGAATCCAGAAGTCGCTCTTTCTGACATTTGGAACTCTACCTGTCTCTATCCCATAGATTGACCTAAGTAGGCACAAATATGTCAAGCTTTCAGCCCTTGGCTGAGTCGCAAGCCAACAAGTGGCATCAACTTGCAACCATGTGAGTAAGCCATGAAAAGGAAAACTTACTTTTTTGTTCATACACATTTCACTTCTGACACCAGATGTGTGTGGGATTTTCCCACATATTAAGCAATTCTATTCTCTGTCAATGCTAACTACTCCACCATGTAACTCAGTTCTGATGCTACACACAGTATCAGTGCTAATTCCATAGGTTGAGGGTTCATCCACAAGTCTGTACCATGTCTGACACTGACTCCAATCCGAAGTTGTCACCTTGCTTCTCGAAGACTGGCTATAGACTGAGGGCTCCCAAAACCCACTCTTCACTTTTGA